>NC_136527.1:129196284-129916916 GCF_053919585.1 Euprymna scolopes | reverse complement strand
TTTCAATTGAATACACGTTCACTTGCATTGGTCTATAGGATTCTATTCTACTTTTATACTTGTTCCTCTTCTTGCTTTTACCTAGAAATTTTCAATTGAATACACGTTCACTTGCATTGGTCTATAGGATTCTATTCTACTTTTATACTTGTTCCTCTTCTTGCTTTTACCTAGAAATTTTCAATTGAATACACGTTCACTTGCATTGGTCTATAGGATTCTATTCTACTTTTATACTTGTTCCTCTTCTTGCTTTTACCTAGAAATTTTCAATTGAATACACGTTCACTTGCATTGGTCTATAGGATTCTATTCTACTTTTATACTTGTTCCTCTTCTTGCTTTTACCTAGAAATTTTCAATTGAATACACGTTCACTTGCATTGGTCTATAGGATTCTATTCTACTTTTATACTTGTTCCTCTTCTTGCTTTTACCTAGAAATTTTCAATTGAATACACGTTCACTTGCATTGGTCTATAGGATTCTATTCTACTTTTATACTTGTTCCTCTTCTTGCTTTTACCTAGAAATTTTCAATTGAATACACGTTCACTTGCATTGGTCTATAGGATTCTATTCTACTTTTATACTTGTTCCTCTTCTTGCTTTTACCTAGAAATTTTCAATTGAATACACGTTCACTTGCATTGGTCTATAGGATTCTATTCTACTTTTATACTTACTCCTCTTCTTGCTTTTACCTAGAAATTTTCAATTGAATACACGTTCACTTGCATTGGTCTATAGGATTCTATTCTACTTTTATACTTACTCCTCTTCTTGCTTTTACCTAGAAATTTTCAATTGAATACACGTTCACTTGCATTGGTCTATAGGATTCTATTCTACTTTTATACTTGTTCCTCTTCTTGCTTTTACCTAGAAATTTTCAATTGAATACACGTTCACTTGCATTGGTCTATAGGATTCTATTCTACTTTTATACTTACTCCTCTTCTTGCTTTTACCTAGAAATTTTCAATTGAATACACGTTCACTTGCATTGGTCTATAGGATTCTATTCTACTTTTATACTTGTTCCTCTTCTTGCTTTTACCTAGAAATTTTCAATTGAATACACGTTCACTTGCATTGGTCTATAGGATTCTATTCTACTTTTATACTTGTTCCTCTTCTTGCTTTTACCTAGAAATTTTCAATTGAATACACGTTCACTTGCATTGGTCTATAGGATTCTATTCTACTTTTATACTTGTTCCTCTTCTTGCTTTTACCTAGAAATTTTCAATTGAATACACGTTCACTTGCATTGGTCTATAGGATTCTATTCTACTTTTATACTTGTTCCTCTTCTTGCTTTTACCTAGAAATTTTCAATTGAATACACGTTCACTTGCATTGGTCTATAGGATTCTATTCTACTTTTATACTTACTCCTCTTCTTGCTTTTACCTAGAAATTTTCAATTGAATACACGTTCACTTGCATTGGTCTATAGGATTCTATTCTACTTTTATACTTGTTCCTCTTCTTGCTTTTACCTAGAAATTTTCAATTGAATACACGTTCACTTGCATTGGTCTATAGGATTCTATTCTACTTTTATACTTGTTCCTCTTCTTGCTTTTACTTAGAAATTTTCAATTGAATACACGTTCACTTGCATTGGTCTATAGGATTCTATTCTACTTTTATACTTGTTCCTCTTCTTGCTTTTACCTAGAAATTTTCAATTGAATACACGTTCACTTGCATTGGTCTATAGGATTCTATTCTACTTTTATACTTGTTCCTCTTCTTGCTTTTACCTAGAAATTTTCAATTGAATACACGTTCACTTGCATTGGTCTATAGGATTCTATTCTACTTTTATACTTGTTCCTCTTCTTGCTTTTACTTAGAAATTTTCAATTGAATACACGTTCACTTGCATTGGTCTATAGGATTCTATTCTACTTTTATACTTGTTCCTCTTCTTGCTTTTACCTAGAAATTTTCAATTGAATACACGTTCACTTGCATTGGTCTATAGGATTCTATTCTACTTTTATACTTGTTCCTCTTCTTGCTTTTACCTAGAAATTTTCAATTGAATACACGTTCACTTGCATTGGTCTATAGGATTCTATTCTACTTTTATACTTGTTCCTCTTCTTGCTTTTACTTAGAAATTTTCAATTGAATACACGTTCACTTGCATTGGTCTATAGGATTCTATTCTACTTTTATACTTGTTCCTCTTCTTGCTTTTACCTAGAAATTTTCAATTGAATACACGTTCACTTGCATTGGTCTATAGGATTCTATTCTACTTTTATACTTGTTCCTCTTCTTGCTTTTACCTAGAAATTTTCAATTGAATACACGTTCACTTGCATTGGTCTATAGGATTCTATTCTACTTTTATACTTGTTCCTCTTCTTGCTTTTACCTAGAAATTTTCAATTGAATACACGTTCACTTGCATTGGTCTATAGGATTCTATTCTACTTTTATACTTGTTCCTCTTCTTGCTTTTACCTAGAAATTTTCAATTGAATACACGTTCACTTGCATTGGTCTATAGGATTCTATTCTACTTTTATACTTGTTCCTCTTCTTGCTTTTACCTAGAAATTTTCAATTGAATACACGTTCACTTGCATTGGTCTATAGGATTCTATTCTACTTTTATACTTGTTCCTCTTCTTGCTTTTACCTAGAAATTTTCAATTGAATACACGTTCACTTGCATTGGTCTATAGGATTCTATTCTACTTTTATACTTGTTCCTCTTCTTGCTTTTACCTAGAAATTTTCAATTGAATACACGTTCACTTGCATTGGTCTATAGGATTCTATTCTACTTTTATACTTGTTCCTCTTCTTGCTTTTACTTAGAAATTTTCAATTGAATACACGTTCACTTGCATTGGTCTATAGGATTCTATTCTACTTTTATACTTGTTCCTCTTCTTGCTTTTACCTAGAAATTTTCAATTGAATACACGTTCACTTGCATTGGTCTATAGGATTCTATTCTACTTTTATACTTGTTCCTCTTCTTGCTTTTACTTAGAAATTTTCAATTGAATACACGTTCACTTGCATTGGTCTATAGGATTCTATTCTACTTTTATACTTGTTCCTCTTCTTGCTTTTACCTAGAAATTTTCAATTGAATACACGTTCACTTGCATTGGTCTATAGGATTCTATTCTACTTTTATACTTGTTCCTCTTCTTGCTTTTACCTAGAAATTTTCAATTGAATACACGTTCACTTGCATTGGTCTATAGGATTCTATTCTACTTTTATACTTGTTCCTCTTCTTGCTTTTACCTAGAAATTTTCAATTGAATACACGTTCACTTGCATTGGTCTATAGGATTCTATTCTACTTTTATACTTGTTCCTCTTCTTGCTTTTACCTAGAAATTTTCAATTGAATACACGTTCACTTGCATTGGTCTATAGGATTCTATTCTACTTTTATACTTGTTCCTCTTCTTGCTTTTACCTAGAAATTTTCAATTGAATACACGTTCACTTGCATTGGTCTATAGGATTCTATTCTACTTTTATACTTGTTCCTCTTCTTGCTTTTACCTAGAAATTTTCAATTGAATACACGTTCACTTGCATTGGTCTATAGGATTCTATTCTACTTTTATACTTGTTCCTCTTCTTGCTTTTACCTAGAAATTTTCAATTGAATACACGTTCACTTGCATTGGTCTATAGGATTCTATTCTACTTTTATACTTGTTCCTCTTCTTGGCTTTTACCTAGAAATTTTCAATTGAATACACGTTCACTTGCATTGGTCTATAGGATTCTATTCTACTTTTATACTTGTTCCTCTTCTTGCTTTTACCTAGAAATTTTCAATTGAATACACGTTCACTTGCATTGGTCTATAGGATTCTATTCTACTTTTATACTTGTTCCTCTTCTTGCTTTTACCTAGAAATTTTCAATTGAATACACGTTCACTTGCATTGGTCTATAGGATTCTATTCTACTTTTATACTTGTTCCTCTTCTTGCTTTTACCTAGAAATTTTCAATTGAATACACGTTCACTTGCATTGGTCTATAGGATTCTATTCTACTTTTATACTTGTTCCTCTTCTTGCTTTTACCTAGAAATTTTCAATTGAATACACGTTCACTTGCATTGGTCTATAGGATTCTATTCTACTTTTATACTTGTTCCTCTTCTTGCTTTTACCTAGAAATTTTCAATTGAATACACGTTCACTTGCATTGGTCTATAGGATTCTATTCTACTTTTATACTTGTTCCTCTTCTTGCTTTTACTTAGAAATTTTCAATTGAATACACGTTCACTTGCATTGGTCTATAGGATTCTATTCTACTTTTATACTTGTTCCTCTTCTTGCTTTTACCTAGAAATTTTCAATTGAATACACGTTCACTTGCATTGGTCTATAGGATTCTATTCTACTTTTATACTTGTTCCTCTTCTTGCTTTTACCTAGAAATTTTCAATTGAATACACGTTCACTTGCATTGGTCTATAGGATTCTATTCTACTTTTATACTTGTTCCTCTTCTTGCTTTTACCTAGAAATTTTCAATTGAATACACGTTCACTTGCATTGGTCTATAGGATTCTATTCTACTTTTATACTTGTTCCTCTTCTTGCTTTTACCTAGAAATTTTCAATTGAATACACGTTCACTTGCATTGGTCTATAGGATTCTATTCTACTTTTATACTTGTTCCTCTTCTTGCTTTTACCTAGAAATTTTCAATTGAATACACGTTCACTTGCATTGGTCTATAGGATTCTATTCTACTTTTATACTTGTTCCTCTTCTTGCTTTTACCTAGAAATTTTCAATTGAATACACGTTCACTTGCATTGGTCTATAGGATTCTATTCTACTTTTATACTTGTTCCTCTTCTTGCTTTTACCTAGAAATTTTCAATTGAATACACGTTCACTTGCATTGGTCTATAGGATTCTATTCTACTTTTATACTTGTTCCTCTTCTTGCTTTTACCTAGAAATTTTCAATTGAATACACGTTCACTTGCATTGGTCTATAGGATTCTATTCTACTTTTATACTTGTTCCTCTTCTTGCTTTTACCTAGAAATTTTCAATTGAATACACGTTCACTTGCATTGGTCTATAGGATTCTATTCTACTTTTATACTTGTTCCTCTTCTTGCTTTTACCTTAGAAATTTTCAATTGAATACACGTTCACTTGCATTGGTCTATAGGATTCTATTCTACTTTTATACTTGTTCCTCTTCTTGCTTTTACCTAGAAATTTTCAATTGAATACACGTTCACTTGCATTGGTCTATAGGATTCTATTCTACTTTTATACTTGTTCCTCTTCTTGCTTTTACCTAGAAATTTTCAATTGAATACACGTTCACTTGCATTGGTCTATAGGATTCTATTCTACTTTTATACTTGTTCCTCTTCTTGCTTTTACCTAGAAATTTTCAATTGAATACACGTTCACTTGCATTGGTCTATAGGATTCTATTCTACTTTTATACTTACTCCTCTTCTTGCTTTTACCTAGAAATTTTCAATTGAATACACGTTCACTTGCATTGGTCTATAGGATTCTATTCTACTTTTATACTTGTTCCTCTTCTTGCTTTTACCTAGAAATTTTCAATTGAATACACGTTCACTTGCATTGGTCTATAGGATTCTATTCTACTTTTATACTTGTTCCTCTTCTTGCTTTTACTTAGAAATTTTCAATTGAATACACGTTCACTTGCATTGGTCTATAGGATTCTATTCTACTTTTATACTTGTTCCTCTTCTTGCTTTTACCTAGAAATTTTCAATTGAATACACGTTCACTTGCATTGGTCTATAGGATTCTATTCTACTTTTATACTTGTTCCTCTTCTTGCTTTTACCTAGAAATTTTCAATTGAATACACGTTCACTTGCATTGGTCTATAGGATTCTATTCTACTTTTATACTTGTTCCTCTTCTTGCTTTTACTTAGAAATTTTCAATTGAATACACGTTCACTTGCATTGGTCTATAGGATTCTATTCTACTTTTATACTTGTTCCTCTTCTTGCTTTTACCTAGAAATTTTCAATTGAATACACGTTCACTTGCATTGGTCTATAGGATTCTATTCTACTTTTATACTTGTTCCTCTTCTTGCTTTTACCTAGAAATTTTCAATTGAATACACGTTCACTTGCATTGGTCTATAGGATTCTATTCTACTTTTATACTTGTTCCTCTTCTTGCTTTTACTTAGAAATTTTCAATTGAATACACGTTCACTTGCATTGGTCTATAGGATTCTATTCTACTTTTATACTTGTTCCTCTTCTTGCTTTTACCTAGAAATTTTCAATTGAATACACGTTCACTTGCATTGGTCTATAGGATTCTATTCTACTTTTATACTTGTTCCTCTTCTTGCTTTTACCTAGAAATTTTCAATTGAATACACGTTCACTTGCATTGGTCTATAGGATTCTATTCTACTTTTATACTTGTTCCTCTTCTTGCTTTTACTTAGAAATTTTCAATTGAATACACGTTCACTTGCATTGGTCTATAGGATTCTATTCTACTTTTATACTTGTTCCTCTTCTTGCTTTTACCTAGAAATTTTCAATTGAATACACGTTCACTTGCATTGGTCTATAGGATTCTATTCTACTTTTATACTTGTTCCTCTTCTTGCTTTTACCTAGAAATTTTCAATTGAATACACGTTCACTTGCATTGGTCTATAGGATTCTATTCTACTTTTATACTTGTTCCTCTTCTTGCTTTTACCTAGAAATTTTCAATTGAATACACGTTCACTTGCATTGGTCTATAGGATTCTATTCTACTTTTATACTTGTTCCTCTTCTTGCTTTTACTTAGAAATTTTCAATTGAATACACGTTCACTTGCATTGGTCTATAGGATTCTATTCTACTTTTATACTTGTTCCTCTTCTTGCTTTTACCTAGAAATTTTCAATTGAATACACGTTCACTTGCATTGGTCTATAGGATTCTATTCTACTTTTATACTTGTTCCTCTTCTTGCTTTTACCTAGAAATTTTCAATTGAATACACGTTCACTTGCATTGGTCTATAGGATTCTATTCTACTTTTATACTTGTTCCTCTTCTTGCTTTTACCTAGAAATTTTCAATTGAATACACGTTCACTTGCATTGGTCTATAGGATTCTATTCTACTTTTATACTTGTTCCTCTTCTTGCTTTTACTTAGAAATTTTCAATTGAATACACGTTCACTTGCATTGGTCTATAGGATTCTATTCTACTTTTATACTTGTTCCTCTTCTTGCTTTTACCTAGAAATTTTCAATTGAATACACGTTCACTTGCATTGGTCTATAGGATTCTATTCTACTTTTATACTTGTTCCTCTTCTTGCTTTTACCTAGAAATTTTCAATTGAATACACGTTCACTTGCATTGGTCTATAGGATTCTATTCTACTTTTATACTTGTTCCTCTTCTTGCTTTTACCTAGAAATTTTCAATTGAATACACGTTCACTTGCATTGGTCTATAGGATTCTATTCTACTTTTATACTTGTTCCTCTTCTTGCTTTTACCTAGAAATTTTCAATTGAATACACGTTCACTTGCATTGGTCTATAGGATTCTATTCTACTTTTATACTTACTCCTCTTCTTGCTTTTACCTAGAAATTTTCAATTGAATACACGTTCACTTGCATTGGTCTATAGGATTCTATTCTACTTTTATACTTGTTCCTCTTCTTGCTTTTACCTAGAAATTTTCAATTGAATACACGTTCACTTGCATTGGTCTATAGGATTCTATTCTACTTTTATACTTGTTCCTCTTCTTGCTTTTACCTAGAAATTTTCAATTGAATACACGTTCACTTGCATTGGTCTATAGGATTCTATTCTACTTTTATACTTACTCCTCTTCTTGCTTTTACCTAGAAATTTTCAATTGAATACACGTTCACTTGCATTGGTCTATAGGATTCTATTCTACTTTTATACTTGTTCCTCTTCTTGCTTTTACCTAGAAATTTTCAATTGAATACACGTTCACTTGCATTGGTCTATAGGATTCTATTCTACTTTTATACTTGTTCCTCTTCTTGCTTTTACCTAGAAATTTTCAATTGAATACACGTTCACTTGCATTGGTCTATAGGATTCTATTCTACTTTTATACTTGTTCCTCTTCTTGCTTTTACCTAGAAATTTTCAATTGAATACACGTTCACTTGCATTGGTCTATAGGATTCTATTCTACTTTTATACTTGTTCCTCTTCTTGCTTTTACCTAGAAATTTTCAATTGAATACACGTTCACTTGCATTGGTCTATAGGATTCTATTCTACTTTTATACTTGTTCCTCTTCTTGCTTTTACCTAGAAATTTTCAATTGAATACACGTTCACTTGCATTGGTCTATAGGATTCTATTCTACTTTTATACTTGTTCCTCTTCTTGCTTTTACCTAGAAATTTTCAATTGAATACACGTTCACTTGCATTGGTCTATAGGATTCTATTCTACTTTTATACTTGTTCCTCTTCTTGCTTTTACCTAGAAATTTTCAATTGAATACACGTTCACTTGCATTGGTCTATAGGATTCTATTCTACTTTTATACTTGTTCCTCTTCTTGCTTTTACCTAGAAATTTTCAATTGAATACACGTTCACTTGCATTGGTCTATAGGATTCTATTCTACTTTTATACTTACTCCTCTTCTTGCTTTTACCTAGAAATTTTCAATTGAATACACGTTCACTTGCATTGGTCTATAGGATTCTATTCTACTTTTATACTTGTTCCTCTTCTTGCTTTTACCTAGAAATTTTCAATTGAATACACGTTCACTTGCATTGGTCTATAGGATTCTATTCTACTTTTATACTTGTTCCTCTTCTTGCTTTTACCTAGAAATTTTCAATTGAATACACGTTCACTTGCATTGGTCTATAGGATTCTATTCTACTTTTATACTTGTTCCTCTTCTTGCTTTTACCTAGAAATTTTCAATTGAATACACGTTCACTTGCATTGGTCTATAGGATTCTATTCTACTTTTATACTTGTTCCTCTTCTTGCTTTTACCTAGAAATTTTCAATTGAATACACGTTCACTTGCATTGGTCTATAGGATTCTATTCTACTTTTATACTTACTCCTCTTCTTGCTTTTACCTAGAAATTTTCAATTGAATACACGTTCACTTGCATTGGTCTATAGGATTCTATTCTACTTTTATACTTGTTCCTCTTCTTGCTTTTACCTAGAAATTTTCAATTGAATACACGTTCACTTGCATTGGTCTATAGGATTCTATTCTACTTTTATACTTACTCCTCTTCTTGCTTTTACCTAGAAATTTTCAATTGAATACACGTTCACTTGCATTGGTCTATAGGATTCTATTCTACTTTTATACTTGTTCCTCTTCTTGCTTTTACCTAGAAATTTTCAATTGAATACACGTTCACTTGCATTGGTCTATAGGATTCTATTCTACTTTTATACTTGTTCCTCTTCTTGCTTTTACCTAGAAATTTTCAATTGAATACACGTTCACTTGCATTGGTCTATAGGATTCTATTCTACTTTTATACTTACTCCTCTTCTTGCTTTTACCTAGAAATTTTCAATTGAATACACGTTCACTTGCATTGGTCTATAGGATTCTATTCTACTTTTATACTTGTTCCTCTTCTTGCTTTTACCTAGAAATTTTCAATTGAATACACGTTCACTTGCATTGGTCTATAGGATTCTATTCTACTTTTATACTTACTCCTCTTCTTGCTTTTACCTAGAAATTTTCAATTGAATACACGTTCACTTGCATTGGTCTATAGGATTCTATTCTACTTTTATACTTGTTCCTCTTCTTGCTTTTACCTAGAAATTTTCAATTGAATACACGTTCACTTGCATTGGTCTATAGGATTCTATTCTACTTTTATACTTGTTCCTCTTCTTGCTTTTACCTAGAAATTTTCAATTGAATACACGTTCACTTGCATTGGTCTATAGGATTCTATTCTACTTTTATACTTACTCCTCTTCTTGCTTTTACCTAGAAATTTTCAATTGAATACACGTTCACTTGCATTGGTCTATAGGATTCTATTCTACTTTTATACTTACTCCTCTTCTTGCTTTTACCTAGAAATTTTCAATTGAATACACGTTCACTTGCATTGGTCTATAGGATTCTATTCTACTTTTATACTTACTCCTCTTCTTGCTTTTACCTAGAAATTTTCAATTGAATACACGTTCACTTGCATTGGTCTATAGGATTCTATTCTACTTTTATACTTACTCCTCTTCTTGCTTTTACCTAGAAATTTTCAATTGAATACACGTTCACTTGCATTGGTCTATAGGATTCTATTCTACTTTTATACTTACTCCTCTTCTTGCTTTTACCTAGAAATTTTCAATTGAATACACGTTCACTTGCATTGGTCTATAGGATTCTATTCTACTTTTATACTTACTCCTCTTCTTGCTTTTACCTAGAAATTTTCAATTGAATACACGTTCACTTGCATTGGTCTATAGGATTCTATTCTACTTTTATACTTGTTCCTCTTCTTGCTTTTACCTAGAAATTTTCAATTGAATACACGTTCACTTGCATTGGTCTATAGGATTCTATTCTACTTTTATACTTGTTCCTCTTCTTGCTTTTACCTAGAAATTTTCAATTGAATACACGTTCACTTGCATTGGTCTATAGGATTCTATTCTACTTTTATACTTGTTCCTCTTCTTGCTTTTACCTAGAAATTTTCAATTGAATACACGTTCACTTGCATTGGTCTATAGGATTCTATTCTACTTTTATACTTACTCCTCTTCTTGCTTTTACCTAGAAATTTTCAATTGAATACACGTTCACTTGCATTGGTCTATAGGATTCTATTCTACTTTTATACTTACTCCTCTTCTTGCTTTTACCTAGAAATTTTCAATTGAATACACGTTCACTTGCATTGGTCTATAGGATTCTATTCTACTTTTATACTTACTCCTCTTCTTGCTTTTACCTAGAAATTTTCAATTGAATACACGTTCACTTGCATTGGTCTATAGGATTCTATTCTACTTTTATACTTACTCCTCTTCTTGCTTTTACCTAGAAATTTTCAATTGAATACACGTTCACTTGCATTGGTCTATAGGATTCTATTCTACTTTTATACTTGTTCCTCTTCTTGCTTTTACCTAGAAATTTTCAATTGAATACACGTTCACTTGCATTGGTCTATAGGATTCTATTCTACTTTTATACTTGTTCCTCTTCTTGCTTTTACCTAGAAATTTTCAATTGAATACACGTTCACTTGCATTGGTCTATAGGATTCTATTCTACTTTTATACTTGTTCCTCTTCTTGCTTTTACCTAGAAATTTTCAATTGAATACACGTTCACTTGCATTGGTCTATAGGATTCTATTCTACTTTTATACTTACTCCTCTTCTTGCTTTTACCTAGAAATTTTCAATTGAATACACGTTCACTTGCATTGGTCTATAGGATTCTATTCTACTTTTATACTTGTTCCTCTTCTTGCTTTTACCTAGAAATTTTCAATTGAATACACGTTCACTTGCATTGGTCTATAGGATTCTATTCTACTTTTATACTTGTTCCTCTTCTTGCTTTTACCTAGAAATTTTCAATTGAATACACGTTCACTTGCATTGGTCTATAGGATTCTATTCTACTTTTATACTTACTCCTCTTCTTGCTTTTACCTAGAAATTTTCAATTGAATACACGTTCACTTGCATTGGTCTATAGGATTCTATTCTACTTTTATACTTGTTCCTCTTCTTGCTTTTACCTAGAAATTTTCAATTGAATACACGTTCACTTGCATTGGTCTATAGGATTCTATTCTACTTTTATACTTACTCCTCTTCTTGCTTTTACCTAGAAATTTTCAATTGAATACACGTTCACTTGCATTGGTCTATAGGATTCTATTCTACTTTTATACTTGTTCCTCTTCTTGCTTTTACCTAGAAATTTTCAATTGAATACACGTTCACTTGCATTGGTCTATAGGATTCTATTCTACTTTTATACTTGTTCCTCTTCTTGCTTTTACCTAGAAATTTTCAATTGAATACACGTTAACTTGCATTGGTCTATAGGATTCTATTCTACTTTTATACTTGTTCCTCTTCTTGCTTTTACCTAGAAATTTTCAATTGAATACACGTTCACTTGCATTGGTCTATAGGATTCTAT
Source organism: Euprymna scolopes (assembly GCF_053919585.1). Classification (NCBI taxonomy): domain Eukaryota; kingdom Metazoa; phylum Mollusca; class Cephalopoda; order Sepiida; family Sepiolidae; genus Euprymna; species Euprymna scolopes. Next base: position 129,904,675 of record NC_136527.1, on the reverse strand, counting down.
TCTACTTTTATACTTGTTCCTCTTCTTGCTTTTACCTAGAAATTTTCAATTGAATACACGTTCACTTGCATTGGTCTATAGGATTCTATTCTACTTTTATACTTACTCCTCTTCTTGCTTTTACCTAGAAATTTTCAATTGAATACACGTTCACTTGCATTGGTCTATAGGATTCTATTCTACTTTTATACTTACTCCTCTTCTTGCTTTTGCTTAGAAATTTTCAATTGAATACACGTTCACTTGCATTGGTCTATAGGATTCTCATCTACCTATAAATTTGCTAGTAATTTCCTATGAAATCATGTGTAATCTCAAACCAAAATTATATTTGCTACTAATTTACTATTAAATACATATTAATCTCAAACACAAAATGTATTTTGAAATGTAAATCACTGGCGAGCATGTTTTAACAGGTGATATATGAACGGGGGCAACCATCAGTTTTTCAGGTATGCTGAAAACGAATATCGCTAGGAAAATTAGCACAGACAGACTGACTACTAGTTTTGGAGCTAGTTTTATTAATGCGTGTATTTTGAAATGTAAATCACTGGCGACCATGTTTGAACAGGCAGCATATGACAGGGGGAAACCCTCAGTGTGTTCAGGTATGCTGAAAACGAATATCGCAAGGAAAATCAGCACAGACTGACTATAGATTCACCATCAAAGTAGTGAAATATTTTTTTTATTTGATATAGGAATCACTACTTATCAAGCCCCAGAGGCCACTCGAGGATAAGGGTTAGAGTGTGTACAGTAGTCAATGGACAATATCATAGTAATCGTTAGAAGTGTAAATTTGGTAAATTGGATTATTTAAGAGGAACGGCTCATCAAGAACTTATTTACATTGGACTTGAAGACGACGAAATAAAAATATAAAGTTGAAAGAACTATCATTTTAATGATGCCCTTCAAATCGTAAACTGCCTGTTTACATTTTTTTACAGTTTTCGAAGATAATAAAAAGTGTAAAAGAAAGCAAACCTTTAGAATCCTAAAAAGATCTCCCGGGAGCATTTTTGCAACATGAAAAATATACAAACCAAAATACAGAGAGGAGGCAACCCTACTCAAAAATATGGTTTATTACATCGCCTAAAAAAAGAAGAAGAATCGGGGGCTCCGTGGGGAAGTAAATTGTTTTCTTTTTTCTAACTTGGTTTTAAAAAGTTTTTATTGCTAACATTTATTTTCATGAACTCTAACCACACCTCACAACCCTAATCCGGCCGGTCGGGGAAAAAAGTTTTTATTTTTTTAAATTTTGGTGAATACGACAACACACATACGAACGCATGTACACTCATACATACACACACACACGCACGCACACATAAGCATATCGCTTGTCACCAAGCTAAAGAAGAGAGAGAGAGAGTGGGGGAAGGAGAGACAGGATCGTACGTGCCGGGGTCAAACAGAAGTTAAATGAAATCGATTATAAATCGCTCGACAAAGTTGTGTCTGAACTTTTTATTCTATGAAACTTAAGATTAATAAAACGAAATAATCGTGACCCGTGGAAATTTCATGGCGAATATTTCGCATTCAAGAGAACAAAACGAAAAAATAGTGAACAAATAAATATATAAGAAAATGAATGTTACCAAAGGCAAGATAAGTTACTCTTCTACCTACCTAGATCATATTTGTTGTTTTAACTTATTTTAAAACGTTTATTTAACACAAACAAAAGTAGCGCACGGTGTTAAGTTAGAACAATAAAGAAGTGTCTGACATTTTACAGACATCTTGTGAGACTCGATAATCGCTCCAAACTCGAAAATTAAGCAAAATACTGGTAGGAACACATCCAATAAATGTTAGCAAACGTTCGAACATGTTTTCTTTTTCACATTAGCGAAACACTTATCAGAGAAAAAGCGAAAATGAGAAGCAAACACTAATGAAGAAGTCGGTTTTTATCGTTGAGCACAAAAAAAAAAAAAAGAGTATCTAATCTAATAGGCCTCGTGCGTGCTATAGGTCAATCTCCAACGTCTGTCCCATCGCCTCAGTGCTGCATCCCTGTTTACAAGTACTTTAATGGGATGTGCTCTCATGAACCCATAGCACTTATACCAGTGCCCGGAAAACTTGTCCCGGGAAAACTCGTCTCCGGAAAAACCGTACCCGGAAAACTAGAACCGTCAGTTTGTTCAGGTATGCTGAAAACGAATATCGCAAGGAAAATTAGCAGAGAAAAATAGTCTTGGAGCTAGTTTTATTAATGCGTGTATTGTGAAATGTAAATCACTGGCGACCATGTTTGAACAGGCGGCATATGAAAGGGGCAAAACCTCAGTTTGTTCAGGTATGCTGAAAACGAATATCGCAAGGAAAATTAGCACAGACAGACGAATAGTTTTCGAGATATTAATGCGTGTATTTTGAAATGTAAATCACTGGCGACCATGTTTGAGCAGGCGGTGTATGAAAGGGGCCAACCCTCAGTGTGTTCAGGTATGCTGAAAACGAATATCGCAAGGAAAATTAGCAGAGACAAATAGTTTTGGAGCTAGTCTTATTAATGCGTGTATTTGGAAATGTAAATCACTGGCGACCATGTTTGAACAGTTTGAACAGGCGGCGTATGAAAGGGGCCAACCCTCAGCTTGTTCAGGTATGCTGAAAACGAATATCTCAGCAGAACTTAAAACACTTGTTCAGGTAGGTAGAAGAGTAACTTATCTTGCCTTTTGGTAACATTTATATATTATATATTTGTTTTGTATTTTTTTTTTTTAACTTTTACGCTTTGTTGTCTTAACTCCGAAGGATTAACCTTAGAATTTCCACAGGTCTCCTTAGTTAAAACGAATTATTTCGCAGTTCACATTGGCGTGAAATAAACAAATCTGACTGATACAGGATTTGCCATTTCCGGTTGTCGCCGCCGCAACGCTCTTATATTTACAATCGAAAGCGTCGGCGAGTTCGTTCGTCGCTGTGTCTGGGTGTGTGTAGGAGTGGGGGCAAAGTTGTAACATTCAATACATAAAATCAACAGCTTTAATTTCTATGAATCGTCATTCGCGTATCGAGTGTCGGCGTTCTTGTCTCGAACTAAGTTGAGTTGGAAATGGATTTCTGCACGTGCATGGCTGGACGATAAGAATAACAATACAAACAACAATACTTATTATCTTCAAGTCTCTTCTTAAAGGGGCATTCGGCTACGAAGTTACAACTAGCTAATCGACACGCGACACTGTCAATGAGTTATGCGAAGCAGACGGACTGTTCCGCTGTATCAAAGTTATTAAGTGTGGTTAGACTGAAACTCATTAAAGCCAGTAATCTAAGTTTCAACTAGCTAATAGACATTCGGCACTTTCAATGAGTTATGCGATCACCGCCACTTGTCCAAAAACGGACTGTTCCGCTGTATCACAGTTATTAAGGGTGGTTAGAGTGTGACTCATCAGAGCCAGTAACCTAACTTACAACTAGCTAGTCAACATTCGACACTGTCATTGAGTTATGCGATACACTGCTAATTGTCCAGAGACGGACTGTTCTACTGTATCACAGTTGTAAAGGGTGGGTAGACTAAAACTCATAAGAGCCAGTAATCTAATTTACAACTAGCTTATCGACAGTAGACACTTTCACTGAGTTTACGTGTGTGTGTGTCTTTTTATGTGTGTGTGTGTGTGTGCTTCGTTAACATTCGGACTGTCCATTTTAAAATCGTTCGGGTATGCTGAAAACGAATATCGCAAGGCACAGACAAATAGTTTTCGAAATACTAATGCGTATATTTCGAGATACTAATGCGTATATTTTGAAATGTAAATCACTGGCGGCCATGTTTGAACAGGCGGCATATGAAAGGGGCCAACCTTCAGTTTGTTCAGGTATGCTGAAAACGAATATCGCAAGGAAAATGAGCAGAGACAAATAGTTTTGGAGCTAGTTTTATTAATGCGTGTATTTTGAAATGTAAATCACGGCGACCATGTTTGAACAGGCAGCATATGAAAGGGGCCAACCCTCAGTTTGTTCAGGTATGCTGAAAACGAATATCGCAAGGAAAATTAGCACAGACAGACGAATAGTTTTAGAGATAGTAATGCGTGTGTTTTGAAATGTAAATCACTGGCGACCATGTCAGAACAGGCGGCATATGAAAGGGGCCAACCATCAGTTTGTTTAGGTATGCTGAAAACGAATATCGCAAGGGAAATCAGCACAGACTGACTATAGACTCACCATCAAAGTATTGAAATATTTTTTTATTTTATAAAGGAATCACTACTTATCAAGCCCCAGAGGCCACTCGAGGATAAGGCTTAAAGTGTGTACAGTAGTCAATGGACAATATCATAGTAATCGTTAGAAGTGTACATTTGGTAAATTGGATTATTTATAAGGGGCGGCTTATCAAGAACTTGTTTACATTGGACTTGAAGACGACGTAATAAAAATATAAAGTTGCAAGAACTAGCGAAAAATATCATTTTAACGATGCATTTCAAATCGTAAACTGCCTGCTTACATTTTTTTTACATTTTTCGAAGATAATAAAAAGTGTAAAAAAAAGCAAACCTTTAGAATCCTAAAAAGATCTCCCGGGAGCATTTTTGCAACATGAAAAATATACAAACCAAAATAAAGAGAGGAGGCAACCCTGCTCAAAAATATGGTTTATTACATCGCCTAAAAAAAGAAGAAGAATCGGGGGCTCCGTTGGGAAGTAAATTGTTTTCTTTTTTCTAACTTGGTTTTAAAAAGTTTTTATTGCTAACATTTATTTTCATGAACTCTAACCACACCTCACAAACCTCATCCGGCCGGTCGGGGAAAAAAGTTTTTATTTTTTTAAATTTTGGTGAATACGACAACACACATACGCACGCATGTACACACATACACACACACGCACGCACGCACACATAAGCATATCGCTTGTCACCAAGCTAAAGAAGAGAGAGAGAGAGTGGGGGAAGGAGAGAAAGGATCGTACGTGCCGGGGTCAAACAGAAGTTAAATGAAATCGATTATAAATCGCTCGACAAAGTTGTGTCTGAACTTTTTATTCTATGAAACTTAAGATTAATAAAACGAAATAATCGTGGCCCGTGGAAATTTCATGGCGAATATTTCGCATTCAAGAGAACAAAACGAAAAAGTAGTGAATAAATAAATATATAAGAAAATGAATGTTACCAAAGGCAAGATAAGTTACTCTGCTACCTACCTAGATCACATTTTTGTTGTTTTAACTTATTTTAAAACGTTTATTCAACACAAACAAAAGTAGCGCACGGTTTTAAGTTAGAACAATAAAGAAGTGTCTGACATTTTACAGACATCTTGTGAGACTCGATAATCGCTCCAAACTCGAAAATTAAGCAAAATACTGGTAGGAACACATCCAATAAATGTCAGCAAACGTTCGAACATGTTTTCTTTTTCACATTAGCGAAACACTTATCAGAGAAAAAGCGAAAATGAGAAGCAAACACAAATGAAGAAGTCGGTTTTTATCGTTGAGCACAAAAACAACAAAAAAAAGAGTATCTAATCTAATAGGCCCCGTGCGTGCTATAGGTCAATCTCCAACGTCTGTCCCATCGCCTCAGTGTTGCATCCCTGTTTACAAGTACTTTAATGGGATGTGCTCTCATGAACCCATAGCACTTATACCAGTGCCCGGAAAACTTGTCCCGGGAAAACTCGTCTCTGGAAAAATCGTACCTGGAAAACTCGAACCGTTCAGTTTGTTCAGGTATGCTGAAAACGAATATCGCAAGGAAAATCAGCACAGACTGACTATAGACTCACCATCAAAGTATTGAAATATTTTTTTATTTTATAAAGGAATCACTACTTATCAAGCCCCAGAGGCCACTCGAGGATAAGGCTTAAAGTGTGTACAGTAGTCAATGGACAATATCATAGTAATCGTTAGAAGTGTACATTTGGTAAATTGGATTATTTATAAGGGGCGGCTTATCAAGAACTTGTTTACATTGGACTTGAAGACGACGTAATAAAAATATAAAGTTGCAAGAACTAGCGAAAAATATCATTTTAACGATGCATTTCAAATCGTAAACTGCCTGCTTACATTTTTTTTACATTTTTCGAAGATAATAAAAAGTGTAAAAAAAAGCAAACCTTTAGAATCCTAAAAAGATCTCCCGGGAGCATTTTTGCAACATGAAAAATATACAAACCAAAATAAAGAGAGGAGGCAACCCTGCTCAAAAATATGGTTTATTGCATCGCCTAAAAAAAGAAGAAGAATCGGGGGCTCCGTTGGGAAGTAAATTGTTTTCTTTTTTCTAACTTGGTTTTAAAAAGTTTTTATTGCTAACATTTATTTTCATGAACTCTAACCACACCTCACAAACCTCATCCGGCCGGTCGGGGAAAAAAGTTTTTATTTTTTTAAATTTTGGTGAATACGACAACACACATACGCACGCATGTACACACATACACACACACGCACGCACGCACACATAAGCATATCGCTTGTCACCAAGCTAAAGAAGAGAGAGAGAGAGTGGGGGAAGGAGAGAAAGGATCGTACGTGCCGGGGTCAAACAGAAGTTAAATGAAATCGATTATAAATCGCTCGACAAAGTTGTGTCTGAACTTTTTATTCTATGAAACTTAAGATTAATAAAACGAAATAATCGTAGCCCGTGGAAATTTCATGGCGAATATTTCGCATTCAAGAGAACAAAACGAAAAAGTAGTGAATAAATAAATATATAAGAAAATGAATGTTACCAAAGGCAAGATAAGTTACTCTGCTACCTACCTAGATCACATTTTTGTTGTTTTAACTTATTTTAAAACGTTTATTCAACACAAACAAAAGTAGCGCACGGTTTTAAGTTAGAACAATAAAGAAGTGTCTGACATTTTACAGACATCTTGTGAGACTCGATAATCGCTCCAAACTCGAAAATTAAGCAAAATACTGGTAGGAACACATCCAATAAATGTCAGCAAACGTTCGAACATGTTTTCTTTTTCACATTAGCGAAACACTTATCAGAGAAAAAGCGAAAATGAGAAGCAAACACAAATGAAGAAGTCGGTTTTTATCGTTGAGCACAAAAACAACAAAAAAAAGAGTATCTAATCTAATAGGCCCCGTGCGTGCTATAGGTCAATCTCCAACGTCTGTCCCATCGCCTCAGTGTTGCATCCCTGTTTACAAGTACTTTAATGGGATGTGCTCTCATGAAACCATAGCACTTATACCAGTGCCCGGAAAACTTGTCCCGGGAAAACTCGTCTCTGGAAAAATCGTACCTGGAAAACTCGAACCGTTCAGTTTGTTCAGGTATGCTGAAAACGAATATCGCAAGGAAAATCAGCACAGACTGACTATAGACTCACCATCAAAGTATTGAAATATTTTTTTATTTTATAAAGGAATCACTACTTATCAAGCCCCAGAGGCCACTCGAGGATAAGGCTTAAAGTGTGTACAGTAGTCAATGGACAATATCATAGTAATCGTTAGAAGTGTACATTTGGTAAATTGGATTATTTATAAGGGGCGGCTTATCAAGAACTTGTTTACATTGGACTTGAAGACGACGTAATAAAAATATAAAGTTGCAAGAACTAGCGAAAAATATCATTTTAACGATGCATTTCAAATCGTAAACTGCCTGCTTACATTTTTTTTACATTTTTCGAAGATAATAAAAAGTGTAAAAAAAAGCAAACCTTTAGAATCCTAAAAAGATCTCCCGGGAGCATTTTTGCAACATGAAAAATATACAAACCAAAATAAAGAGAGGAGGCAACCCTGCTCAAAAATATGGTTTATTACATCGCCTAAAAAAAGAAGAAGAATCGGGGGCTCCGTTGGGAAGTAAATTGTTTTCTTTTTTCTAACTTGGTTTTAAAAAGTTTTTATTGCTAACATTTATTTTCATGAACTCTAACCACACCTCACAAACCTCATCCGGCCGGTCGGGGAAAAAAGTTTTTATTTTTTTAAATTTTGGTGAATACGACAACACACATACGCACGCATGTACACACATACACACACACGCACGCACGCACACATAAGCATATCGCTTGTCACCAAGCTAAAGAAGAGAGAGAGAGAGTGGGGGAAGGAGAGAAAGGATCGTACGTGCCGGGGTCAAACAGAAGTTAAATGAAATCGATTATAAATCGCTCGACAAAGTTGTGTCTGAACTTTTTATTCTATGAAACTTAAGATTAATAAAACGAAATAATCGTGGCCCGTGGAAATTTCATGGCGAATATTTCGCATTCAAGAGAACAAAACGAAAAAGTAGTGAATAAATAAATATATAAGAAAATGAATGTTACCAAAGGCAAGATAAGTTACTCTGCTACCTACCTAGATCACATTTTTGTTGTTTTAACTTATTTTAAAACGTTTATTCAACACAAACAAAAGTAGCGCACGGTTTTAAGTTAGAACAATAAAGAAGTGTCTGACATTTTACAGACATCTTGTGAGACTCGATAATCGCTCCAAACTCGAAAATTAAGCAAAATACTGGTAGGAACACATCCAATAAATGTCAGCAAACGTTCGAACATGTTTTCTTTTTCACATTAGCGAAACACTTATCAGAGAAAAAGCGAAAATGAGAAGCAAACACTAATGAAGAAGTCGGTTTTTATCGTTGAGCACAAAAACAACAAAAAAAAAGAGTATCTAATCTAATAGGCCTCGTGCGTGCTATAGGTCAATCTCCAACGTCTGTCCCATCGCCTCAGTGCTGCATCCCTGTTTACAAGTACTTTAATGGGATGTGCTCTCATGAACCCATAGCACTTATACCAGTGCCCGGAAAACTTGTCCCGGGAAAACTCGTCTCCGGAAAAACCGTACCCGGAAAACTAGAACCGTCAGTTTGTTCAGGTATGCTGAAAACGAATATCGCAAGGAAAATTAGCAGAGAAAAATAGTCTTGGAGCTAGTTTTATTAATGCGTGTATTGTGAAATGTAAATCACTGGCGACCATGTTTGAACAGGCGGCATATGAAAGGGGCAAAACCTCAGTTTGTTCAGGTATGCTGAAAACGAATATCGCAAGGAAAATTAGCACAGACAGACGAATAGTTTTCGAGATATTAATGCGTATATTTTGAAATGTAAATCACTGGCGACCATGTTTGAGCAGGCGGTGTATGAAAGGGGCCAACCCTCAGTGTGTTCAGGTATGCTGAAAACGAATATCGCAAGGAAAATTAGCAGAGACAAATAGTTTTGGAGCTAGTCTTATTAATGCGTGTATTTGGAAATGTAAATCACTGGCGACCATGTTTGAACAGTTTGAACAGGCGGCGTATGAAAGGGGCCAACCCTCAGCTTGTTCAGGTATGCTGAAAACGAATATCTCAGCAGAACTTAAAACACTTGTTCAGGTAGGTAGAAGAGTAACTTATCTTGCCTTTTGGTAACATTTATATATTATATATTTGTTTTGTATTTTTTTTTTTTTTAACTTTTACGCTTTGTTGTCTTAACTCCGAAGGATTAACCTTAGAATTTCCACAGGTCTCCTTAGTTAAAACGAATTATTTCGCAGTTCACATTGGCGTGAAATAAACAAATCTGACTGATACAGGATTTGCCATTTCCGGTTGTCGCCGCCGCAACGCTCTTATATTTACAATCGAAAGCGTCGGCGAGTTCGTTCGTCGCTGTGTCTGGGTGTGTGTAGGAGTGGGGGCAAAGTTGTAACATTCAATACATAAAATCAACAGCTTTAATTTCTATGAATCGTCATTCGCGTATCGAGTGTCGGCGTTCTTGTCTCGAACTAAGTTGAGTTGGAAATGGATTTCTGCACGTGCATGGCTGGACGATAAGAATAACAATACAAACAACAATACTTATTATCTTCAAGTCTCTTCTTAAAGGGGCATTCGGCTACGAAGTTACAACTAGCTAATCGACACGCGACACTGTCAATGAGTTATGCGAAGCAGACGGACTGTTCCGCTGTATCAAAGTTATTAAGTGTGGTTAGACTGAAACTCATTAAAGCCAGTAATCTAAGTTTCAACTAGCTAATAGACATTCGGCACTTTCAATGAGTTATGCGATCACCGCCACTTGTCCAAAAACGGACTGTTCCGCTGTATCACAGTTATTAAGGGTGGTTAGAGTGTGACTCATCAGAGCCAGTAACCTAACTTACAACTAGCTAGTCAACATTCGACACTGTCATTGAGTTATGCGATACACTGCTAATTGTCCAGAGACGGACTGTTCTACTGTATCACAGTTGTAAAGGGTGGGTAGACTAAAACTCATAAGAGCCAGTAATCTAATTTACAACTAGCTTATCGACAGTAGACACTTTCACTGAGTTTACGTGTGTGTGTGTCTTTTTATGTGTGTGTGTGTGTGTGCTTCGTTAACATTCGGACTGTCCATTTTAAAATCGTTCGGGTATGCTGAAAACGAATATCGCAAGGCACAGACAAATAGTTTTCGAAATACTAATGCGTATATTTCGAGATACTAATGCGTATATTTTGAAATGTAAATCACTGGCGGCCATGTTTGAACAGGCGGCATATGAAAGGGGCCAACCTTCAGTTTGTTCAGGTATGCTGAAAACGAATATCGCAAGGAAAATGAGCAGAGACAAATAGTTTTGGAGCTAGTTTTATTAATGCGTGTATTTTGAAATGTAAATCACGGCGACCATGTTTGAACAGGCAGCATATGAAAGGGGCCAACCCTCAGTTTGTTCAGGTATGCTGAAAACGAATATCGCAAGGAAAATTAGCACAGACAGACGAATAGTTTTAGAGATAGTAATGCGTGTGTTTTGAAATGTAAATCACTGGCGACCATGTCAGAACAGGCGGCATATGAAAGGGGCCAACCATCAGTTTGTTTAGGTATGCTGAAAACGAATATCGCAAGGGAAATCAGCACAGACTGACTATAGACTCACCATCAAAGTATTGAAATATTTTTTTATTTTATAAAGGAATCACTACTTATCAAGCCCCAGAGGCCACTCGAGGATAAGGCTTAAAGTGTGTACAGTAGTCAATGGACAATATCATAGTAATCGTTAGAAGTGTACATTTGGTAAATTGGATTATTTATAAGGGGCGGCTTATCAAGAACTTGTTTACATTGGACTTGAAGACGACGTAATAAAAATATAAAGTTGCAAGAACTAGCGAAAAATATCATTTTAACGATGCATTTCAAATCGTAAACTGCCTGCTTACATTTTTTTTACATTTTTCGAAGATAATAAAAAGTGTAAAAAAAAGCAAACCTTTAGAATCCTAAAAAGATCTCCCGGGAGCATTTTTGCAACATGAAAAATATACAAACCAAAATAAAGAGAGGAGGCAACCCTGCTCAAAAATATGGTTTATTACATCGCCTAAAAAAAGAAGAAGAATCGGGGGCTCCGTTGGGAAGTAAATTGTTTTCTTTTTTCTAACTTGGTTTTAAAAAGTTTTTATTGCTAACATTTATTTTCATGAACTCTAACCACACCTCACAAACCTCATCCGGCCGGTCGGGGAAAAAAGTTTTTATTTTTTTAAATTTTGGTGAATACGACAACACACATACGCACGCATGTACACACATACACACACACGCACGCACGCACACATAAGCATATCGCTTGTCACCAAGCTAAAGAAGAGAGAGAGAGAGTGGGGGAAGGAGAGAAAGGATCGTACGTGCCGGGGTCAAACAGAAGTTAAATGAAATCGATTATAAATCGCTCGACAAAGTTGTGTCTGAACTTTTTATTCTATGAAACTTAAGATTAATAAAACGAAATAATCGTGGCCCGTGGAAATTTCATGGCGAATATTTCGCATTCAAGAGAACAAAACGAAAAAGTAGTGAATAAATAAATATATAAGAAAATGAATGTTACCAAAGGCAAGATAAGTTACTCTGCTACCTACCTAGATCACATTTTTGTTGTTTTAACTTATTTTAAAACGTTTATTCAACACAAACAAAAGTAGCGCACGGTTTTAAGTTAGAACAATAAAGAAGTGTCTGACATTTTACAGACATCTTGTGAGACTCGATAATCGCTCCAAACTCGAAAATTAAGCAAAATACTGGTAGGAACACATCCAATAAATGTCAGCAAACGTTCGAACATGTTTTCTTTTTCACATTAGCGAAACACTTATCAGAGAAAAAGCGAAAATGAGAAGCAAACACAAATGAAGAAGTCGGTTTTTATCGTTGAGCACAAAAACAACAAAAAAAAGAGTATCTAATCTAATAGGCCCCGTGCGTGCTATAGGTCAATCTCCAACGTCTGTCCCATCGCCTCAGTGTTGCATCCCTGTTTACAAGTACTTTAATGGGATGTGCTCTCATGAACCCATAGCACTTATACCAGTGCCCGGAAAACTTGTCCCGGGAAAACTCGTCTCTGGAAAAATCGTACCTGGAAAACTCGAACCGTTCAGTTTGTTCAGGTATGCTGAAAACGAATATCGCAAGGAAAATCAGCACAGACTGACTATAGACTCACCATCAAAGTATTGAAATATTTTTTTATTTTATAAAGGAATCACTACTTATCAAGCCCCAGAGGCCACTCGAGGATAAGGCTTAAAGTGTGTACAGTAGTCAATGGACAATATCATAGTAATCGTTAGAAGTGTACATTTGGTAAATTGGATTATTTATAAGGGGCGGCTTATCAAGAACTTGTTTACATTGGACTTGAAGACGACGTAATAAAAATATAAAGTTGCAAGAACTAGCGAAAAATATCATTTTAACGATGCATTTCAAATCGTAAACTGCCTGCTTACATTTTTTTTACATTTTTCGAAGATAATAAAAAGTGTAAAAAAAAGCAAACCTTTAGAATCCTAAAAAGATCTCCCGGGAGCATTTTTGCAACATGAAAAATATACAAACCAAAATAAAGAGAGGAGGCAACCCTGCTCAAAAATATGGTTTATTACATCGCCTAAAAAAAGAAGAAGAATCGGGGGCTCCGTTGGGAAGTAAATTGTTTTCTTTTTTCTAACTTGGTTTTAAAAAGTTTTTATTGCTAACATTTATTTTCATGAACTCTAACCACACCTCACAAACCTCATCCGGCCGGTCGGGGAAAAAAGTTTTTATTTTTTTAAATTTTGGTGAATACGACAACACACATACGCACGCATGTACACACATACACACACACGCACGCACGCACACATAAGCATATCGCTTGTCACCAAGCTAAAGAAGAGAGAGAGAGAGTGGGGGAAGGAGAGAAAGGATCGTACGTGCCGGGGTCAAACAGAAGTTAAATGAAATCGATTATAAATCGCTCGACAAAGTTGTGTCTGAACTTTTTATTCTATGAAACTTAAGATTAATAAAACGAAATAATCGTGGCCCGTGGAAATTTCATGGCGAATATTTCGCATTCAAGAGAACAAAACGAAAAAGTAGTGAATAAATAAATATATAAGAAAATGAATGTTACCAAAGGCAAGATAAGTTACTCTGCTACCTACCTAGATCACATTTTTGTTGTTTTAACTTATTTTAAAACGTTTATTCAACACAAACAAAAGTAGCGCACGGTTTTAAGTTAGAACAATAAAGAAGTGTCTGACATTTTACAGACATCTTGTGAGACTCGATAATCGCTCCAAACTCGAAAATTAAGCAAAATACTGGTAGGAACACATCCAATAAATGTCAGCAAACGTTCGAACATGTTTTCTTTTTCACATTAGCGAAACACTTATCAGAGAAAAAGCGAAAATGAGAAGCAAACACAAATGAAGAAGTCGGTTTTTATCGTTGAGCACAAAAACAACAAAAAAAAGAGTATCTAATCTAATAGGCCCCGTGCGTGCTATAGGTCAATCTCCAACGTCTGTCCCATCGCCTCAGTGTTGCATCCCTGTTTACAAGTACTTTAATGGGATGTGCTCTCATGAACCCATAGCACTTATACCAGTGCCCGGAAAACTTGTCCCGGGAAAACTCGTCTCTGGAAAAATCGTACCTGGAAAACTCGAACCGTTCAGTTTGTTCAGGTATGCTGAAAACGAATATCGCAAGGGAAATCAGCACAGACTGACTATAGACTCACCATCAAAGTATTGAAATATTTTTTTATTTTATAAAGGAATCACTACTTATCAAGCCCCAGAGGCCACTCGAGGATAAGGCTTAAAGTGTGTACAGTAGTCAATGGACAATATCATAGTAATCGTTAGAAGTGTACATTTGGTAAATTGGATTATTTATAAGGGGCGGCTTATCAAGAACTTGTTTACATTGGACTTGAAGACGACGTAATAAAAATATAAAGTTGCAAGAACTAGCGAAAAATATCATTTTAACGATGCATTTCAAATCGTAAACTGCCTGCTTACATTTTTTTTACATTTTTCGAAGATAATAAAAAGTGTAAAAAAAAGCAAACCTTTAGAATCCTAAAAAGATCTCCCGGGAGCATTTTTGCAACATGAAAAATATACAAACCAAAATAAAGAGAGGAGGCAACCCTGCTCAAAAATATGGTTTATTACATCGCCTAAAAAAAGAAGAAGAATCGGGGGCTCCGTTGGGAAGTAAATTGTTTTCTTTTTTCTAACTTGGTTTTAAAAAGTTTTTATTGCTAACATTTATTTTCATGAACTCTAACCACACCTCACAAACCTCATCCGGCCGGTCGGGGAAAAAAGTTTTTATTTTTTTAAATTTTGGTGAATACGACAACACACATACGCACGCATGTACACACATACACACACACGCACGCACGCACACATAAGCATATCGCTTGTCACCAAGCTAAAGAAGAGAGAGAGAGAGTGGGGGAAGGAGAGAAAGGATCGTACGTGCCGGGGTCAAACAGAAGTTAAATGAAATCGATTATAAATCGCTCGACAAAGTTGTGTCTGAACTTTTTATTCTATGAAACTTAAGATTAATAAAACGAAATAATCGTGGCCCGTGGAAATTTCATGGCGAATATTTCGCATTCAAGAGAACAAAACGAAAAAGTAGTGAATAAATAAATATATAAGAAAATGAATGTTACCAAAGGCAAGATAAGTTACTCTGCTACCTACCTAGATCACATTTTTGTTGTTTTAACTTATTTTAAAACGTTTATTCAACACAAACAAAAGTAGCGCACGGTTTTAAGTTAGAACAATAAAGAAGTGTCTGACATTTTACAGACATCTTGTGAGACTCGATAATCGCTCCAAACTCGAAAATTAAGCAAAATACTGGTAGGAACACATCCAATAAATGTCAGCAAACGTTCGAACATGTTTTCTTTTTCACATTAGCGAAACACTTATCAGAGAAAAAGCGAAAATGAGAAGCAAACACAAATGAAGAAGTCGGTTTTTATCGTTGAGCACAAAAACAACAAAAAAAAGAGTATCTAATCTAATAGGCCCCGTGCGTGCTATAGGTCAATCTCCAACGTCTGTCCCATCGCCTCAGTGTTGCATCCCTGTTTACAAGTACTTTAATGGGATGTGCTCTCATGAACCCATAGCACTTATACCAGTGCCCGGAAAACTTGTCCCGGGAAAACTCGTCTCTGGAAAAATCGTACCTGGAAAACTCGAACCGTTCAGTTTGTTCAGGTATGCTGAAAACGAATATCGCAAGGGAAATCAGCACAGACTGACTATAGACTCACCATCAAAGTATTGAAATATTTTTTTATTTTATAAAGGAATCACTACTTATCAAGCCCCAGAGGCCACTCGAGGATAAGGCTTAAAGTGTGTACAGTAGTCAATGGACAATATCATAGTAATCGTTAGAAGTGTACATTTGGTAAATTGGATTATTTATAAGGGGCGGCTTATCAAGAACTTGTTTACATTGGACTTGAAGACGACGTAATAAAAATATAAAGTTGCAAGAACTAGCGAAAAATATCATTTTAACGATGCATTTCAAATCGTAAACTGCCTGCTTACATTTTTTTTACATTTTTCGAAGATAATAAAAAGTGTAAAAAAAAGCAAACCTTTAGAATCCTAAAAAGATCTCCCGGGAGCATTTTTGCAACATGAAAAATATACAAACCAAAATAAAGAGAGGAGGCAACCCTGCTCAAAAATATGGTTTATTACATCGCCTAAAAAAAGAAGAAGAATCGGGGGCTCCGTTGGGAAGTAAATTGTTTTCTTTTTTCTAACTTGGTTTTAAAAAGTTTTTATTGCTAACATTTATTTTCATGAACTCTAACCACACCTCACAAACCTCATCCGGCCGGTCGGGGAAAAAAGTTTTTATTTTTTTAAATTTTGGTGAATACGACAACACACATACGCACGCATGTACACACATACACACACACGCACGCACGCACACATAAGCATATCGCTTGTCACCAAGCTAAAGAAGAGAGAGAGAGAGTGGGGGAAGGAGAGAAAGGATCGTACGTGCCGGGGTCAAACAGAAGTTAAATGAAATCGATTATAAATCGCTCGACAAAGTTGTGTCTGAACTTTTTATTCTATGAAACTTAAGATTAATAAAACGAAATAATCGTGGCCCGTGGAAATTTCATGGCGAATATTTCGCATTCAAGAGAACAAAACGAAAAAGTAGTGAATAAATAAATATATAAGAAAATGAATGTTACCAAAGGCAAGATAAGTTACTCTGCTACCTACCTAGATCACATTTTTGTTGTTTTAACTTATTTTAAAACGTTTATTCAACACAAACAAAAGTAGCGCACGGTTTTAAGTTAGAACAATAAAGAAGTGTCTGACATTTTACAGACATCTTGTGAGACTCGATAATCGCTCCAAACTCGAAAATTAAGCAAAATACTGGTAGGAACACATCCAATAAATGTCAGCAAACGTTCGAACATGTTTTCTTTTTCACATTAGCGAAACACTTATCAGAGAAAAAGCGAAAATGAGAAGCAAACACAAATGAAGAAGTCGGTTTTTATCGTTGAGCACAAAAACAACAAAAAAAAGAGTATCTAATCTAATAGGCCCCGTGCGTGCTATAGGTCAATCTCCAACGTCTGTCCCATCGCCTCAGTGTTGCATCCCTGTTTACAAGTACTTTAATGGGATGTGCTCTCATGAACCCATAGCACTTATACCAGTGCCCGGAAAACTTGTCCCGGGAAAACTCGTCTCTGGAAAAATCGTACCTGGAAAACTCGAACCGTTCAGTTTGTTCAGGTATGCTGAAAACGAATATCGCAAGGGAAATCAGCACAGACTGACTATAGACTCACCATCAAAGTATTGAAATATTTTTTTATTTTATAAAGGAATCACTACTTATCAAGCCCCAGAGGCCACTCGAGGATAAGGGTTAAAGTGTGTACAGTAGTCAATGGACAATATCATAGTAATCGTTAGAAGTGTACATTTGGTAAATTGGATTATTTATAAGGGGCGGCTTATCAAGAACTTGTTTACATTGGACTTGAAGACGACGTAATAAAAATATAAAGTTGCAAGAACTAGCGAAAAATATCATTTTAACGATGCATTTCAAATCGTAAACTGCCTGCTTACATTTTTTTTACATTTTTCGAAGATAATAAAAAGTGTAAAAAAAAGCAAACCTTTAGAATCCTAAAAAGATCTCCCGGGAGCATTTTTGCAACATGAAAAATATACAAACCAAAATAAAGAGAGGAGGCAACCCTGCTCAAAAATATGGTTTATTACATCGCCTAAAAAAAGAAGAAGAATCGGGGGCTCCGTTGGGAAGTAAATTGTTTTCTTTTTTCTAACTTGGTTTTAAAAAGTTTTTATTGCTAACATTTATTTTCATGAACTCTAACCACACCTCACAAACCTCATCCGGCCGGTCGGGGAAAAAAGTTTTTATTTTTTTAAATTTTGGTGAATACGACAACACACATACGCACGCATGTACACACATACACACACACGCACGCACGCACACATAAGCATATCGCTTGTCACCAAGCTAAAGAAGAGAGAGAGAGAGTGGGGGAAGGAGAGAAAGGATCGTACGTGCCGGGGTCAAACAGAAGTTAAATGAAATCGATTATAAATCGCTCGACAAAGTTGTGTCTGAACTTTTTATTCTATGAAACTTAAGATTAATAAAACGAAATAATCGTGGCCCGTGGAAATTTCATGGCGAATATTTCGCATTCAAGAGAACAAAACGAAAAAGTAGTGAATAAATAAATATATAAGAAAATGAATGTTACCAAAGGCAAGATAAGTTACTCTGCTACCTACCTAGATCACATTTTTGTTGTTTTAACTTATTTTAAAACGTTTATTCAACACAAACAAAAGTAGCGCACGGTTTTAAGTTAGAACAATAAAGAAGTGTCTGACATTTTACAGACATCTTGTGAGACTCGATAATCGCTCCAAACTCGAAAATTAAGCAAAATACTGGTAGGAACACATCCAATAAATGTCAGCAAACGTTCGAACATGTTTTCTTTTTCACATTAGCGAAACACTTATCAGAGAAAAAGCGAAAATGAGAAGCAAACACAAATGAAGAAGTCGGTTTTTATCGTTGAGCACAAAAACAACAAAAAAAAGAGTATCTAATCTAATAGGCCCCGTGCGTGCTATAGGTCAATCTCCAACGTCTGTCCCATCGCCTCAGTGTTGCATCCCTGTTTACAAGTACTTTAATGGGATGTGCTCTCATGAACCCATAGCACTTATACCAGTGCCCGGAAAACTTGTCCCGGGAAAACTCGTCTCTGGAAAAATCGTACCTGGAAAACTCGAACCGTTCAGTTTGTTCAGGTATGCTGAAAACGAATATCGCAAGGGAAATCAGCACAGACTGACTATAGACTCACCATCAAAGTATTGAAATATTTTTTTATTTTATAAAGGAATCACTACTTATCAAGCCCCAGAGGCCACTCGAGGATAAGGGTTAAAGTGTGTACAGTAGTCAATGGACAATATCATAGTAATCGTTAGAAGTGTACATTTGGTAAATTGGATTATTTATAAGGGGCGGCTTATCAAGAACTTGTTTACATTGGACTTGAAGACGACGTAATAAAAATATAAAGTTGCAAGAACTAGCGAAAAATATCATTTTAACGATGCATTTCAAATCGTAAACTGCCTGCTTACATTTTTTTTACATTTTTCGAAGATAATAAAAAGTGTAAAAAAAAGCAAACCTTTAGAATCCTAAAAAGATCTCCCGGGAGCATTTTTGCAACATGAAAAATATACAAACCAAAATAAAGAGAGGAGGCAACCCTGCTCAAAAATATGGTTTATTACATCGCCTAAAAAAAGAAGAAGAATCGGGGGCTCCGTTGGGAAGTAAATTGTTTTCTTTTTTCTAACTTGGTTTTAAAAAGTTTTTATTGCTAACATTTATTTTCATGGACTCTAACCACACCTCACAAACCTCATCCGGCCGGTCGGGGAAAAAAGTTTTTATTTTTTTAAATTTTGGTGAATACGACAACACACATACGCACGCATGTACACACATACACACACACGCACGCACGCACACATAAGCATATCGCTTGTCACCAAGCTAAAGAAGAGAGAGAGAGAGTGGGGGAAGGAGAGAAAGGATCGTACGTGCCGGGGTCAAACAGAAGTTAAATGAAATCGATTATAAATCGCTCGACAAAGTTGTGTCTGAACTTTTTATTCTATGAAACTTAAGATTAATAAAACGAAATAATCGTGACCCGTGGAAATTTCATGGCGAATATTTCGCATTCAAGAGAACAAAACGAAAAAGTAGTGAATAAATAAATATATAAGAAAATGAATGTTACCAAAGGCAAGATAAGTTACTCTGCTACCTACCTAGATCACATTTTTGTTGTTTTAACTTATTTTAAAACGTTTATTCAACACAAACAAAAGTAGCGCACGGTTTTAAGTTAGAACAATAAAGAAGTGTCTGACATTTTACAGACATCTTGTGAGACTCGATAATCGCTCCAAACTCGAAAATTAAGCAAAATACTGGTAGGAACACATCCAATAAATGTCAGCAAACGTTCGAACATGTTTTCTTTTTCACATTAGCGAAACACTTATCAGAGAAAAAGCGAAAATGAGAAGCAAACACAAATGAAGAAGTCGGTTTTTATCGTTGAGCACAAAAACAACAAAAAAAAGAGTATCTAATCTAATAGGCCCCGTGCGTGCTATAGGTCAATCTCCAACGTCTGTCCCATCGCCTCAGTGTTGCATCCCTGTTTACAAGTACTTTAATGGGATGTGCTCTCATGAACCCATAGCACTTATACCAGTGCCCGGAAAACTTGTCCCGGGAAAACTCGTCTCTGGAAAAATCGTACCTGGAAAACTCGAACCGTTCAGTTTGTTCAGGTATGCTGAAAACGAATATCGCAAGGAAAATCAGCACAGACTGACTATAGACTCACCATCAAAGTATTGAAATATTTTTTTATTTTATAAAGGAATCACTACTTATCAAGCCCCAGAGGCCACTCGAGGATAAGGCTTAAAGTGTGTACAGTAGTCAATGGACAATATCATAGTAATCGTTAGAAGTGTACATTTGGTAAATTGGATTATTTATAAGGGGCGGCTTATCAAGAACTTGTTTACATTGGACTTGAAGACGACGTAATAAAAATATAAAGTTGCAAGAACTAGCGAAAAATATCATTTTAACGATGCATTTCAAATCGTAAACTGCCTGCTTACATTTTTTTTTACATTTTTCGAAGATAATAAAAAGTGTAAAAAAAAGCAAACCTTTAGAATCCTAAAAAGATCTCCCGGGAGCATTTTTGCAACATGAAAAATATACAAACCAAAATAAAGAGAGGAGGCAACCCTGCTCAAAAATATGGTTTATTACATCGCCTAAAAAAAGAAGAAGAATCGGGGGCTCCGTTGGGAAGTAAATTGTTTTCTTTTTTCTAACTTGGTTTTAAAAAGTTTTTATTGCTAACATTTATTTTCATGAACTCTAACCACACCTCACAAACCTCATCCGGCCGGTCGGGGAAAAAAGTTTTTATTTTTTTAAATTTTGGTGAATACGACAACACACATACGCACGCATGTACACACATACACACACACGCACGCACGCACACATAAGCATATCGCTTGTCACCAAGCTAAAGAAGAGAGAGAGAGAGTGGGGGAAGGAGAGAAAGGATCGTACGTGCCGGGGTCAAACAGAAGTTAAATGAAATCGATTATAAATCGCTCGACAAAGTTGTGTCTGAACTTTTTATTCTATGAAACTTAAGATTAATAAAACGAAATAATCGTGACCCGTGGAAATTTCATGGCGAATATTTCGCATTCAAGAGAACAAAACGAAAAAGTAGTGAATAAATAAATATATAAGAAAATGAATGTTACCAAAGGCAAGATAAGTTACTCTGCTACCTACCTAGATCACATTTTTGTTGTTTTAACTTATTTTAAAACGTTTATTCAACACAAACAAAAGTAGCGCACGGTTTTAAGTTAGAACAATAAAGAAGTGTCTGACATTTTACAGACATCTTGTGAGACTCGATAATCGCTCCAAACTCGAAAATTAAGCAAAATACTGGTAGGAACACATCCAATAAATGTCAGCAAACGTTCGAACATGTTTTCTTTTTCACATTAGCGAAACACTTATCAGAGAAAAAGCGAAAATGAGAAGCAAACACAAATGAAGAAGTCGGTTTTTATCGTTGAGCACAAAAACAACAAAAAAAAGAGTATCTAATCTAATAGGCCCCGTGCGTGCTATAGGTCAATCTCCAACGTCTGTCCCATCGCCTCAGTGTTGCATCCCTGTTTACAAGTACTTTAATGGGATGTGCTCTCATGAACCCATAGCACTTATACCAGTGCCCGGAAAACTTGTCCCGGGAAAACTCGTCTCTGGAAAAATCGTACCTGGAAAACTCGAACCGTTCAGTTTGTTCAGGTATGCTGAAAACGAATATCGCAAGGAAAATCAGCACAGACTGACTATAGACTCACCATCAAAGTATTGAAATATTTTTTTATTTTATAAAGGAATCACTACTTATCAAGCCCCAGAGGCCACTCGAGGATAAGGCTTAAAGTGTGTACAGTAGTCAATGGACAATATCATAGTAATCGTTAGAAGTGTACATTTGGTAAATTGGATTATTTATAAGGGGCGGCTTATCAAGAACTTGTTTACATTGGACTTGAAGACGACGTAATAAAAATATAAAGTTGCAAGAACTAGCGAAAAATATCATTTTAACGATGCATTTCAAATCGTAAACTGCCTGCTTACATTTTTTTTTACATTTTTCGAAGATAATAAAAAGTGTAAAAAAAAGCAAACCTTTAGAATCCTAAAAAGATCTCCCGGGAGCATTTTTGCAACATGAAAAATATACAAACCAAAATAAAGAGAGGAGGCAACCCTGCTCAAAAATATGGTTTATTACATCGCCTAAAAAAAGAAGAAGAATCGGGGGCTCCGTTGGGAAGTAAATTGTTTTCTTTTTTCTAACTTGGTTTTAAAAAGTTTTTATTGCTAACATTTATTTTCATGAACTCTAACCACACCTCACAAACCTCATCCGGCCGGTCGGGGAAAAAAGTTTTTATTTTTTTAAATTTTGGTGAATACGACAACACACATACGCACGCATGTACACACATACACACACACGCACGCACGCACACATAAGCATATCGCTTGTCACCAAGCTAAAGAAGAGAGAGAGAGAGTGGGGGAAGGAGAGAAAGGATCGTACGTGCCGGGGTCAAACAGAAGTTAAATGAAATCGATTATAAATCGCTCGACAAAGTTGTGTCTGAACTTTTTATTCTATGAAACTTAAGATTAATAAAACGAAATAATCGTGGCCCGTGGAAATTTCATGGCGAATATTTCGCATTCAAGAGAACAAAACGAAAAAGTAGTGAATAAATAAATATATAAGAAAATGAATGTTACCAAAGGCAAGATAAGTTACTCTGCTACCTACCTAGATCACATTTTTGTTGTTTTAACTTATTTTAAAACGTTTATTCAACACAAACAAAAGTAGCGCACGGTTTTAAGTTAGAACAATAAAGAAGTGTCTGACATTTTACAGACATCTTGTGAGACTCGATAATCGCTCCAAACTCGAAAATTAAGCAAAATACTGGTAGGAACACATCCAATAAATGTCAGCAAACGTTCGAACATGTTTTCTTTTTCACATTAGCGAAACACTTATCAGAGAAAAAGCGAAAATGAGAAGCAAACACAAATGAAGAAGTCGGTTTTTATCGTTGAGCACAAAAACAACAAAAAAAAGAGTATCTAATCTAATAGGCCCCGTGCGTGCTATAGGTCAATCTCCAACGTCTGTCCCATCGCCTCAGTGTTGCATCCCTGTTTACAAGTACTTTAATGGGATGTGCTCTCATGAACCCATAGCACTTATACCAGTGCCCGGAAAACTTGTCCCGGGAAAACTCGTCTCTGGAAAAATCGTACCTGGAAAACTCGAACCGTTCAGTTTGTTCAGGTATGCTGAAAACGAATATCGCAAGGAAAATCAGCACAGACTGACTATAGACTCACCATCAAAGTATTGAAATATTTTTTTATTTTATAAAGGAATCACTACTTATCAAGCCCCAGAGGCCACTCGAGGATAAGGCTTAAAGTGTGTACAGTAGTCAATGGACAATATCATAGTAATCGTTAGAAGTGTACATTTGGTAAATTGGATTATTTATAAGGGGCGGCTTATCAAGAACTTGTTTACATTGGACTTGAAGACGACGTAATAAAAATATAAAGTTGCAAGAACTAGCGAAAAATATCATTTTAACGATGCATTTCAAATCGTAAACTGCCTGCTTACATTTTTTTTACATTTTTCGAAGATAATAAAAAGTGTAAAAAAAAGCAAACCTTTAGAATCCTAAAAAGATCTCCCGGGAGCATTTTTGCAACATGAAAAATATACAAACCAAAATAAAGAGAGGAGGCAACCCTGCTCAAAAATATGGTTTATTACATCGCCTAAAAAAAGAAGAAGAATCGGGGGCTCCGTTGGGAAGTAAATTGTTTTCTTTTTTCTAACTTGGTTTTAAAAAGTTTTTATTGCTAACATTTATTTTCATGAACTCTAACCACACCTCACAAACCTCATCCGGCCGGTCGGGGAAAAAAGTTTTTATTTTTTTAAATTTTGGTGAATACGACAACACACATACGCACGCATGTACACACATACACACACACGCACGCACGCACACATAAGCATATCGCTTGTCACCAAGCTAAAGAAGAGAGAGAGAGAGTGGGGGAAGGAGAGAAAGGATCGTACGTGCCGGGGTCAAACAGAAGTTAAATGAAATCGATTATAAATCGCTCGACAAAGTTGTGTCTGAACTTTTTATTCTATGAAACTTAAGATTAATAAAACGAAATAATCGTGGCCCGTGGAAATTTCATGGCGAATATTTCGCATTCAAGAGAACAAAACGAAAAAGTAGTGAATAAATAAATATATAAGAAAATGAATGTTACCAAAGGCAAGATAAGTTACTCTGCTACCTACCTAGATCACATTTTTGTTGTTTTAACTTATTTTAAAACGTTTATTCAACACAAACAAAAGTAGCGCACGGTTTTAAGTTAGAACAATAAAGAAGTGTCTGACATTTTACAGACATCTTGTGAGACTCGATAATCGCTCCAAACTCGAAAATTAAGCAAAATACTGGTAGGAACACATCCAATAAATGTCAGCAAACGTTCGAACATGTTTTCTTTTTCACATTAGCGAAACACTTATCAGAGAAAAAGCGAAAATGAGAAGCAAACACAAATGAAGAAGTCGGTTTTTATCGTTGAGCACAAAAACAACAAAAAAAAGAGTATCTAATCTAATAGGCCCCGTGCGTGCTATAGGTCAATCTCCAACGTCTGTCCCATCGCCTCAGTGTTGCATCCCTGTTTACAAGTACTTTAATGGGATGTGCTCTCATGAACCCATAGCACTTATACCAGTGCCCGGAAAACTTGTCCCGGGAAAACTCGTCTCTGGAAAAATCGTACCTGGAAAACTCGAACCGTTCAGTTTGTTCAGGTATGCTGAAAACGAATATCGCAAGGGAAATCAGCACAGACTGACTATAGACTCACCATCAAAGTATTGAAATATTTTTTTATTTTATAAAGGAATCACTACTTATCAAGCCCCAGAGGCCACTCGAGGATAAGGGTTAAAGTGTGTACAGTAGTCAATGGACAATATCATAGTAATCGTTAGAAGTGTACATTTGGTAAATTGGATTATTTATAAGGGGCGGCTTATCAAGAACTTGTTTACATTGGACTTGAAGACGACGTAATAAAAATATAAAGTTGCAAGAACTAGCGAAAAATATCATTTTAACGATGCATTTCAAATCGTAAACTGCCTGCTTACATTTTTTTTACATTTTTCGAAGATAATAAAAAGTGTAAAAAAAAGCAAACCTTTAGAATCCTAAAAAGATCTCCCGGGAGCATTTTTGCAACATGAAAAATATACAAACCAAAATAAAGAGAGGAGGCAACCCTGCTCAAAAATATGGTTTATTACATCGCCTAAAAAAAGAAGAAGAATCGGGGGCTCCGTTGGGAAGTAAATTGTTTTCTTTTTTCTAACTTGGTTTTAAAAAGTTTTTATTGCTAACATTTATTTTCATGAACTCTAACCACACCTCACAAACCTCATCCGGCCGGTCGGGGAAAAAAGTTTTTATTTTTTTAAATTTTGGTGAATACGACAACACACATACGCACGCATGTACACACATACACACACACGCACGCACGCACACATAAGCATATCGCTTGTCACCAAGCTAAAGAAGAGAGAGAGAGAGTGGGGGAAGGAGAGAAAGGATCGTACGTGCCGGGGTCAAACAGAAGTTAAATGAAATCGATTATAAATCGCTCGACAAAGTTGTGTCTGAACTTTTTATTCTATGAAACTTAAGATTAATAAAACGAAATAATCGTGGCCCGTGGAAATTTCATGGCGAATATTTCGCATTCAAGAGAACAAAACGAAAAAGTAGTGAATAAATAAATATATAAGAAAATGAATGTTACCAAAGGCAAGATAAGTTACTCTGCTACCTACCTAGATCACATTTTTGTTGTTTTAACTTATTTTAAAACGTTTATTCAACACAAACAAAAGTAGCGCACGGTTTTAAGTTAGAACAATAAAGAAGTGTCTGACATTTTACAGACATCTTGTGAGACTCGATAATCGCTCCAAACTCGAAAATTAAGCAAAATACTGGTAGGAACACATCCAATAAATGTCAGCAAACGTTCGAACATGTTTTCTTTTTCACATTAGCGAAACACTTATCAGAGAAAAAGCGAAAATGAGAAGCAAACACAAATGAAGAAGTCGGTTTTTATCGTTGAGCACAAAAACAACAAAAAAAAGAGTATCTAATCTAATAGGCCCCGTGCGTGCTATAGGTCAATCTCCAACGTCTGTCCCATCGCCTCAGTGTTGCATCCCTGTTTACAAGTACTTTAATGGGATGTGCTCTCATGAACCCATAGCACTTATACCAGTGCCCGGAAAACTTGTCCCGGGAAAACTCGTCTCTGGAAAAATCGTACCTGGAAAACTCGAACCGTTCAGTTTGTTCAGGTATGCTGAAAACGAATATCGCAAGGAAAATCAGCACAGACTGACTATAGACTCACCATCAAAGTATTGAAATATTTTTTTATTTTATAAAGGAATCACTACTTATCAAGCCCCAGAGGCCACTCGAGGATAAGGCTTAAAGTGTGTACAGTAGTCAATGGACAATATCATAGTAATCGTTAGAAGTGTACATTTGGTAAATTGGATTATTTATAAGGGGCGGCTTATCAAGAACTTGTTTACATTGGACTTGAAGACGACGTAATAAAAATATAAAGTTGCAAGAACTAGCGAAAAATATCATTTTAACGATGCATTTCAAATCGTAAACTGCCTGCTTACATTTTTTTTACATTTTTCGAAGATAATAAAAAGTGTAAAAAAAAGCAAACCTTTAGAATCCTAAAAAGATCTCCCGGGAGCATTTTTGCAACATGAAAAATATACAAACCAAAATAAAGAGAGGAGGCAACCCTGCTCAAAAATATGGTTTATTACATCGCCTAAAAAAAGAAGAAGAATCGGGGGCTCCGTTGGGAAGTAAATTGTTTTCTTTTTTCTAACTTGGTTTTAAAAAGTTTTTATTGCTAACATTTATTTTCATGAACTCTAACCACACCTCACAAACCTCATCCGGCCGGTCGGGGAAAAAAGTTTTTATTTTTTTAAATTTTGGTGAATACGACAACACACATACGCACGCATGTACACACATACACACACACGCACGCACGCACACATAAGCATATCGCTTGTCACCAAGCTAAAGAAGAGAGAGAGAGAGTGGGGGAAGGAGAGAAAGGATCGTACGTGCCGGGGTCAAACAGAAGTTAAATGAAATCGATTATAAATCGCTCGACAAAGTTGTGTCTGAACTTTTTATTCTATGAAACTTAAGATTAATAAAACGAAATAATCGTGACCCGTGGAAATTTCATGGCGAATATTTCGCATTCAAGAGAACAAAACGAAAAAGTAGTGAATAAATAAATATATAAGAAAATGAATGTTACCAAAGGCAAGATAAGTTACTCTGCTACCTACCTAGATCACATTTTTGTTGTTTTAACTTATTTTAAAACGTTTATTCAACACAAACAAAAGTAGCGCACGGTTTTAAGTTAGAACAATAAAGAAGTGTCTGACATTTTACAGACATCTTGTGAGACTCGATAATCGCTCCAAACTCGAAAATTAAGCAAAATACTGGTAGGAACACATCCAATAAATGTCAGCAAACGTTCGAACATGTTTTCTTTTTCACATTAGCGAAACACTTATCAGAGAAAAAGCGAAAATGAGAAGCAAACACAAATGAAGAAGTCGGTTTTTATCGTTGAGCACAAAAACAACAAAAAAAAGAGTATCTAATCTAATAGGCCCCGTGCGTGCTATAGGTCAATCTCCAACGTCTGTCCCATCGCCTCAGTGTTGCATCCCTGTTTACAAGTACTTTAATGGGATGTGCTCTCATGAACCCATAGCACTTATACCAGTGCCCGGAAAACTTGTCCCGGGAAAACTCGTCTCTGGAAAAATCGTACCTGGAAAACTCGAACCGTTCAGTTTGTTCAGGTATGCTGAAAACGAATATCGCAAGGAAAATCAGCACAGACTGACTATAGACTCACCATCAAAGTATTGAAATATTTTTTTATTTTATAAAGGAATCACTACTTATCAAGCCCCAGAGGCCACTCGAGGATAAGGCTTAAAGTGTGTACAGTAGTCAATGGACAATATCATAGTAATCGTTAGAAGTGTACATTTGGTAAATTGGATTATTTATAAGGGGCGGCTTATCAAGAACTTGTTTACATTGGACTTGAAGACGACGTAATAAAAATATAAAGTTGCAAGAACTAGCGAAAAATATCATTTTAACGATGCATTTCAAATCGTAAACTGCCTGCTTACATTTTTTTTTACATTTTTCGAAGATAATAAAAAGTGTAAAAAAAAGCAAACCTTTAGAATCCTAAAAAGATCTCCCGGGAGCATTTTTGCAACATGAAAAATATACAAACCAAAATAAAGAGAGGAGGCAACCCTGCTCAAAAATATGGTTTATTACATCGCCTAAAAAAAGAAGAAGAATCGGGGGCTCCGTTGGGAAGTAAATTGTTTTCTTTTTTCTAACTTGGTTTTAAAAAGTTTTTATTGCTAACATTTATTTTCATGAACTCTAACCACACCTCACAAACCTCATCCGGCCGGTCGGGGAAAAAAGTTTTTATTTTTTTAAATTTTGGTGAATACGACAACACACATACGCACGCATGTACACACATACACACACACGCACGCACGCACACATAAGCATATCGCTTGTCACCAAGCTAAAGAAGAGAGAGAGAGAGTGGGGGAAGGAGAGAAAGGATCGTACGTGCCGGGGTCAAACAGAAGTTAAATGAAATCGATTATAAATCGCTCGACAAAGTTGTGTCTGAACTTTTTATTCTATGAAACTTAAGATTAATAAAACGAAATAATCGTGACCCGTGGAAATTTCATGGCGAATATTTCGCATTCAAGAGAACAAAACGAAAAAGTAGTGAATAAATAAATATATAAGAAAATGAATGTTACCAAAGGCAAGATAAGTTACTCTGCTACCTACCTAGATCACATTTTTGTTGTTTTAACTTATTTTAAAACGTTTATTCAACACAAACAAAAGTAGCGCACGGTTTTAAGTTAGAACAATAAAGAAGTGTCTGACATTTTACAGACATCTTGTGAGACTCGATAATCGCTCCAAACTCGAAAATTAAGCAAAATACTGGTAGGAACACATCCAATAAATGTCAGCAAACGTTCGAACATGTTTTCTTTTTCACATTAGCGAAACACTTATCAGAGAAAAAGCGAAAATGAGAAGCAAACACAAATGAAGAAGTCGGTTTTTATCGTTGAGCACAAAAACAACAAAAAAAAGAGTATCTAATCTAATAGGCCCCGTGCGTGCTATAGGTCAATCTCCAACGTCTGTCCCATCGCCTCAGTGTTGCATCCCTGTTTACAAGTACTTTAATGGGATGTGCTCTCATGAACCCATAGCACTTATACCAGTGCCCGGAAAACTTGTCCCGGGAAAACTCGTCTCTGGAAAAATCGTACCTGGAAAACTCGAACCGTTCAGTTTGTTCAGGTATGCTGAAAACGAATATCGCAAGGAAAATCAGCACAGACTGACTATAGACTCACCATCAAAGTATTGAAATATTTTTTTATTTTATAAAGGAATCACTACTTATCAAGCCCCAGAGGCCACTCGAGGATAAGGCTTAAAGTGTGTACAGTAGTCAATGGACAATATCATAGTAATCGTTAGAAGTGTACATTTGGTAAATTGGATTATTTATAAGGGGCGGCTTATCAAGAACTTGTTTACATTGGACTTGAAGACGACGTAATAAAAATATAAAGTTGCAAGAACTAGCGAAAAATATCATTTTAACGATGCATTTCAAATCGTAAACTGCCTGCTTACATTTTTTTTTACATTTTTCGAAGATAATAAAAAGTGTAAAAAAAAGCAAACCTTTAGAATCCTAAAAAGATCTCCCGGGAGCATTTTTGCAACATGAAAAATATACAAACCAAAATAAAGAGAGGAGGCAACCCTGCTCAAAAATATGGTTTATTACATCGCCTAAAAAAAGAAGAAGAATCGGGGGCTCCGTTGGGAAGTAAATTGTTTTCTTTTTTCTAACTTGGTTTTAAAAAGTTTTTATTGCTAACATTTATTTTCATGAACTCTAACCACACCTCACAAACCTCATCCGGCCGGTCGGGGAAAAAAGTTTTTATTTTTTTAAATTTTGGTGAATACGACAACACACATACGCACGCATGTACACACATACACACACACGCACGCACGCACACATAAGCATATCGCTTGTCACCAAGCTAAAGAAGAGAGAGAGAGAGTGGGGGAAGGAGAGAAAGGATCGTACGTGCCGGGGTCAAACAGAAGTTAAATGAAATCGATTATAAATCGCTCGACAAAGTTGTGTCTGAACTTTTTATTCTATGAAACTTAAGATTAATAAAACGAAATAATCGTGGCCCGTGGAAATTTCATGGCGAATATTTCGCATTCAAGAGAACAAAACGAAAAAGTAGTGAATAAATAAATATATAAGAAAATGAATGTTACCAAAGGCAAGATAAGTTACTCTGCTACCTACCTAGATCACATTTTTGTTGTTTTAACTTATTTTAAAACGTTTATTCAACACAAACAAAAGTAGCGCACGGTTTTAAGTTAGAACAATAAAGAAGTGTCTGACATTTTACAGACATCTTGTGAGACTCGATAATCGCTCCAAACTCGAAAATTAAGCAAAATACTGGTAGGAACACATCCAATAAATGTCAGCAAACGTTCGAACATGTTTTCTTTTTCACATTAGCGAAACACTTATCAGAGAAAAAGCGAAAATGAGAAGCAAACACAAATGAAGAAGTCGGTTTTTATCGTTGAGCACAAAAACAACAAAAAAAAGAGTATCTAATCTAATAGGCCCCGTGCGTGCTATAGGTCAATCTCCAACGTCTGTCCCATCGCCTCAGTGTTGCATCCCTGTTTACAAGTACTTTAATGGGATGTGCTCTCATGAACCCATAGCACTTATACCAGTGCCCGGAAAACTTGTCCCGGGAAAACTCGTCTCTGGAAAAATCGTACCTGGAAAACTCGAACCGTTCAGTTTGTTCAGGTATGCTGAAAACGAATATCGCAAGGAAAATCAGCACAGACTGACTATAGACTCACCATCAAAGTATTGAAATATTTTTTTATTTTATAAAGGAATCACTACTTATCAAGCCCCAGAGGCCACTCGAGGATAAGGCTTAAAGTGTGTACAGTAGTCAATGGACAATATCATAGTAATCGTTAGAAGTGTACATTTGGTAAATTGGATTATTTATAAGGGGCGGCTTATCAAGAACTTGTTTACATTGGACTTGAAGACGACGTAATAAAAATATAAAGTTGCAAGAACTAGCGAAAAATATCATTTTAACGATGCATTTCAAATCGTAAACTGCCTGCTTACATTTTTTTTTACATTTTTCGAAGATAATAAAAAGTGTAAAAAAAAGCAAACCTTTAGAATCCTAAAAAGATCTCCCGGGAGCATTTTTGCAACATGAAAAATATACAAACCAAAATAAAGAGAGGAGGCAACCCTGCTCAAAAATATGGTTTATTACATCGCCTAAAAAAAGAAGAAGAATCGGGGGCTCCGTTGGGAAGTAAATTGTTTTCTTTTTTCTAACTTGGTTTTAAAAAGTTTTTATTGCTAACATTTATTTTCATGAACTCTAACCACACCTCACAAACCTCATCCGGCCGGTCGGGGAAAAAAGTTTTTATTTTTTTAAATTTTGGTGAATACGACAACACACATACGCACGCATGTACACACATACACACACACGCACGCACGCACACATAAGCATATCGCTTGTCACCAAGCTAAAGAAGAGAGAGAGAGAGTGGGGGAAGGAGAGAAAGGATCGTACGTGCCGGGGTCAAACAGAAGTTAAATGAAATCGATTATAAATCGCTCGACAAAGTTGTGTCTGAACTTTTTATTCTATGAAACTTAAGATTAATAAAACGAAATAATCGTGGCCCGTGGAAATTTCATGGCGAATATTTCGCATTCAAGAGAACAAAACGAAAAAGTAGTGAATAAATAAATATATAAGAAAATGAATGTTACCAAAGGCAAGATAAGTTACTCTGCTACCTACCTAGATCACATTTTTGTTGTTTTAACTTATTTTAAAACGTTTATTCAACACAAACAAAAGTAGCGCACGGTTTTAAGTTAGAACAATAAAGAAGTGTCTGACATTTTACAGACATCTTGTGAGACTCGATAATCGCTCCAAACTCGAAAATTAAGCAAAATACTGGTAGGAACACATCCAATAAATGTCAGCAAACGTTCGAACATGTTTTCTTTTTCACATTAGCGAAACACTTATCAGAGAAAAAGCGAAAATGAGAAGCAAACACAAATGAAGAAGTCGGTTTTTATCGTTGAGCACAAAAACAACAAAAAAAAGAGTATCTAATCTAATAGGCCCCGTGCGTGCTATAGGTCAATCTCCAACGTCTGTCCCATCGCCTCAGTGTTGCATCCCTGTTTACAAGTACTTTAATGGGATGTGCTCTCATGAACCCATAGCACTTATACCAGTGCCCGGAAAACTTGTCCCGGGAAAACTCGTCTCTGGAAAAATCGTACCTGGAAAACTCGAACCGTTCAGTTTGTTCAGGTATGCTGAAAACGAATATCGCAAGGAAAATCAGCACAGACTGACTATAGACTCACCATCAAAGTATTGAAATATTTTTTTATTTTATAAAGGAATCACTACTTATCAAGCCCCAGAGGCCACTCGAGGATAAGGCTTAAAGTGTGTACAGTAGTCAATGGACAATATCATAGTAATCGTTAGAAGTGTACATTTGGTAAATTGGATTATTTATAAGGGGCGGCTTATCAAGAACTTGTTTACATTGGACTTGAAGACGACGTAATAAAAATATAAAGTTGCAAGAACTAGCGAAAAATATCATTTTAACGATGCATTTCAAATCGTAAACTGCCTGCTTACATTTTTTTTTACATTTTTCGAAGATAATAAAAAGTGTAAAAAAAAGCAAACCTTTAGAATCCTAAAAAGATCTCCCGGGAGCATTTTTGCAACATGAAAAATATACAAACCAAAATAAAGAGAGGAGGCAACCCTGCTCAAAAATATGGTTTATTACATCGCCTAAAAAAAGAAGAAGAATCGGGGGCTCCGTTGGGAAGTAAATTGTTTTCTTTTTTCTAACTTGGTTTTAAAAAGTTTTTATTGCTAACATTTATTTTCATGAACTCTAACCACACCTCACAAACCTCATCCGGCCGGTCGGGGAAAAAAGTTTTTATTTTTTTAAATTTTGGTGAATACGACAACACACATACGCACGCATGTACACACATACACACACACGCACGCACGCACACATAAGCATATCGCTTGTCACCAAGCTAAAGAAGAGAGAGAGAGAGAGAGTGGGGGAAGGAGAGAAAGGATCGTACGTGCCGGGGTCAAACAGAAGTTAAATGAAATCGATTATAAATCGCTCGACAAAGTTGTGTCTGAACTTTTTATTCTATGAAACTTAAGATTAATAAAACGAAATAATCGTGGCCCGTGGAAATTTCATGGCGAATATTTCGCATTCAAGAGAACAAAACGAAAAAGTAGTGAATAAATAAATATATAAGAAAATGAATGTTACCAAAGGCAAGATAAGTTACTCTGCTACCTACCTAGATCACATTTTTGTTGTTTTAACTTATTTTAAAACGTTTATTCAACACAAACAAAAGTAGCGCACGGTTTTAAGTTAGAACAATAAAGAAGTGTCTGACATTTTACAGACATCTTGTGAGACTCGATAATCGCTCCAAACTCGAAAATTAAGCAAAATACTGGTAGGAACACATCCAATAAATGTCAGCAAACGTTCGAACATGTTTTCTTTTTCACATTAGCGAAACACTTATCAGAGAAAAAGCGAAAATGAGAAGCAAACACAAATGAAGAAGTCGGTTTTTATCGTTGAGCACAAAAACAACAAAAAAAAGAGTATCTAATCTAATAGGCCCCGTGCGTGCTATAGGTCAATCTCCAACGTCTGTCCCATCGCCTCAGTGTTGCATCCCTGTTTACAAGTACTTTAATGGGATGTGCTCTCATGAACCCATAGCACTTATACCAGTGCCCGGAAAACTTGTCCCGGGAAAACTCGTCTCTGGAAAAATCGTACCTGGAAAACTCGAACCGTTCAGTTTGTTCAGGTATGCTGAAAACGAATATCGCAAGGAAAATCAGCACAGACTGACTATAGACTCACCATCAAAGTATTGAAATATTTTTTTATTTTATAAAGGAATCACTACTTATCAAGCCCCAGAGGCCACTCGAGGATAAGGCTTAAAGTGTGTACAGTAGTCAATGGACAATATCATAGTAATCGTTAGAAGTGTACATTTGGTAAATTGGATTATTTATAAGGGGCGGCTTATCAAGAACTTGTTTACATTGGACTTGAAGACGACGTAATAAAAATATAAAGTTGCAAGAACTAGCGAAAAATATCATTTTAACGATGCATTTCAAATCGTAAACTGCCTGCTTACATTTTTTTTACATTTTTCGAAGATAATAAAAAGTGTAAAAAAAAGCAAACCTTTAGAATCCTAAAAAGATCTCCCGGGAGCATTTTTGCAACATGAAAAATATACAAACCAAAATAAAGAGAGGAGGCAACCCTGCTCAAAAATATGGTTTATTACATCGCCTAAAAAAAGAAGAAGAATCGGGGGCTCCGTTGGGAAGTAAATTGTTTTCTTTTTTCTAACTTGGTTTTAAAAAGTTTTTATTGCTAACATTTATTTTCATGGACTCTAACCACACCTCACAAACCTCATCCGGCCGGTCGGGGAAAAAAGTTTTTATTTTTTTAAATTTTGGTGAATACGACAACACACATACGCACGCATGTACACACATACACACACACGCACGCACGCACACATAAGCATATCGCTTGTCACCAAGCTAAAGAAGAGAGAGAGAGAGTGGGGGAAGGAGAGAAAGGATCGTACGTGCCGGGGTCAAACAGAAGTTAAATGAAATCGATTATAAATCGCTCGACAAAGTTGTGTCTGAACTTTTTATTCTATGAAACTTAAGATTAATAAAACGAAATAATCGTGACCCGTGGAAATTTCATGGCGAATATTTCGCATTCAAGAGAACAAAACGAAAAAGTAGTGAATAAATAAATATATAAGAAAATGAATGTTACCAAAGGCAAGATAAGTTACTCTGCTACCTACCTAGATCACATTTTTGTTGTTTTAACTTATTTTAAAACGTTTATTCAACACAAACAAAAGTAGCGCACGGTTTTAAGTTAGAACAATAAAGAAGTGTCTGACATTTTACAGACATCTTGTGAGACTCGATAATCGCTCCAAACTCGAAAATTAAGCAAAATACTGGTAGGAACACATCCAATAAATGTCAGCAAACGTTCGAACATGTTTTCTTTTTCACATTAGCGAAACACTTATCAGAGAAAAAGCGAAAATGAGAAGCAAACACAAATGAAGAAGTCGGTTTTTATCGTTGAGCACAAAAACAACAAAAAAAAGAGTATCTAATCTAATAGGCCCCGTGCGTGCTATAGGTCAATCTCCAACGTCTGTCCCATCGCCTCAGTGTTGCATCCCTGTTTACAAGTACTTTAATGGGATGTGCTCTCATGAACCCATAGCACTTATACCAGTGCCCGGAAAACTTGTCCCGGGAAAACTCGTCTCTGGAAAAATCGTACCTGGAAAACTCGAACCGTTCAGTTTGTTCAGGTATGCTGAAAACGAATATCGCAAGGAAAATCAGCACAGACTGACTATAGACTCACCATCAAAGTATTGAAATATTTTTTTATTTTATAAAGGAATCACTACTTATCAAGCCCCAGAGGCCACTCGAGGATAAGGCTTAAAGTGTGTACAGTAGTCAATGGACAATATCATAGTAATCGTTAGAAGTGTACATTTGGTAAATTGGATTATTTATAAGGGGCGGCTTATCAAGAACTTGTTTACATTGGACTTGAAGACGACGTAATAAAAATATAAAGTTGCAAGAACTAGCGAAAAATATCATTTTAACGATGCATTTCAAATCGTAAACTGCCTGCTTACATTTTTTTTTACATTTTTCGAAGATAATAAAAAGTGTAAAAAAAAGCAAACCTTTAGAATCCTAAAAAGATCTCCCGGGAGCATTTTTGCAACATGAAAAATATACAAACCAAAATAAAGAGAGGAGGCAACCCTGCTCAAAAATATGGTTTATTACATCGCCTAAAAAAAGAAGAAGAATCGGGGGCTCCGTTGGGAAGTAAATTGTTTTCTTTTTTCTAACTTGGTTTTAAAAAGTTTTTATTGCTAACATTTATTTTCATGAACTCTAACCACACCTCACAAACCTCATCCGGCCGGTCGGGGAAAAAAGTTTTTATTTTTTTAAATTTTGGTGAATACGACAACACACATACGCACGCATGTACACACATACACACACACGCACGCACGCACACATAAGCATATCGCTTGTCACCAAGCTAAAGAAGAGAGAGAGAGAGTGGGGGAAGGAGAGAAAGGATCGTACGTGCCGGGGTCAAACAGAAGTTAAATGAAATCGATTATAAATCGCTCGACAAAGTTGTGTCTGAACTTTTTATTCTATGAAACTTAAGATTAATAAAACGAAATAATCGTGACCCGTGGAAATTTCATGGCGAATATTTCGCATTCAAGAGAACAAAACGAAAAAGTAGTGAATAAATAAATATATAAGAAAATGAATGTTACCAAAGGCAAGATAAGTTACTCTGCTACCTACCTAGATCACATTTTTGTTGTTTTAACTTATTTTAAAACGTTTATTCAACACAAACAAAAGTAGCGCACGGTTTTAAGTTAGAACAATAAAGAAGTGTCTGACATTTTACAGACATCTTGTGAGACTCGATAATCGCTCCAAACTCGAAAATTAAGCAAAATACTGGTAGGAACACATCCAATAAATGTCAGCAAACGTTCGAACATGTTTTCTTTTTCACATTAGCGAAACACTTATCAGAGAAAAAGCGAAAATGAGAAGCAAACACAAATGAAGAAGTCGGTTTTTATCGTTGAGCACAAAAACAACAAAAAAAAGAGTATCTAATCTAATAGGCCCCGTGCGTGCTATAGGTCAATCTCCAACGTCTGTCCCATCGCCTCAGTGTTGCATCCCTGTTTACAAGTACTTTAATGGGATGTGCTCTCATGAACCCATAGCACTTATACCAGTGCCCGGAAAACTTGTCCCGGGAAAACTCGTCTCTGGAAAAATCGTACCTGGAAAACTCGAACCGTTCAGTTTGTTCAGGTATGCTGAAAACGAATATCGCAAGGAAAATCAGCACAGACTGACTATAGACTCACCATCAAAGTATTGAAATATTTTTTTATTTTATAAAGGAATCACTACTTATCAAGCCCCAGAGGCCACTCGAGGATAAGGCTTAAAGTGTGTACAGTAGTCAATGGACAATATCATAGTAATCGTTAGAAGTGTACATTTGGTAAATTGGATTATTTATAAGGGGCGGCTTATCAAGAACTTGTTTACATTGGACTTGAAGACGACGTAATAAAAATATAAAGTTGCAAGAACTAGCGAAAAATATCATTTTAACGATGCATTTCAAATCGTAAACTGCCTGCTTACATTTTTTTTTACATTTTTCGAAGATAATAAAAAGTGTAAAAAAAAGCAAACCTTTAGAATCCTAAAAAGATCTCCCGGGAGCATTTTTGCAACATGAAAAATATACAAACCAAAATAAAGAGAGGAGGCAACCCTGCTCAAAAATATGGTTTATTACATCGCCTAAAAAAAGAAGAAGAATCGGGGGCTCCGTTGGGAAGTAAATTGTTTTCTTTTTTCTAACTTGGTTTTAAAAAGTTTTTATTGCTAACATTTATTTTCATGAACTCTAACCACACCTCACAAACCTCATCCGGCCGGTCGGGGAAAAAAGTTTTTATTTTTTTAAATTTTGGTGAATACGACAACACACATACGCACGCATGTACACACATACACACACACGCACGCACGCACACATAAGCATATCGCTTGTCACCAAGCTAAAGAAGAGAGAGAGAGAGTGGGGGAAGGAGAGAAAGGATCGTACGTGCCGGGGTCAAACAGAAGTTAAATGAAATCGATTATAAATCGCTCGACAAAGTTGTGTCTGAACTTTTTATTCTATGAAACTTAAGATTAATAAAACGAAATAATCGTGGCCCGTGGAAATTTCATGGCGAATATTTCGCATTCAAGAGAACAAAACGAAAAAGTAGTGAATAAATAAATATATAAGAAAATGAATGTTACCAAAGGCAAGATAAGTTACTCTGCTACCTACCTAGATCACATTTTTGTTGTTTTAACTTATTTTAAAACGTTTATTCAACACAAACAAAAGTAGCGCACGGTTTTAAGTTAGAACAATAAAGAAGTGTCTGACATTTTACAGACATCTTGTGAGACTCGATAATCGCTCCAAACTCGAAAATTAAGCAAAATACTGGTAGGAACACATCCAATAAATGTCAGCAAACGTTCGAACATGTTTTCTTTTTCACATTAGCGAAACACTTATCAGAGAAAAAGCGAAAATGAGAAGCAAACACAAATGAAGAAGTCGGTTTTTATCGTTGAGCACAAAAACAACAAAAAAAAGAGTATCTAATCTAATAGGCCCCGTGCGTGCTATAGGTCAATCTCCAACGTCTGTCCCATCGCCTCAGTGTTGCATCCCTGTTTACAAGTACTTTAATGGGATGTGCTCTCATGAACCCATAGCACTTATACCAGTGCCCGGAAAACTTGTCCCGGGAAAACTCGTCTCTGGAAAAATCGTACCTGGAAAACTCGAACCGTTCAGTTTGTTCAGGTATGCTGAAAACGAATATCGCAAGGAAAATCAGCACAGACTGACTATAGACTCACCATCAAAGTATTGAAATATTTTTTTATTTTATAAAGGAATCACTACTTATCAAGCCCCAGAGGCCACTCGAGGATAAGGCTTAAAGTGTGTACAGTAGTCAATGGACAATATCATAGTAATCGTTAGAAGTGTACATTTGGTAAATTGGATTATTTATAAGGGGCGGCTTATCAAGAACTTGTTTACATTGGACTTGAAGACGACGTAATAAAAATATAAAGTTGCAAGAACTAGCGAAAAATATCATTTTAACGATGCATTTCAAATCGTAAACTGCCTGCTTACATTTTTTTTACATTTTTCGAAGATAATAAAAAGTGTAAAAAAAAGCAAACCTTTAGAATCCTAAAAAGATCTCCCGGGAGCATTTTTGCAACATGAAAAATATACAAACCAAAATAAAGAGAGGAGGCAACCCTGCTCAAAAATATGGTTTATTACATCGCCTAAAAAAAGAAGAAGAATCGGGGGCTCCGTTGGGAAGTAAATTGTTTTCTTTTTTCTAACTTGGTTTTAAAAAGTTTTTATTGCTAACATTTATTTTCATGAACTCTAACCACACCTCACAAACCTCATCCGGCCGGTCGGGGAAAAAAGTTTTTATTTTTTTAAATTTTGGTGAATACGACAACACACATACGCACGCATGTACACACATACACACACACGCACGCACGCACACATAAGCATATCGCTTGTCACCAAGCTAAAGAA
This sequence comes from Euprymna scolopes, assembly GCF_053919585.1. Classification (NCBI taxonomy): domain Eukaryota; kingdom Metazoa; phylum Mollusca; class Cephalopoda; order Sepiida; family Sepiolidae; genus Euprymna; species Euprymna scolopes. The sequence goes on along the minus strand of NC_136527.1, from coordinate 129,864,648 downwards.
GAGAGAGAGAGAGTGGGGGAAGGAGAGAAAGGATCGTACGTGCCGGGGTCAAACAGAAGTTAAATGAAATCGATTATAAATCGCTCGACAAAGTTGTGTCTGAACTTTTTATTCTATGAAACTTAAGATTAATAAAACGAAATAATCGTGGCCCGTGGAAATTTCATGGCGAATATTTCGCATTCAAGAGAACAAAACGAAAAAGTAGTGAATAAATAAATATATAAGAAAATGAATGTTACCAAAGGCAAGATAAGTTACTCTGCTACCTACCTAGATCACATTTTTGTTGTTTTAACTTATTTTAAAACGTTTATTCAACACAAACAAAAGTAGCGCACGGTTTTAAGTTAGAACAATAAAGAAGTGTCTGACATTTTACAGACATCTTGTGAGACTCGATAATCGCTCCAAACTCGAAAATTAAGCAAAATACTGGTAGGAACACATCCAATAAATGTCAGCAAACGTTCGAACATGTTTTCTTTTTCACATTAGCGAAACACTTATCAGAGAAAAAGCGAAAATGAGAAGCAAACACAAATGAAGAAGTCGGTTTTTATCGTTGAGCACAAAAACAACAAAAAAAAGAGTATCTAATCTAATAGGCCCCGTGCGTGCTATAGGTCAATCTCCAACGTCTGTCCCATCGCCTCAGTGTTGCATCCCTGTTTACAAGTACTTTAATGGGATGTGCTCTCATGAACCCATAGCACTTATACCAGTGCCCGGAAAACTTGTCCCGGGAAAACTCGTCTCTGGAAAAATCGTACCTGGAAAACTCGAACCGTTCAGTTTGTTCAGGTATGCTGAAAACGAATATCGCAAGGAAAATCAGCACAGACTGACTATAGACTCACCATCAAAGTATTGAAATATTTTTTTATTTTATAAAGGAATCACTACTTATCAAGCCCCAGAGGCCACTCGAGGATAAGGCTTAAAGTGTGTACAGTAGTCAATGGACAATATCATAGTAATCGTTAGAAGTGTACATTTGGTAAATTGGATTATTTATAAGGGGCGGCTTATCAAGAACTTGTTTACATTGGACTTGAAGACGACGTAATAAAAATATAAAGTTGCAAGAACTAGCGAAAAATATCATTTTAACGATGCATTTCAAATCGTAAACTGCCTGCTTACATTTTTTTTTACATTTTTCGAAGATAATAAAAAGTGTAAAAAAAAGCAAACCTTTAGAATCCTAAAAAGATCTCCCGGGAGCATTTTTGCAACATGAAAAATATACAAACCAAAATAAAGAGAGGAGGCAACCCTGCTCAAAAATATGGTTTATTACATCGCCTAAAAAAAGAAGAAGAATCGGGGGCTCCGTTGGGAAGTAAATTGTTTTCTTTTTTCTAACTTGGTTTTAAAAAGTTTTTATTGCTAACATTTATTTTCATGAACTCTAACCACACCTCACAAACCTCATCCGGCCGGTCGGGGAAAAAAGTTTTTATTTTTTTAAATTTTGGTGAATACGACAACACACATACGCACGCATGTACACACATACACACACACACGCACGCACGCACACATAAGCATATCGCTTGTCACCAAGCTAAAGAAGAGAGAGAGAGAGAGAGTGGGGGAAGGAGAGAAAGGATCGTACGTGCCGGGGTCAAACAGAAGTTAAATGAAATCGATTATAAATCGCTCGACAAAGTTGTGTCTGAACTTTTTATTCTATGAAACTTAAGATTAATAAAACGAAATAATCGTGGCCCGTGGAAATTTCATGGCGAATATTTCGCATTCAAGAGAACAAAACGAAAAAGTAGTGAATAAATAAATATATAAGAAAATGAATGTTACCAAAGGCAAGATAAGTTACTCTGCTACCTACCTAGATCACATTTTTGTTGTTTTAACTTATTTTAAAACGTTTATTCAACACAAACAAAAGTAGCGCACGGTTTTAAGTTAGAACAATAAAGAAGTGTCTGACATTTTACAGACATCTTGTGAGACTCGATAATCGCTCCAAACTCGAAAATTAAGCAAAATACTGGTAGGAACACATCCAATAAATGTCAGCAAACGTTCGAACATGTTTTCTTTTTCACATTAGCGAAACACTTATCAGAGAAAAAGCGAAAATGAGAAGCAAACACAAATGAAGAAGTCGGTTTTTATCGTTGAGCACAAAAACAACAAAAAAAAGAGTATCTAATCTAATAGGCCCCGTGCGTGCTATAGGTCAATCTCCAACGTCTGTCCCATCGCCTCAGTGTTGCATCCCTGTTTACAAGTACTTTAATGGGATGTGCTCTCATGAACCCATAGCACTTATACCAGTGCCCGGAAAACTTGTCCCGGGAAAACTCGTCTCTGGAAAAATCGTACCTGGAAAACTCGAACCGTTCAGTTTGTTCAGGTATGCTGAAAACGAATATCGCAAGGAAAATCAGCACAGACTGACTATAGACTCACCATCAAAGTATTGAAATATTTTTTTATTTTATAAAGGAATCACTACTTATCAAGCCCCAGAGGCCACTCGAGGATAAGGCTTAAAGTGTGTACAGTAGTCAATGGACAATATCATAGTAATCGTTAGAAGTGTACATTTGGTAAATTGGATTATTTATAAGGGGCGGCTTATCAAGAACTTGTTTACATTGGACTTGAAGACGACGTAATAAAAATATAAAGTTGCAAGAACTAGCGAAAAATATCATTTTAACGATGCATTTCAAATCGTAAACTGCCTGCTTACATTTTTTTTACATTTTTCGAAGATAATAAAAAGTGTAAAAAAAAGCAAACCTTTAGAATCCTAAAAAGATCTCCCGGGAGCATTTTTGCAACATGAAAAATATACAAACCAAAATAAAGAGAGGAGGCAACCCTGCTCAAAAATATGGTTTATTACATCGCCTAAAAAAAGAAGAAGAATCGGGGGCTCCGTTGGGAAGTAAATTGTTTTCTTTTTTCTAACTTGGTTTTAAAAAGTTTTTATTGCTAACATTTATTTTCATGAACTCTAACCACACCTCACAAACCTCATCCGGCCGGTCGGGGAAAAAAGATTTTATTTTTTTAAATTTTGGTGAATACGACAACACACATACGCACGCATGTACACACATACACACACACGCACGCACGCACACATAAGCATATCGCTTGTCACCAAGCTAAAGAAGAGAGAGAGAGAGTGGGGGAAGGAGAGAAAGGATCGTACGTGCCGGGGTCAAACAGAAGTTAAATGAAATCGATTATAAATCGCTCGACAAAGTTGTGTCTGAACTTTTTATTCTATGAAACTTAAGATTAATAAAACGAAATAATCGTGACCCGTGGAAATTTCATGGCGAATATTTCGCATTCAAGAGAACAAAACGAAAAAGTAGTGAATAAATAAATATATAAGAAAATGAATGTTACCAAAGGCAAGATAAGTTACTCTGCTACCTACCTAGATCACATTTTTGTTGTTTTAACTTATTTTAAAACGTTTATTCAACACAAACAAAAGTAGCGCACGGTTTTAAGTTAGAACAATAAAGAAGTGTCTGACATTTTACAGACATCTTGTGAGACTCGATAATCGCTCCAAACTCGAAAATTAAGCAAAATACTGGTAGGAACACATCCAATAAATGTCAGCAAACGTTCGAACATGTTTTCTTTTTCACATTAGCGAAACACTTATCAGAGAAAAAGCGAAAATGAGAAGCAAACACAAATGAAGAAGTCGGTTTTTATCGTTGAGCAGTTTGTTCAGATATGCTGAAAACGAATATCGCAAGGAAAATTAGCACAGACAGACAGACAAATCGTTTTCGAGATATTAATGCGTGTATTTTGAAATGTAAAGTAAAAAAGATGGCCCATCAAGCCAGAAATAAATTAATGACAGTTTAAAGGCTTCAAAATCGCTTTCGAATTGACTATGACATGATCGTGATTTTCTCATAAAATTCAACATCAACTGTCGATTTATTCGTCGCATTAACTCGCATCCTAGACTTGATTTAACCCGTGAGTGTCGACTCATAAATCAATCGAAATATAAATATAGAAAAAAAAAATTATTAGGATTATTTTTTATTAATAGTAAATTACTGTTTCTTAAATTTCAAATCTATATAAAAACACGAACTTAATTTCAAATCTATATAAAAACACGAACTTAATTTTCCGTTTCAGCGTATATTTTGTAAATTTAAATCCAGCCGAGAATGGTTTATGTAAGATCACTAAACCTCCCCCCCCTCTCTCTCTCTCTCTCTCTCTCTCTTTAGCTTCTCCGTGCCCCTGTCACTAAGTATGTGTATATATATATACTTATATATATATATATATATGGAGAGAGAGAGAGAGAGAGAGAGAGAGAGAGAGAGAGAGAGAATATGTGCTTCCACATCAAAGAGGGGCAGGAGCATAAACAGAGACAGAAGCACACACTCTAACACACTCGCATAAAAACACACATACAGAAAACACACACATACATACGCACTTGGATAAACACACACACACACTCGCATAAACACACACATACACGAACACACACGTACACACAACACCAACACAAATCAACTTTCCGTTAAAAGCTGGCATGAGGTGGCAGGGGTGGGTGTCATAAGTGTCAATCGAATTTGAAAGTTTGTTAACGAAATGGATTTATTTCAACTTCGTTTGACACGTGCCAATTCTCCTGCCCTTCACCCACCCCTCTACCTGCCTCTCTCTTTACTAAGACTTTTCGGGTTGGGGTCTGGGGTAGGGCGTAAAAATAACCGTTTTTTTTTCGTTATTAAATTGTAATTTTTTAAGAAATCATTACCTTAAAAGTTAAGAAAGCCATTCTTAATGTAGAGAGGGGCATGTTAACTATTCTGTACTTCCAGCCAATAATTTAATAAGCAAAAGATAGGATAAAATTGAATTTAACAAATATCGAAGAAGTTTTCTTTGATATTTTTTATTTTACAAGCTGCCCCAGCGTAGTATTATCTCCAATCTCTCCATGATAAAAACGGCTTTCTGAAAAAAAAAAAAAAAAAACACTCCCAAGAAAGCCGTTCTTAACATGGTAACAAATATCGAAGAAGTTTTCTTTGATATTTTTTATTTTACAAGCTGCCCCAGCGTAGTATTTTCTCCAATCTCTCCATGATAAAAACGGCTTTCTGAAAAAAAAAAAAAAACACTCCCAAGAAAGCCGTTCTTAACATGGAGAGATTGGAGGGGGTATTCCGGAAGTCGTTCTTAAAATGGGTAGAGGAGGGCGTTTTGTAACTATTCCGTACTTTAACCTAACAATTTAATAAAAAAAAACATCAAATGTTAAATAAAAATAAATAAAAATAAGATAAATAAAAAATAAATACCTACCTGCCTCTCTCTTTACTAAGACTTTTCGGTTGGGGTGTTTATGCTACGCTGGGGTAGGTCGTAAAAACAAATTTTTTTTTTCGTTATTAAATTGTAATTTTTTAAGAAATCATTACCTTAAAAGTTAAGAAAGCCATTCTTAATGTAGAGAGGGGCATGTTAACTATTCTGTACTTTCAGCATGTTAACTATTCTGTACTTTCAGCCAATAATTTAATAAGATAGGATAAAATTGAATTTAACTTGAAATTTTTACCCAAAAATATCGAAGAAGTTTTCTTTGATATTTTTTATTTTACAAGCTGCCCCAGCGTAGTATTATCTCCAATCTCTCCATGATAAAAACGGCTTTCTGAAAAAAAAAAACACTTCCAAGAAAGCCGTTCTTAACATGGAGAGATTGGAGATAATACTACGCTGGGGCAGCTTGTAAAATAAAAAATAAATTTCTGCTAATGATATATATATATATATATCTATATCTATATCTATATATATATATATATATATATATATATATATATATATATATATATATATTAAGTAATGTGATTTATAATTTCAAAGTTTTTTATTTTATTGAATTAAAAAATAATTATATATATATATATATATAATTATTTTTTAATTTTTTTATAACTTTTCAAAGTTTCGGTTTCTCTCTCTCTCTCTCTTTCTCTCTCTCTCTCTCTCTCTCTCTCTCTATCTCTCTCTCTCTCGCTCGCTCGCTCTCGCGCACGCGCGCTTCTCCGTGTCCTTATATATAGACAGAGAGAGAGGGAAAAGGGGGGAGAGACCGAAAGAGACAGAGAATGTGTCTACGCTCCCCTCCAACATGCTTCAACGCCAACGACGCACACACCCACATACACACACACTTGCATTAACACAAACATACAAATTTAACTCAGCACACACACTCACATAAACACATAAACACATACACACACACACACACTCGCATAAAGGCACCAACACACACAAACACAAAGTATTACTCTGTGTGTGCGTGCGTGCGTGCGCGCATATCACGCCACATTCACTCTTCAACTAAACAAGTTTAAATCAACCAATGAAAAGGCAGCTAGGTAACACAAACTCCATAAAAGGTAAAAAGGTTGCATCATCGACTCGAACTGTTCGATTTTTCCCGGAAAAAGTTAACGGTTTTCACGGCGATGGTGAAATATAAAAAGAGGCCTAAAACGGGCTGTAAATTCAGTTTGGACCCTGGCAGCGAGATGAGTTCCGGAAGAATAGATGACCAGCCAGTCGACCCAGCTAAGCCGCCGCCCTGCCGCTCCTCAGTCGACCCAGCTAAGCCGCCGCCCTGCCGCTCCTCTGTCTACTTCTCTGATGTCAAAAAAAAAGGTATGTCCTTTCGTTTCAAAGTAGATGACGCATTTATTTCAGTTGTGTAAACTGCACAAGTGTTCAAATGAACGTTGTTAGTATGAGCACAGTTCATAAACACGTCGAATTTCTTTTCAAATTTCGACACTTGTGTAGTTTACACGATTTTAACGTTTAACGTCTTTTTATATTTTATTATACTGTTAGAAAGCCAGCCAACAAATATTACCGTTTTTTTAATTTGTTAGGTGAAAGTATACATATAATATTATTTAAGGGTGGTCAATAAACTATAGAATTACCGTGACAATTGTGCAGTTTATAAACCGTGCTGTTCTTGGAAAAAAATATTAAAATTTAAATCTAAATTAACGTCTTTTTGTAAAATTTGTTAGGTGAAAGTATACATATAATATTATTTAAGGGCGGTCAATAAACTATAGAATTACCGTGACAATTGTGCAGTTTATAAACCGTGCTGTTCTGCTGTTCTGGGAAAAAATATTAAAATTTAAATCTAAATTAACGTCTGTTTTTGTTAATTTGTTAGGTGAAAGCATACATATAATATTATTTAAGGGCGGTCGATAAACTATAGAATTACCGTGACAATTGTGCAGTTTGTAAACCGTGCTGTTCTGGGAAAAAAATATTAAAGTTTAAATCTAAATTAACGTCTTTTTTTTAAATTTGTTAGGTGAAAGCATACATATAATATTATTTAAGGGTGGTCGATAAACTATAGAATTACCGTGACAATTGTGCAGTTTATAAACCGTGCTGTTCTGGGAAAAAAATATTAAAGTTTAAATCTAAATTAACGTCTTTTTTTTAAATTTGTTAGGTGAAAGCATACATATAATATTATTTAAGGGTGGTCGATAAACTATAGAATTACCGTGACAATTGTGCAGTTTATAAACCGTGCTTTTGCTGGAAAATATATTTTAAATTTAAATCTAAATTAACGTCTTTTTTTTTTAATTTGTTAGGTGAAAGTATATATATAATATTATTTAAGGGCGGTCGATAAACTATAGAATTACCGTGACAATTGTGCAGTTTATAAACCGTGCTGTTCTGGGAAAAAATATTACAATTTAAATCTAAATTAACGTCTGTTTTTTTTAATTTGTTAGGTGAAAGCATACATATAATATTATTTAAGGGCGGTCGATAAACTATAGAATTACCGTGACAATTGTGCAGTTTATAAACCGTACTGTTCTGGGAAAAAAATATTAAAATTTAAATCTAAATTAACGTCTTTTTTTAAAATTTGTTAGGTGAAAGCATACATATAATATTATTTAAGGGAGGTCAATAAACTATAGAATTACCGTGACAATTGTGCAGTTTATAAACCGTGCTTTTGCTGGAAAATATATTTTAAATTTAAATCTAAATTAACGTCTGTTTTTGTTAATTTGTTAGGTGAAAGCATACATATAATATTATTTAAGGGCGGTCGATAAACTATAGAATTACCGTGACAATTGTGCAGTTTATAAACCGTGCTGTTCTGGGAAAAAAATATTAAAATTTAGATCTAAATTAACGTCTTTTTTTTAAATTTGTTAGGTGAAAGCATACGTATAATATTATTTAAGGGTGGTCGATAAACTATAGAATTACCGTGACAATTGTGCAGTTTATAAACCGTGCTTTTGCTGGAAAATATATTTTAAATTTAAATCTAAATTAACGTTTTTTTTTTTAAATTTGTTAGGTGAAAGCATACATATAATATTATTTAAGGGCGGTCGATAAACTATAGAATTACCGTGACAATTGTGCAGTTTATAAACCGTGCTTTTGCTGGAAAATATATTTTAAATTTAAATCTAAATTAACGTCTTTTTTTTTTAATTTGTTAGGTGAAAGCATACATATAATATTATTTAAGGGTGGTCAATAAACTATAGAATTACCGTGACAATTGTGCAGTTTATAAACCGTGCTTTTGCTGGAAAATATATTTTAAATTTAAATCTAAATTAACGTCTTTTTTTTTAATTTGTTAGGTGAAAGCATACATATAATATTATTTAAGGGCGGTCAATAAACTATAGAATTACCGTGACAATTGTGCAGTTTATAAACCGTGCTGTTCTGGGAAAAAAATATTAAAATTTTAATCTAAATTAACGTCTTTTTTTTAAATTTGTTAGATGAAAGCATACATATAATATTATTTAAGGGCGGTCCATAAACTGTAGAATTACCGTGACAATTGTGCAGTTTATAAACCGTTCTTTTATTGGATAAAATACTGGATGTGTATTTTCCCCCCTAAAGTCCAACCCTATCCTCACCGTGGTAGGGGGGTGTAACGTTGTAGTTTAACAGCTACACGGCTAAATGGGCTCTGGCAAAAAAAAAAAAAAAAAAAATCCAGAAAATGTCGGCATTAGTTTGTTGCGTCCGTCATCTGGTCGTCTTTTTATACGCTTGCATGTGGCGAGCAAAAAGGCGTGAAGGGAGCAGGCTGAAAGGAGAACAATACCCGAAAGATGTAAACCGAACGAAAGAGAAAAATGGGCCTCCCTGAAAGGCCCCGTGTTCTCCCCAGCCTGCTCCCAGTTTCCCCGACTTTGCATGCAACTGGTTTTGAGCTTTTGGAAAGCTCTTTTCTCAGTGTCGGGGTGTTGACTCCACTTCCAAGTTAACAAATAGCTGCAAGTCTGGGTACGGTCCGATTGGTTCCGAAGCTCTTCCGCTGTGAGGTGCGCTTTCGAATCTCCCGAAGGGGGCTACCCTCTAAGCAGGCGACACGTGCTCGTGTTACTATGTAATGCATGCTTGCCTCGACTCAACTAAGGACGACTAGAGTTCCACTAGATTGTGTGCTCACAAGCCGCTTTAAGGCCGCTTTTATTATTCCTACTGTCTAGGAACTCCGAAATGGTATGGTAGTGCAATTATATATGACCGTCCTCCAATACGAAATGGTAGTGCAATTATATATGACGGTCCTCCGATATGATAGTAGGAATGCCAGTTTTGTGAGCGATCATCGCCGTCTTATGAACACAAACTAGTGGTATCTTTACGAATCCTGTTGGGTAGAGAGAACACCTCTGTTTTCTGCTCCGCCTGTTATTCTGAGTAGAAACCGCTTTTTAGGAGATGTTCGCAGCACAGCTTGTTTTTATATAGTGCCCCTCCTTTCGGGAGTTCATCACCTCGCTGCCCAGACGAGAGCTTTTTCCGGTGGAACCTCTTTTTTTTTTCTTTTTTTTATTTTACTTTCCAGTTTAATGGCGAACGAACAGTCACCAGCAAGTGGTCTGCACCGACAGGAAGATGAGTATAGTATCACCCTTTCTTCTTTTTATTTCGATTTCAGTCTTTGTGATTTGATAATTTAATTTAACTGTTTCCATTGTTCCAGCTTTCACACAGCAGTAGATTATCAACACTATAAATATCATCTCTTTTTTATAGATTGGAACAAGCAATGAAACCTAGCAGCATCACCGTTCCTGTCTGCCACATGTCTTGTGCACTTTGAATCCAGTATTTCTTTCTTTGCGTTCAAGCACATCTGGGTACAATCAAACTGCGTATGATGTATGTCTATCTGTTTCTTCCAACATTAGCATCTCAAAGTCTTGGCAGCAATCATTGTCATAGAAGTAGAGTAAGTATTCTTTTTCTTTCCTTCTGTGTGTATATCTTTATAATTTCAGGTACTCCTCTTGATCATGATGGAATTCTACTATCAGCTATTGTGAGAATTATGTGCATTGGAAAAAACAACTGAATCCAGCAGCATCACCTATCCTAGCTGCCACATGTTTCCTGTAGTTACAGAAGTCCTCAAGTAAGTGTTTCTTTCTTTGTGTACATGCACATCTGGGTACAATCAAATTCTAAACTATTAACTTTATTTAAATGAATGCAGTTCTGCTTGTATTTCTTCTCATCAGCTAACTTATGCAACTACAAAAAAAAAAGTAGTACATGGGTGTTTGATCATAACCAGAAAGTTAAATATATCATTAAAAAAAAAAAGTTTTTAAATTATTAAAAAAAAGAAGTTTTTAAATTATTAAAAGGAAAAAAATCATCACAGTAAAAATTATATATATGTAACAAAGAACACAAACAAACATGAAATTGCCATGAGTTTCAGCAAGAAGCACAAAAGAGAAAAAGTGGAGATAACACCTGGGAAGTAACAGGTAAGAATTTTCTTTATTTCTTATCTCAACTAGCGCATAGATTTTTTTCAAATATACATGAAAAAAAATTACCCAAGTCAAACAATTGATGGAAAAACTAAGCATTAAAGTTCAATTAAGCATAAAAAAAATAAATTCTAATAATTATGTAATCTATATACAAATTGTCTCCCTTGAATATATATATATATACATATTCAAGGGAGACCATTGGTATATAGATTACATAATAATTAGAAGTTATTTTTTTAATTGAAATATATATATATATTCAAGGGAGACAATTTGTATATATATCATATAATTATTTGAAGTAATTTTTTAATTCAAATATATATATATATATATATTTATTTATTTATTTCAATTAAAAAAATAACTTCTAATAATTGTTATCTATATTCACATAGTCTTCCTTGAATATATATATATATATTCAAGGGAGACAATTTGTATAAAGATCACATAATTATTAGAAGTTATTTTTTTTAATTGAAATAAATATATATATTCAAGGGAGACAATTTGTATATAGATCAGATAATTATTAGAATTATTTTTTTAAATTGAAATAAATACATTTATATATATATATATATATATATATATATATATATATATATATTATACTAGCATAGGTTACTGGCGTAGCCCCGGTGTTTAGCGGTGTATGCTGCCCCCCTCCCCAACAAAAAAGAAAGCAGAGAAACGGTTAATTTTTTAAAACTTGACCCCTATTATGAACCCTTAAAATTTATTGTTTTGGGCTCCAAATGAGATATTAAGTTAGATCCATGTCCAAGGAAACTATATGTAAAATTTCAAGTGTTTAGACCCATAATTGTCGGAGGAGATTTGTAAGGTTCTCAAAGGCCAAATCATTGAAGTTTGACCCCTCAATCGCCAAATTTCTGTCCAAGTACCAATCACATAGATTTTCCAAAATCTCAGTACCCTTTTTATCAAAATTTGGAATATGTAGACTAAAATTGACAGAAATGTACACACAGACAGACATATTCAATTCTATAGATAGATAGATAGATAGATAAATAATGAGAGACAGAAAGATAAATATATACAATGATTAATGAATTAGTAGAGATAGTTGTTAAATTTTTGGAAATATGTATGGCAATTTGATGGTAAGACTTAGAGCTAACTGTAAATATTTAAAATATATACACAGAAATTCAAATGACAGGACTTATATGTAGAGTGCTCAATACATCAGTAGAGCAAGGTAATAAATTAAAAAAAATGTATACGTAAATTTAGATAACCACAATTTTTTTGGTATTCTTGTGTGAATATGACATAATGTAATATAAATTTTAATAATTTTATTCTAAATGTTATGATTCTCAATGAAAAATCTAAAATGTCAATATATATATATATATATATACATATATATATATATTTCAATAAAAAGAATAACTTCTAATAATTATGTCATCTATATAACAATTGTCTCCCTTGAACATATATAGATTATATATATATTAAATATATATATATATATATATATATATATATATTTATTAAAAAAAGTAACTTCTAATAATTATGTGATCTATATTAAAATTGTCTCCCTTGAATATATATATATATATATATATATATATATTTATTTCAATAAAAAAAATAAGGTCTAATAAAAATTACAAATTGTCCCCCTGTAATATATATATATATATATATATATATATATATATATATATACACATATATTTACTTATTTCAATAAAAAAATAACTTCTGATAATTATATGATCTATATACAAATTGTCTCCCTTTTTTTAGCACTATTTAAAGTGTAATTATTAAATAAAAATCTAAATAAAATGTCTTTATTGCTCTGTCTTATTGAGCACTCTTATATAACTCTGGTTAAATCTTAATGTTTACTTATCCTGTAATAAAATAAACGTTTTATAATATCAGCTCTGTCTAGTTTTGAGCACTATTTTAAAGTGTTATTATTAAGTAAAAATCTAAATAACATGACTTTATTGTTCTATGTCTCATTGATTGAATTGAAATAAATAAATATATATATATATATATATATATATATATTTACTTCAATTAATAAAAATAACTTCTAATTATTATATGATCTATATCAAATTGTCTCCCTTGAATATATATATATATATATTTATTTCAATAAAAAAAAACTTCTAATAATTATGTGATCTATATACAAATTGTCTCCCTTGAATATATATATATATAGATTATATATATATATATATGTATTTCAATTAAAAAAATAACTTCTAATAATTATGTGATTTATATATTTACCAATGATTCTTGCATGTGCTCCATAGTTTTATATAGCTGTGTAGTAAATTTAAAAATTGCTTTGTTTTATTATACAAGACGATTTTACTTTAAGAGTGCTCAATGCATTTATAGAGCTTTGTAGTAAGAGTTGGAAACATTTTGGCAATTATTTTTGACAAATCTACTTCCAGAGTGCTCAATATATTAGTAGAGCTAAATAAAACATTTGAGAAACAGATATGGCATTTCAACTGCATAAATTTATTTTGACAGAGTTCAATACATTAGTAGAGCTAAATATAGACTTTCAAAAAACGTATGGCAATTCAGCTACACGAATATACTTAAGAGTGCTCAATACATTAGTAGACGAAAGAATAAAATTCAGAAAACATGAAGAGCTCTGCAGTATGTTTTGAAAACCTAAATGTCAATATGTAAGTATAAATATACTGTAAGTGTTTAATATATATATATATATATATATATATATATATATATATATATATATATATATATATATATATATATGACAAGTATTTAAAACAAGTTTCTTATTTGAGTGCCTAATATATTTGAGAGCTCTATGGTAACTTTATAAAACATATTTCAAAATTATGTTAGATAAATTGTCTTTGAGAGTGCTCATTTCTAAGTAGAGCTCTGTAGAAAATTTTTGAGACATGTTCAGCAATTTAAGTTTATATGAGTTAATAAATAGAGCTATATAGTGACTTGTGTAAACTTATATGGCACTTATCCTAGACAAGTTAACTCTTGTAGCTGTGCAATACGTAAGTAGAGTTCTGCATTAGTTTTGGGGTATGGTTCTCACTTTATTAGGGCAATAACTTGGACACATTATACTATGGACAAATCCATTGAGGACAACCAAAGGTAACCTGTTTTTTTCCACTCTGCTGAATAAGACTCATCCGTCTTGGTTCACTCTTGGGACATTAAAACACACAAGGTGAAGAATTAAAAAAAGAATGCAAAAATGTAAATGTCTTTGCAACTCATTCATTTTCACTTTCATAACACAAAAACAAAAAAATATACATAATAAAAAATGTTAAGCAAAATTGATTCATGTTAACACCTCTCCCAACACCACAGATTAACTACAAAAATACTTGATAAAGCAAAACACAATTACAAATGTGTATGAAAAAAATAAAAATAAAAAAAATCAACCAAGCAATGGCTCATGATTTCCTGGTGTTTGATGGAATGTGAGTAGGCATACAGCCTGGATAATTTTCCAAGGTAAGTGATGATATTCATCATTATTGTCTTTTTGGATTAGTTCAGATATATCTCATAACTATAATTGTTTTATGTATATATTTATATGTCTAGATGTTATGTGTGCTATTTGCATGTTCCCTATAGAAAAAAAGCTACATAAAATCTACAAGTGTATTCTGATGTAGAATTAACCAGTAAAAACAATGCTTGTGTTCCTGATATACAAACTATTTCCTATTAGCATATAAGTTGAATCATGAAATTTATCTCCCTTGCCTGTCTCTCTTTATACCTCTGTATTTATCTAGATCTGTCTATCTCCCTTTTCTTATTCTTTATCCCTATTCCCCGTCTTGCTATCCCAGGTAACAGTAGGCGTCGATGAGGCACATCCAGACGCCAACCTACACGGTGCAGAGAAAGGACAGAAAAAAAACTAAGTCCCGATGTGCCTAGCAGATTAGAAGGCATTTTGCTACGCCTACATGCACCCAACATGGCAGTAGGCGTCGATCGGGCACTTCAAGACACTTACTTACACTGTTTTGAACTTAGAGATTTCAATTGAATACTACTTGACATGTGTCGGTCTAGTAGCTCCTCATCTACCTATACCTACGTCCACCCCTGTAAGGACTTAGAAATTTTCAATTGAATACACGTTGAGAAGGCTTGGTCTATAGGATTCTCATCTACCTATATCCACATCCCCTGCTGTTTGGACTTAGAAATTTTCAATTGAATACACGTTGACTTGCATTGGTCTATAGGATTCTGATCTACCTATATCCACATCCCCTGTTGTTTGGACTTAGAAATTTTCAATTGAATACACGTTGACTTGCATTGGTCTATAGGATTCTAATCTACCTGTATCCACATCCCCTCTTGTTTGGACTTAGAAAATTTCAATTGAATACACGTTGACTTGCATTGGTCTATAGGATTCTCATCTACCTATATCCACATCCCCTGTTGTTTGGACTTAGAAATTTTCAATTGAATACACGTTGACTTGCATTGGTCTATAGGATTCTCATCTACCTATATCCACATCCCCTCTTGTTTGGACTTAGAAATTTTCAATTGAATACACGTTGACTTGCATTGGTCTATAGGATTCTCATCTACCTATATCCACATCCCCTGTTGTTTGGACTTAGAAATTTTCAATTGAATACACGTTGACTTGCATTGGTCTATAGGATTCTCATCTACCTATATCGACATCCCCTCTTGTTTGGACTTAGAAATTTTCAATTGAATACACGTTGACTTGCATTGGTCTATAGCATTCTCATCTACCTATATCGACATCCCCTCTTGTTTGGACTTAGAAATTTTCAATTGAATACACGTTGACTTGCATTGGTCTATAGCATTCTCATCTACCTATATCCACATCCCCTGTTGTTTGGACTTAGAAATTTTCAATTGAATACACGTTGACTTGCATTGGTCTATAGGATTCTCATCTACCTATATCGACATCCCCTCTTGTTTGGACTTAGAAATTTTCAATTGAATACACGTTGACTTGCATTGGTCTATAGCATACTCATCTACCTATATCGACATCCCCTCTTGTTTGGACTTAGAAATTTTCAATTGAATACACGTTGACTTGCATTGGTCTATAGGATTCTCATCTACCTATATCCACATCCCCTGTTGTTTGGACTTAGAAATTTTCAATTGAATACACGTTGACTTGCATTGGTCTATAGCATTCTCATCTACCTATATCGACATCCCCTCTTGTTTGGACTTAGAAATTTTCAATTGAATACACGTTGACTTGCATTGGTCTATAGCATTCTCATCTACCTATATCCACATCCCCTCTTGTTTGGACTTAGAAATTTTCAATTGAATACACGTTGACTTGCATTGGTCTATAGGATTCTCATCTACCTATATCCACATCCCCTGTTGTTTGGACTTAGAAATTTTCAATTGAATACACGTTGACTTGCATTGGTCTATAGGATTCCCATCTACCTATATCGACATCCCCTCTTGTTTGGACTTAGAAATTTTCAATCGAATACACGTTGACTTGCATTGGTCTATAGGATTCTCATCTACCTATATGCACATCCCCTGTTGTTTGGACTTAGAAATTTTCAATTGAATACACGTTGACTTGCATTGGTCTATAGGATTCTCATCTACCTATATGCACATCCCCTGTTGTTTGGAGTTAGAAATTTTCAATTGAATACACGTTGACTTGCATTGGTCTATAGGATTCTGATCTACCTATATCTACATCCTCTGTTGTTTGGACTTAGAAATTTTACATTGAATACACGTTGACTTGCATTGGTCTATAGGATTCTGATCTACCTATATCCACATCCCCTCTTGTTTGGACTTAGAAATTTTCAATTGAATACACGTTGACTTGCATTGGTCTATAGGATTCTGATCTACCTATATCCACATCCCCTCTTGTTTGGACTTAGAAATTTTCAATTGAATACACGTTGACTTGCATTGGTCTATAGGATTCTCATCTACCTATATCCACATCCCCTCTTGTTTGGACTTAGAAATTTTCAATTGAATACACGTTGACTTGCATTGGTCTATAGGATTCTGATCTACCTATATCCACATCCCCTCTTGTTTGGACTTAGAAATTTTCAATTGAATACACGTTGACTTGCATTGGTCTATAGGGTTCTCATCTACCTATATCCACATCCCCTCTTGTTTGGACTTAGAAATTTTCAATTGAATACACGTTGACTTGCATTGGTCTATAGGATTCTGATCTACCTATATCCACATCCCCTCTTGTTTGGACTTAGAAATTTTCAATTGAATACACGTTGACTTGCATTGGCCTATAGGATTCTCATCTACCTATATCCACATCCCCTCTTGTTTGGACTTAGAAATTTTCAATTGAATACACGTTGACTTGCATTGGTCTATAGGAGTCTAATCTACCTGTATCCACATCCCCTCTTGTTTGGACTTAGAAATTTTCAATTGAATACACGTTGACTTGCATTGGCCTATAGGATTCTAATCTACCTATATCCACATACCCTCTTGTTTGGACTTAGAAATTTTCAATTGAATACACGTTGACTTGCATTGGTCTATAGGAGTCTAATCTACCTGTATCCACATCCCCTCTTGTTTGGACTTAGAAATTTTCAATTGAATACACGTTGACTTGCATTGGTCTATAGGATTCTAATCTACCTATATCCACATACCCTGTTGTTTGGACTTAGAAATTTTCAATTGAATACACGTTGACTTGCATTGGCCTATAGGATTCTCATCTACCTATATCCACATCCCCTCTTGTTTGGACTTAGAAATTTTCAATTGAATACACGTTGACTTGCATTGGCCTATAGGATTCTCATCTACCTATATCCACATCCCCTCTTGTTTGGACTTAGAAATTTTCAATTGAATACACGTTGACTTGCATTGGTCTATAGGAGTCTAATCTACCTGTATCCACATCCCCTCTTGTTTGGACTTAGAAATTTTCAATTGAATACACGTTGACTTGCATTGGTCTATAGGATTCTAATCTACCTATATCCACATCCCCTCTTGTTTGGACTTAGAAATTTTCAATTGAATACACGTTGACTTGCATTGGTCTATAGGAGTCTAATCTACCTGTATCCACATCCCCTCTTGTTTGGACTTAGAAATTTTCAATTGAATACACGTTGACTTGCATTGGCCTATAGGATTCTCATCTACCTATATCCACATCCCCTCTTGTTTGGACTTAGAAATTTTCAATTGAATACACGTTGACTTGCATTGGCCTATAGGATTCTCATCTACCTATATCCACATCCCCTGTTGTTTGGACTTAGAAATTTTCAATTGAATACACGTTGACTTGCATTGGTCTATAGGATTCTCATCTACCTATATCCACATCCCCTGTTGTTTGGACTTAGAAATTTTCAATTGAATACACGTTGACTTGCATTGGCCTATAGGATTCTCATCTACCTATATCCACATCCCCTGTTGTTTGGACTTAGAAATTTTCAATTGAATACACGTTGACTTGCATTGGTCTATAGGATTCTCATCTACCTATATCCACATCCCCTGTTGTTTGGACTTAGAAATTTTCAATTGAATACACGTTGACTTGCATTGGCCTATAGGATTCTCATCTACCTATATCCACATCCCCTGTTGTTTGGACTTAGAAATTTTCAATTGAATACACGTTGACTTGCATTGGCCTATAGGATTCTCATCTACCTATATCCACATCCCCTCTTGTTTGGACTTAGAAATTTTCAATTGAATACACGTTGACTTGCATTGGTCTATAGGATTCTGATTTACCTATATCCACATCCCCTCTTGTTTGGACTTAGAAATTTTCAATTGAATACACGTTGACTTGCATTGGTCTATAGGATTCTGATCTACCTATATCCACATCCCCTCTTGTTTGGACTTAGAAATTTTCAATTGAATACACGTTGACTTGCATTGGTCTATAGGATTCTCATCTACCTATATCCACATCCCCTGTTGTTTGGACTTAGAAATTTTCAATTGAATACACGTTGACTTGCATTGGCCTATAGGATTCTCATCTACCTATATCCACATCCCCTGTTGTTTGGACTTAGAAATTTTCAATTGAATACACGTTGACTTGCATTGGTCTATAGGATTCTCATCTACCTATATCCACATCCCCTCTTGTTTGGACTTAGAAATTTTCAATTGAATACACGGTGACTTTCATTGGTCTATAGGATTCCCATCTACCTATATCTACATCCCCTCTTGTTTGGACTTAAAAATTTTCAATTGAATACACCTTGACTTGCATTGGTCTATAGGATTCTCATCTACCTATATCCACATCCCCTGTTGTTTGGACTTAGAAATTTTCAATTGAATACACGTTGACTTGCATTGGTCTATAGGATTCTGATTTACCTATATCCTCATCCCCTCTTGTTTGGACTTAGAAATTTTCAATTGAATACACGTTGACTTGCATTGGTCTATAGGATTCTGATCTACCTATATCCACATCCCCTCTTGTTTGGACTTAGAAATTTTCAATTGAATACACGTTGACTTGCATTGGTCTATAGGATTCTCATCTACCTATATCCACATCCCCTGTTGTTTGGACTTAGAAATTTTCAATTGAATACACGGTGACTTTCATTGGTCTATAGGATTCCCATCTACCTATATCCACATCCCCTCTTGTTTGGACTTAGAAATTTTCAATTGAATACACGGTGACTTTCATTGGTCTATAGGATTCCCATCTACCTATATCCACATCCCCTCTTGTTTGGACTTAGAAATTTTCAATTGAATACACGTTGACTTGCATTGGTCTATAGGATTCCCATCTACCTATATCTACATCCCCTCTTGTTTGGACTTAGAAATTTTCAATTGAATACACGTTGACTTGCATTGGTCTATAGGATTCTCATCTACCTATATCCACATCCCCTGTTGTTTGGACTTAGAAATTTTCAATTGAATACACGTTGACTTGCATTGGTCTATAGGATTCTCATCTACCTATATCCACATCCCCTCTTGTTTGGACTTAGAAAATTTCAATTGAATACACGTTGACTTGCATTGGTCTATAGGATTCTCATCTACCTATATCCACATCCCCTGTTGTTTGGACTTAGAAATTTTCAATTGAATACACGTTGACTTGCATTGGTCTATAGGATTCTCATCTACCTATATCCACATCCCCTCTTGTTTGGACTTAGAAATTTTCAATTGAATACACGTTGACTTGCATTGGTCTATAGGATTCCCATCTACCTATATCTACATCCCCTCTTGTTTGGACTTAGAAATTTTCAATTGAATACACGTTGACTTGCATTGGTCTATAGGATTCTCATCTACCTATATCCACATCCCCTCTTGTTTGGACTTAGAAATTTTCAATTGAATACACGTTGACTTGCATTGGTCTATAGGATTCTCATCTACCTATATCCACATCCCCTCTTGTTTGGACTTAGAAATTTTCAATTGAATACATGTTGACTTGCACTGGTCTATAGGATTCTCATCTACCTATATCCACATCCCCTCTTGTTTGGACTTAGAAATTTTCAATTGAATACACGTTGACTTGCATTGGTCTATAGGATTCTGATCTACCTATATCCACATCCCCTCTTGTTTGGACTTAGAAATTTTCAATTGAATACACGTTGGCTTGCATTGGTCTATAGGATTCTCATCTACCTATATCCACATCCCCTCTTGTTTGGACTTAGAAATTTTACATTGAATACTTGTTGACTTGCATTGGTCTATAGGGTTCTCATCTACCTATATCCACATCCCCTCTTGTTTGGACTTAGAAATTTTACATTGAATACACGTTGACTTGCATTGGTCTATAGGATTCTCATCTACCTATATCCACATCCCCTCTTGTTTGGACTTAGAAATTTTACATTGAATACACGTTGACTTGCATTGGTCTATAGGGTTCTCATCTACCTATATCCACATCCCCTCTTGTTTGGACTTAGAAATTTTCAATTGAATACACGTTGACTTGCATTGGTCTATAGGATTCTGATCTACCTATATCCACATCCCCTGTTGTTTGGACTTAGAAATTTTCAATTGAATACACGTTGACTTGCATTGGTCTATAGGATTCTCATCTACCTATATCCACATCCCCTCTTGTTTGGACTTAGAAATTTTCAATTGAATACACGTTGACTTGCATTGGTCTATAGGGTTCTCATCTACCTATATCCACATCCCCTCTTGTTTGGACTTAGAAATTTTCAATTGAATACACGTTGACTTGCATTGGTCTATAGGATTCTGATCTACCTATATCCACATCCCCTGTTGTTTGGACTTAGAAATTTTCAATTGAATACACGTTGACTTGCATTGGTCTATAGGATTCTCATCTACCTATATCCACATCCCCTCTTGTTTGGACTTAGAAATTTTCAATTGAATACACGTTGACTTGCATTGGTCTATAGGGTTCTCATCTACCTATATCCACATCCCCTCTTGTTTGGACTTAGAAATTTTCAATTGAATACACGTTGACTTGCATTGGTCTATAGGATTCTCATCTACCTATATCCACATCCCCTCTTGTTTGGACTTAGAAATTTTCAATTGAATACACGTTGACTTGCATTGGTCTATAGGGTTCTCATCTACCTATATCCACATCCCCTCTTGTTTGGACTTAGAAATTTTCAATTGAATACACGTTGACTTGCATTGGTCTATAGGATTCTGATCTACCTATATCCACATCCCCTGTTGTTTGGACTTAGAAATTTTCAATTGAATACACGTTCACTTGCATTGGTCTATAGGATTCTATTCTACTTTTATACTTGTTCCTCTTCTTGCTTTTACCTAGAAATTTTCAATTGAATACACGTTCACTTGCATTGGTCTATAGGATTCTATTCTACTTTTATACTTGTTCCTCTTCTTGCTTTTACCTAGAAATTTTCAATTGAATACACGTTCACTTGCATTGGTCTATAGGATTCTATTCTACTTTTATACTTGTTCCTCTTCTTGCTTTTACCTAGAAATTTTCAATTGAATACACGTTCACTTGCATTGGTCTATAGGATTCTATTCTACTTTTATACTTGTTCCTCTTCTTGCTTTTACCTAGAAATTTTCAATTGAATACACGTTCACTTGCATTGGTCTATAGGATTCTATTCTACTTTTATACTTACTCCTCTTCTTGCTTTTACCTAGAAATTTTCAATTGAATACACGTTCACTTGCATTGGTCTATAGGATTCTATTCTACTTTTATACTTGTTCCTCTTCTTGCTTTTACCTAGAAATTTTCAATTGAATACACGTTCACTTGCATTGGTCTATAGGATTCTATTCTACTTTTATACTTGTTCCTCTTCTTCTTGCTTTTACCTAGAAATTTTCAATTGAATACACGTTCACTTGCATTGGTCTATAGGATTCTATTCTACTTTTATACTTGTTCCTCTTCTTCTTGCTTTTACCTAGAAATTTTCAATTGAATACACGTTCACTTGCATTGGTCTATAGGATTCTATTCTACTTTTATACTTGTTCCTCTTCTTGCTTTTACCTAGAAATTTTCAATTGAATACACGTTCACTTGCATTGGTCTATAGGATTCTATTCTACTTTTATACTTGTTCCTCTTCTTGCTTTTACCTAGAAATTTTCAATTGAATACACGTTCACTTGCATTGGTCTATAGGATTCTATTCTACTTTTATACTTGTTCCTCTTCTTGCTTTTACCTAGAAATTTTCAATTGAATACACGTTCACTTGCATTGGTCTATAGGATTCTATTCTACTTTTATACTTGTTCCTCTTCTTGCTTTTACCTAGAAATTTTCAATTGAATACACGTTCACTTGCATTGGTCTATAGGATTCTATTCTACTTTTATACTTGTTCCTCTTCTTCTTGCTTTTACCTAGAAATTTTCAATTGAATACACGTTCACTTGCATTGGTCTATAGGATTCTATTCTACTTTTATACTTGTTCCTCTTCTTGCTTTTACCTAGAAATTTTCAATTGAATACACGTTCACTTGCATTGGTCTATAGGATTCTATTCTACTTTTATACTTGTTCCTCTTCTTGCTTTTACCTAGAAATTTTCAATTGAATACACGTTCACTTGCATTGGTCTATAGGATTCTATTCTACTTTTATACTTGTTCCTCTTCTTGCTTTTACCTAGAAATTTTCAATTGAATACACGTTCACTTGCATTGGTCTATAGGATTCTATTCTACTTTTATACTTGTTCCTCTTCTTGCTTTTACCTAGAAATTTTCAATTGAATACACGTTCACTTGCATTGGTCTATAGGATTCTATTCTACTTTTATACTTGTTCCTCTTCTTCTTGCTTTTACCTAGAAATTTTCAATTGAATACACGTTCACTTGCATTGGTCTATAGGATTCTATTCTACTTTTATACTTGTTCCTCTTCTTGCTTTTACCTAGAAATTTTCAATTGAATACACGTTCACTTGCATTGGTCTATAGGATTCTATTCTACTTTTATACTTGTTCCTCTTCTTGCTTTTACCTAGAAATTTTCAATTGAATACACGTTCACTTGCATTGGTCTATAGGATTCTATTCTACTTTTATACTTGTTCCTCTTCTTGCTTTTACCTAGAAATTTTCAATTGAATACACGTTCACTTGCATTGGTCTATAGGATTCTATTCTACTTTTATACTTACTCCTCTTCTTGCTTTTACCTAGAAATTTTCAATTGAATACACGTTCACTTGCATTGGTCTATAGGATTCTATTCTACTTTTATACTTGTTCCTCTTCTTCTTGCTTTTACCTAGAAATTTTCAATTGAATACACGTTCACTTGCATTGGTCTATAGGATTCTATTCTACTTTTATACTTGTTCCTCTTCTTGCTTTTACCTAGAAATTTTCAATTGAATACACGTTCACTTGCATTGGTCTATAGGATTCTATTCTACTTTTATACTTACTCCTCTTCTTGCTTTTACCTAGAAATTTTCAATTGAATACACGTTCACTTGCATTGGTCTATAGGATTCTATTCTACTTTTATACTTGTTCCTCTTCTTCTTGCTTTTACCTAGAAATTTTCAATTGAATACACGTTCACTTGCATTGGTCTATAGGATTCTATTCTACTTTTATACTTGTTCCTCTTCTTGCTTTTACCTAGAAATTTTCAATTGAATACACGTTCACTTGCATTGGTCTATAGGATTCTATTCTACTTTTATACTTGTTCCTCTTCTTGCTTTTACCTAGAAATTTTCAATTGAATACACGTTCACTTGCATTGGTCTATAGGATTCTATTCTACTTTTATACTTGTTCCTCTTCTTGCTTTTACCTAGAAATTTTCAATTGAATACACGTTCACTTGCATTGGTCTATAGGATTCTATTCTACTTTTATACTTGTTCCTCTTCTTGCTTTTACCTAGAAATTTTCAATTGAATACACGTTCACTTGCATTGGTCTATAGGATTCTATTCTACTTTTATACTTACTCCTCTTCTTGCTTTTACCTAGAAATTTTCAATTGAATACACGTTCACTTGCATTGGTCTATAGGATTCTATTCTACTTTTATACTTGTTCCTCTTCTTGCTTTTACCTAGAAATTTTCAATTGAATACACGTTCACTTGCATTGATCTATAGGATTCTATTCTACTTTTATACTTGTTCCTCTTCTTGCTTTTACCTAGAAATTTTCAATTGAATACACGTTCACTTGCATTGGTCTATAGGATTCTATTCTACTTTTATACTTGTTCCTCTTCTTGCTTTTACCTAGAAATTTTCAATTGAATACACGTTCACTTGCATTGGTCTATAGGATTCTATTCTACTTTTATACTTGTTCCTCTTCTTGCTTTTACCTAGAAATTTTCAATTGAATACACGTTCACTTGCATTGGTCTATAGGATTCTATTCTACTTTTATACTTACTCCTCTTCTTGCTTTTACCTAGAAATTTTCAATTGAATACACGTTCACTTGCATTGGTCTATAGGATTCTATTCTACTTTTATACTTGTTCCTCTTCTTGCTTTTACCTAGAAATTTTCAATTGAATACACGTTCACTTGCATTGGTCTATAGGATTCTATTCTACTTTTATACTTGTTCCTCTTCTTGCTTTTACCTAGAAATTTTCAATTGAATACACGTTCACTTGCATTGGTCTATAGGATTCTATTCTACTTTTATACTTACTCCTCTTCTTGCTTTTACCTAGAAATTTTCAATTGAATACACGTTCACTTGCATTGGTCTATAGGATTCTATTCTACTTTTATACTTGTTCCTCTTCTTGCTTTTACCTAGAAATTTTCAATTGAATACACGTTCACTTGCATTGGTCTATAGGATTCTATTCTACTTTTATACTTGTTCCTCTTCTTGCTTTTACCTAGAAATTTTCAATTGAATACACGTTCACTTGCATTGGTCTATAGGATTCTATTCTACTTTTATACTTACTCCTCTTCTTGCTTTTACCTAGAAATTTTCAATTGAATACACGTTCACTTGCATTGGTCTATAGGATTCTATTCTACTTTTATACTTGTTCCTCTTCTTGCTTTTACCTAGAAATTTTCAATTGAATACACGTTCACTTGCATTGGTCTATAGGATTCTATTCTACTTTTATACTTGTTCCTCTTCTTGCTTTTACCTAGAAATTTTCAATTGAATACACGTTCACTTGCATTGGTCTATAGGATTCTATTCTACTTTTATACTTACTCCTCTTCTTGCTTTTACCTAGAAATTTTCAATTGAATACACGTTCACTTGCATTGGTCTATAGGATTCTATTCTACTTTTATACTTGTTCCTCTTCTTGCTTTTACCTAGAAATTTTCAATTGAATACACGTTCACTTGCATTGGTCTATAGGATTCTATTCTACTTTTATACTTGTTCCTCTTCTTGCTTTTACCTAGAAATTTTCAATTGAATACACGTTCACTTGCATTGGTCTATAGGATTCTATTCTACTTTTATACTTACTCCTCTTCTTGCTTTTACCTAGAAATTTTCAATTGAATACACGTTCACTTGCATTGGTCTATAGGATTCTATTCTACTTTTATACTTACTCCTCTTCTTGCTTTTACCTAGAAATTTTCAATTGAATACACGTTCACTTGCATTGGTCTATAGGATTCTATTCTACTTTTATACTTGTTCCTCTTCTTGCTTTTACCTAGAAATTTTCAATTGAATACACGTTCACTTGCATTGGTCTATAGGATTCTATTCTACTTTTATACTTGTTCCTCTTCTTGCTTTTACCTAGAAATTTTCAATTGAATACACGTTCACTTGCATTGGTCTATAGGATTCTATTCTACTTTTATACTTACTCCTCTTCTTGCTTTTACCTAGAAATTTTCAATTGAATACACGTTCACTTGCATTGGTCTATAGGATTCTATTCTACTTTTATACTTGTTCCTCTTCTTGCTTTTACCTAGAAATTTTCAATTGAATACACGTTCACTTGCATTGGTCTATAGGATTCTATTCTACTTTTATACTTGTTCCTCTTCTTGCTTTTACCTAGAAATTTTCAATTGAATACACGTTCACTTGCATTGGTCTATAGGATTCTATTCTACTTTTATACTTGTTCCTCTTCTTGCTTTTACCTAGAAATTTTCAATTGAATACACGTTCACTTGCATTGGTCTATAGGATTCTATTCTACTTTTATACTTGTTCCTCTTCTTGCTTTTACCTAGAAATTTTCAATTGAATACACGTTCACTTGCATTGGTCTATAGGATTCTATTCTACTTTTATACTTGTTCCTCTTCTTGCTTTTACCTAGAAATTTTCAATTGAATACACGTTCACTTGCATTGGTCTATAGGATTCTATTCTACTTTTATACTTGTTCCTCTTCTTGCTTTTACCTAGAAATTTTCAATTGAATACACGTTCACTTGCATTGGTCTATAGGATTCTATTCTACTTTTATACTTGTTCCTCTTCTTGCTTTTACCTAGAAATTTTCAATTGAATACACGTTCACTTGCATTGGTCTATAGGATTCTATTCTACTTTTATACTTGTTCCTCTTCTTGCTTTTACCTAGAAATTTTCAATTGAATACACGTTCACTTGCATTGGTCTATAGGATTCTATTCTACTTTTATACTTGTTCCTCTTCTTGCTTTTACCTAGAAATTTTCAATTGAATACACGTTCACTTGCATTGGTCTATAGGATTCTATTCTACTTTTATACTTGTTCCTCTTCTTGCTTTTACCTAGAAATTTTCAATTGAATACACGTTCACTTGCATTGGTCTATAGGATTCTATTCTACTTTTATACTTGTTCCTCTTCTTGCTTTTACCTAGAAATTTTCAATTGAATACACGTTCACTTGCATTGGTCTATAGGATTCTATTCTACTTTTATACTTGTTCCTCTTCTTGCTTTTACCTAGAAATTTTCAATTGAATACACGTTCACTTGCATTGGTCTATAGGATTCTATTCTACTTTTATACTTGTTCCTCTTCTTGCTTTTACCTAGAAATTTTCAATTGAATACACGTTCACTTGCATTGGTCTATAGGATTCTATTCTACTTTTATACTTGTTCCTCTTCTTGCTTTTACCTAGAAATTTTCAATTGAATACACGTTCACTTGCATTGGTCTATAGGATTCTATTCTACTTTTATACTTGCTCCTCTTCTTGCTTTTACCTAGAAATTTTCAATTGAATACACGTTCACTTGCATTGGTCTATAGGATTCTATTCTACTTTTATACTTGTTCCTCTTCTTGCTTTTACCTAGAAATTTTCAATTGAATACACGTTCACTTGCATTGGTCTATAGGATTCTATTCTACTTTTATACTTGTTCCTCTTCTTGCTTTTACCTAGAAATTTTCAATTGAATACACGTTCACTTGCATTGGTCTATAGGATTCTATTCTACTTTTATACTTGTTCCTCTTCTTGCTTTTACCTAGAAATTTTCAATTGAATACACGTTCACTTGCATTGGTCTATAGGATTCTATTCTACTTTTATACTTGTTCCTCTTCTTGCTTTTACCTAGAAATTTTCAATTGAATACACGTTCACTTGCATTGGTCTATAGGATTCTATTCTACTTTTATACTTGTTCCTCTTCTTGCTTTTACCTAGAAATTTTCAATTGAATACACGTTCACTTGCATTGGTCTATAGGATTCTATTCTACTTTTATACTTGTTCCTCTTCTTGCTTTTACCTAGAAATTTTCAATTGAATACACGTTCACTTGCATTGGTCTATAGGATTCTATTCTACTTTTATACTTGTTCCTCTTCTTGCTTTTACCTAGAAATTTTCAATTGAATACACGTTCACTTGCATTGGTCTATAGGATTCTATTCTACTTTTATACTTGTTCCTCTTCTTGCTTTTACCTAGAAATTTTCAATTGAATACACGTTCACTTGCATTGGTCTATAGGATTCTATTCTACTTTTATACTTGTTCCTCTTCTTGCTTTTACCTAGAAATTTTCAATTGAATACACGTTCACTTGCATTGGTCTATAGGATTCTATTCTACTTTTATACTTGTTCCTCTTCTTGCTTTTACCTAGAAATTTTCAATTGAATACACGTTCACTTGCATTGGTCTATAGGATTCTATTCTACTTTTATACTTGTTCCTCTTCTTGCTTTTACCTAGAAATTTTCAATTGAATACACGTTCACTTGCATTGGTCTATAGGATTCTATTCTACTTTTATACTTGTTCCTCTTCTTGCTTTTACCTAGAAATTTTCAATTGAATACACGTTCACTTGCATTGGTCTATAGGATTCTATTCTACTTTTATACTTGTTCCTCTTCTTGCTTTTACCTAGAAATTTTCAATTGAATACACGTTCACTTGCATTGGTCTATAGGATTCTATTCTACTTTTATACTTGTTCCTCTTCTTGCTTTTACCTAGAAATTTTCAATTGAATACACGTTCACTTGCATTGGTCTATAGGATTCTATTCTACTTTTATACTTGTTCCTCTTCTTGCTTTTACCTAGAAATTTTCAATTGAATACACGTTCACTTGCATTGGTCTATAGGATTCTATTCTACTTTTATACTTGTTCCTCTTCTTGCTTTTACCTAGAAATTTTCAATTGAATACACGTTCACTTGCATTGGTCTATAGGATTCTATTCTACTTTTATACTTGTTCCTCTTCTTGCTTTTACCTAGAAATTTTCAATTGAATACACGTTCACTTGCATTGGTCTATAGGATTCTATTCTACTTTTATACTTGTTCCTCTTCTTGCTTTTACCTAGAAATTTTCAATTGAATACACGTTCACTTGCATTGGTCTATAGGATTCTATTCTACTTTTATACTTATTCCTCTTCTTGCTTTTACCTAGAAATTTTCAATTGAATACACGTTCACTTGCATTGGTCTATAGGATTCTATTCTACTTTTATACTTGTTCCTCTTCTTGCTTTTACCTAGAAATTTTCAATTGAATACACGTTCACTTGCATTGGTCTATAGGATTCTATTCTACTTTTATACTTGTTCCTCTTCTTGCTTTTACCTAGAAATTTTCAATTGAATACACGTTCACTTGCATTGGTCTATAGGATTCTATTCTACTTTTATACTTGTTCCTCTTCTTGCTTTTACCTAGAAATTTTCAATTGAATACACGTTCACTTGCATTGGTCTATAGGATTCTATTCTACTTTTATACTTACTCCTCTTCTTGCTTTTACCTAGAAATTTTCAATTGAATACACGTTCACTTGCATTGGTCTATAGGATTCTATTCTACTTTTATACTTGTTCCTCTTCTTGCTTTTACCTAGAAATTTTCAATTGAATACACGTTCACTTGCATTGGTCTATAGGATTCTATTCTACTTTTATACTTGTTCCTCTTCTTGCTTTTACCTAGAAATTTTCAATTGAATACACGTTCACTTGCATTGGTCTATAGGATTCTATTCTACTTTTATACTTACTCCTCTTCTTGCTTTTACCTAGAAATTTTCAATTGAATACACGTTCACTTGCATTGGTCTATAGGATTCTATTCTACTTTTATACTTGTTCCTCTTCTTGCTTTTACCTAGAAATTTTCAATTGAATACACGTTCACTTGCATTGGTCTATAGGATTCTATTCTACTTTTATACTTACTCCTCTTCTTGCTTTTACCTAGAAATTTTCAATTGAATACACGTTCACTTGCATTGGTCTATAGGATTCTATTCTACTTTTATACTTGTTCCTCTTCTTGCTTTTACCTAGAAATTTTCAATTGAATACACGTTCACTTGCATTGGTCTATAGGATTCTATTCTACTTTTATACTTACTCCTCTTCTTGCTTTTACCTAGAAATTTTCAATTGAATACACGTTCACTTGCATTGGTCTATAGGATTCTATTCTACTTTTATACTTGTTCCTCTTCTTGCTTTTACCTAGAAATTTTCAATTGAATACACGTTCACTTGCATTGGTCTATAGGATTCTATTCTACTTTTATACTTGTTCCTCTTCTTGCTTTTACCTAGAAATTTTCAATTGAATACACGTTCACTTGCATTGGTCTATAGGATTCTATTCTACTTTTATACTTACTCCTCTTCTTGCTTTTACCTAGAAATTTTCAATTGAATACACGTTCACTTGCATTGGTCTATAGGATTCTATTCTACTTTTATACTTACTCCTCTTCTTGCTTTTACCTAGAAATTTTCAATTGAATACACGTTCACTTGCATTGGTCTATAGGATTCTATTCTACTTTTATACTTGTTCCTCTTCTTGCTTTTACCTAGAAATTTTCAATTGAATACACGTTCACTTGCATTGGTCTATAGGATTCTATTCTACTTTTATACTTACTCCTCTTCTTGCTTTTACCTAGAAATTTTCAATTGAATACACGTTCACTTGCATTGGTCTATAGGATTCTATTCTACTTTTATACTTACTCCTCTTCTTGCTTTTACCTAGAAATTTTCAATTGAATACACGTTCACTTGCATTGGTCTATAGGATTCTATTCTACTTTTATACTTGTTCCTCTTCTTGCTTTTACCTAGAAATTTTCAATTGAATACACGTTCACTTGCATTGGTCTATAGGATTCTATTCTACTTTTATACTTACTCCTCTTCTTGCTTTTACCTAGAAATTTTCAATTGAATACACGTTCACTTGCATTGGTCTATAGGATTCTATTCTACTTTTATACTTACTCCTCTTCTTGCTTTTACCTAGAAATTTTCAATTGAATACACGTTCACTTGCATTGGTCTATAGGATTCTATTCTACTTTTATACTTGTTCCTCTTCTTGCTTTTACCTAGAAATTTTCAATTGAATACACGTTCACTTGCATTGGTCTATAGGATTCTATTCTACTTTTATACTTACTCCTCTTCTTGCTTTTACCTAGAAATTTTCAATTGAATACACGTTCACTTGCATTGGTCTATAGGATTCTATTCTACTTTTATACTTACTCCTCTTCTTGCTTTTACCTAGAAATTTTCAATTGAATACACGTTCACTTGCATTGGTCTATAGGATTCTATTCTACTTTTATACTTGTTCCTCTTCTTGCTTTTACCTAGAAATTTTCAATTGAATACACGTTCACTTGCATTGGTCTATAGGATTCTATTCTACTTTTATACTTACTCCTCTTCTTGCTTTTACCTAGAAATTTTCAATTGAATACACGTTCACTTGCATTGGTCTATAGGATTCTATTCTACTTTTATACTTACTCCTCTTCTTGCTTTTACCTAGAAATTTTCAATTGAATACACGTTCACTTGCATTGGTCTATAGGATTCTATTCTACTTTTATACTTGTTCCTCTTCTTGCTTTTACCTAGAAATTTTCAATTGAATACACGTTCACTTGCATTGGTCTATAGGATTCTATTCTACTTTTATACTTGTTCCTCTTCTTGCTTTTACCTAGAAATTTTCAATTGAATACACGTTCACTTGCATTGGTCTATAGGATTCTATTCTACTTTTATACTTACTCCTCTTCTTGCTTTTACCTAGAAATTTTCAATTGAATACACGTTCACTTGCATTGGTCTATAGGATTCTATTCTACTTTTATACTTGTTCCTCTTCTTGCTTTTACCTAGAAATTTTCAATTGAATACACGTTCACTTGCATTGGTCTATAGGATTCTATTCTACTTTTATACTTACTCCTCTTCTTGCTTTTACCTAGAAATTTTCAATTGAATACACGTTCACTTGCATTGGTCTATAGGATTCTATTCTACTTTTATACTTACTCCTCTTCTTGCTTTTACCTAGAAATTTTCAATTGAATACACGTTCACTTGCATTGGTCTATAGGATTCTATTCTACTTTTATACTTACTCCTCTTCTTGCTTTTACCTAGAAATTTTCAATTGAATACACGTTCACTTGCATTGGTCTATAGGATTCTATTCTACTTTTATACTTACTCCTCTTCTTGCTTTTACCTAGAAATTTTCAATTGAATACACGTTCACTTGCATTGGTCTATAGGATTCTATTCTACTTTTATACTTGTTCCTCTTCTTGCTTTTACCTAGAAATTTTCAATTGAATACACGTTCACTTGCATTGGTCTATAGGATTCTATTCTACTTTTATACTTGTTCCTCTTCTTGCTTTTACCTAGAAATTTTCAATTGAATACACGTTCACTTGCATTGGTCTATAGGATTCTATTCTACTTTTATACTTGTTCCTCTTCTTGCTTTTACCTAGAAATTTTCAATTGAATACACGTTCACTTGCATTGCTCTATAGGATTCTATTCTACTTTTATACTTACTCCTCTTCTTGCTTTTACCTAGAAATTTTCAATTGAATACACGTTCACTTGCATTGGTCTATAGGATTCTATTCCACTTTTATACTTACTCCTCTTCTTGCTTTTACCTAGAAATTTTCAATTGAATACACGTTCACTTGCATTGGTCTATAGGATTCTATTCTACTTTTATACTTGTTCCTCTTCTTGCTTTTACCTAGAAATTTTCAATTGAATACACGTTCACTTGCATTGGTCTATAGGATTCTATTCTACTTTTATACTTGTTCCTCTTCTTGCTTTTACCTAGAAATTTTCAATTGAATACACGTTCACTTGCATTGGTCTATAGGATTCTATTCTACTTTTATACTTGTTCCTCTTCTTGCTTTTACCTAGAAATTTTCAATTGAATACACGTTCACTTGCATTGGTCTATAGGATTCTATTCTACTTTTATACTTGTTCCTCTTCTTGCTTTTACCTAGAAATTTTCAATTGAATACACGTTCACTTGCATTGGTCTATAGGATTCTATTCTACTTTTATACTTGTTCCTCTTCTTGCTTTTACCTAGAAATTTTCAATTGAATACACGTTCACTTGCATTGGTCTATAGGATTCTATTCTACTTTTATACTTGTTCCTCTTCTTGCTTTTACTTAGAAATTTTCAATTGAATACACGTTCACTTGCATTGGTCTATAGGATTCTATTCTACTTTTATACTTGTTCCTCTTCTTGCTTTTACCTAGAAATTTTCAATTGAATACACGTTGACTTGCATTGGTCTATAGGATTCTCATGTACCTATATCCACATCCCCTCTTGTTTGGACTTAGAATTTTTCAATTGAATACAATCTGAGAAGGCTTGGTCTATAGGATTGTCATCTATATATAACTACATACCCTCTTGTTTTTATGTGCTACTTATTTACTATTACTAAATACATATTAATCTCAAACCCCAAAATATTTACTACTAATTTACTATGAAATCATACGTAATCTCAAACGCAAAAAATATTTGCTATGCATTTACTATTAATTCACTATTAATCTAAAACCTAAAAAATTTGCTAGTAATTTCCTATGAAATCATGTGTAATCTCAAACCCAAATTATATTTGCTACTAATTTACTAATAAATACATATTAATCTCAAACCAAAATTATATTTGCTACTAATTTACTATTAAATACATATTAATCTCAAACACAAATTATATTTTGAAATGTAAATCACTGGCGAGCATGTTTTAACAGGTGATATATGAACGGGGGCAACCATCAGTTTTTCAGGTATGCTGAAAACGAATATCGCTAGGAAAATTAGCACAGACAGACTGACTACTAGTTTTGGAGCTAGTTTTATTAATGCGTGTATTTTGAAATGTAAATCACTGGCGACCATGTTTGAACAGGCAGCATATGACAGGGGGAAACCCTCAGTGTGTTCAGGTATGCTGAAAACGAATATCGCAAGGAAAATCAGCACAGACAGACGAATAGTTTTCGAGATATTAATGCGTGTATTTGATATAGGAATCACTACTTATCAAGCCCCAGAGGCCACTCGAGGATAAGGGTTAGAGTGTGTACAGTAGTCAATGGACAATATCATAGTAATCGTTAGAAGTGTAAATTTGGTAAATTGGATTATTTAAGAGGAACGGCTCATCAAGAACTTATTTACATTGGACTTGAAGACGACGAAATAAAAATATAAAGTTGAAAGAACTATCATTTTAATGATGCCCTTCAAATCGTAAACTGCCTGTTTACATTTTTTTACATTTTTCGAAGATAATAAAAAGTGTAAAAGAAAGCAAACCTTTAGAATCCTAAAAAGATCTCCCGGGAGCATTTTTGCAACATGAAAAATATACAAACCAAAATAAAGAGAGGAGGCAACCCTACTCAAAAATATGGTTTATTACATCGCCTAAAAAAAGAAGAAGAATCGGGGGCTCCGTGGGGAAGTAAATTGTTTTCTTTTTTCTAACTTGGTTTTAAAAAGTTTTTATTGCTAACATGAACTCTAACCACACCTCACAACCCTAATCCGGCCGGTCGGGGAATAACGTTTTTATTTTTTTAAATTTTGGTGAATACGACAACACACATACGCACGCATGTACACACATACACACACACGCACGCACGCACGCACACATAAGCATATCGCTTGTCACCAAGCTAAAGAAGAGAGAGAGAGAGTTGGGGAAGGAGAGAAAGGATCGTACGTGCCGGGGTCAAACAGAAGTTAAATGAAATCGATTATAAATCGCTCGACAAAGTTGTGTCTGAACTTTTTATTCTATGAAACTTAAGATTAATAAAACGAAATAATCGTGACCCGTGGAAATTTCATGGCGAATATTTCGCATTCAAGAGAACAAAACGAAAAAATAGTGAACAAATAAATATATAAGAAAATGAATGTTACCAAAGGCAAGATAAGTTACTCTTCTACCTACCTAGATCATATTTGTTGTTTTAACTTATTTTAAAACGTTTATTTAACACAAACAAAAGTAGCGCACGGTTTTAAGTTAGAACAATAAAGAAGTGTCTGACATTTTACAGACATCTTGTGAGACTCGATAATCGCTCCAAACTCGAAAATTAAGCAAAATACTGGTAGGAACACATCCAATAAATGTTAGCAAACGTTCGAACATGTTTTCTTTTTCACATTAGCGAAACACTTATCAGAGAAAAAGCGAAAATGAGAAGCAAACACTAATGAAGAAGTCGGTTTTTATCGTTGAGCACAAAAAAAAAAAAAAAGAGTATCTAATCTAATAGGCCTCGTGCGTGCTATAGGTCAATCTCCAACGTCTGTCCCATCGCCTCAGTGCTGCATCCCTGTTTACAAGTACTTTAATGGGATGTGCTCTCATGAACCCATAGCACTTATACCAGTGCCCGGAAAACTTGTCCCGGGAAAACTCGTCTCCGGAAAAACCGTACCCGGAAAACTAGAACCGTCAGTTTGTTCAGGTATGCTGAAAACGAATATCGCAAGGAAAATTAGCAGAGAAAAATAGTCTTGGAGCTAGTTTTATTAATGCGTGTATTGTGAAATGTAAATCACTGGCGACCATGTTTGAACAGGCGGCATATGAAAGGGGCAAAACCTCAGTTTGTTCAGGTATGCTGAAAACGAATATCGCAAGGAAAATTAGCACAGACAGACGAATAGTTTTCGAGATATTAATGCGTGTATTTTGAAATGTAAATCACTGGCGACCATGTTTGAGCAGGCGGTGTATGAAAGGGGCCAACCCTCAGTGTGTTCAGGTATGCTGAAAACGAATATCGCAAGGAAAATTAGCAGAGACAAATAGTTTTGGAGCTAGTCTTATTAATGCGTGTATTTGGAAATGTAAATCACTGGCGACCATGTTTGAACAGTTTGAACAGGCGGCGTATGAAAGGGGCCAACCCTCAGCTTGTTCAGGTATGCTGAAAACGAATATCTCAGCAGAACTTAAAACACTTGTTCAGGTAGGTAGAAGAGTAACTTATCTTGCCTTTTGGTAACATTTATATATTATATATTTGTTTTGTATTTTTTTTTTTTTAACTTTTACGCTTTGTTGTCTTAACTCCGAAGGATTAACCTTAGAATTTCCACAGGTCTCCTTAGTTAAAACGAATTATTTCGCAGTTCACATTGGCGTGAAATAAACAAATCTGACTGATACAGGATTTGCCATTTCCGGTTGTCGCCGCCGCAACGCTCTTATATTTACAATCGAAAGCGTCGGCGAGTTCGTTCGTCGCTGTGTCTGGGTGTGTGTAGGAGTGGGGGCAAAGTTGTAACATTCAATACATAAAATCAACAGCTTTAATTTCTATGAATCGTCATTCGCGTATCGAGTGTCGGCGTTCTTGTCTCGAACTAAGTTGAGTTGGAAATGGATTTCTGCACGTGCATGGCTGGACGATAAGAATAACAATACAAACAACAATACTTATTATCTTCAAGTCTCTTCTTAAAGGGGCATTCGGCTACGAAGTTACAACTAGCTAATCGACACGCGACACTGTCAATGAGTTATGCGAAGCAGACGGACTGTTCCGCTGTATCAAAGTTATTAAGTGTGGTTAGACTGAAACTCATTAAAGCCAGTAATCTAAGTTTCAACTAGCTAATAGACATTCGGCACTTTCAATGAGTTATGCGATCACCGCCACTTGTCCAAAAACGGACTGTTCCGCTGTATCACAGTTATTAAGGGTGGTTAGAGTGTGACTCATCAGAGCCAGTAACCTAACTTACAACTAGCTAGTCAACATTCGACACTGTCATTGAGTTATGCGATACACTGCTAATTGTCCAGAGACGGACTGTTCTACTGTATCACAGTTGTAAAGGGTGGGTAGACTAAAACTCATAAGAGCCAGTAATCTAATTTACAACTAGCTTATCGACAGTAGACACTTTCACTGAGTTTACGTGTGTGTGTGTCTTTTTATGTGTGTGTGTGTGTGTGCTTCGTTAACATTCGGACTGTCCATTTTAAAATCGTTCGGGTATGCTGAAAACGAATATCGCAAGGCACAGACAAATAGTTTTCGAAATACTAATGCGTATATTTCGAGATACTAATGCGTATATTTTGAAATGTAAATCACTGGCGGTCATGTTTGAACAGGCGGCATATGAAAGGGGCCAACCTTCAGTTTGTTCAGGTATGCTGAAAACGAATATCGCAAGGAAAATGAGCAGAGACAAATAGTTTTGGAGCTAGTTTTATTAATGCGTGTATTTTGAAATGTAAATCACGGCGACCATGTTTGAACAGGCAGCATATGAAAGGGGCCAACCCTCAGTTTGTTCAGGTATGCTGAAAACGAATATCGCAAGGAAAATTAGCACAGACAGACGAATAGTTTTAGAGATAGTAATGCGTGTGTTTTGAAATGTAAATCACTGGCGACCATGTCAGAACAGGCGGCATATGAAAGGGGCCAACCATCAGTTTGTTTAGGTATGCTGAAAACGAATATCGCAAGGGAAATCAGCACAGACTGACTATAGACTCACCATCAAAGTATTGAAATATTTTTTTATTTTATAAAGGAATCACTACTTATCAAGCCCCAGAGGCCACTCGAGGATAAGGGTTAAAGTGTGTACAGTAGTCAATGGACAATATCATAGTAATCGTTAGAAGTGTACATTTGGTAAATTGGATTATTTATAAGGGGCGGCTTATCAAGAACTTGTTTACATTGGACTTGAAGACGACGTAATAAAAATATAAAGTTGCAAGAACTAGCGAAAAATATCATTTTAACGATGCATTTCAAATCGTAAACTGCCTGCTTACATTTTTTTTACATTTTTCGAAGATAATAAAAAGTGTAAAAAAAAGCAAACCTTTAGAATCCTAAAAAGATCTCCCGGGAGCATTTTTGCAACATGAAAAATATACAAACCAAAATAAAGAGAGGAGGCAACCCTGCTCAAAAATATGGTTTATTACATCGCCTAAAAAAAGAAGAAGAATCGGGGGCTCCGTGGGGAAGTAAATTGTTTTCTTTTTTCTAACTTGGTTTTAAAAAGCTTTTATTGCTAACATTTATTTTCATGAACTCTAACCACACCTCACAACCCTAAACCGGCCGGTCGGGGAAAAA
Organism: Euprymna scolopes; assembly: GCF_053919585.1. Classification (NCBI taxonomy): domain Eukaryota; kingdom Metazoa; phylum Mollusca; class Cephalopoda; order Sepiida; family Sepiolidae; genus Euprymna; species Euprymna scolopes. The sequence continues at coordinate 129,826,110 of NC_136527.1, read as the reverse complement.
AGTTTTTATTTTTTTAAATTTTGGTGAATACGACAACACACATACGCACGCATGTACACACATACACACACACGCACGCACGCACACATAAGCATATCGCTTGTCACCAAGCTAAAGAAGAGAGAGAGAGGGTGGGGGAAGGAGAGAAAGGATCGTACGTGCCGGGGTCAAACAGAAGTTAAATGAAATCGATTATAAATCGCTCGACAAAGTTGTGTCTGAACTTTTTATTCTATGAAACTTAAGATTAATAAAACGAAATAATCGTGGCCCGTGGAAATTTCATGGCGAATATTTCGCATTCAAGAGAACAAAACGAAAAAGTAGTGAATAAATAAATATATAAGAAAATGAATGTTACCAAAGGCAAGATAAGTTACTCTGCTACCTACCTAGATCACATTTTTGTTGTTTTAACTTATTTTAAAACGTTTATTCAACACAAACAAAAGTAGCGCACGGTTTTAAGTTAGAACAATAAAGAAGTGTCTGACATTTTACAGACATCTTGTGAGACTCGATAATCGCTCCAAACTCGAAAATTAAGCAAAATACTGGTAGGAACACATCCAATAAATGTCAGCAAACGTTCGAACATGTTTTCTTTTTCACATTAGCGAAACACTTATCAGAGAAAAAGCGAAAATGAGAAGCAAACACAAATGAAGAAGTCGGTTTTTATCGTTGAGCACAAAAACAACAAAAAAAAGAGTATCTAATCTAATAGACCTCGTGCGTGCTATAGGTCAATCTCCAACGTCTGTCCCATCGCCTCAGTGTTGCATCCCTGTTTACAAGTACTTTAATGGGATGTGCTCTCATGAACCCATAGCACTTATACCAGTGCCCGGAAAACTTGTCCCGGGAAAACTCGTCTCTGGAAAAATCGTACCTGGAAAACTCGAACCGTTCAGTTTGTTCAGGTATGCTGAAAACGAATATCGCAAGGAAAATCAGCACAGACTGACTATAGACTCACCATCAAAGTATTGAAATATTTTTTTTATTTTATAAAGGAATCACTACTTATCAAGCCCCAGAGGCCACTCGAGGATAAGGCTTAAAGTGTGTACAGTAGTCAATGGACAATATCATAGTAATCGTTAGAAGTGTACATTTGGTAAATTGGATTATTTATAAGGGGCGGCTTATCAAGAACTTGTTTACATTGGACTTGAAGACGACGTAATAAAAATATAAAGTTGCAAGAACTAGCGAAAAATATCATTTTAACGATGCATTTCAAATCGTAAACTGCCTGCTTACATTTTTTTTACATTTTTCGAAGATAATAAAAAGTGTAAAAAAAAGCAAACCTTTAGAATCCTAAAAAGATCTCCCGGGAGCATTTTTGCAACATGAAAAATATACAAACCAAAATAAAGAGAGGAGGCAACCCTGCTCAAAAATATGGTTTATTACATCGCCTAAAAAAAGAAGAAGAATCGGGGGCTCCGTTGGGAAGTAAATTGTTTTCTTTTTTCTAACTTGGTTTTAAAAAGTTTTTATTGCTAACATTTATTTTCATGAACTCTAACCACACCTCACAAACCTCATCCGGCCGGTCGGGGAAAAAAGTTTTTATTTTTTTAAATTTTGGTGAATACGACAACACACATACGCACGCATGTACACACATACACACACACGCACGCATGCACACATAAGCATATCGCTTGTCACCAAGCTAAAGAAGAGAGAGAGAGAGTGGGGGAAGGAGAGAAAGGATCGTACGTGCCGGGGTCAAACAGAAGTTAAATGAAATCGATTATAAATCGCTCGACAAAGTTGTGTCTGAACTTTTTATTCTATGAAACTTAAGATTAATAAAACGAAATAATCGTGGCCCGTGGAAATTTCATGGCGAATATTTCGCATTCAAGAGAACAAAACGAAAAAGTAGTGAATAAATAAATATATAAGAAAATGAATGTTACCAAAGGCAAGATAAGTTACTCTGCTACCTACCTAGATCACATTTTTGTTGTTTTAACTTATTTTAAAACGTTTATTCAACACAAACAAAAGTAGCGCACGGTTTTAAGTTAGAACAATAAAGAAGTGTCTGACATTTTACAGACATCTTGTGAGACTCGATAATCGCTCCAAACTCGAAAATTAAGCAAAATACTGGTAGGAACACATCCAATAAATGTCAGCAAACGTTCGAACATGTTTTCTTTTTCACATTAGCGAAACACTTATCAGAGAAAAAGCGAAAATGAGAAGCAAACACAAATGAAGAAGTCGGTTTTTATCGTTGAGCACAAAAACAACAAAAAAAAGAGTATCTAATCTAATAGGCGTCGTGCGTGCTATAGGTCAATCTCCAACGTCTGTCCCATCGCCTCAGTGTTGCATCCCTGTTTACAAGTACTTTAATGGGATGTGCTCTCATGAACCCATAGCACTTATACCAGTGCCCGGAAAACTTGTCCCGGGAAAACTCGTCTCTGGAAAAATCGTACCTGGAAAACTCGAACCGTTCAGTTTGTTCAGGTATGCTGAAAACGAATATCGCAAGGAAAATCAGCACAGACTGACTATAGACTCACCATCAAAGTATTGAAATATTTTTTTATTTTATAAAGGAATCACTACTTATCAAGCCCCAGAGGCCACTCGAGGATAAGGCTTAAAGTGTGTACAGTAGTCAATGGACAATATCATAGTAATCGTTAGAAGTGTACATTTGGTAAATTGGATTATTTATAAGGGGCGGCTTATCAAGAACTTGTTTACATTGGACTTGAAGACGACGTAATAAAAATATAAAGTTGCAAGAACTAGCGAAAAATATCATTTTAACGATGCATTTCAAATCGTAAACTGCCTGCTTACATTTTTTTTACATTTTTCGAAGATAATAAAAAGTGTAAAAAAAAGCAAACCTTTAGAATCCTAAAAAGATCTCCCGGGAGCATTTTTGCAACATGAAAAATATACAAACCAAAATAAAGAGAGGAGGCAACCCTGCTCAAAAATATGGTTTATTACATCGCCTAAAAAAAGAAGAAGAATCGGGGGCTCCGTTGGGAAGTAAATTGTTTTCTTTTTTCTAACTTGGTTTTAAAAAGCTTTTATTGCTAACATTTATTTTCATGAACTCTAACCACACCTCACAACCCTAAACCGGCCGGTCGGGGAAAAAAGTTTTTATTTTTTTAAATTTTGGTGAATACGACAACACACATACGCACGCATGTACACACATACACACACACGCACGCACGCACACATAAGCATATCGCTTGTCACCAAGCTAAAGAAGAGAGAGAGAGAGTGGAGGAAGGAGAGAAAGGATCGTACGTGCCGGGGTCAAACAGAAGTTAAATGAAATCGATTATAAATCGCTCGACAAAGTTGTGTCTGAACTTTTTATTCTATGAAACTTAAGATTAATAAAACGAAATAATCGTGGCCCGTGGAAATTTCATGGCGAATATTTCGCATTCAAGAGAACAAAACGAAAAAGTAGTGAATAAATAAATATATAAGAAAATGAATGTTACCAAAGGCAAGATAAGTTACTCTGCTACCTACCTAGATCACATTTTTGTTGTTTTAACTTATTTTAAAACGTTTATTCAACACAAACAAAAGTAGCGCACGGTTTTAAGTTAGAACAATAAAGAAGTGTCTGACATTTTACAGACATCTTGTGAGACTCGATAATCGCTCCAAACTCGAAAATTAAGCAAAATACTGGTAGGAACACATCCAATAAATGTCAGCAAACGTTCGAACATGTTTTCTTTTTCACATTAGCGAAACACTTATCAGAGAAAAAGCGAAAATGAGAAGCAAACACAAATGAAGAAGTCGGTTTTTATCGTTGAGCACAAAAACAACAAAAAAAAAGAGTATCTAATCTAATAGGCCCCGTGCGTGCTATAGGTCAATCTCCAACGTCTGTCCCATCGCCTCAGTGTTGCATCCCTGTTTACAAGTACTTTAATGGGATGTGCTCTCATGAACCCATAGCACTTATACCAGTGCCCGGAAAACTTGTCCCGGGAAAACTCGTCTCTGGAAAAATCGTACCTGGAAAACTCGAACCGTTCAGTTTGTTCAGGTATGCTGAAAACGAATATCGCAAGGAAAATCAGCACAGACTGACTATAGACTCACCATCAAAGTATTGAAATATTTTTTTATTTTATAAAGGAATCACTACTTATCAAGCCCCAGAGGCCACTCGAGGATAAGGCTTAAAGTGTGTACAGTAGTCAATGGACAATAGCATAGTAATCGTTAGAAGTGTACATTTGGTAAATTGGATTATTTATAAGGGGCGGCTTATCAAGAACTTGTTTACATTGGACTTGAAGACGACGTAATAAAAATATAAAGTTGCAAGAACTAGCGAAAAATATCATTTTAACGATGCATTTCAAATCGTAAACTGCCTGCTTACATTTTTTTTACATTTTTCGAAGATAATAAAAAGTGTAAAAAAAAGCAAACCTTTAGAATCCTAAAAAGATCTCCCGGGAGCATTTTTGCAACATGAAAAATATACAAACCAAAATAAAGAGAGGAGGCAACCCTGCTCAAAAATATGGTTTATTACATCGCCTAAAAAAAGAAGAAGAATCGGGGGCTCCGTGGAGAAGTAAATTGTTTTCTTTTTTCTAACTTGGTTTTAAAAAGCTTTTATTGCTAACATTTATTTTCATGAACTCTAACCACACCTCACAACCCTAAACCGGCCGGTCGGGGAAAAAAGTTTTTATTTTTTTAAATTTTGGTGAATACGACAACACACATACGCACGCATGTACACACATACACACACACGCACGCACGCACACATAAGCATATCGCTTGTCACCAAGCTAAAGAAGAGAGAGAGAGAGAGAGTGGGGGAAGGAGAGAAAGGATCGTACGTGCCGGGGTCAAACAGAAGTTAAATGAAATCGATTATAAATCGCTCGACAAAGTTGTGTCTGAACTTTTTATTCTATGAAACTTAAGATTAATAAAACGAAATAATCGTGGCCCGTGGAAATCTCATGGCGAATATTTCGCATTCAAGAGAACAAAACGAAAAAGTAGTGAATAAATAAATATATAAGAAAATGAATGTTACCAAAGGCAAGATAAGTTACTCTGCTACCTACCTAGATCACATTTTTGTTGTTTTAACTTATTTTAAAACGTTTATTCAACACAAACAAAAGTAGCGCACGGTTTTAAGTTAGAACAATAAAGAAGTGTCTGACATTTTACAGACATCTTGTGAGACTCGATAATCGCTCCAAACTCGAAAATTAAGCAAAATACTGGTAGGAACACATCCAATAAATGTCAGCAAACGTTCGAACATGTTTTCTTTTTCACATTAGCGAAACACTTATCAGAGAAAAAGCGAAAATGAGAAGCAAACACAAATGAAGAAGTCGGTTTTTATCGTTGAGCACAAAAACAACAAAAAAAAGAGTATCTAATCTAATAGGCCCCGTGCGTGCTATAGGTCAATCTCCAACGTCTGTCCCATCGCCTCAGTGTTGCATCCCTGTTTACAAGTACTTTAATGGGATGTGCTCTCATGAACCCATAGCACTTATACCAGTGCCCGGAAAACTTGTCCCGGGAAAACTCGTCTCTGGAAAAATCGTACCTGGAAAACTCGAACCGTTCAGTTTGTTCAGGTATGCTGAAAACGAATATCGCAAGGAAAATCAGCACAGACTGACTATAGACTCACCATCAAAGTATTGAAATATTTTTTTATTTTATAAAGGAATCACTACTTATCAAGCCCCAGAGGCCACTCGAGGATAAGGCTTAAAGTGTGTACAGTAGTCAATGGACAATAGCATAGTAATCGTTAGAAGTGTACATTTGGTAAATTGGATTATTTATAAGGGGCGGCTTATCAAGAACTTGTTTACATTGGACTTGAAGACGACGTAATAAAAATATAAAGTTGCAAGAACTAGCGAAAAATATCATTTTAACGATGCATTTCAAATCGTAAACTGCCTGCTTACATTTTTTTTACATTTTTCGAAGATAATAAAAAGTGTAAAAAAAAGCAAACCTTTAGAATCCTAAAAAGATCTCCCGGGAGCATTTTTGCAACATGAAAAATATACAAACCAAAATAAAGAGAGGAGGCAACCCTGCTCAAAAATATGGTTTATTACATCGCCTAAAAAAAGAAGAAGAATCGGGGGCTCCGTGGAGAAGTAAATTGTTTTCTTTTTTCTAACTTGGTTTTAAAAAGCTTTTATTGCTAACATTTATTTTCATGAACTCTAACCACACCTCACAACCCTAAACCGGCCGGTCGGGGAAAAAAGTTTTTATTTTTTTAAATTTTGGTGAATACGACAACACACATACGCACGCATGTACACACATACACACACACGCACGCACGCACACATAAGCATATCGCTTGTCACCAAGCTAAAGAAGAGAGAGAGAGAGAGTGGGGGAAGGAGAGAAAGGATCGTACGTGCCGGGGTCAAACAGAAGTTAAATGAAATCGATTATAAATCGCTCGACAAAGTTGTGTCTGAACTTTTTATTCTATGAAACTTAAGATTAATAAAACGAAATAATCGTGGCCCGTGGAAATCTCATGGCGAATATTTCGCATTCAAGAGAACAAAACGAAAAAGTAGTGAATAAATAAATATATAAGAAAATGAATGTTACCAAAGGCAAGATAAGTTACTCTGCTACCTACCTAGATCACATTTTTGTTGTTTTAACTTATTTTAAAACGTTTATTCAACACAAACAAAAGTAGCGCACGGTTTTAAGTTAGAACAATAAAGAAGTGTCTGACATTTTACAGACATCTTGTGAGACTCGATAATCGCTCCAAACTCGAAAATTAAGCAAAATACTGGTAGGAACACATCCAATAAATGTCAGCAAACGTTCGAACATGTTTTCTTTTTCACATTAGCGAAACACTTATCAGAGAAAAAGCGAAAATGAGAAGCAAACACAAATGAAGAAGTCGGTTTTTATCGTTGAGCACAAAAACAACAAAAAAAAGAGTATCTAATCTAATAGGCCCCGTGCGTGCTATAGGTCAATCTCCAACGTCTGTCCCATCGCCTCAGTGTTGCATCCCTGTTTACAAGTACTTTAATGGGATGTGCTCTCATGAACCCATAGCACTTATACCAGTGCCCGGAAAACTTGTCCCGGGAAAACTCGTCTCTGGAAAAATCGTACCTGGAAAACTCGAACCGTTCAGTTTGTTCAGGTATGCTGAAAACGAATATCGCAAGGAAAATCAGCACAGACTGACTATAGACTCACCATCAAAGTATTGAAATATTTTTTTATTTTATAAAGGAATCACTACTTATCAAGCCCCAGAGGCCACTCGAGGATAAGGCTTAAAGTGTGTACAGTAGTCAATGGACAATAGCATAGTAATCGTTAGAAGTGTACATTTGGTAAATTGGATTATTTATAAGGGGCGGCTTATCAAGAACTTGTTTACATTGGACTTGAAGACGACGTAATAAAAATATAAAGTTGCAAGAACTAGCGAAAAATATCATTTTAACGATGCATTTCAAATCGTAAACTGCCTGCTTACATTTTTTTTACATTTTTCGAAGATAATAAAAAGTGTAAAAAAAAGCAAACCTTTAGAATCCTAAAAAGATCTCCCGGGAGCATTTTTGCAACATGAAAAATATACAAACCAAAATAAAGAGAGGAGGCAACCCTGCTCAAAAATATGGTTTATTACATCGCCTAAAAAAAGAAGAAGAATCGGGGGCTCCGTGGAGAAGTAAATTGTTTTCTTTTTTCTAACTTGGTTTTAAAAAGCTTTTATTGCTAACATTTATTTTCATGAACTCTAACCACACCTCACAACCCTAAACCGGCCGGTCGGGGAAAAAAGTTTTTATTTTTTTAAATTTTGGTGAATACGACAACACACATACGCACGCATGTACACACATACACACACACGCACGCACGCACACATAAGCATATCGCTTGTCACCAAGCTAAAGAAGAGAGAGAGAGAGTGGGGGAAGGAGAGAAAGGATCGTACGTGCCGGGGTCAAACAGAAGTTAAATGAAATCGATTATAAATCGCTCGACAAAGTTGTGTCTGAACTTTTTATTCTATGAAACTTAAGATTAATAAAACGAAATAATCGTGGCCCGTGGAAATTTCATGGCGAATATTTCGCATTCAAGAGAACAAAACGAAAAAGTAGTGAATAAATAAATATATAAGAAAATGAATGTTACCAAAGGCAAGATAAGTTACTCTGCTACCTACCTAGATCACATTTTTGTTGTTTTAACTTATTTTAAAACGTTTATTCAACACAAACAAAAGTAGCGCACGGTTTTAAGTTAGAACAATAAAGAAGTGTCTGACATTTTACAGACATCTTGTGAGACTCGATAATCGCTCCAAACTCGAAAATTAAGCAAAATACTGGTAGGAACACATCCAATAAATGTCAGCAAACGTTCGAACATGTTTTCTTTTTCACATTAGCGAAACACTTATCAGAGAAAAAGCGAAAATGAGAAGCAAACACAAATGAAGAAGTCGGTTTTTATCGTTGAGCACAAAAACAACAAAAAAAAGAGTATCTAATCTAATAGGCCCCGTGCGTGCTATAGGTCAATCTCCAACGTCTGTCCCATCGCCTCAGTGTTGCATCCCTGTTTACAAGTACTTTAATGGGATGTGCTCTCATGAACCCATAGCACTTATACCAGTGCCCGGAAAACTTGTCCCGGGAAAACTCGTCTCTGGAAAAATCGTACCTGGAAAACTCGAACCGTTCAGTTTGTTCAGGTATGCTGAAAACGAATATCGCAAGGAAAATCAGCACAGACTGACTATAGACTCACCATCAAAGTATTGAAATATTTTTTTTATTTTATAAAGGAATCACTACTTATCAAGCCCCAGAGGCCACTCGAGGATAAGGCTTAAAGTGTGTACAGTAGTCAATGGACAATATCATAGTAATCGTTAGAAGTGTACATTTGGTAAATTGGATTATTTATAAGGGGCGGCTTATCAAGAACTTGTTTACATTGGACTTGAAGACGACGTAATAAAAATATAAAGTTGCAAGAACTAGCGAAAAATATAATTTTAACGATGCATTTCAAATCGTAAACTGCCTGCTTACATTTTTTTTTACATTTTTCGAAGATAATAAAAAGTGTAAAAAAAAGCAAACCTTTAGAATCCTAAAAAGATCTCCCGGGAGCATTTTTGCAACATGAAAAATATACAAACCAAAATAAAGAGAGGAGGCAACCCTGCTCAAAAATATGGTTTATTACATCGCCTAAAAAAAGAAGAAGAATCGGGGGCTCCGTTGGGAAGTAAATTGTTTTCTTTTTTCTAACTTGGTTTTAAAAAGTTTTTATTGCTAACATTTATTTTCATGAACTCTAACCACACCTCACAAACCTCATCCGGCCGGTCGGGGAAAAAAGTTTTTATTTTTTTAAATTTTGGTGAATACGACAACACACATACGCACGCATGTACACACATACACACACACGCACGCACGCACACATAAGCATATCGCTTGTCACCAAGCTAAAGAAGAGAGAGAGAGAGTGGGGGAAGGAGAGAAAGGATCGTACGTGCCGGGGTCAAACAGAAGTTAAATGAAATCGATTATAAATCGCTCGACAAAGTTGTGTCTGAACTTTTTATTCTATGAAACTTAAGATTAATAAAACGAAATAATCGTGGCCCGTGGAAATTTCATGGCGAATATTTCGCATTCAAGAGAACAAAACGAAAAAGTAGTGAATAAATAAATATATAAGAAAATGAATGTTACCAAAGGCAAGATAAGTTACTCTGCTACCTACCTAGATCACATTTTTGTTGTTTTAACTTATTTTAAAACGTTTATTCAACACAAACAAAAGTAGCGCACGGTTTTAAGTTAGAACAATAAAGAAGTGTCTGACATTTTACAGACATCTTGTGAGACTCGATAATCGCTCCAAACTCGAAAATTAAGCAAAATACTGGTAGGAACACATCCAATAAATGTCAGCAAACGTTCGAACATGTTTTCTTTTTCACATTAGCGAAACACTTATCAGAGAAAAAGCGAAAATGAGAAGCAAACACAAATGAAGAAGTCGGTTTTTATCGTTGAGCACAAAAACAACAAAAAAAAGAGTATCTAATCTAATAGGCCCCGTGCGTGCTATAGGTCAATCTCCAACGTCTGTCCCATCGCCTCAGTGTTGCATCCCTGTTTACAAGTACTTTAATGGGATGTGCTCTCATGAACCCATAGCACTTATACCAGTGCCCGGAAAACTTGTCCCGGGAAAACTCGTCTCTGGAAAAATCGTACCTGGAAAACTCGAACCGTTCAGTTTGTTCAGGTATGCTGAAAACGAATATCGCAAGGAAAATCAGCACAGACTGACTATAGACTCACCATCAAAGTATTGAAATATTTTTTTTATTTTATAAAGGAATCACTACTTATCAAGCCCCAGAGGCCACTCGAGGATAAGGCTTAAAGTGTGTACAGTAGTCAATGGACAATATCATAGTAATCGTTAGAAGTGTACATTTGGTAAATTGGATTATTTATAAGGGGCGGCTTATCAAGAACTTGTTTACATTGGACTTGAAGACGACGTAATAAAAATATAAAGTTGCAAGAACTAGCGAAAAATATAATTTTAACGATGCATTTCAAATCGTAAACTGCCTGCTTACATTTTTTTTTACATTTTTCGAAGATAATAAAAAGTGTAAAAAAAAGCAAACCTTTAGAATCCTAAAAAGATCTCCCGGGAGCATTTTTGCAACATGAAAAATATACAAACCAAAATAAAGAGAGGAGGCAACCCTGCTCAAAAATATGGTTTATTACATCGCCTAAAAAAAGAAGAAGAATCGGGGGCTCCGTTGGGAAGTAAATTGTTTTCTTTTTTCTAACTTGGTTTTAAAAAGTTTTTATTGCTAACATTTATTTTCATGAACTCTAACCACACCTCACAAACCTCATCCGGCCGGTCGGGGAAAAAAGTTTTTATTTTTTTAAATTTTGGTGAATACGACAACACACATACGCACGCATGTACACACATACACACACACGCACGCACGCACACATAAGCATATCGCTTGTCACCAAGCTAAAGAAGAGAGAGAGAGAGTGGGGGAAGGAGAGAAAGGATCGTACGTGCCGGGGTCAAACAGAAGTTAAATGAAATCGATTATAAATCGCTCGACAAAGTTGTGTCTGAACTTTTTATTCTATGAAACTTAAGATTAATAAAACGAAATAATCGTGGCCCGTGGAAATTTCATGGCGAATATTTCGCATTCAAGAGAACAAAACGAAAAAGTAGTGAATAAATAAATATATAAGAAAATGAATGTTACCAAAGGCAAGATAAGTTACTCTGCTACCTACCTAGATCACATTTTTGTTGTTTTAACTTATTTTAAAACGTTTATTCAACACAAACAAAAGTAGCGCACGGTTTTAAGTTAGAACAATAAAGAAGTGTCTGACATTTTACAGACATCTTGTGAGACTCGATAATCGCTCCAAACTCGAAAATTAAGCAAAATACTGGTAGGAACACATCCAATAAATGTCAGCAAACGTTCGAACATGTTTTCTTTTTCACATTAGCGAAACACTTATCAGAGAAAAAGCGAAAATGAGAAGCAAACACAAATGAAGAAGTCGGTTTTTATCGTTGAGCAGTTTGTTCAGATATGCTGAAAACGAATATCGCAAGGAAAATTAGCACAGACAGACAGACAAATCGTTTTCGAGATATTAATGCGTGTATTTTGAAATGTAAAGTAAAAAAGATGGCCCATCAAGCCAGAAATAAATTAATGACAGTTTAAAGGCTTCAAAATCGCTTTCGAATTGACTATGACATGATCGTGATTTTCTCATAAAATTCAACATCAACTGTCGATTTATTCGTCGCATTAACTCGCATCCTAGACTTGATTTAACCCGTGAGTGTCGACTCATAAATCAATCGAAATATAAATATAGAAAAAAAAATTATTAGGATTATTTTTTATTAATAGTAAATTACTGTTTCTTAAATTTCAAATCTATATAAAAACACGAACTTAATTTCAAATCTATATAAAAACACGAACTTAATTTTCCGTTTCAGCGTATATTTTGTAAATTTAAATCCAGCCGAGAATGGTTTATGTAAGATGACTAAACCTCCCCCCCCTCTCTCTCTCTCTCTCTCTCTCTCTCTTTAGCTTCTCCGTGCCCCTGTCACTAAGTATGTGTATATATATATACTTATATATATATATATATGGAGAGAGAGAGAGAGAGAGAGAGAGAGAGAGAATATGTGCTTCCACATCAAAGAAGGGCAGGAGCATAAACAGAGACAGAAGCACACACTCTAACACACTCGCATAAAAACACACATACAGAAAACACACACATACATACGCACTTGGATAAACACACACACACACTCGCATAAACACACACATACATGAACACACACGTACACACAAATACTCAAACACACCAACACCAACACAAATCAACTTTCCGTTAAAAGCTGGCATGAGGTGGCAGGGGTGGGTGTCATAAGTGTCAATCGAATTTGAAAGTTTGTTAACGAAATGGATTTATTTCAACTTCGTTTGACACGTGCCAATTCTCCTGCCCTTCACCCACCCCTCTACCTGCCTCTCTCTTTACTAAGACTTTTCGGGTTGGGGTCTGGGGTAGGGCGTAAAAATAACCGTTTTTTTTTCGTTATTAAATTGTAATTTTTTAAGAAATCATTACCTTAAAAGTTAAGAAAGCCATTCTTAATGTAGAGAGGGGCATGTTAACTATTCTGTACTTCCAGCCAATAATTTAATAAGCAAAAGATAGGATAAAATTGAATTTAACAAATATCGAAGAAGTTTTCTTTGATATTTTTTATTTTACAAGCTGCCCCAGCGTAGTATTATCTCCAATCTCTCCATGATAAAACGGCTTTCTGAAAAAAAAAAAAAAAAAAACACTCCTAAGAAAGCCGTTCTTAACATGGTAACAAATATCGAAGAAGTTTTCTTTGATATTTTTTATTTTACAAGCTGCCCCAGCGTAGTATTTTCTCCAATCTCTCCATGATAAAAACGGCTTTCTGAAAAAAAAAAAAAAACACTCCCAAGAAAGCCGTTCTTAACATGGAGAGATTGGAGGGGGTATTCCGGAAGTCGTTCTTAAAATGGGGAGAGGAGGGCGTTTTGTAACTATTCCGTACTTTAACCTAACAATTTAATAAAAAAAAACATCAAATGTTAAATAAAAATAAATAAAAATAAGATAAATAAAAAATAAATACCTACCTGCCTCTCTCTTTACTAAGACTTTTCGGTTGGGGTGTTTATGCTACGCTGGGGTAGGTCGTAAAAACAAATTTTTTTTTTTCGTTATTAAATTGTAATTTTTTAAGAAATCATTACCTTAAAAGTTAAGAAAGCCATTCTTAATGTAGAGAGGGGCATGTTAACTATTCTGTACTTTCAGCATGTTAACTATTCTGTACTTTCAGCCAATAATTTAATAAGATAGGATAAAATTGAATTTAACTTGAAATTTTTACCCAAAAATATCGAAGAAGTTTTCTTTGATATTTTTTATTTTACAAGCTGCCCCAGCGTAGTATTATCTCCAATCTCTCCATGATAAAAACGGCTTTCTGAAAAAAAAAAACACTTCCAAGAAAGCCGTTCTTAACATGGAGAGATTGGAGATAATACTACGCTGGGGCAGCTTGTAAAATAAAAAATAAATTTCTGCTAATGATATATATATATATATATCTATATCTATATCTATATATATATATATATATATATATATATATATATATATATATATATATATATATATATATTAAGTAATGTGATTTATAATTTAAAAGTTTTTTATTTTATTGAATAAAAAAATAATTATATATATATATATATATATATATATATATATATATATATATATATAATTATTTTTTAATTTTTTTATAACTTTTCAAAGTTTCGGTTTCTCTCTCTCTCTCTCTCTTTCTCTCTCTCTCTCTCTCTCTCTATCTCTCTCTCTCTCGCTCGCTCGCTCTCGCGCACGCGCGCTTCTCCGTGTCCTTATATATAGACAGAGAGAGAGGGAAAAGGGGGGAGAGACCGAAAGAGACAGAGAATGTGTCTACGCTCCCCTCCAACATGCTTCAACGCCAACGACGCACACACCCACATACACACACACTTGCATTAACACAAACATACAAATTTAACTCAGCACACACACTCACATAAACACATAAACACATACACACACACACACTCGCATAAAGGCACCAACACACACAAACACAAAGTATTACTCTGTGTGTGCGTGCGTGCGTGCGCGCATATCACGCCACATTCACTCTTCAACTAAACAAGTTTAAATCAACCAATGAAAAGGCAGCTAGGTAACACAAACTCCATAAAAGGTAAAAAGGTTGCATCATCGACTCGAATTGTTCGATTTTTCCCGGAAAAAGTTAACGGTTTTCACGGCGATGGTGAAATATAAAAAGAGGCCTAAAACGGGCTGTAAATTCAGTTTGGACCCTGGCAGCGAGATGAGTTCCGGAAGAATAGATGACCAGCCAGTCGACCCAGCTAAGCCGCCGCCCTGCCGCTCCTCAGTCGACCCAGCTAAGCCGCCGCCCTGCCGCTCCTCTGTCTACTTCTCTGATGTCAAAAAAAAAGGTATGTCCTTTCGTTTCAAAGTAGATGACGCATTTATTTCAGTTGTGTAAACTGCACAAGTGTTCAAATGAACGTTGTTAGTATGAGCACAGTTCATAAACACGTCGAATTTCTTTTCAAATTTCGACACTTGTGTAGGTTACACGATTTTAACGTTTAACGTCTTTTTATATTTTATTATACTGTTAGAAAGCCAGCCAACAAATATTACCGTTTTTTTAATTTGTTAGGTGAAAGTATACATATAATATTATTTAAGGGAGGTCAATAAACTATAGAATTACCGTGACAATTGTGCAGTTTATAAACCGTGCTGTTCTTGGAAAAAAATATTAAAATTTAAATCTAAATTAACGTCTTTTTGTAAAATTTGTTAGGTGAAAGTATACATATAATATTATTTAAGGGCGGTCAATAAACTATAGAATTACCGTGACAATTGTGCAGTTTATAAACCGTGCTGTTCTGCTGTTCTGGGAAAAAATATTAAAATTTAAATCTAAATTAACGTCTGTTTTTGTTAATTTGTTAGGTGAAAGCATACATATAATATTATTTAAGGGCGGTCGATAAACTATAGAATTACCGTGACAATTGTGCAGTTTATAAACCGTGCTGTTCTGGGAAAAAAATATTAAAGTTTAAATCTAAATTAACGTCTTTTTTTTAAATTTGTTAGGTGAAAGCATACATATAATATTATTTAAGGGTGGTCGATAAACTATAGAATTACCGTGACAATTGTGCAGTTTATAAACCGTGCTTTTGCTGGAAAATATATTTTAAATTTAAATCTAAATTAACGTCTTTTTTTTTTAATTTGTTAGGTGAAAGTATATATATAATATTATTTAAGGGCGGTCGATAAACTATAGAATTACCGTGACAATTGTGCAGTTTATAAACCGTGCTGTTCTGGGAAAAAATATTAAAATTTAAATCTAAATTAACGTCTGTTTTTTTTTAATTTGTTAGGTGAAAGCATATATATAATATTATTTAAGGGCGGTCGATAAACTATAGAATTACCGTGACAATTGTGCAGTTTATAAACCGTACTGTTCTGGGAAAAAAATATTAAAATTTAAATCTAAATTAACGTCTTTTTTTTAAAATTTGTTAGGTGAAAGCATACATATAATATTATTTAAGGGAGGTCAATAAACTATAGAATTACCGTGACAATTGTGCAGTTTATAAACCGTGCTTTTGCTGGAAAATATATTTTAAATTTAAATCTAAATTAACGTCTGTTTTTGTTAATTTGTTAGGTGAAAGCATACATATAATATTATTTAAGGGCGGTCGATAAACTATAGAATTACCGTGACAATTGTGCAGTTTATAAACCGTGCTGTTCTGGGAAAAAAATATTAAAATTTAAATCTAAATTAACGTCTTTTTTTAAAATTTGTTAGGTGAAAGCATACGTATAATATTATTTAAGGGTGGTCGATAAACTATAGAATTACCGTGACAATTGTGCAGTTTATAAACCGTGCTTTTGCTGGAAAATATATTTTAAATTTAAATCTAAATTAACGTTTTTTTTTTTTAATTTGTTAGGTGAAAGCATACATATAATATTATTTAAGGGCGGTCGATAAACTATAGAATTACCGTGACAATTGTGCAGTTTATAAACCGTGCTTTTGCTGGAAAATATATTTTAAATTTAAATCTAAATTAACGTCTTTTTTTTTAATTTGTTAGGTGAAAGCATACATATAATATTATTTAAGGGTGGTCAATAAACTATAGAATTACCGTGACAATTGTGCAGTTTATAAACCGTGCTTTTGCTGGTAAATATATTTTAAATTTAAATCTAAATTAACGTCTTTTTTTTAATTTGTTAGGTGAAAGCATACATATAATATTATTTAAGGGTGGTCGATAAACTATAGAATTACCGTGACAATTGTGCAGTTTATAAACCGTGCTTTTGCTGGAAAATATATTTTAAATTTAAATCTAAATTAACGTCTTTTTTTTTAATTTGTTAGGTGAAAGCATACATATAATATTATTTAAGGGTGGTCAATAAACTATAGAATTACCGTGACAATTGTGCAGTTTATAAACCGTGCCGTTCTGGGAAAAAATATTAAAATTTAAATCTAAATAAACGTCTTTTTTTTTAAATTTGTTAGGTGAAAGCATACATATAATATTATTTAAGGGCGGTCAATAAACTATAGAATTACCGTGACAATTGTGCAGTTTATAAACCGTGCTGTTCTGGGAAAAAAATATTAAAATTTTGATCTAAATTAACGTCTTTTTTTTAAATTTGTTAGATGAAAGCATACATATAATATTATTTAAGGGCATTCCATAAACTGTAGAATTACCGTGACAATTGTGCAGTTTATAAACCGTTCTTTTATTGGATAAAATACTGGATGTGTATTTTCCCCCCTAAAGTCCAACCCTATCCTCACCGTGGTAGGGGGGTGTAACGTTGTAGTTTAACAGCTACACGGCTAAATGGGCTCTGGCAAAAAAAAAAAAAAAAAAAAAAAATCCAGAAAATGTCGGCATTAGTTTGTTGCGTCCGTCATCTGGTCGTCTTTTTATACGCTTGCATGTGGCGAGCAAAAAGGCGTGAAGGGAGCAGGCTGAAAGGAGAACAATACCCGAAAGATGTAAACCGAACGAAAGAGAAAAATGGGCCTTCCTGAAAGGCCCCGTGTTCTCCCCAGCCTGCTCCCAGTTTCCCCGACTTTGCATGCAACTGGTTTTGAGCTTTTGGAAAGCTCTTTTCTCAGTGTCGGGGTGTTGACTCCACTTCCAAGTTAACAAATAGCTGCAAGTCTGGGTACGGTCCGATTGGTTCCGAAGCTCTTCCGCTGTGAGGTGCGCTTTCGAATCTCCCGAAGGGGGCTACCCTCTAAGCAGGCGACACGTGCTCGTGTTACTATGTAATGCATGCTTGCCTCGACTCAACTAAGGACGACTAGAGTTCGACTAGATTGTGTGCTCACAAGCCGCTTTAAGGCCGCTTTTATTATTCCTACTGTCTAGGAACTCTGAAATGGTATGGTAGTGCAATTATATATGACCGTCCTCCAATACGAAATGGTAGTGCAATTATATATGACGGTCCTCCGATATGATAGTAGGAATGCCAGTTTTGTGAGCGATCATCGCCGTCTTATGAACACAAACTAGTGGTATCTTTACGAATCCTGTTGGGTAGAGAGAACACCTCTGTTTTCTGCTCCGCCTGTTATTCTGAGTAGAAACCGCTTTTTAGGAGATGTTCGCAGCACAGCTTGTTTTTATATAGTGCCCCTCCTTTCGGGAGTTCATCACCTCGCTGCCCAGACGAGAGCTTTTTCCGGTGGAACCTCTTTTTTTTTTTCTTTTTTTTATTTTACTTTCCAGTTTAATGGCGAACGAACAGTCACCAGCAAGTGGTCTGCACCGACAGGAAGATGAGTATAGTATCACCCTTTCTTCTTTTTATTTCGATTTCAGTCTTTGTGATTTGATAATTTAATTTAACTGTTTCCATTGTTCCAGCTTTCACACAGCAGTAGATTATCAACACTATAAATATCATCTCTTTTTTATAGATTGGAACAAGCAATGAAACCTAGCAGCATCACCGTTCCTGTCTGCCACATGTCTTGTGCACTTTGAATCCAGTATTTCTTTCTTTGCGTTCAAGCACATCTGGGTACAATCAAACTGCGTATGATGTATGTCTATCTGTTTCTTCCAACATTAGCATCTCAAAGTCTTGGCAGCAATCATTGTCATAGAAGTAGAGTAAGTATTCTTTTTCTTTCCTTCTGTGTGTATATCTTTATAATTTCAGGTACTCCTCTTGATCATGATGGAATTCTACTATCAGCTATTGTGAGAATTATGTGCATTGGAAAAAACAACTGAATCCAGCAGCATCACCTATCCTAGCTGCCACATGTTTCCTGTAGTTACAGAAGTCCTCAAGTAAGTGTTTCTTTCTTTGTGTACATGCACATCTGGGTACAATCAAATTCTAAACTATTAACTTTATTTAAATGAATGCAGTTCTGCTTGTATTTCTTCTCATCAGCTAACTTATGCAACTACAAAAAAAAAGGTAGTACATGGGTGTTTGATCATAACCAGAAAGTTAAATATATCATTAAAAAAAAAAAGTTTTTAAATTATTAAAAAAAAGAAGTTTTTAAATTATTAAAAGGAAAAAAATCATCACAGTAAAAATTATATATATGTAACAAAGAACACAAACAAACATGAAATTGCCATGAGTTTCAGCAAGAAGCACAAAAGAGAAAAAGTGGAGATAACACCTGGGAAGTAACAGGTAAGAATTTTCTTTATTTCTTATCTCAACTAGCGCATAGATTTTTTTCAAATATACATTAAAAAAAATTACCCAAGTCAAACAATTGATGGAAAAACTAAGCATTAAAGTTCAATTAAGCATAAAAAAAATAAATTCTAATAATTATGTAATCTATATACAAATTGTCTCCCTTGAATATATATATATATACATATTCAAGGGAGACCATTGGTATATAGATTACATAATAATTAGAAGTTATTTTTTTAATTGAAATATATATATTCAAGGGAGACAATTTGTATATATATCATATAATTATTTGAAGTAATTTTTTAATTCAAATATATATATATATATTTATTTATTTATTTCAATTAAAAAAATAACTTCTAATAATTGTTATCTATATTCACATAGTCTTCCTTGAATATATATATATATATATATTCAAGGGAGACAATTTGTATAAAGATCACATAATTATTAGAAGTTATTTTTTTTAATTGAAATAAATATATATATTCAAGGGAGACAATTTGTATATAGATCAGATAATTATTAGAATTATTTTTTTAAATTGAAATAAATACATTTATATATATATATATATATATATATATATATATATATATATATTATACTAGCATAGGTTACTGGCGTAGCCCCGGTGTTTAGCGGTGTATGCTGCCCCCCTCCCCAACAAAAAAGAAAGCAGAGAAACGGTTAATTTTTTAAAACTTGACCCCTATTATAAACCCTTAAAATTTATTGTTTTGGGCTCCAAATGAGATATTAAGTTAGATCCATGTCCAAGGAAACTATATGTAAAATTTCAAGTGTTTAGACCCATAATTGTCGGAGGAGATTTGTAAGGTTCTCAAAGGCCAAATCATTGAAGTTTGACCCCTCAATCGCCAAATTTCTGTCCAAGTACCAATCACATAGATTTTCCAAAATCTCAGTACCCTTTTTATCAAAATTTGGAATATGTAGACTAAAATTGACAGAAATGTACACACAGACAGACATATTCAATTCTATAGATAGATAGATAGATAAATAATGAGAGACAGAAAGATAAATATATACAATGATTAATGAATTAGTAGAGATAGTTGTTAAATTTTTGGAAATATGTATGGCAATTTGATGGTAAGACTTAGAGCTAACTGTAAATATTTAAAATATATACACAGAAATTCAAATGACAGGACTTATATGTAGAGTGCTCAATACATCAGTAGAGCAAGGTAATAAATTAAAAAAAATGTATACGTAAATTTAGATAACCACAATTTTTTTGGTATTCTTGTGTGAATATGACATAATGTAATATAAATTTTAATAATTTTATTCTAAATGTTATGATTCTCAATGAAAAATCTAAAATGTCAATATATATATATATATATATATACATATATATATATATTTCAATAAAAAGAATAACTTCTAATAATTATGTCATCTATATAACAATTGTCTCCCTTGAACATATATAGATTATATATATATATTAAATATATATATTTATATATATATATATATATATATATATTTATTAAAAAAAATAACTTCTAATAATTATGTGATCTATATTAAAATTGTCTCCCTTGAATATATATATATATATATATATATATATATATATATATATATATATATTTATTTCAATAAAAAAAATAAGGTCTAATAAAAATTACAAATTGTCCCCCTGTAATATATATATATGTATATATATATACACATATATTTACTTATTTCAATAAAAAAAATAACTTCTGATAATTATATGATCTATATACAAATTGTCTCCCTTTTTTTAGCACTATTTAAAGTGTAATTATTAAATAAACATCTAAATAAAATGTCTTTATTGCTCTGTCTTATTGAGCACTCTTATATAACTCTGGTTAAATCTTAATGTTTACTTATCGTGTAATAAAATAAACGTTTTATAATATCAGCTCTGTCTAGTTTTGAGCACTATTTTAAAGTGTTATTATTAAGTAAAAATCTAAATAACATGACTTTATTGTTCTATGTCTCATTGATTGAATTGAAATAAATAAATATATATATATATATATATATATTTACTTCAATTAATAAAAATAACTTCTAATTATTATATGATCTATATCAAATTGTCTCCCTTGAATATATATATATATATTTATTTATTTCAATAAAAAAAAACTTCTAATAATTATGTGATCTATATACAAATTGTCTCCCTTGAATATATATATATATAGATTATATATATATATATATATGTATTTCAATTAAAAAAATAACTTCTAATAATTATGTGATTTATATATTTACCAATGATTCTTGCATGTGCTTCATAGTTTTATATAGCTGTGTAGTAAATTTAAAAATTGCTTTGTTTAATTATACAAGACGATTTTACTTTAAGAGTGCTCAATGCATTTATAGAGCTTTGTAGTAAGAGTTGGAAACATTTTGGCAATTATTTTAGACAAATCTACTTCCAGAGTGCTCAATATATTAGTAGAGCTAAATAAAACATTTGAGAAACAGATATGGCATTTCAACTGCATAAATTTATCTTGACAGAGTTCAATACATTAGTAGAGCTAAATATAGACTTTCAAAAAACGTATGGCAATTCAGCTACACGAATATACTTAAGAGTGCTCAATACATTAGTAGACGAAAGAATAAAATTCAGAAAACATGAAGAGCTCTGCAGTATGTTTTGAAAACCTAAATGTCAATATGTAAGTATAAATATACTGTAAGTGTTTAATATATATATATATATATATATATATATATATATATATATATATATATATATATGACAAGTATTTAAAACAAGTTTCTTATTTGAGTGCCTAATATATTTGAGAGCTCTATGGTAACTTTATAAAACATATTTCCAAATTATGTTAGATAAATTGTCTTTGAGAGTGCTCATTTCTAAGTAGAGCTCTGTAGAAAATTTTTGAGACATGTTCAGCAATTTAAGTTCATATGAGTTAATAAATAGAGCTATATAGTGACTTGTGCAAACTTATATGGCACTTATCCTAGACAAGTTAACTCTTGTAGCTGTGCAATACGTAAGTAGAGTTCTGCATTAGTTTTGGGGTATGGTTCTCACTTTATTAGGGCAATAACTTGGACACATTATACTATGGACAAATCCATTGAGGACAACCAAAGGTAACCTGTTTTTTGCCACTCTGCTGAATAAGACTCATCCGTCTTGGTTCACTCTTGGGACATTAAAACACACAAGGTGAAGAATTAAAAAAAGAATGCAAAAATGTAAATGTCTTTGCAACTCATTCATTTTCACTTTCATAACACAAAAACAAAAAAATATACATAATAAAAAATGTTAAGCAAAATTGATTCATGTTAACACCTCTCCCAACACCACAGATTAACTACAAAAATACTTGATAAAGCAAAACACAATTACAAATGTGTATGAAAAAAATAAAAATAAAAAAAATCAACCAAGCAATGGCTCATGATTTCCTGGTGTTTGATGGAATGTGAGTAGGCATACAGCCTGGATAATTTTCCAAGGTAAGTGATGATATTCATCATTATTGTCTTTTTGGATTAGTTCAGATATATCTCATAACTATAATTGTTTTATGTATATATTTATATGTCTAGATGTTATGTGTGCTATTTGCATGTTCCCTATAGAAAAAAAGCTACATAAAATCTACAAGTGTATTCTGATGTAGAATTAACCAGTAAAAACAATGCTTGTGTTCCTGATATACAAACTATTTCCTATTAGCATATAAGTTGAATCATGAAATTTATCTCCCTTGCCTGTCTCTCTTTATACCTCTGTATTTATCTAGATCTGTCTATCTCCCTTTTCTTATTCTTTATCCCTATTCCCCGTCTTGCTATCCCAGGTAACAGTAGGCGTCGATGAGGCACATCCAGACGCCAACCTACACGGTGCAGAGAAAGGACAGAAAAAAAACTAAGTCCCGATGTGCCTAGCAGATTAGAAGGCATTTTGCAACGCCTACATGCACCCAACATGGCAGTAGGCGTCGATCGGGCACTTCAAGACACTTACTTACACTGTTTTGAACTTAGAGATTTCAATTGAATACTACTTGACATGTGTTGGTCTAGTAGCTCCTCATCTACCTATACCTACGTCCACCCCTGTAAGGACTTAGAAATTTTCAATTGAATACACGTTGAGAAGGCTTGGTCTATAGGATTCTCATCTACCTATATCCACATCCCCTGTTGTTTGGACTTAGAAATTTTCAATTGAATACACGTTGACTTGCATTGGTCTATAGGATTCTCATCTACCTATATCGACATCCCCTCTTGTTTGGACTTAGAAATTTTACATTGAATACACGTTGACTTGCATTGGTCTATAGGATTCTCATCTACCTATATCTACATCCCCTGTTGTTTGGACTTAGAAATTTTCAATTGAATACACGTTGACTTACATTGGTCTATAGGATTCTCATCTACCTATATCCACATCCCCTCTTGTTTGGACTTAGAAATTTTCAATTGAATACACCTTGACTTGCATTGGTCTATAGGATTCTCATCTACCTATATCCACATCCCCTCTTGTTTGGACTTAGAAATTTTCAATTGAATACACGTTGACTTGCATTGGTCTATAGGATTGTCATCTACCTATATCCACATCCCCTCTTGTTTGGACTTAGAAATTTTCAATTGAATACACGTTGACTTGCATTGGTCTATAGGATTCTCATCTACCTATATCTACATCCCCTCTTGTTTGGACTTAGAAATTTTCAATTGAATACACGTTGACTTGCATTGGTCTATAGGATTCTCATCTACCTATATCCACATCCCCTCTTGTTTGGACTTAGAAATTTTCAATTGAATACACGTTGACTTGCATTGGTCTATAGGATTCTCATCTACCTATATCCACATCCCCTGTTGTTTGGACTTAGAAATTTGTAATTGAATACACGTTGACTTGCATTGGTCTATAGGATTGTCATCTACCTATATCCACATCCCCTCTTGTTTGGACTTAGAAATTTTCAATTGAATACACGTTGACTTGCATTGGTCTATAGGATTGTCATCTACCTATATCCACATCCCCTCTTGTTTGGACTTAGAAATTTTCAATTGAATACACGTTGACTTGCATTGGTCTATAGGATTCTCATCTACTATATCCACATCCCCTCTTGTTTGGACTTAGAAATTTTCAATTGAATACACGTTGACTTGCATTGGTCTATAGGATTCTGATCTACCTATATCCACATCCCCTCTTGTTTGGACTTAGAAATTTTCAATTGAATACACGTTGACTTGCATTGGTCTATAGGATTCTCATCTACCTATATCCACATCCCCTGTTGTTTGGACTTAGAAATTTTCAATTGAATACACGTTGACTTGCATTGGTCTATAGGATTCTGATCTACCTATATCCACATCCCCTCTTGTTTGGACTTAGAAATTTTCAATTGAATACACGTTGACTTGCATTGGTCTATAGGATTCTCATCTACCTATATCCACATCCCCTCTTGTTTGGACTTAGAAATTTTCAATTGAATACACGTTGACTTGCATTGGTCTATAGGATTCTCATCTACCTATATCCACATCCCCTCTTGTTTGGACTTAGAAATTTTAAATTGAATACACGTTGACTTGCATTGGTCTATAGGATTCTAATCTACCTATATCCACATCCCCTGTTGTTTGGACTTAGAAATTTTCAATTGAATACACGTTGACTTGCATTGGTCTATAGGATTCT
This sequence comes from Euprymna scolopes, assembly GCF_053919585.1. Classification (NCBI taxonomy): domain Eukaryota; kingdom Metazoa; phylum Mollusca; class Cephalopoda; order Sepiida; family Sepiolidae; genus Euprymna; species Euprymna scolopes. The sequence continues at coordinate 129,801,234 of NC_136527.1, read as the reverse complement.
CATCTACCTATATCCACATCCCCTCTTGTTTGGACTTAGAAATTTTCAATTGAATACACGTTGACTTGCATTGGTCTATAGGATTCTCATCTACCTATATCCACATCCCCTCTTGTTTGGACTTAGAAATTTTCAATTGAATACACGTTGACTTGCATTGGTCTATAGGATTCTCATCTACCTATATCCACATCCCCTCTTGTTTGGACTTAGAAATTTTCAATTGAATACACGTTGACTTGCATTGGTCTATAGGATTCTCATCTACCTATATCCACATCCCCTCTTGTTTGGACTTAGAAATTTTCAATTGAATACACGTTGACTTGCATTGGTCTATAGGATTCTGATCTACCTATATCCACATCCCCTCTTGTTTGGACTTAGAAATTTTCAATTGAATACACGTTGACTTGCATTGGTCTATAGGATTCTGATCTACCTATATCCACATCCCCTCTTGTTTGGACTTAGAAATTTTCAATTGAATACACGTTGACTTGCATTGGTCTATAGGATTCTGATCTACCTATATCCACATCCCCTCTTGTTTGGACTTAGAAATTTTCAATTGAATACACGTTGACTTGCATTGGTCTATAGGATTCTCATCTACCTATATCCACATCCCCTCTTGTTTGGACTTAGAAATTTTCAATTGAATACACGTTGACTTGCATTGGTCTATAGGATTCTCATCTACCTATATCCACATCCCCTGTTGTTTGGACTTAGAAATTTTCAATTGAATACACGTTGACTTGCATTGGTCTATAGGATTGTCATCTACCTATATCCACATCCCCTCTTGTTTGGACTTAGAAATTTTCAATTGAATACACGTTGACTTGCATTGGTCTATAGGATTCTCATCTACTATATCCACATCCCCTCTTGTTTGGACTTAGAAATTTTCAATTGAATACACGTTGACTTGCATTGGTCTATATGATTCTCATCTACCTATATCCACATCCCCTCTTGTTTGGACTTAGAAATTTTCAATTGAATACACGTTGACTTGCATTGGTCTATAGGATTCTCATCTACCTATATCCACATCCCCTGTTGTTTGGACTTAGAAATTTTCAATTGAATACACGTTGACTTGCATTGGTCTATAGGATTCTCATCTACCTATATCCACATCCCCTCTTGTTTGGACTTAGAAATTTTCAATTGAATACACGTTGACTTGCATTGGTCTATAGGATTCTCATCTACCTATATCCACATCCCCTCTTGTTTGGACTTAGAAATTTTCAATTGAATACACGTTCACTTGCATTGGTCTATAGGATTCTCATATACCTATATCCACATCCCCTCTTGTTTGGACTTAGAAATTTTCAATTGAATACACGTTGACTTGCATTGGTCTATAGGATTCTCATCTACCTATATCCACATCCCCTCTTGTTTGGACTTAGAAATTTTCAATTGAATACACGTTGACTTGCATTGGTCTATAGGATTCTCATCTACCTATATCCACATCCCCTCTTGTTTGGACTTAGAAATTTTCAATTGAATACACGTTGACTTGCATTGGTCTATAGGATTCTCATCTACCTATATCCACATCCCCTGTTGTTTGGACTTAGAAATTTTCAATTGAATACACGTTGACTTGCATTGGTCTATAGGATTCTCATCTACCTATATCCACATCCCCTCTTGTTTGGACTTAGAAATTTTCAATTGAATACACGTTGACTTGCATTGGTCTATAGGATTCTCATCTACCTATATCCACATCCCCTCTTGTTTGGACTTAGAAATTTTCAATTGAATACACGTTCACTTGCATTGGTTTATAGGATTCTCATCTACCTATATCTACATCCCCTCTTGTTTGGACTTAGAAATTTTCAATTGAATACACGTTGACTTGCATTGGTTTATAGGATTCTCATCTACCTATATCTACATCCCCTCTTGTTTGGACTTAGAAATTTTCAATTGAATACACGTTGACTTGCATTGGTTTATAGGATTCTCATCTACCTATATCCACATCCCCTCTTGTTTGGACTTAGAAATTTTCAATTGAATACACGTTCACTTGCATTGGTCTATAGGATTCTCATATACCTATATCCACATCCCCTGTTGTTTGGACTTAGAAATTTTCAATTGAATACACGTTGATTTGCATTGGTCTATAGGATTCTCATCTACCTATATCAACATCCCCTCTTGTTTGGACTTAGAAATTTTCAATTGAATACACGTTCACTTGCATTGGTCTATAGGATTCTCATATACCTATATCCACATCCCCTGTTGTTTGGACTTAGAAATTTTCAATTGAATACACGTTGATTTGCATTGGTCTATAGGATTCTCATCTACCTATATCAACATCCCCTCTTGTTTGGACTTAGAAATTTTCAATTGAATACACGTTCACTTGCATTGGTCTATAGGATTCTCATATACCTATATCCACATCCCCTCTTGTTTGGACTTAGAAATTTTCAATTGAATACACGTTGACTTGCATTGGTCTACAGGATTCTTATCTACCTATATCTACATCCCCTGTTGTTTGGACTTAGAAATTTTCAATTGAATACACGTTGATTTGCATTGGTCTATAGGATTCTCATCTACCTATATCAACATCCCCTCTTGTTTGGACTTAGAAATTTTCAATTGAATACACGTTGACTTGCATTGGTCTATAGGATTCTCATCTACCTATATCCACATCCCCTGTTGTTTGGACTTAGAAATTTTCAATTGAATACACGTTGACTTGCATTGGTCTATAGGATTCTCATCTACCTATATCCACATCCCCTGTTGTTTGGACTTAGAAATTTTCAATTGAATACACGTTGACTTGCATTGGTCTATAGGATTCTGATCTACCTATATCCACATCCCCTCTTGTTTGGACTTAGAAATTTTCAATTGAATACACGTTGACTTGCATTGGTCTATAGGATTCTCATCTACCTATATCCACATCCCCTGTTGTTTGGACTTAGAAATTTTCAATTGAATACACGTTGACTTGCATTGGTCTATAGGATTCTCATCTACCTATATCCACATCCCCTGTTGTTTGGACTTAGAAATTTTCAATTGAATACACGTTGACTTGCATTGGTCTATTGGATTCTCATCTACCTATATCCACATCCCCTCTTGTTTGGACTTAGAAATTTTCAATTGAATACACGTTGACTTGCATTGGTCTATAGGATTCTCATCTACCTATATCCACATCCCCTCTTGTTTGGACTTAGAAATTTTCAATTGAATACACGTTGACTTGCATTGGTCTATAGGATTCTCATCTACCTATATCCACATCCCCTGTTGTTTGGACTTAGAAATTTTCAATTGAATACACGTTGACTTGCATTGGTCTATAGGATTCTCATCTACCTATATCCACATCCCCTGTTGTTTGGACTTAGAAATTTTCAATTGAATACACGTTGACTTGCATTGGTCTATAGGATTCTCATCTACCTATATCAACATCCCCTCTTGTTTGGACTTAGAAATTTTCAATTGAATACACGTTGACTTGCATTGGTCTATAAGATTCTCATCTACCTATATCCACATCCCCTCTTGTTTGGACTTAGAAATTTTCAATTGAATACACGTTGACTTGCATTGGTCTATAAGATTCTCATCTACCTATATCCACATCCCCTCTTGTTTGGACTTAGAAATTTTCAATTGAATACACGTTGACTTGCATTGGTCTATAGAATTCTCATCTACCTATATCCACATCCCCTGTTGTTTGGACTTAGAAATTTTCAATTGAATACACGTTGAATTGCATTGGTCTATAGGATTCTCATCTACCTATATCCACATCCCCTCTTGTTTGGACTTAGAAATTTTCAATTGAATACACGTTGACTTGCATTGGTCGATAGGATTCTCATCTACCTATATCCACATCCCCTCTTGTTTGGACTTAGAAATTTTCAATTGAATACACGTTGACTTGCATTGGTCTATAGAATTCTCATCTACCTATATCCACATCCCCTGTTGTTTGGACTTAGAAATTTTCAATTGAATACACGTTGAATTGCATTGGTCTATAGGATTCTCATCTACCTATATCCACATCCCCTCTTGTTTGGACTTAGAAATTTTCAATTGAATACACGTTGACTTGCATTGGTCGATAGGATTCTCATCTACCTATATCCACATCCCCTGTTGTTTGGACTTAGAAATTTTCAATTGAATACACGTTGACTTGCATTGGTCGATAGGATTCTCATCTACCTATATCCACATCCCCTCTTGTTTGGACTTAGAAATTTTCAATTGAATACACGTTGACTTGCATTGGTCTATAGGATTCTCATCTACCTATATCAACATCCCCTCTTGTTTGGACTTAGAAATTTTCAATTGAATACACGTTGACTTGCATTGGTCGATAGGATTCTCATCTACCTATATCCACATCCCCTGTTGTTTGGACTTAGAAATTTTCAATTGAATACACGTTGACTTGCATTGGTCTATAGGATTCTCATCTACCTATATCCACATCCCCTCTTGTTTGGACTTAGAAATTTTCAATTGAATACACGTTGACTTGCATTGGTCTATAGGATTCTGATCTACCTGTATCCACATCCCCTGTTGTTTGGACTTAGAAATTTTCAATATAATACACGTTGACTTGCATTGGTCTATAGGATTCTCATCTACCTGTATCCACATCCCCTCTTGTTTGGACTTAGAAATTTTACATTGAATACACGTTGACTTGCATTGGTCTATAGGATTCTGATCTACCTGTATCCACATCCCCTGTTGTTTGGACTTAGAAATTTTCAATTGAATACACGTTGACTTGCATTGGTCTATAGGATTCTCATATACCTATATCTACATCCCCTCTTGTTTGGACTTAGAAATTTTCAATTGAATACACGTTGACTTGCATTGGTCTATAGGATTCTCATCTACCTATATCCACATCCCCTCTTGTTTGGACTTAGAAATTTGAAATTGAATACACGTTGACTTGCATTGGTCTATAGGATTCTGATGTACCTATATCCACATCCCCTGTTGTTTGGACTTAGAAATTTTCAATTGAATCCACGTTGACTTGCCTGGTCCATAGGATTCTCATCTACCTATATCCACATCCCCTCTTGTTTGGACTTAGAAATTTTCAATTGAATACACGTTGACTTGCATTGGTCTATAGGATTCTCATCTACCTATATCCACATCCCCTCTTGTTTGGACTTAGAAATTTTCAATTGAATACACGTTCACTTGCATTGGTCTATAGGATTCTCATATACCTATATCCACATCCCCTCTTGTTTGGACTTAGAAATTTTCAATTGAATACACGTTCACTTGCATTGGTTTATAGGATTCTCATCTACCTATATCTACATCCCCTCTTGTTTGGACTTAGAAATTTTCAATTGAATACACGTTGACTTGCATTGGTTTATAGGATTCTCATCTACCTATATCTACATCCCCTCTTGTTTGGACTTAGAAATTTTCAATTGAATACACGTTGACTTGCATTGGTTTATAGGATTCTCATCTACCTATATCCACATCCCCTCTTGTTTGGACTTAGAAATTTTCAATTGAATACACGTTCACTTGCATTGGTCTATAGGATTCTCATATACCTATATCCACATCCCCTGTTGTTTGGACTTAGAAATTTTCAATTGAATACACGTTGATTTGCATTGGTCTATAGGATTCTCATCTACCTATATCAACATCCCCTCTTGTTTGGACTTAGAAATTTTCAATTGAATACACGTTCACTTGCATTGGTCTATAGGATTCTCATATACCTATATCCACATCCCCTGTTGTTTGGACTTAGAAATTTTCAATTGAATACACGTTGACTTGCATTGGTCTATAGGATTCTCATCTACCTATATCCACATCCCCTGTTGTTTGGACTTAGAAATTTTCAATTGAATACACGTTGACTTGCATTGGTCTATAGGATTCTCATCTACCTATATCCACATCCCCTGTTGTTTGGACTTAGAAATTTTCAATTGAATACACGTTGACTTGCATTGGTCTATTGGATTCTCATCTACCTATATCCACATCCCCTGTTGTTTGGACTTAGAAATTTTCAATTGAATACACGTTGACTTGCATTGGTCTATAGGATTCTCATCTACCTATATCAACATCCCCTCTTGTTTGGACTTAGAAATTTTCAATTGAATACACGTTGACTTGCATTGGTCTATAAGATTCTCATCTACCTATATCCACATCCCCTCTTGTTTGGACTTAGAAATTTTCAATTGAATACACGTTGACTTGCATTGGTCTATAAGATTCTCATCTACCTATATCCACATCCCCTCTTGTTTGGACTTAGAAATTTTCAATTGAATACACGTTGACTTGCATTGGTCTATAGAATTCTCATCTACCTATATCCACATCCCCTGTTGTTTGGACTTAGAAATTTTCAATTGAATACACGTTGAATTGCATTGGTCTATAGGATTCTCATCTACCTATATCCACATCCCCTCTTGTTTGGACTTAGAAATTTTCAATTGAATACACGTTGACTTGCATTGGTCGATAGGATTCTCATCTACCTATATCCACATCCCCTCTTGTTTGGACTTAGAAATTTTCAATTGAATACACGTTGACTTGCATTGGTCTATAGAATTCTCATCTACCTATATCCACATCCCCTGTTGTTTGGACTTAGAAATTTTCAATTGAATACACGTTGAATTGCATTGGTCTATAGGATTCTCATCTACCTATATCCACATCCCCTCTTGTTTGGACTTAGAAATTTTCAATTGAATACACGTTGACTTGCATTGGTCGATAGGATTCTCATCTACCTATATCCACATCCCCTGTTGTTTGGACTTAGAAATTTTCAATTGAATACACGTTGACTTGCATTGGTCGATAGGATTCTCATCTACCTATATCCACATCCCCTCTTGTTTGGACTTAGAAATTTTCAATTGAATACACGTTGACTTGCATTGGTCTATAGGATTCTCATCTACCTATATCAACATCCCCTCTTGTTTGGACTTAGAAATTTTCAATTGAATACACGTTGACTTGCATTGGTCGATAGGATTCTCATCTACCTATATCCACATCCCCTCTTGTTTGGACTTAGAAATTTTCAATTGAATACACGTCGACTTGCATTGCTCTATAGGATTCTCATCTACCTATATCCACATCCCCTGTTGTTTGGACTTAGAAATTTTCAATTGAATACACGTTGACTTGCATTGGTCTATAGGATTCTCATCTACCTATATCCACATCCCCTCTTGTTTGGACTTAGAAATTTTCAATTGAATACACGTTGACTTGCATTGGTCTATAGGATTCTGATCTACCTGTATCCACATCCCCTGTTGTTTGGACTTAGAAATTTTCAATATAATACACGTTGACTTGCATTGGTCTATAGGATTCTCATCTACCTGTATCCACATCCCCTCTTGTTTGGACTTAGAAATTTTACATTGAATACACGTTGACTTGCATTGGTCTATAGGATTCTGATCTACCTGTATCCACATCCCCTGTTGTTTGGACTTAGAAATTTTCAATTGAATACACGTTGACTTGCATTGGTCTATAGGATTCTCATATACCTATATCTACATCCCCTCTTGTTTGGACTTAGAAATTTTCAATTGAATACACGTTGACTTGCATTGGTCTATAGGATTCTCATCTACCTATATCCACATCCCCTCTTGTTTGGACTTAGAAATTTGAAATTGAATACACGTTGACTTGCATTGGTCTATAGGATTCTGATGTACCTATATCCACATCCCCTGTTGTTTGGACTTAGAAATTTTCAATTGAATCCACGTTGACTTGCCTGGTCCATAGGATTCTCATCTACCTATATCCACATCCCCTCTTGTTTGGACTTAGAAATTTTCAATTGAATACACGTTGACTTGCATTGGTCTATAGGATTCTCATCTACCTATATCCACATCCCCTGTTGTTTGGACTTAGAAATTTTCAATTGAATACACGTTGACTTGCATTGGTCTATAGGATTCTCATCTACCTATATCCACATCCCCTCTTGTTTGGACTTAGAAATTTTCAATTGAATACACGTTGACTTGCATTGGTCTATAGGATTCTCATCTACCTATATCCACATCCCCTCTTGTTTGGACTTAGAAATTTTAGTTGTAATACACGTTCACTTGCATTGGTCTATAGGATTCTGATCTACCTATATCCACATCCCCTGTTGTTTGGACTTAGAAATTTTCAATTGAATACACGTTGACTTTCATTGGTCTATAGGATTCTCATCTACCTATATCCACATCCCCTCTTGTTTGGACTTAGAAATTTTCAATTGAATACACGTTGACTTGCATTGGTCGATAGGATTCTCATCTACCTATATCCACATCCCCTCTTGTTTGGACTTAGAAATTTTCAATTGAATACACGTTGACTTGCATTGGTCTATAGGATTCTCATCTACCTATATCCACATCCCCTCTTGTTTGGACTTAGAAATTTTAGTTGTAATACACGTTCACTTGCATTGGTCTATAGGATTCTGATCTACCTATATCCACATCCCCTGTTGTTTGGACTTAGAAATTTTCAATTGAATACACGTTGACTTTCATTGGTCTATAGGATTCTCATCTACCTATATCCACATCCCCTCTTGTTTGGACTTAGAAATTTTCAATTGAATACACGTTGACTTTCATTGGTCTATAGGATTCTCATCTACCTATATCCACATCCCCTCTTGTTTGGACTTAGAAATTTTCAATTGAATACACGTTGACTTGCATTGGTCGATAGGATTCTCATCTACCTATATCCACATCCCCTCTTGTTTGGACTTAGAAATTTTCAATTGAATACACGTTGACTTGTATTGGTCTATAGGATTCTTATCTACCTATATCCACATCCCCTGTTGTTTGGACTTAGAAATTTTCAATTGAATACACGTTGACTTGCATTGGTCTATAGAATTCTCATCTACCTATATCCACATCCCCTCTTGTTTGGACTTAGAAATTTTCAATTGAATACACGTTGACTTGCATTGGTCTATAGGATTCTGATCTACCTGTATCCACATCCCCTGTTGTTTGGACTTAGAAATTTTCAATATAATACACGTTGACTTGCATTGGTCTATAGGATTCTCATCTACCTGTATCCACATCCCCTCTTGTTTGGACTTAGAAATTTTACATTGAATACACGTTGACTTGCATTGGTCTATAGGATTCTGATCTACCTGTATCCACATCCCCTGTTGTTTGGACTTAGAAATTTTCAATTGAATACACGTTGACTTGCATTGGTCTATAGGATTCTCATATACCTATATCTACATCCCCTCTTGTTTGGACTTAGAAATTTTCAATTGAATACACGTTGACTTGCATTGGTCTATAGGATTCTCATCTACCTATATCCACATCCCCTCTTGTTTGGACTTAGAAATTTGAAATTGAATACACGTTGACTTGCATTGGTCTATAGGATTCTGATGTACCTATATCCACATCCCCTGTTGTTTGGACTTAGAAATTTTCAATTGAATCCACGTTGACTTGCCTGGTCCATAGGATTCTCATCTACCTATATCCACATCCCCTCTTGTTTGGACTTAGAAATTTTCAATTGAATACACGTTGACTTGCATTGGTCTATAGGATTCTCATCTACCTATATCCACATCCCCTGTTGTTTGGACTTAGAAATTTTCAATTGAATACACGTTGACTTGCATTGGTCTATAGGATTCTCATCTACCTATATCCACATCCCCTGTTGTTTGGACTTAGAAATTTTCAATTGAATACACGTTGACTTGCATTGGTCTATAGGATTCTCATCTACCTATATCCACATCCCCTCTTGTTTGGACTTAGAAATTTTCAATTGAATACACGTTGACTTGCATTGGTCTATAGGATTCTCATCTACCTATATCCACATCCCCTCTTGTTTGGACTTAGAAATTTTCAATTGAATACACCTTGACTTGCATTGGTCTATATGATTATTAATTATTGAATACTAATGAACGAGATTTTTTTACCTAGAAATTTTAGGATTCTATTCTACTTTTATACTTGTTCCTCTTCTTGCTTTTGCTTTTATTTAGAAATTTTAGGATTCTAATGAACGAGATTTGTTTACAGGATGATTATTAATTATTGAATACTAATGAACGAGATTTTTTTACCTAGAAATTTTAGGATTCTATTCTACTTTTATACTTGTTCCTCTTCTTGCTTTTGCTTTTATTTAGAAATTTTAGGATTCTATTCTACTTTTATACTTACTCCTCTTCTTGCTTTTGCTTTTATTTAGAAATTTTAGGATTCTATTCTACTTTTATACTTGTTCCTCTTCTTGCTTTTGCTTTTATTTAGAAATTTTAGGATTCTATTCTACTTTTATACTTGTTCCTCTTCTTGCTTTTGCTTTTATTTAGAAATTTTAGGATTCTATTCTACTTTTATACTTGTTCCTCTTCTTGCTTTTGCTTTTATTTAGAAATTTTAGGATTCTATTCTACTTTTATACTTGTTCCTCTTCTTGCTTTTGCTTTTATTTAGAAATTTTAGGATTCTATTCTACTTTTATACTTGTTCCTCTTCTTGCTTTTGCTTTTATTTAGAAATTTTAGGATTCTATTCTACTTTTATACTTGTTCCTCTTCTTGCTTTTGCTTTTATTTAGAAATTTTAGGATTCTATTCTACTTTTATACTTGTTCCTCTTCTTGCTTTTGCTTTTATTTAGAAATTTTAGGATTCTATTCTACTTTTATACTTGTTCCTCTTCTTGCTTTTGCTTTTATTTAGAAATTTTAGGATTCTATTCTACTTTTATACTTGTTCCTCTTCTTGCTTTTGCTTTTATTTAGAAATTTTAGGATTCTATTCTACTTTTATACTTGTTCCTCTTCTTGCTTTTGCTTTTATTTAGAAATTTTAGGATTCTATTCTACTTTTATACTTGTTCCTCTTCTTGCTTTTGCTTTTATTTAGAAATTTTAGGATTCTATTCTACTTTTATACTTGTTCCTCTTCTTGCTTTTGCTTTTATTTAGAAATTTTAGGATTCTATTCTACTTTTATACTTGTTCCTCTTCTTGCTTTTGCTTTTATTTAGAAATTTTAGGATTCTATTCTACTTTTATACTTGTTCCTCTTCTTGCTTTTGCTTTTATTTAGAAATTTTAGGATTCTATTCTACTTTTATACTTGTTCCTCTTCTTGCTTTTGCTTTTATTTAGAAATTTTAGGATTCTATTCTACTTTTATACTTGTTCCTCTTCTTGCTTTTGCTTTTATTTAGAAATTTTAGGATTCTATTCTACTTTTATACTTGTTCCTCTTCTTGCTTTTGCTTTTATTTAGAAATTTTAGGATTCTATTCTACTTTTATACTTGTTCCTCTTCTTGCTTTTGCTTTTATTTAGAAATTTTAGGATTCTATTCTACTTTTATACTTGTTCCTCTTCTTGCTTTTGCTTTTATTTAGAAATTTTAGGATTCTATTCTACTTTTATACTTGTTCCTCTTCTTGCTTTTGCTTTTATTTAGAAATTTTAGGATTCTATTCTACTTTTATACTTGTTCCTCTTCTTGCTTTTGCTTTTACCTAGAAATTTTAGGATTCTATTCTACTTTTATACTTGTTCCTCTTCTTGCTTTTGCTTTTATTTAGAAATTTTAGGATTCTATTCTACTTTTATACTTGTTCCTCTTCTTGCTTTTGCTTTTATTTAGAAATTTTAGGATTCTATTCTACTTTTATACTTGTTCCTCTTCTTGCTTTTGCTTTTATTTAGAAATTTTAGGATTCTATTCTACTTTTATACTTGTTCCTCTTCTTGCTTTTGCTTTTATTTAGAAATTTTAGGATTCTATTCTACTTTTATACTTGTTCCTCTTCTTGCTTTTGCTTTTATTTAGAAATTTTAGGATTCTATTCTACTTTTATACTTGTTCCTCTTCTTGCTTTTGCTTTTATATAGAAATTTTAGGATTCTATTCTACTTTTATACTTGTTCCTCTTCTTGCTTTTGCTTTTATTTAGAAATTTTATGATTCTATTCTACTTTTATACTTGTTCCTCTTCTTGCTTTTGCTTTTATTTAGAAATTTTAGGATTCTATTCTACTTTTATACTTGTTCCTCTTCTTGCTTTTGCTTTTATTTAGAAATTTTAGGATTCTATTCTACTTTTATACTTGTTCCTCTTCTTGCTTTTGCTTTTATTTAGAAATTTTATGATTCTATTCTACTTTTATACTTGTTCCTCTTCTTGCTTTTGCTTTTACCTAGAAATTTTAGGATTCTATTCTACTTTTATACTTGTTCCTCTTCTTGCTTTTGCTTTTATTTAGAAATTTTAGGATTCTATTCTACTTTTATACTTGTTCCTCTTCTTGCTTTTGCTTTTATTTAGAAATTTTATGATTCTATTCTACTTTTATACTTGTTCCTCTTCTTGCTTTTGCTTTTACCTAGAAATTTTATGATTCTATTCTACTTTTATACTTGTTCCTCTTCTTGCTTTTGCTTTTATTTAGAAATTTTATGATTCTATTCTACTTTTATACTTGTTCCTCTTCTTGCTTTTGCTTTTATTTAGAAATTTTAGGATTCTATTCTACTTTTATACTTGTTCCTCTTCTTGCTTTTGCTTTTATTTAGAAATTTTAGGATTCTATTCTACTTTTATACTTGTTCCTCTTCTTGCTTTTGCTTTTACCTAGAAATTTTAGGATTCTATTCTACTTTTATACTTGTTCCTCTTCTTGCTTTTGCTTTTATTTAGAAATTTTAGGATTCTATTCTACTTTTATACTTGTTCCTCTTCTTGCTTTTGCTTTTATTTAGAAATTTTAGGATTCTATTCTACTTTTATACTTGTTCCTCTTCTTGCTTTTGCTTTTATTTAGAAATTTTAGGATTCTATTCTACTTTTATACTTGTTCCTCTTCTTGCTTTTGCTTTTACCTAGAAATTTTAGGATTCTATTCTACTTTTATACTTGTTCCTCTTCTTGCTTTTGCTTTTATTTAGAAATTTTATGATTCTATTCTACTTTTATACTTGTTCCTCTTCTTGCTTTTGCTTTTATTTAGAAATTTTAGGATTCTATTCTACTTTTATACTTGTTCCTCTTCTTGCTTTTGCTTTTATTTAGAAATTTTAGGATTCTATTCTACTTTTATACTTGTTCCTCTTCTTGCTTTTGCTTTTACCTAGAAATTTTAGGATTCTATTCTACTTTTATACTTGTTCCTCTTCTTGCTTTTGCTTTTATTTAGAAATTTTAGGATTCTATTCTACTTTTATACTTGTTCCTCTTCTTGCTTTTGCTTTTATTTAGAAATTTTAGGATTCTATTCTACTTTTATACTTGTTCCTCTTCTTGCTTTTGCTTTTATTTAGAAATTTTATGATTCTATTCTACTTTTATACTTGTTCCTCTTCTTGCTTTTGCTTTTATATAGAAATTTTAGGATTCTATTCTACTTTTATACTTGTTCCTCTTCTTGCTTTTGCTTTTACCTAGAAATTTTAGGATTCTATTCTACTTTTATACTTGTTCCTCTTCTTGCTTTTGCTTTTACCTAGAAATTTTAGGATTCTATTCTACTTTTATACTTGTTCCTCTTCTTGCTTTTGCTTTTATTTAGAAATTTTAGGATTCTATTCTACTTTTATACTTGTTCCTCTTCTTGCTTTTGCTTTTATATAGAAATTTTAGGATTCTATTCTACTTTTATACTTGTTCCTCTTCTTGCTTTTGCTTTTATTTAGAAATTTTAGGATTCTATTCTACTTTTATACTTGTTCCTCTTCTTGCTTTTGCTTTTATTTAGAAATTTTAGGATTCTATTCTACTTTTATACTTGTTCCTCTTCTTGCTTTTGCTTTTATTTAGAAATTTTATGATTCTATTCTACTTTTATACTTGTTCCTCTTCTTGCTTTTGCTTTTATATAGAAATTTTAGGATTCTATTCTACTTTTATACTTGTTCCTCTTCTTGCTTTTGCTTTTACCTAGAAATTTTAGGATTCTATTCTACTTTTATACTTGTTCCTCTTCTTGCTTTTGCTTTTATTTAGAAATTTTAGGATTCTATTCTACTTTTATACTTGTTCCTCTTCTTGCTTTTGCTTTTATATAGAAATTTTAGGATTCTATTCTACTTTTATACTTGTTCCTCTTCTTGCTTTTGCTTTTATTTAGAAATTTTAGGATTCTATTCTACTTTTATACTTGTTCCTCTTCTTGCTTTTGCTTTTATTTAGAAATTTTAGGATTCTATTCTACTTTTATACTTGTTCCTCTTCTTGCTTTTGCTTTTACCTAGAAATTTTAGGATTCTATTCTACTTTTATACTTGTTCCTCTTCTTGCTTTTGCTTTTATTTAGAAATTTTAGGATTCTATTCTACTTTTATACTTGTTCCTCTTCTTGCTTTTGCTTTTATTTAGAAATTTTAGGATTCTATTCTACTTTTATACTTGTTCCTCTTCTTGCTTTTGCTTTTATTTAGAAATTTTAGGATTCTATTCTACTTTTATACTTGTTCCTCTTCTTGCTTTTGCTTTTACCTAGAAATTTTAGGATTCTATTCTACTTTTATACTTGTTCCTCTTCTTGCTTTTGCTTTTATTTAGAAATTTTAGGATTCTATTCTACTTTTATACTTGTTCCTCTTCTTGCTTTTGCTTTTATTTAGAAATTTTAGGATTCTATTCTACTTTTATACTTGTTCCTCTTCTTGCTTTTGCTTTTATTTAGAAATTTTAGGATTCTATTCTACTTTTATACTTGTTCCTCTTCTTGCTTTTGCTTTTACCTAGAAATTTTAGGATTCTATTCTACTTTTATACTTGTTCCTCTTCTTGCTTTTGCTTTTATTTAGAAATTTTATGATTCTATTCTACTTTTATACTTGTTCCTCTTCTTGCTTTTGCTTTTATTTAGAAATTTTAGGATTCTATTCTACTTTTATACTTGTTCCTCTTCTTGCTTTTGCTTTTATTTAGAAATTTTAGGATTCTATTCTACTTTTATACTTGTTCCTCTTCTTGCTTTTGCTTTTATTTAGAAATTTTAGGATTCTATTCTACTTTTATACTTGTTCCTCTTCTTGCTTTTGCTTTTATTTAGAAATTTTAGGATTCTATTCTACTTTTATACTTGTTCCTCTTCTTGCTTTTGCTTTTATTTAGAAATTTTAGGATTCTATTCTACTTTTATACTTGTTCCTCTTCTTGCTTTTGCTTTTATTTAGAAATTTTAGGATTCTATTCTACTTTTATACTTGTTCCTCTTCTTGCTTTTGCTTTTATTTAGAAATTTTAGGATTCTATTCTACTTTTATACTTGTTCCTCTTCTTGCTTTTGCTTTTACCTAGAAATTTTAGGATTCTATTCTACTTTTATACTTGTTCCTCTTCTTGCTTTTGCTTTTATTTAGAAATTTTAGGATTCTATTCTACTTTTATACTTGTTCCTCTTCTTGCTTTTGCTTTTATTTAGAAATTTTAGGATTCTATTCTACTTTTATACTTGTTCCTCTTCTTGCTTTTGCTTTTATTTAGAAATTTTAGGATTCTATTCTACTTTTATACTTGTTCCTCTTCTTGCTTTTGCTTTTATTTAGAAATTTTAGGATTCTATTCTACTTTTATACTTGTTCCTCTTCTTGCTTTTGCTTTTATTTAGAAATTTTAGGATTCTATTCTACTTTTATACTTGTTCCTCTTCTTGCTTTTGCTTTTACCTAGAAATTTTAGGATTCTATTCTACTTTTATACTTGTTCCTCTTCTTGCTTTTGCTTTTATTTAGAAATTTTAGGATTCTATTCTACTTTTATACTTGTTCCTCTTCTTGCTTTTGCTTTTATTTAGAAATTTTAGGATTCTATTCTACTTTTATACTTGTTCCTCTTCTTGCTTTTGCTTTTATTTAGAAATTTTAGGATTCTATTCTACTTTTATACTTGTTCCTCTTCTTGCTTTTGCTTTTATCTAGAAATTTTAGGATTCTATTCTACTTTTATACTTGTTCCTCTTCTTGCTTTTGCTTTTATTTAGAAATTTTAGGATTCTATTCTACTTTTATACTTGTTCCTCTTCTTGCTTTTGCTTTTACCTAGAAATTTTAGGATTCTATTCTACTTTTATACTTGTTCCTCTTCTTGCTTTTGCTTTTATTTAGAAATTTTAGGATTCTATTCTACTTTTATACTTGTTCCTCTTCTTGCTTTTGCTTTTATCTAGAAATTTTAGGATTCTATTCTACTTTTATACTTGTTCCTCTTCTTGCTTTTGCTTTTATTTAGAAATTTTAGGATTCTATTCTACTTTTATACTTGTTCCTCTTCTTGCTTTTGCTTTTACCTAGAAATTTTAGGATTCTATTCTACTTTTATACTTGTTCCTCTTCTTGCTTTTGCTTTTATTTAGAAATTTTAGGATTCTATTCTACTTTTATACTTGTTCCTCTTCTTGCTTTTGCTTTTATCTAGAAATTTTAGGATTCTATTCTACTTTTATACTTGTTCCTCTTCTTGCTTTTGCTTTTATTTAGAAATTTTAGGATTCTATTCTACTTTTATACTTGTTCCTCTTCTTGCTTTTGCTTTTACCTAGAAATTTTAGGATTCTATTCTACTTTTATACTTGTTCCTCTTCTTGCTTTTGCTTTTATTTAGAAATTTTAGGATTCTATTCTACTTTTATACTTGTTCCTCTTCTTGCTTTTGCTTTTATCTAGAAATTTTAGGATTCTATTCTACTTTTATACTTGTTCCTCTTCTTGCTTTTGCTTTTATTTAGAAATTTTAGGATTCTATTCTACTTTTATACTTGTTCCTCTTCTTGCTTTTGCTTTTACCTAGAAATTTTAGGATTCTATTCTACTTTTATACTTGTTCCTCTTCTTGCTTTTGCTTTTATTTAGAAATTTTAGGATTCTATTCTACTTTTATACTTGTTCCTCTTCTTGCTTTTGCTTTTATTTAGAAATTTTAGGATTCTATTCTACTTTTATACTTGTTCCTCTTCTTGCTTTTGCTTTTACCTAGAAATTTTAGGATTCTATTCTACTTTTATACTTGTTCCTCTTCTTGCTTTTGCTTTTATTTAGAAATTTTAGGATTCTATTCTACTTTTATACTTGTTCCTCTTCTTGCTTTTGCTTTTACCTAGAAATTTTAGGATTCTATTCTACTTTTATACTTGTTCCTCTTCTTGCTTTTGCTTTTATTTAGAAATTTTAGGATTCTATTCTACTTTTATACTTGTTCCTCTTCTTGCTTTTGCTTTTATTTAGAAATTTTAGGATTCTATTCTACTTTTATACTTGTTCCTCTTCTTGCTTTTGCTTTTATTTAGAAATTTTAGGATTCTATTCTACTTTTATACTTGTTCCTCTTCTTCCTTTTGCTTTTATTTAGAAATTTTAGGATTCTATTCTACTTTTATACTTGTTCCTCTTCTTGCTTTTGCTTTTATTTAGAAATTTTAGGATTCTATTCTACTTTTATACTTGTTCCTCTTCTTCCTTTTGCTTTTATTTAGAAATTTTAGGATTCTATTCTACTTTTATACTTGTTCCTCTTCTTGCTTTTGCTTTTATTTAGAAATTTTAGGATTCTATTCTACTTTTATACTTGTTCCTCTTCTTGCTTTTGCTTTTATTTAGAAATTTTAGGATTCTATTCTACTTTTATACTTGTTCCTCTTCTTGCTTTTGCTTTTATTTAGAAATTTTAGGATTCTATTCTACTTTTATACTTGTTCCTCTTCTTCCTTTTGCTTTTATTTAGAAATTTTAGGATTCTATTCTACTTTTATACTTGTTCCTCTTCTTGCTTTTGCTTTTATTTAGAAATTTTAGGATTCTATTCTACTTTTATACTTGTTCCTCTTCTTCCTTTTGCTTTTATTTAGAAATTTTAGGATTCTATTCTACTTTTATACTTGTTCCTCTTCTTGCTTTTGCTTTTATTTAGAAATTTTAGGATTCTATTCTACTTTTATACTTGTTCCTCTTCTTGCTTTTGCTTTTATTTAGAAATTTTAGGATTCTATTCTACTTTTATACTTGTTCCTCTTCTTGCTTTTGCTTTTACCTAGAAATTTTAGGATTCTATTCTACTTTTATACTTGTTCCTCTTCTTGCTTTTGCTTTTATTTAGAAATTTTAGGATTCTATTCTACTTTTATACTTGTTCCTCTTCTTGCTTTTGCTTTTATTTAGAAATTTTAGGATTCTATTCTACTTTTATACTTGTTCCTCTTCTTGCGTTTGCTTTTACCTAGAAATTTTAGGATTCTATTCTACTTTTATACTTGTTCCTCTTCTTGCTTTTGCTTTTATTTAGAAATTTTAGGATTCTATTCTACTTTTATACTTGTTCCTCTTCTTGCTTTTGCTTTTATTTAGAAATTTTAGGATTCTATTCTACTTTTATACTTGTTCCTCTTCTTGCTTTTGCTTTTATTTAGAAATTTTAGGATTCTATTCTACTTTTATACTTGTTCCTCTTCTTGCTTTTGCTTTTATTTAGAAATTTTAGGATTCTATTCTACTTTTATACTTGTTCCTCTTCTTGCTTTTGCTTTTACCTAGAAATTTTAGGATTCTATTCTACTTTTATACTTGTTCCTCTTCTTGCTTTTGCTTTTATTTAGAAATTTTAGGATTCTATTCTACTTTTATACTTGTTCCTCTTCTTCCTTTTGCTTTTATTTAGAAATTTTAGGATTCTATTCTACTTTTATACTTGTTCCTCTTCTTGCTTTTGCTTTTACCTAGAAATTTTAGGATTCTATTCTACTTTTATACTTGTTCCTCTTCTTGCTTTTGCTTTTATTTAGAAATTTTAGGATTCTATTCTACTTTTATACTTGTTCCTCTTCTTGCTTTTGCTTTTATTTAGAAATTTTAGGATTCTATTCTACTTTTATACTTGTTCCTCTTCTTGCTTTTGCTTTTACCTAGAAATTTTAGGATTCTATTCTACTTTTATACTTGTTCCTCTTCTTGCTTTTGCTTTTATTTAGAAATTTTAGGATTCTATTCTACTTTTATACTTGTTCCTCTTCTTGCTTTTGCTTTTACCTAGAAATTTTAGGATTCTATTCTACTTTTATACTTGTTCCTCTTCTTGCTTTTGCTTTTATTTAGAAATTTTAGGATTCTATTCTACTTTTATACTTGTTCCTCTTCTTGCTTTTGCTTTTATTTAGAAATTTTAGGATTCTATTCTACTTTTATACTTGTTCCTCTTCTTGCTTTTGCTTTTATTTAGAAATTTTAGGATTCTATTCTACTTTTATACTTGTTCCTCTTCTTGCTTTTGCTTTTATTTAGAAATTTTAGGATTCTATTCTACTTTTATACTTGTTCCTCTTCTTGCTTTTGCTTTTACCTAGAAATTTTAGGATTCTATTCTACTTTTATACTTGTTCCTCTTCTTGCTTTTGCTTTTATTTAGAAATTTTAGGATTCTATTCTACTTTTATACTTGTTCCTCTTCTTGCTTTTGCTTTTATTTAGAAATTTTAGGATTCTATTCTACTTTTATACTTGTTCCTCTTCTTGCTTTTGCTTTTACCTAGAAATTTTAGGATTCTATTCTACTTTTATACTTGTTCCTCTTCTTGCTTTTGCTTTTATTTAGAAATTTTAGGATTCTATTCTACTTTTATACTTGTTCCTCTTCTTGCTTTTGCTTTTATTTAGAAATTTTAGGATTCTATTCTACTTTTATACTTGTTCCTCTTCTTGCTTTTGCTTTTATTTAGAAATTTTAGGATTCTATTCTACTTTTATACTTGTTCCTCTTCTTGCTTTTGCTTTTATTTAGAAATTTTAGGATTCTATTCTACTTTTATACTTGTTCCTCTTCTTGCTTTTGCTTTTATTTAGAAATTTTAGGATTCTATTCTACTTTTATACTTGTTCCTCTTCTTGCTTTTGCTTTTATTTAGAAATTTTAGGATTCTATTCTACTTTTATACTTGTTCCTCTTCTTGCTTTTGCTTTTATTTAGAAATTTTAGGATTCTATTCTACTTTTATACTTGTTCCTCTTCTTGCTTTTGCTTTTATTTAGAAATTTTAGGATTCTATTCTACTTTTATACTTGTTCCTCTTCTTGCTTTTGCTTTTACCTAGAAATTTTAGGATTCTATTCTACTTTTATACTTGTTCCTCTTCTTGCTTTTGCTTTTATTTAGAAATTTTAGGATTCTATTCTACTTTTATACTTGTTCCTCTTCTTGCTTTTGCTTTTATTTAGAAATTTTAGGATTCTATTCTACTTTTATACTTGTTCCTCTTCTTGCTTTTGCTTTTACCTAGAAATTTTAGGATTCTATTCTACTTTTATACTTGTTCCTCTTCTTGCTTTTGCTTTTATTTAGAAATTTTAGGATTCTATTCTACTTTTATACTTGTTCCTCTTCTTGCTTTTGCTTTTATTTAGAAATTTTAGGATTCTATTCTACTTTTATACTTGTTCCTCTTCTTGCTTTTGCTTTTACCTAGAAATTTTAGGATTCTATTCTACTTTTATACTTGTTCCTCTTCTTGCTTTTGCTTTTATTTAGAAATTTTAGGATTCTATTCTACTTTTATACTTGTTCCTCTTCTTGCTTTTGCTTTTATTTAGAAATTTTAGGATTCTACTCTACTTTTATACTTGTTCCTCTTCTTGCTTTTGCTTTTACCTAGAAATTTTAGGATTCTATTCTACTTTTATACTTGTTCCTCTTCTTGCTTTTGCTTTTATTTAGAAATTTTAGGATTCTATTCTACTTTTATACTTGTTCCTCTTCTTGCTTTTGCTTTTACCTAGAAATTTTAGGATTCTATTCTACTTTTATACTTGTTCCTCTTCTTGCTTTTGCTTTTATTTAGAAATTTTAGGATTCTATTCTACTTTTATACTTGTTCCTCTTCTTGCTTTTGCTTTTATTTAGAAATTTTAGGATTCTATTCTACTTTTATACTTGTTCCTCTTCTTGCTTTTGCTTTTATTTAGAAATTTTAGGATTCTATTCTACTTTTATACTTGTTCCTCTTCTTGCTTTTGCTTTTATTTAGAAATTTTAGGATTCTATTCTACTTTTATACTTGTTCCTCTTCTTGCTTTTGCTTTTACCTAGAAATTTTAGGATTCTATTCTACTTTTATACTTGTTCCTCTTCTTGCTTTTGCTTTTACCTAGAAATTTTAGGATTCTATTCTACTTTTATACTTGTTCCTCTTCTTGCTTTTGCTTTTATTTAGAAATTTTAGGATTCTATTCTACTTTTATACTTGTTCCTCTTCTTGCTTTTGCTTTTATTTAGAAATTTTAGGATTCTATTCTACTTTTATACTTGTTCCTCTTCTTGCTTTTGCTTTTACCTAGAAATTTTAGGATTCTATTCTACTTTTATACTTGTTCCTCTTCTTGCTTTTGCTTTTATTTAGAAATTTTAGGATTCTATTCTACTTTTATACTTGTTCCTCTTCTTGCTTTTGCTTTTATTTAGAAATTTTAGGATTCTATTCTACTTTTATACTTGTTCCTCTTCTTGCTTTTGCTTTTACCTAGAAATTTTAGGATTCTATTCTACTTTTATACTTGTTCCTCTTCTTGCTTTTGCTTTTATTTAGAAATTTTAGGATTCTATTCTACTTTTATACTTGTTCCTCTTCTTGCTTTTGCTTTTATTTAGAAATTTTAGGATTCTATTCTACTTTTATACTTGTTCCTCTTCTTGCTTTTGCTTTTACCTAGAAATTTTAGGATTCTATTCTACTTTTATACTTGTTCCTCTTCTTGCTTTTGCTTTTATTTAGAAATTTTAGGATTCTATTCTACTTTTATACTTGTTCCTCTTCTTGCTTTTGCTTTTACCTAGAAATTTTAGGATTCTATTCTACTTTTATACTTGTTCCTCTTCTTGCTTTTGCTTTTATTTAGAAATTTTAGGATTCTATTCTACTTTTATACTTGTTCCTCTTCTTGCTTTTGCTTTTATTTAGAAATTTTAGGATTCTATTCTACTTTTATACTTGTTCCTCTTCTTGCTTTTGCTTTTATTTAGAAATTTTAGGATTCTATTCTACTTTTATACTTGTTCCTCTTCTTGCTTTTGCTTTTATTTAGAAATTTTAGGATTCTATTCTACTTTTATACTTGTTCCTCTTCTTGCTTTTGCTTTTACCTAGAAATTTTAGGATTCTATTCTACTTTTATACTTGTTCCTCTTCTTGCTTTTGCTTTTATTTAGAAATTTTAGGATTCTATTCTACTTTTATACTTGTTCCTCTTCTTGCTTTTGCTTTTATTTAGAAATTTTAGGATTCTATTCTACTTTTATACTTGTTCCTCTTCTTGCTTTTGCTTTTACCTAGAAATTTTAGGATTCTATTCTACTTTTATACTTGTTCCTCTTCTTGCTTTTGCTTTTATTTAGAAATTTTAGGATTCTATTCTACTTTTATACTTGTTCCTCTTCTTGCTTTTGCTTTTATTTAGAAATTTTAGGATTCTATTCTACTTTTATACTTGTTCCTCTTCTTGCTTTTGCTTTTATTTAGAAATTTTAGGATTCTATTCTACTTTTATACTTGTTCCTCTTCTTGCTTTTGCTTTTATTTAGAAATTTTAGGATTCTATTCTACTTTTATACTTGTTCCTCTTCTTGCTTTTGCTTTTACCTAGAAATTTTAGGATTCTATTCTACTTTTATACTTGTTCCTCTTCTTGCTTTTGCTTTTATTTAGAAATTTTAGGATTCTATTCTACTTTTATACTTGTTCCTCTTCTTGCTTTTGCTTTTATTTAGAAATTTTAGGATTCTATTCTACTTTTATACTTGTTCCTCTTCTTGCTTTTGCTTTTATTTAGAAATTTTAGGATTCTATTCTACTTTTATACTTGTTCCTCTTCTTGCTTTTGCTTTTATTTAGAAATTTTAGGATTCTATTCTACTTTTATACTTGTTCCTCTTCTTGCTTTTGCTTTTACCTAGAAATTTTAGGATTCTATTCTACTTTTATACTTGTTCCTCTTCTTGCTTTTGCTTTTATTTAGAAATTTTAGGATTCTATTCTACTTTTATACTTGTTCCTCTTCTTGCTTTTGCTTTTATTTAGAAATTTTAGGATTCTATTCTACTTTTATACTTGTTCCTCTTCTTGCTTTTGCTTTTATTTAGAAATTTTAGGATTCTATTCTACTTTTATACTTGTTCCTCTTCTTGCTTTTGCTTTTATTTAGAAATTTTAGGATTCTATTCTACTTTTATACTTGTTCCTCTTCTTGCTTTTGCTTTTACCTAGAAATTTTAGGATTCTATTCTACTTTTATACTTGTTCCTCTT
Source organism: Euprymna scolopes (assembly GCF_053919585.1). Lineage (NCBI taxonomy): Eukaryota > Metazoa > Mollusca > Cephalopoda > Sepiida > Sepiolidae > Euprymna > Euprymna scolopes. The sequence goes on along the minus strand of NC_136527.1, from coordinate 129,777,775 downwards.
CTTGCTTTTGCTTTTATTTAGAAATTTTAGGATTCTATTCTACTTTTATACTTGTTCCTCTTCTTGCTTTTGCTTTTATTTAGAAATTTTAGGATTCTATTCTACTTTTATACTTGTTCCTCTTCTTGCTTTTGCTTTTACCTAGAAATTTTAGGATTCTATTCTACTTTTATACTTGTTCCTCTTCTTGCTTTTGCTTTTATTTAGAAATTTTAGGATTCTATTCTACTTTTATACTTGTTCCTCTTCTTGCTTTTGCTTTTATTTAGAAATTTTAGGATTCTATTCTACTTTTATACTTGTTCCTCTTCTTGCTTTTGCTTTTATTTAGAAATTTTAGGATTCTATTCTACTTTTATACTTGTTCCTCTTCTTGCTTTTGCTTTTATTTAGAAATTTTAGGATTCTATTCTACTTTTATACTTGTTCCTCTTCTTGCTTTTGCTTTTATTTAGAAATTTTAGGATTCTATTCTACTTTTATACTTGTTCCTCTTCTTGCTTTTGCTTTTACCTAGAAATTTTAGGATTCTATTCTACTTTTATACTTGTTCCTCTTCTTGCTTTTGCTTTTATTTAGAAATTTTAGGATTCTATTCTACTTTTATACTTGTTCCTCTTCTTGCTTTTGCTTTTATTTAGAAATTTTAGGATTCTATTCTACTTTTATACTTGTTCCTCTTCTTCCTTTTGCTTTTATTTAGAAATTTTAGGATTCTATTCTACTTTTATACTTGTTCCTCTTCTTGCTTTTGCTTTTATATAGAAATTTTAGGATTCTATTCTACTTTTATACTTGTTCCTCTTCTTGCTTTTGCTTTTACCTAGAAATTTTAGGATTCTATTCTACTTTTATACTTGTTCCTCTTCTTGCTTTTGCTTTTATTTAGAAATTTTAGGATTCTATTCTACTTTTATACTTGTTCCTCTTCTTCCTTTTGCTTTTATTTAGAAATTTTAGGATTCTATTCTACTTTTATACTTGTTCCTCTTCTTGCTTTTGCTTTTATTTAGAAATTTTAGGATTCTATTCTACTTTTATACTTGTTCCTCTTCTTGCTTTTGCTTTTATATAGAAATTTTAGGATTCTATTCTACTTTTATACTTGTTCCTCTTCTTGCTTTTGCTTTTACCTAGAAATTTTAGGATTCTATTCTACTTTTATACTTGTTCCTCTTCTTGCTTTTGCTTTTATTTAGAAATTTTAGGATTCTATTCTACTTTTATACTTGTTCCTCTTCTTGCTTTTGCTTTTATTTAGAAATTTTAGGATTCTATTCTACTTTTATACTTGTTCCTCTTCTTGCTTTTGCTTTTACCTAGAAATTTTAGGATTCTATTCTACTTTTATACTTGTTCCTCTTCTTGCTTTTGCTTTTATTTAGAAATTTTAGGATTCTATTCTACTTTTATACTTGTTCCTCTTCTTGCTTTTGCTTTTATTTAGAAATTTTAGGATTCTATTCTACTTTTATACTTGTTCCTCTTCTTGCTTTTGCTTTTATTTAGAAATTTTATGATTCTATTCTACTTTTATACTTGTTCCTCTTCTTGCTTTTGCTTTTATTTAGAAATTTTAGGATTCTATTCTACTTTTATACTTGTTCCTCTTCTTGCTTTTGCTTTTATTTAGAAATTTTATGATTCTATTCTACTTTTATACTTGTTCCTCTTCTTGCTTTTGCTTTTATTTAGAAATTTTAGGATTCTATTCTACTTTTATACTTGTTCCTCTTCTTCCTTTTGCTTTTATTTAGAAATTTTAGGATTCTATTCTACTTTTATACTTGTTCCTCTTCTTGCTTTTGCTTTTATTTAGAAATTTTAGGATTCTATTCTACTTTTATACTTGTTCCTCTTCTTGCTTTTGCTTTTATTTAGAAATTTTAGGATTCTATTCTACTTTTATACTTGTTCCTCTTCTTCCTTTTGCTTTTATTTAGAAATTTTAGGATTCTATTCTACTTTTATACTTGTTCCTCTTCTTGCTTTTGCTTTTATTTAGAAATTTTAGGATTCTATTCTACTTTTATACTTGTTCCTCTTCTTGCTTTTGCTTTTATTTAGAAATTTTAGGATTCTATTCTACTTTTATACTTGTTCCTCTTCTTCCTTTTGCTTTTATTTAGAAATTTTAGGATTCTATTCTACTTTTATACTTGTTCCTCTTCTTGCTTTTGCTTTTATTTAGAAATTTTAGGATTCTATTCTACTTTTATACTTGTTCCTCTTCTTGCTTTTGCTTTTATTTAGAAATTTTAGGATTCTATTCTACTTTTATACTTGTTCCTCTTCTTGCTTTTGCTTTTATTTAGAAATTTTAGGATTCTATTCTACTTTTATACTTGTTCCTCTTCTTGCTTTTGCTTTTATTTAGAAATTTTAGGATTCTATTCTACTTTTATACTTGTTCCTCTTCTTGCTTTTGCTTTTATTTAGAAATTTTAGGATTCTATTCTACTTTTATACTTGTTCCTCTTCTTCCTTTTGCTTTTATTTAGAAATTTTAGGATTCTATTCTACTTTTATACTTGTTCCTCTTCTTGCTTTTGCTTTTATTTAGAAATTTTAGGATTCTATTCTACTTTTATACTTGTTCCTCTTCTTCCTTTTGCTTTTATTTAGAAATTTTAGGATTCTATTCTACTTTTATACTTGTTCCTCTTCTTGCTTTTGCTTTTATTTAGAAATTTTAGGATTCTATTCTACTTTTATACTTGTTCCTCTTCTTGCTTTTGCTTTTATTTAGAAATTTTAGGATTCTATTCTACTTTTATACTTGTTCCTCTTCTTGCTTTTGCTTTTATTTAGAAATTTTAGGATTCTATTCTACTTTTATACTTGTTCCTCTTCTTGCTTTTGCTTTTATTTAGAAATTTTAGGATTCTATTCTACTTTTATACTTGTTCCTCTTCTTGCTTTTGCTTTTATTTAGAAATTTTAGGATTCTATTCTACTTTTATACTTGTTCCTCTTCTTCCTTTTGCTTTTATTTAGAAATTTTAGGATTCTATTCTACTTTTATACTTGTTCCTCTTCTTGCTTTTGCTTTTATTTAGAAATTTTAGGATTCTATTCTACTTTTATACTTGTTCCTCTTCTTCCTTTTGCTTTTATTTAGAAATTTTAGGATTCTATTCTACTTTTATACTTGTTCCTCTTCTTCCTTTTGCTTTTATTTAGAAATTTTAGGATTCTATTCTACTTTTATACTTGTTCCTCTTCTTGCTTTTGCTTTTATTTAGAAATTTTAGGATTCTATTCTACTTTTATACTTGTTCCTCTTCTTCCTTTTGCTTTTATTTAGAAATTTTAGGATTCTATTCTACTTTTATACTTGTTCCTCTTCTTGCTTTTGTTTTTATTTAGAAATTTTAGGATTCTATTCTACTTTTATACTTGTTCCTCTTCTTGCTTTTGCTTTTATTTAGAAATTTTAGGATTCTATTCTACTTTTATACTTGTTCCTCTTCTTCCTTTTGCTTTTATTTAGAAATTTTAGGATTCTATTCTACTTTTATACTTGTTCCTCTTCTTCCTTTTGCTTTTATTTAGAAATTTTAGGATTCTATTCTACTTTTATACTTGTTCCTCTTCTTCCTTTTGCTTTTATTTAGAAATTTTAGGATTCTATTCTACTTTTATACTTGTTCCTCTTCTTGCTTTTGCTTTTATTTAGAAATTTTAGGATTCTATTCTACTTTTATACTTGTTCCTCTTCTTGCTTTTGCTTTTATTTAGAAATTTTAGGATTCTATTCTACTTTTATACTTGTTCCTCTTCTTGCTTTTGCTTTTATTTAGAAATTTTAGGATTCTATTCTACTTTTATACTTGTTCCTCTTCTTGCTTTTGCTTTTATTTAGAAATTTTAGGATTCTATTCTACTTTTATACTTGTTCCTCTTCTTGCTTTTGCTTTTATTTAGAAATTTTAGGATTCTATTCTACTTTTATACTTGTTCCTCTTCTTGCTTTTGCTTTTATTTAGAAATTTTAGGATTCTATTCTACTTTTATACTTGTTCCTCTTCTTGCTTTTGCTTTTATTTAGAAATTTTAGGATTCTATTCTACTTTTATACTTGTTCCTCTTCTTGCTTTTGCTTTTATTTAGAAATTTTAGGATTCTATTCTACTTTTATACTTGTTCCTCTTCTTGCTTTTGCTTTTACCTAGAAATTTTAGGATTCTATTCTACTTTTATACTTGTTCCTCTTCTTGCTTTTGCTTTTATTTAGAAATTTTAGGATTCTATTCTACTTTTATACTTGTTCCTCTTCTTGCTTTTGCTTTTATTTAGAAATTTTAGGATTCTATTCTACTTTTATACTTGTTCCTCTTCTTGCTTTTGCTTTTATTTAGAAATTTTAGGATTCTATTCTACTTTTATACTTGTTCCTCTTCTTGCTTTTGCTTTTATTTAGAAATTTTAGGATTCTATTCTACTTTTATACTTGTTCCTCTTCTTGCTTTTGCTTTTATTTAGAAATTTTAGGATTCTATTCTACTTTTATACTTGTTCCTCTTCTTGCTTTTGCTTTTACCTAGAAATTTTAGGATTCTATTCTACTTTTATACTTGTTCCTCTTCTTGCTTTTGCTTTTATTTAGAAATTTTAGGATTCTATTCTACTTTTATACTTGTTCCTCTTCTTGCTTTTGCTTTTATTTAGAAATTTTAGGATTCTATTCTACTTTTATACTTGTTCCTCTTCTTGCTTTTGCTTTTATTTAGAAATTTTAGGATTCTATTCTACTTTTATACTTGTTCCTCTTCTTGCTTTTGCTTTTATTTAGAAATTTTAGGATTCTATTCTACTTTTATACTTGTTCCTCTTCTTGCTTTTGCTTTTATTTAGAAATTTTAGGATTCTATTCTACTTTTATACTTGTTCCTCTTCTTGCTTTTGCTTTTACCAAGAAATTTTAGGATTCTATTCTACTTTTATACTTGTTCCTCTTCTTGCTTTTGCTTTTATTTAGAAATTTTAGGATTCTATTCTACTTTTATACTTGTTCCTCTTCTTGCTTTTGCTTTTATTTAGAAATTTTAGGATTCTATTCTACTTTTATACTTGTTCCTCTTCTTGCTTTTGCTTTTATTTAGAAATTTTAGGATTCTATTCTACTTTTATACTTGTTCCTCTTCTTGCTTTTGCTTTTATTTAGAAATTTTAGGATTCTATTCTACTTTTATACTTGTTCCTCTTCTTGCTTTTGCTTTTATTTAGAAATTTTAGGATTCTATTCTACTTTTATACTTGTTCCTCTTCTTGCTTTTGCTTTTATTTAGAAATTTTAGGATTCTATTCTACTTTTATACTTGTTCCTCTTCTTGCTTTTGCTTTTATTTAGAAATTTTAGGATTCTATTCTACTTTTATACTTGTTCCTCTTCTTGCTTTTGCTTTTACCTAGAAATTTTAGGATTCTATTCTACTTTTATACTTGTTCCTCTTCTTGCTTTTGCTTTTATTTAGAAATTTTAGGATTCTATTCTACTTTTATACTTGTTCCTCTTCTTGCTTTTGCTTTTATTTAGAAATTTTAGGATTCTATTCTACTTTTATACTTGTTCCTCTTCTTCCTTTTGCTTTTATTTAGAAATTTTAGGATTCTATTCTACTTTTATACTTGTTCCTCTTCTTCCTTTTGCTTTTATTTAGAAATTTTAGGATTCTATTCTACTTTTATACTTGTTCCTCTTCTTGCTTTTGCTTTTATTTAGAAATTTTAGGATTCTATTCTACTTTTATACTTGTTCCTCTTCTTGCTTTTGCTTTTATTTAGAAATTTTAGGATTCTATTCTACTTTTATACTTGTTCCTCTTCTTCCTTTTGCTTTTATTTAGAAATTTTAGGATTCTATTCTACTTTTATACTTGTTCCTCTTCTTCCTTTTGCTTTTACTTAGAAATTTTAGGATTCTATTCTACTTTTATACTTGTTCCTCTTCTTCCTTTTGCTTTTATTTAGAAATTTTAGGATTCTATTCTACTTTTATACTTGTTCCTCTTCTTGCTTTTGCTTTTATTTAGAAATTTTAGGATTCTATTCTACTTTTATACTTGTTCCTCTTCTTGCTTTTGCTTTTATTTAGAAATTTTAGGATTCTATTCTACTTTTATACTTGTTCCTCTTCTTGCTTTTGCTTTTACCTAGAAATTTTAGGATTCTATTCTACTTTTATACTTGTTCCTCTTCTTGCTTTTGCTTTTACCTAGAAATTTTAGGATTCTATTCTACTTTTATACTTGTTCCTCTTCTTGCTTTTGCTTTTATTTAGAAATTTTAGGATTCTATTCTACTTTTATACTTGTTCCTCTTCTTGCTTTTGCTTTTATTTAGAAATTTTAGGATTCTATTCTACTTTTATACTTGTTCCTCTTCTTGCTTTTGCTTTTATTTAGAAATTTTAGGATTCTATTCTACTTTTATACTTGTTCCTCTTCTTCCTTTTGCTTTTATTTAGAAATTTTAGGATTCTATTCTACTTTTATACTTGTTCCTCTTCTTCCTTTTGCTTTTATTTAGAAATTTTAGGATTCTATTCTACTTTTATACTTGTTCCTCTTCTTGCTTTTGCTTTTATTTAGAAATTTTAGGATTCTATTCTACTTTTATACTTGTTCCTCTTCTTGCTTTTGCTTTTATTTAGAAATTTTAGGATTCTATTCTACTTTTATACTTGTTCCTCTTCTTCCTTTTGCTTTTATTTAGAAATTTTAGGATTCTATTCTACTTTTATACTTGTTCCTCTTCTTCCTTTTGCTTTTACTTAGAAATTTTAGGATTCTATTCTACTTTTATACTTGTTCCTCTTCTTCCTTTTGCTTTTATTTAGAAATTTTAGGATTCTATTCTACTTTTATACTTGTTCCTCTTCTTGCTTTTGCTTTTATTTAGAAATTTTAGGATTCTATTCTACTTTTATACTTGTTCCTCTTCTTGCTTTTGCTTTTATTTAGAAATTTTAGGATTCTATTCTACTTTTATACTTGTTCCTCTTCTTGCTTTTGCTTTTATTTAGAAATTTTAGGATTCTATTCTACTTTTATACTTGTTCCTCTTCTTGCTTTTGCTTTTATTTAGAAATTTTAGGATTCTATTCTACTTTTATACTTGTTCCTCTTCTTGCTTTTGCTTTTACCTAGAAATTTTAGGATTCTATTCTACTTTTATACTTGTTCCTCTTCTTGCTTTTGCTTTTACCTAGAAATTTTAGGATTCTATTCTACTTTTATACTTGTTCCTCTTCTTGCTTTTGCTTTTATTTAGAAATTTTAGGATTCTATTCTACTTTTATACTTGTTCCTCTTCTTGCTTTTGCTTTTATTTAGAAATTTTAGGATTCTATTCTACTTTTATACTTGTTCCTCTTCTTGCTTTTGCTTTTATTTAGAAATTTTAGGATTCTAATGAACGAGATTTGTTTACAGGATGATTATTAATTATTGAATACTAATGAACGAGATTTTTTTACCTAGAAATTTTAGGATTCTATTCTACTTTTATACTTGTTCCTCTTCTTGCTTTTGCTTTTATTTAGAAATTTTAGGATTCTATTCTACTTTTATACTTGTTCCTCTTCTTGCTTTTGCTTTTATTTAGAAATTTTAGGATTCTATTCTACTTTTATACTTGTTCCTCTTCTTGCTTTTGCTTTTATTTAGAAATTTTAGGATTCTATTCTACTTTTATACTTGTTCCTCTTCTTCCTTTTGCTTTTATTTAGAAATTTTAGGATTCTAATGAACGAGATTTGTTTACAGGATGATTATTAATTATTGAATACTAATGAACGAGATTTTTTTACCTAGAAATTTTAGGATTCTATTCTACTTTTATACTTGTTCCTCTTCTTGCTTTTGCTTTTATTTAGAAATTTTAGGATTCTATTCTACTTTTATACTTGTTCCTCTTCTTGCTTTTGCTTTTATTTAGAAATTTTAGGATTCTAATGAACGAGATTTGTTTACAGGATGATTATTAATTATTGAATACTAATGAACGAGATTTTTTTACCTAGAAATTTTAGGATTCTATTCTACTTTTATACTTGTTCCTCTTCTTGCTTTTGCTTTTATTTAGAAATTTTAGGATTCTATTCTACTTTTATACTTGTTCCTCTTCTTGCTTTTGCTTTTATTTAGAAATTTTAGGATTCTATTCTACTTTTATACTTGTTCCTCTTCTTCCTTTTGCTTTTATTTAGAAATTTTAGGATTCTAATGAACGAGATTTGTTTACAGGATGATTATTAATTATTGAATACTAATGAACGAGATTTTTTTACCTAGAAATTTTAGGATTCTATTCTACTTTTATACTTGTTCCTCTTCTTGCTTTTGCTTTTATTTAGAAATTTTAGGATTCTAATGAACGAGATTTGTTTACAGGATGATTATTAATTATTGAATACTAATGAACGAGATTTTTTTACCTAGAAATTTTAGGATTCTATTCTACTTTTATACTTGTTCCTCTTCTTGCTTTTGCTTTTATTTAGAAATTTTAGGATTCTATTCTACTTTTATACTTGTTCCTCTTCTTGCTTTTGCTTTTATTTAGAAATTTTAGGATTCTATTCTACTTTTATACTTGTTCCTCTTCTTCCTTTTGCTTTTATTTAGAAATTTTAGGATTCTAATGAACGAGATTTGTTTACAGGATGATTATTAATTATTGAATACTAATGAACGAGATTTTTTTACCTAGAAATTTTAGGATTCTATTCTACTTTTATACTTGTTCCTCTTCTTGCTTTTGCTTTTATTTAGAAATTTTAGGATTCTATTCTACTTTTATACTTGTTCCTCTTCTTGCTTTTGCTTTTATTTAGAAATTTTAGGATTCTAATGAACGAGATTTGTTTACAGGATGATTATTAATTATTGAATACTAATGAACGAGATTTTTTTACCTAGAAATTTTAGGATTCTATTCTACTTTTATACTTGTTCCTCTTCTTGCTTTTGCTTTTATTTAGAAATTTTAGGATTCTATTCTACTTTTATACTTGTTCCTCTTCTTGCTTTTGCTTTTATTTAGAAATTTTAGGATTCTATTCTACTTTTATACTTGTTCCTCTTCTTGCTTTTGCTTTTATTTAGAAATTTTAGGATTCTATTCTACTTTTATACTTGTTCCTCTTCTTGCTTTTGCTTTTATTTAGAAATTTTAGGATTCTATTCTACTTTTATACTTGTTCCTCTTCTTCCTTTTGCTTTTATTTAGAAATTTTAGGATTCTAATGAACGAGATTTGTTTACAGGATGATTATTAATTATTGAATACTAATGAACGAGATTTTTTTACCTAGAAATTTTAGGATTCTATTCTACTTTTATACTTGTTCCTCTTCTTGCTTTTGCTTTTATTTAGAAATTTTAGGATTCTATTCTACTTTTATACTTGTTCCTCTTCTTGCTTTTGCTTTTATTTAGAAATTTTAGGATTCTAATGAACGAGATTTGTTTACAGGATGATTATTAATTATTGAATACTAATGAACGAGATTTTTTTACCTAGAAATTTTAGGATTCTATTCTACTTTTATACTTGTTCCTCTTCTTGCTTTTGCTTTTATTTAGAAATTTTAGGATTCTATTCTACTTTTATACTTGTTCCTCTTCTTGCTTTTGCTTTTATTTAGAAATTTTAGGATTCTAATGAACGAGATTTGTTTACAGGATGATTATTAATTATTGAATACTAATGAACGAGATTTTTTTACCTAGAAATTTTAGGATTCTATTCTACTTTTATACTTGTTCCTCTTCTTGCTTTTGCTTTTATTTAGAAATTTTAGGATTCTATTCTACTTTTATACTTGTTCCTCTTCTTGCTTTTGCTTTTATTTAGAAATTTTAGGATTCTATTCTACTTTTATACTTGTTCCTCTTCTTGCTTTTGCTTTTATTTAGAAATTTTAGGATTCTATTCTACTTTTATACTTGTTCCTCTTCTTGCTTTTGCTTTTATTTAGAAATTTTAGGATTCTATTCTACTTTTATACTTGTTCCTCTTCTTGCTTTTGCTTTTATTTAGAAATTTTAGGATTCTATTCTACTTTTATACTTGTTCCTCTTCTTGCTTTTGCTTTTATTTAGAAATTTTAGGATTCTATTCTACTTTTATACTTGTTCCTCTTCTTGCTTTTGCTTTTATTTAGAAATTTTAGGATTCTAATGAACGAGATTTGTTTACAGGATGATTATTAATTATTGAATACTAATGAACGAGATTTTTTTACCTAGAAATTTTAGGATTCTATTCTACTTTTATACTTGTTCCTCTTCTTGCTTTTGCTTTTATTTAGAAATTTTAGGATTCTATTCTACTTTTATACTTGTTCCTCTTCTTGCTTTTGCTTTTATTTAGAAATTTTAGGATTCTATTCTACTTTTATACTTGTTCCTCTTCTTGCTTTTGCTTTTATTTAGAAATTTTAGGATTCTATTCTACTTTTATACTTGTTCCTCTTCTTGCTTTTGCTTTTATTTAGAAATTTTAGGATTCTATTCTACTTTTATACTTGTTCCTCTTCTTGCTTTTGCTTTTATTTAGAAATTTTAGGATTCTATTCTACTTTTATACTTGTTCCTCTTCTTGCTTTTGCTTTTATTTAGAAATTTTAGGATTCTAATGAACGAGATTTGTTTACAGGATGATTATTAATTATTGAATACTAATGAACGAGATTTTTTTACCTAGAAATTTTAGGATTCTATTCTACTTTTATACTTGTTCCTCTTCTTGCTTTTGCTTTTATTTAGAAATTTTAGGATTCTATTCTACTTTTATACTTGTTCCTCTTCTTGCTTTTGCTTTTATTTAGAAATTTTAGGATTCTATTCTACTTTTATACTTGTTCCTCTTCTTGCTTTTGCTTTTATTTAGAAATTTTAGGATTCTATTCTACTTTTATACTTGTTCCTCTTCTTGCTTTTGCTTTTATTTAGAAATTTTAGGATTCTAATGAACGAGATTTGTTTACAGGATGATTATTAATTATTGAATACTAATGAACGAGATTTTTTTACCTAGAAATTTTAGGATTCTATTCTACTTTTATACTTGTTCCTCTTCTTGCTTTTGCTTTTATTTAGAAATTTTAGGATTCTATTCTACTTTTATACTTGTTCCTCTTCTTGCTTTTGCTTTTATTTAGAAATTTTAGGATTCTAATGAACGAGATTTGTTTACAGGATGATTATTAATTATTGAATACTAATGAACGAGATTTTTTTACCTAGAAATTTTAGGATTCTATTCTACTTTTATACTTGTTCCTCTTCTTGCTTTTGCTTTTATTTAGAAATTTTAGGATTCTATTCTACTTTTATACTTGTTCCTCTTCTTGCTTTTGCTTTTATTTAGAAATTTTAGGATTCTATTCTACTTTTATACTTGTTCCTCTTCTTGCTTTTGCTTTTATTTAGAAATTTTAGGATTCTATTCTACTTTTATACTTGTTCCTCTTCTTGCTTTTGCTTTTATTTAGAAATTTTAGGATTCTAATGAACGAGATTTGTTTACAGGATGATTATTAATTATTGAATACTAATGAACGAGATTTTTTTACCTAGAAATTTTAGGATTCTATTCTACTTTTATACTTGTTCCTCTTCTTGCTTTTGCTTTTATTTAGAAATTTTAGGATTCTATTCTACTTTTATACTTGTTCCTCTTCTTGCTTTTGCTTTTATTTAGAAATTTTAGGATTCTATTCTACTTTTATACTTGTTCCTCTTCTTGCTTTTGCTTTTATTTAGAAATTTTAGGATTCTATTCTACTTTTATACTTGTTCCTCTTCTTGCTTTTGCTTTTATTTAGAAATTTTAGGATTCTATTCTACTTTTATACTTGTTCCTCTTCTTGCTTTTGCTTTTATTTAGAAATTTTAGGATTCTAATGAACGAGATTTGTTTACAGGATGATTATTAATTATTGAATACTAATGAACGAGATTTTTTTACCTAGAAATTTTAGGATTCTATTCTACTTTTATACTTGTTCCTCTTCTTGCTTTTGCTTTTATTTAGAAATTTTAGGATTCTATTCTACTTTTATACTTGTTCCTCTTCTTGCTTTTGCTTTTATTTAGAAATTTTAGGATTCTATTCTACTTTTATACTTGTTCCTCTTCTTGCTTTTGCTTTTATTTAGAAATTTTAGGATTCTATTCTACTTTTATACTTGTTCCTCTTCTTGCTTTTGCTTTTATTTAGAAATTTTAGGATTCTATTCTACTTTTATACTTGTTCCTCTTCTTGCTTTTGCTTTTATTTAGAAATTTTAGGATTCTAATGAACGAGATTTGTTTACAGGATGATTATTAATTATTGAATACTAATGAACGAGATTTTTTTACCTAGAAATTTTAGGATTCTATTCTACTTTTATACTTGTTCCTCTTCTTGCTTTTGCTTTTATTTAGAAATTTTAGGATTCTATTCTACTTTTATACTTGTTCCTCTTCTTGCTTTTGCTTTTATTTAGAAATTTTAGGATTCTATTCTACTTTTATACTTGTTCCTCTTCTTGCTTTTGCTTTTATTTAGAAATTTTAGGATTCTATTCTACTTTTATACTTGTTCCTCTTCTTGCTTTTGCTTTTATTTAGAAATTTTAGGATTCTATTCTACTTTTATACTTGTTCCTCTTCTTGCTTTTGCTTTTATTTAGAAATTTTAGGATTCTATTCTACTTTTATACTTGTTCCTCTTCTTGCTTTTGTTTTTATTTAGAAATTTTAGGATTCTATTCTACTTTTATACTTGTTCCTCTTCTTGCTTTTGCTTTTATTTAGAAATTTTAGGATTCTAATGAACGAGATTTGTTTACAGGATGATTATTAATTATTGAATACTAATGAACGAGATTTTTTTACCTAGAAATTTTAGGATTCTATTCTACTTTTATACTTGTTCCTCTTCTTGCTTTTGCTTTTATTTAGAAATTTTAGGATTCTATTCTACTTTTATACTTGTTCCTCTTCTTGCTTTTGCTTTTATTTAGAAATTTTAGGATTCTATTCTACTTTTATACTTGTTCCTCTTCTTGCTTTTGCTTTTATTTAGAAATTTTAGGATTCTAATGAACGAGATTTGTTTACAGGATGATTATTAATTATTGAATACTAATGAACGAGATTTTTTTACCTAGAAATTTTAGGATTCTATTCTACTTTTATACTTGTTCCTCTTCTTGCTTTTGCTTTTATTTAGAAATTTTAGGATTCTATTCTACTTTTATACTTGTTCCTCTTCTTGCTTTTGCTTTTATTTAGAAATTTTAGGATTCTATTCTACTTTTATACTTGTTCCTCTTCTTGCTTTTGCTTTTATTTAGAAATTTTAGGATTCTATTCTACTTTTATACTTGTTCCTCTTCTTGCTTTTGCTTTTATTTAGAAATTTTAGGATTCTAATGAACGAGATTTGTTTACAGGATGATTATTAATTATTGAATACTAATGAACGAGATTTTTTTACCTAGAAATTTTAGGATTCTATTCTACTTTTATACTTGTTCCTCTTCTTGCTTTTGCTTTTATTTAGAAATTTTAGGATTCTATTCTACTTTTATACTTGTTCCTCTTCTTGCTTTTGCTTTTATTTAGAAATTTTAGGATTCTAATGAACGAGATTTGTTTACAGGATGATTATTAATTATTGAATACTAATGAACGAGATTTTTTTACCTAGAAATTTTAGGATTCTATTCTACTTTTATACTTGTTCCTCTTCTTGCTTTTGCTTTTATTTAGAAATTTTAGGATTCTATTCTACTTTTATACTTGTTCCTCTTCTTGCTTTTGCTTTTATTTAGAAATTTTAGGATTCTATTCTACTTTTATACTTGTTCCTCTTCTTGCTTTTGCTTTTATTTAGAAATTTTAGGATTCTAATGAACGAGATTTGTTTACAGGATGATTATTAATTATTGAATACTAATGAACGAGATTTTTTTACCTAGAAATTTTAGGATTCTATTCTACTTTTATACTTGTTCCTCTTCTTGCTTTTGCTTTTATTTAGAAATTTTAGGATTCTATTCTACTTTTATACTTGTTCCTCTTCTTGCTTTTGCTTTTATTTAGAAATTTTAGGATTCTATTCTACTTTTATACTTGTTCCTCTTCTTGCTTTTGCTTTTATTTAGAAATTTTAGGATTCTAATGAACGAGATTTGTTTACAGGATGATTATTAATTATTGAATACTAATGAACGAGATTTTTTTACCTAGAAATTTTAGGATTCTATTCTACTTTTATACTTGTTCCTCTTCTTGCTTTTGCTTTTATTTAGAAATTTTAGGATTCTAATGAACGAGATTTGTTTACAGGATGATTATTAATTATTGAATACTAATGAACGAGATTTTTTTACCTAGAAATTTTAGGATTCTATTCTACTTTTATACTTGTTCCTCTTCTTGCTTTTGCTTTTATTTAGAAATTTTAGGATTCTATTCTACTTTTATACTTGTTCCTCTTCTTGCTTTTGCTTTTATTTAGAAATTTTAGGATTCTAATGAACGAGATTTGTTTACAGGATGATTATTAATTATTGAATACTAATGAACGAGATTTTTTTACCTAGAAATTTTAGGATTCTATTCTACTTTTATACTTGTTCCTCTTCTTGCTTTTGCTTTTATTTAGAAATTTTAGGATTCTAATGAACGAGATTTGTTTACAGGATGATTATTAATTATTGAATACTAATGAACGAGATTTTTTTACCTAGAAATTTTAGGATTCTATTCTACTTTTATACTTGTTCCTCTTCTTGCTTTTGCTTTTATTTAGAAATTTTATGATTCTATTCTACTTTTATACTTGTTCCTCTTCTTGCTTTTGCTTTTATTTAGAAATTTTAGGATTCTAATGAACGAGATTTGTTTACAGGATGATTATTAATTATTGAATACTAATGAACGAGATTTTTTTACCTAGAAATTTTAGGATTCTATTCTACTTTTATACTTGTTCCTCTTCTTGCTTTTGCTTTTATTTAGAAATTTTAGGATTCTATTCTACTTTTATACTTGTTCCTCTTCTTGCTTTTGCTTTTATTTAGAAATTTTAGGATTCTAATGAACGAGATTTGTTTACAGGATGATTATTAATTATTGAATACTAATGAACGAGATTTTTTACCTAGAAATTTTAGGATTCTATTCTACTTTTATACTTGTTCCTCTTCTTGCTTTTGCTTTTATTTAGAAATTTTAGGATTCTAATGAACGAGATTTGTTTACAGGATGATTATTAATTATTGAATACTAATGAACGAGATTTTTTTACCTAGAAATTTTAGGATTCTATTCTACTTTTATACTTGTTCCTCTTCTTGCTTTTGCTTTTATTTAGAAATTTTAGGATTCTATTCTACTTTTATACTTGTTCCTCTTCTTGCTTTTGCTTTTATTTAGAAATTTTAGGATTCTAATGAACGAGATTTGTTTACAGGATGATTATTAATTATTGAATACTAATGAACGAGATTTTTTTACCTAGAAATTTTAGGATTCTATTCTACTTTTATACTTGTTCCTCTTCTTGCTTTTGCTTTTATTTAGAAATTTTAGGATTCTATTCTACTTTTATACTTGTTCCTCTTCTTGCTTTTGCTTTTATTTAGAAATTTTAGGATTCTATTCTACTTTTATACTTGTTCCTCTTCTTGCTTTTGCTTTTATTTAGAAATTTTAGGATTCTATTCTACTTTTATACTTGTTCCTCTTCTTGCTTTTGCTTTTATTTAGAAATTTTAGGATTCTATTCTACTTTTATACTTGTTCCTCTTCTTGCTTTTGCTTTTATTTAGAAATTTTAGGATTCTATTCTACTTTTATACTTGTTCCTCTTCTTGCTTTTGCTTTTATTTAGAAATTTTAGGATTCTATTCTACTTTTATACTTGTTCCTCTTCTTGCTTTTGCTTTTATTTAGAAATTTTAGGATTCTATTCTACTTTTATACTTGTTCCTCTTCTTGCTTTTGCTTTTATTTAGAAATTTTAGGATTCTATTCTACTTTTATACTTGTTCCTCTTCTTGCTTTTGCTTTTATTTAGAAATTTTAGGATTCTAATGAACGAGATTTGTTTACAGGATGATTATTAATTATTGAATACTAATGAACGAGATTTTTTTACCTAGAAATTTTAGGATTCTATTCTACTTTTATACTTGTTCCTCTTCTTGCTTTTGCTTTTATTTAGAAATTTTAGGATTCTAATGAACGAGATTTGTTTACAGGATGATTATTAATTATTGAATACTAATGAACGAGATTTTTTTACCTAGAAATTTTAGGATTCTATTCTACTTTTATACTTGTTCCTCTTCTTGCTTTTGCTTTTATTTAGAAATTTTAGGATTCTATTCTACTTTTATACTTGTTCCTCTTCTTGCTTTTGCTTTTATTTAGAAATTTTAGGATTCTAATGAACGAGATTTGTTTACAGGATGATTATTAATTATTGAATACTAATGAACGAGATTTTTTTACCTAGAAATTTTAGGATTCTATTCTACTTTTATACTTGTTCCTCTTCTTGCTTTTGCTTTTATTTAGAAATTTTAGGATTCTATTCTACTTTTATACTTGTTCCTCTTCTTGCTTTTGCTTTTATTTAGAAATTTTAGGATTCTATTCTACTTTTATACTTGTTCCTCTTCTTGCTTTTGCTTTTATTTAGAAATTTTAGGATTCTAATGAACGAGATTTGTTTACAGGATGATTATTAATTATTGAATACTAATGAACGAGATTTTTTTACCTAGAAATTTTAGGATTCTATTCTACTTTTATACTTGTTCCTCTTCTTGCTTTTGCTTTTATTTAGAAATTTTAGGATTCTAATGAACGAGATTTGTTTACAGGATGATTATTAATTATTGAATACTAATGAACGAGATTTTTTTACCTAGAAATTTTAGGATTCTATTCTACTTTTATACTTGTTCCTCTTCTTGCTTTTGCTTTTATTTAGAAATTTTAGGATTCTATTCTACTTTTATACTTGTTCCTCTTCTTGCTTTTGCTTTTATTTAGAAATTTTAGGATTCTATTCTACTTTTATACTTGTTCCTCTTCTTGCTTTTGCTTTTATTTAGAAATTTTAGGATTCTAATGAACGAGATTTGTTTACAGGATGATTATTAATTATTGAATACTAATGAACGAGATTTTTTTACCTAGAAATTTTAGGATTCTATTCTACTTTTATACTTGTTCCTCTTCTTGCTTTTGCTTTTATTTAGAAATTTTAGGATTCTAATGAACGAGATTTGTTTACAGGATGATTATTAATTATTGAATACTAATGAACGAGATTTTTTTACCTAGAAATTTTAGGATTCTATTCTACTTTTATACTTGTTCCTCTTCTTGCTTTTGCTTTTATTTAGAAATTTTAGGATTCTATTCTACTTTTATACTTGTTCCTCTTCTTGCTTTTGCTTTTATTTAGAAATTTTAGGATTCTAATGAACGAGATTTGTTTACAGGATGATTATTAATTATTGAATACTAATGAACGAGATTTTTTTACCTAGAAATTTTAGGATTCTATTCTACTTTTATACTTGTTCCTCTTCTTGCTTTTGCTTTTATTTAGAAATTTTAGGATTCTATTCTACTTTTATACTTGTTCCTCTTCTTGCTTTTGCTTTTATTTAGAAATTTTAGGATTCTATTCTACTTTTATACTTGTTCCTCTTCTTGCTTTTGCTTTTATTTAGAAATTTTAGGATTCTATTCTACTTTTATACTTGTTCCTCTTCTTGCTTTTGCTTTTATTTAGAAATTTTAGGATTCTATTCTACTTTTATACTTGTTCCTCTTCTTGCTTTTGCTTTTATTTAGAAATTTTAGGATTCTATTCTACTTTTATACTTGTTCCTCTTCTTGCTTTTGCTTTTATTTAGAAATTTTAGGATTCTATTCTACTTTTATACTTGTTCCTCTTCTTGCTTTTGCTTTTATTTAGAAATTTTAGGATTCTATTCTACTTTTATACTTGTTCCTCTTCTTGCTTTTGCTTTTATTTAGAAATTTTAGGATTCTATTCTACTTTTATACTTGTTCCTCTTCTTGCTTTTGCTTTTATTTAGAAATTTTAGGATTCTAATGAACGAGATTTGTTTACAGGATGATTATTAATTATTGAATACTAATGAACGAGATTTTTTTACCTAGAAATTTTAGGATTCTATTCTACTTTTATACTTGTTCCTCTTCTTGCTTTTGCTTTTATTTAGAAATTTTAGGATTCTAATGAACGAGATTTGTTTACAGGATGATTATTAATTATTGAATACTAATGAACGAGATTTTTTTACCTAGAAATTTTAGGATTCTATTCTACTTTTATACTTGTTCCTCTTCTTGCTTTTGCTTTTATTTAGAAATTTTAGGATTCTATTCTACTTTTATACTTGTTCCTCTTCTTGCTTTTGCTTTTATTTAGAAATTTTAGGATTCTATTCTACTTTTATACTTGTTCCTCTTCTTGCTTTTGCTTTTATTTAGAAATTTTAGGATTCTAATGAACGAGATTTGTTTACAGGATGATTATTAATTATTGAATACTAATGAACGAGATTTTTTTACCTAGAAATTTTAGGATTCTATTCTACTTTTATACTTGTTCCTCTTCTTGCTTTTGCTTTTATTTAGAAATTTTAGGATTCTATTCTACTTTTATACTTGTTCCTCTTCTTGCTTTTGCTTTTATTTAGAAATTTTAGGATTCTATTCTACTTTTATACTTGTTCCTCTTCTTGCTTTTGCTTTTATTTAGAAATTTTAGGATTCTAATGAACGAGATTTGTTTACAGGATGATTATTAATTATTGAATACTAATGAACGAGATTTTTTTACCTAGAAATTTTAGGATTCTATTCTACTTTTATACTTGTTCCTCTTCTTGCTTTTGCTTTTATTTAGAAATTTTAGGATTCTATTCTACTTTTATACTTGTTCCTCTTCTTGCTTTTGCTTTTATTTAGAAATTTTAGGATTCTATTCTACTTTTATACTTGTTCCTCTTCTTGCTTTTGCTTTTATTTAGAAATTTTAGGATTCTATTCTACTTTTATACTTGTTCCTCTTCTTGCTTTTGCTTTTATTTAGAAATTTTAGGATTCTATTCTACTTTTATACTTGTTCCTCTTCTTGCTTTTGCTTTTATTTAGAAATTTTAGGATTCTATTCTACTTTTATACTTGTTCCTCTTCTTGCTTTTGCTTTTATTTAGAAATTTTAGGATTCTAATGAACGAGATTTGTTTACAGGATGATTATTAATTATTGAATACTAATGAACGAGATTTTTTTACCTAGAAATTTTAGGATTCTATTCTACTTTTATACTTGTTCCTCTTCTTGCTTTTGCTTTTATTTAGAAATTTTAGGATTCTATTCTACTTTTATACTTGTTCCTCTTCTTGCTTTTGCTTTTATTTAGAAATTTTAGGATTCTATTCTACTTTTATACTTGTTCCTCTTCTTGCTTTTGCTTTTATTTAGAAATTTTAGGATTCTATTCTACTTTTATACTTGTTCCTCTTCTTGCTTTTGCTTTTATTTAGAAATTTTAGGATTCTATTCTACTTTTATACTTGTTCCTCTTCTTGCTTTTGCTTTTATTTAGAAATTTTAGGATTCTATTCTACTTTTATACTTGTTCCTCTTCTTGCTTTTGCTTTTATTTAGAAATTTTAGGATTCTAATGAACGAGATTTGTTTACAGGATGATTATTAATTATTGAATACTAATGAACGAGATTTTTTTACCTAGAAATTTTAGGATTCTATTCTACTTTTATACTTGTTCCTCTTCTTGCTTTTGCTTTTATTTAGAAATTTTAGGATTCTATTCTACTTTTATACTTGTTCCTCTTCTTGCTTTTGCTTTTATTTAGAAATTTTAGGATTCTATTCTACTTTTATACTTGTTCCTCTTCTTGCTTTTGCTTTTATTTAGAAATTTTAGGATTCTAATGAACGAGATTTGTTTACAGGATGATTATTAATTATTGAATACTAATGAACGAGATTTTTTTACCTAGAAATTTTAGGATTCTATTCTACTTTTATACTTGTTCCTCTTCTTGCTTTTGCTTTTATTTAGAAATTTTAGGATTCTATTCTACTTTTATACTTGTTCCTCTTCTTGCTTTTGCTTTTATTTAGAAATTTTAGGATTCTAATGAACGAGATTTGTTTACAGGATGATTATTAATTATTGAATACTAATGAACGAGATTTTTTTACCTAGAAATTTTAGGATTCTATTCTACTTTTATACTTGTTCCTCTTCTTGCTTTTGCTTTTATTTAGAAATTTTAGGATTCTATTCTACTTTTATACTTGTTCCTCTTCTTCCTTTTGCTTTTATTTAGAAATTTTAGGATTCTAATGAACGAGATTTGTTTACAGGATGATTATTAATTATTGAATACTAATGAACGAGATTTTTTTACCTAGAAATTTTAGGATTCTATTCTACTTTTATACTTGTTCCTCTTCTTGCTTTTGCTTTTATTTAGAAATTTTAGGATTCTATTCTACTTTTATACTTGTTCCTCTTCTTGCTTTTGCTTTTATTTAGAAATTTTAGGATTCTAATGAACGAGATTTGTTTACAGGATGATTATTAATTATTGAATACTAATGAACGAGATTTTTTTACCTAGAAATTTTAGGATTCTATTCTACTTTTATACTTGTTCCTCTTCTTGCTTTTGCTTTTATTTAGAAATTTTAGGATTCTATTCTACTTTTATACTTGTTCCTCTTCTTGCTTTTGCTTTTATTTAGAAATTTTAGGATTTTATTCTACTTTTATACTTGTTCCTCTTCTTGCTTTTGCTTTTATTTAGAAATTTTAGGATTCTATTCTACTTTTATACTTGTTCCTCTTCTTGCTTTTGCTTTTACCTAGAAATTTTAGGATTCTATTCTACTTTTATACTTGTTCCTCTTCTTGCTTTTGCTTTTATTTAGAAATTTTAGGATTCTATTCTACTTTTATACTTGTTCCTCTTCTTGCTTTTGCTTTTATTTAGAAATTTTAGGATTCTAATGAACGAGATTTGTTTACAGGATGATTATTAATTATTGAATACTAATGAACGAGATTTTTTTACCTAGAAATTTTAGGATTCTATTCTACTTTTATACTTGTTCCTCTTCTTGCTTTTGCTTTTATTTAGAAATTTTAGGATTCTATTCTACTTTTATACTTGTTCCTCTTCTTGCTTTTGCTTTTATTTAGAAATTTTAGGATTCTATTCTACTTTTATACTTGTTCCTCTTCTTGCTTTTGCTTTTATTTAGAAATTTTAGGATTCTATTCTACTTTTATACTTGTTCCTCTTCTTGCTTTTGCTTTTATTTAGAAATTTTAGGATTCTAATGAACGAGATTTGTTTACAGGATGATTATTAATTATTGAATACTAATGAACGAGATTTTTTTACCTAGAAATTTTAGGATTCTATTCTACTTTTATACTTGTTCCTCTTCTTGCTTTTGCTTTTATTTAGAAATTTTAGGATTCTATTCTACTTTTATACTTGTTCCTCTTCTTGCTTTTGCTTTTATTTAGAAATTTTAGGATTCTATTCTACTTTTATACTTGTTCCTCTTCTTGCTTTTGCTTTTATTTAGAAATTTTAGGATTCTATTCTACTTTTATACTTGTTCCTCTTCTTGCTTTTGCTTTTATTTAGAAATTTTAGGATTTTATTCTACTTTTATACTTGTTCCTCTTCTTGCTTTTGCTTTTATTTAGAAATTTTAGGATTCTATTCTACTTTTATACTTGTTCCTCTTCTTGCTTTTGCTTTTACCTAGAAATTTTAGGATTCTATTCTACTTTTATACTTGTTCCTCTTCTTGCTTTTGCTTTTATTTAGAAATTTTAGGATTTTATTCTACTTTTATACTTGTTCCTCTTCTTGCTTTTGCTTTTATTTAGAAATTTTAGGATTCTATTCTACTTTTATACTTGTTCCTCTTCTTGCTTTTGCTTTTATTTAGAAATTTTAGGATTCTATTCTACTTTTATACTTGTTCCTCTTCTTGCTTTTGCTTTTATTTAGAAATTTTAGGATTCTATTCTACTTTTATACTTGTTCCTCTTCTTGCTTTTGCTTTTATTTAGAAATTTTAGGATTCTAATGAACGAGATTTGTTTACAGGATGATTATTAATTATTGAATACTAATGAACGAGATTTTTTTACCTAGAAATTTTAGGATTCTATTCTACTTTTATACTTGTTCCTCTTCTTGCTTTTGCTTTTATTTAGAAATTTTAGGATTCTATTCTACTTTTATACTTGTTCCTCTTCTTGCTTTTGCTTTTATTTAGAAATTTTAGGATTCTATTCTACTTTTATACTTGTTCCTCTTCTTGCTTTTGCTTTTATTTAGAAATTTTAGGATTCTATTCTACTTTTATACTTGTTCCTCTTCTTGCTTTTGCTTTTATTTAGAAATTTTAGGATTCTATTCTACTTTTATACTTGTTCCTCTTCTTGCTTTTGCTTTTATTTAGAAATTTTAGGATTCTATTCTACTTTTATACTTGTTCCTCTTCTTGCTTTTGCTTTTATTTAGAAATTTTAGGATTCTATTCTACTTTTATACTTGTTCCTCTTCTTGCTTTTGCTTTTATTTAGAAATTTTAGGATTCTATTCTACTTTTATACTTGTTCCTCTTCTTGCTTTTGCTTTTATTTAGAAATTTTAGGATTCTATTCTACTTTTATACTTGTTCCTCTTCTTGCTTTTGCTTTTATTTAGAAATTTTAGGATTCTATTCTACTTTTATACTTGTTCCTCTTCTTGCTTTTGCTTTTATTTAGAAATTTTAGGATTCTAATGAACGAGATTTGTTTACAGGATGATTATTAATTATTGAATACTAATGAACGAGATTTTTTTACCTAGAAATTTTAGGATTCTATTCTACTTTTATACTTGTTCCTCTTCTTGCTTTTGCTTTTATTTAGAAATTTTAGGATTCTATTCTACTTTTATACTTGTTCCTCTTCTTGCTTTTGCTTTTATTTAGAAATTTTAGGATTCTATTCTACTTTTATACTTGTTCCTCTTCTTGCTTTTGCTTTTATTTAGAAATTTTAGGATTCTATTCTACTTTTATACTTGTTCCTCTTCTTGCTTTTGCTTTTATTTAGAAATTTTAGGATTCTATTCTACTTTTATACTTGTTCCTCTTCTTGCTTTTGCTTTTATTTAGAAATTTTAGGATTCTATTCTACTTTTATACTTGTTCCTCTTCTTGCTTTTGCTTTTATTTAGAAATTTTAGGATTCTATTCTACTTTTATACTTGTTCCTCTTCTTGCTTTTGCTTTTATTTAGAAATTTTAGGATTCTATTCTACTTTTATACTTGTTCCTCTTCTTGCTTTTGCTTTTATTTAGAAATTTTAGGATTCTATTCTACTTTTATACTTGTTCCTCTTCTTGCTTTTGCTTTTATTTAGAAATTTTAGGATTCTATTCTACTTTTATACTTGTTCCTCTTCTTGCTTTTGCTTTTATTTAGAAATTTTAGGATTCTATTCTACTTTTATACTTGTTCCTCTTCTTGCTTTTGCTTTTATTTAGAAATTTTAGGATTCTAATGAACGAGATTTGTTTACAGGATGATTATTAATTATTGAATACTAATGAACGAGATTTTTTTACCTAGAAATTTTAGGATTCTATTCTACTTTTATACTTGTTCCTCTTCTTGCTTTTGCTTTTATTTAGAAATTTTAGGATTCTATTCTACTTTTATACTTGTTCCTCTTCTTGCTTTTGCTTTTATTTAGAAATTTTAGGATTCTATTCTACTTTTATACTTGTTCCTCTTCTTGCTTTTGCTTTTATTTAGAAATTTTAGGATTCTATTCTACTTTTATACTTGTTCCTCTTCTTGCTTTTGCTTTTATTTAGAAATTTTAGGATTCTATTCTACTTTTATACTTGTTCCTCTTCTTGCTTTTGCTTTTATTTAGAAATTTTAGGATTCTATTCTACTTTTATACTTGTTCCTCTTCTTGCTTTTGCTTTTATTTAGAAATTTTAGGATTCTAATGAACGAGATTTGTTTACAGGATGATTATTAATTATTGAATACTAATGAACGAGATTTTTTTACCTAGAAATTTTAGGATTCTATTCTACTTTTATACTTGTTCCTCTTCTTGCTTTTGCTTTTATTTAGAAATTTTAGGATTCTATTCTACTTTTATACTTGTTCCTCTTCTTGCTTTTGCTTTTATTTAGAAATTTTAGGATTCTATTCTACTTTTATACTTGTTCCTCTTCTTGCTTTTGCTTTTATTTAGAAATTTTAGGATTCTATTCTACTTTTATACTTGTTCCTCTTCTTGCTTTTGCTTTTATTTAGAAATTTTAGGATTCTATTCTACTTTTATACTTGTTCCTCTTCTTGCTTTTGCTTTTATTTAGAAATTTTAGGATTCTATTCTACTTTTATACTTGTTCCTCTTCTTGCTTTTGCTTTTATTTAGAAATTTTAGGATTCTATTCTACTTTTATACTTGTTCCTCTTCTTGCTTTTGCTTTTATTTAGAAATTTTAGGATTCTATTCTACTTTTATACTTGTTCCTCTTCTTGCTTTTGCTTTTATTTAGAAATTTTAGGATTCTATTCTACTTTTATACTTGTTCCTCTTCTTGCTTTTGCTTTTATTTAGAAATTTTAGGATTCTATTCTACTTTTATACTTGTTCCTCTTCTTGCTTTTGCTTTTATTTAGAAATTTTAGGATTCTAATGAACGAGATTTGTTTACAGGATGATTATTAATTATTGAATACTAATGAACGAGATTTTTTTACCTAGAAATTTTAGGATTCTATTCTACTTTTATACTTGTTCCTCTTCTTGCTTTTGCTTTTATTTAGAAATTTTAGGATTCTATTCTACTTTTATACTTGTTCCTCTTCTTGCTTTTGCTTTTATTTAGAAATTTTAGGATTCTAATGAACGAGATTTGTTTACAGGATGATTATTAATTATTGAATACTAATGAACGAGATTTTTTTACCTAGAAATTTTAGGATTCTATTCTACTTTTATACTTGTTCCTCTTCTTGCTTTTGCTTTTATTTAGAAATTTTAGGATTCTATTCTACTTTTATACTTGTTCCTCTTCTTGCTTTTGCTTTTATTTAGAAATTTTAGGATTCTATTCTACTTTTATACTTGTTCCTCTTCTTGCTTTTGCTTTTATTTAGAAATTTTAGGATTCTATTCTACTTTTATACTTGTTCCTCTTCTTGCTTTTGCTTTTATTTAGAAATTTTAGGATTCTATTCTACTTTTATACTTGTTCCTCTTCTTGCTTTTGCTTTTATTTAGAAATTTTAGGATTCTATTCTACTTTTATACTTGTTCCTCTTCTTGCTTTTGCTTTTATTTAGAAATTTTAGGATTCTAATGAACGAGATTTGTTTACAGGATGATTATTAATTATTGAATACTAATGAACGAGATTTTTTTACCTAGAAATTTTAGGATTCTATTCTACTTTTATACTTGTTCCTCTTCTTGCTTTTGCTTTTATTTAGAAATTTTAGGATTCTATTCTACTTTTATACTTGTTCCTCTTCTTGCTTTTGCTTTTATTTAGAAATTTTAGGATTCTATTCTACTTTTATACTTGTTCCTCTTCTTGCTTTTGCTTTTATTTAGAAATTTTAGGATTCTATTCTACTTTTATACTTGTTCCTCTTCTTGCTTTTGCTTTTATTTAGAAATTTTAGGATTCTATTCTACTTTTATACTTGTTCCTCTTCTTGCTTTTGCTTTTATTTAGAAATTTTAGGATTCTATTCTACTTTTATACTTGTTCCTCTTCTTGCTTTTGCTTTTATTTAGAAATTTTAGGATTCTATTCTACTTTTATACTTGTTCCTCTTCTTGCTTTTGCTTTTATTTAGAAATTTTAGGATTCTATTCTACTTTTATACTTGTTCCTCTTCTTGCTTTTGCTTTTATTTAGAAATTTTAGGATTCTAATGAACGAGATTTGTTTACAGGATGATTATTAATTATTGAATACTAATGAACGAGATTTTTTTACCTAGAAATTTTAGGATTCTATTCTACTTTTATACTTGTTCCTCTTCTTGCTTTTGCTTTTATTTAGAAATTTTAGGATTCTATTCTACTTTTATACTTGTTCCTCTTCTTGCTTTTGCTTTTATTTAGAAATTTTAGGATTCTATTCTACTTTTATACTTGTTCCTCTTCTTGCTTTTGCTTTTATTTAGAAATTTTAGGATTCTATTCTACTTTTATACTTGTTCCTCTTCTTGCTTTTGCTTTTATTTAGAAATTTTAGGATTCTAATGAACGAGATTTGTTTACAGGATGATTATTAATTATTGAATACTAATGAACGAGATTTTTTTACCTAGAAATTTTAGGATTCTATTCTACTTTTATACTTGTTCCTCTTCTTGCTTTTGCTTTTATTTAGAAATTTTAGGATTCTATTCTACTTTTATACTTGTTCCTCTTCTTGCTTTTGCTTTTATTTAGAAATTTTAGGATTCTATTCTACTTTTATACTTGTTCCTCTTCTTGCTTTTGCTTTTATTTAGAAATTTTAGGATTCTATTCTACTTTTATACTTGTTCCTCTTCTTGCTTTTGCTTTTATTTAGAAATTTTAGGATTCTATTCTACTTTTATACTTGTTCCTCTTCTTGCTTTTGCTTTTATTTAGAAATTTTAGGATTCTATTCTACTTTTATACTTGTTCCTCTTCTTGCTTTTGCTTTTATTTAGAAATTTTAGGATTCTATTCTACTTTTATACTTGTTCCTCTTCTTGCTTTTGCTTTTATTTAGAAATTTTAGGATTCTATTCTACTTTTATACTTGTTCCTCTTCTTGCTTTTGCTTTTATTTAGAAATTTTAGGATTCTATTCTACTTTTATACTTGTTCCTCTTCTTGCTTTTGCTTTTATTTAGAAATTTTAGGATTCTATTCTACTTTTATACTTGTTCCTCTTCTTGCTTTTGCTTTTATTTAGAAATTTTAGGATTCTATTCTACTTTTATACTTGTTCCTCTTCTTGCTTTTGCTTTTATTTAGAAATTTTAGGATTCTATTCTACTTTTATACTTGTTCCTCTTCTTGCTTTTGCTTTTATTTAGAAATTTTAGGATTCTAATGAACGAGATTTGTTTACAGGATGATTATTAATTATTGAATACTAATGAACGAGATTTTTTTACCTAGAAATTTTAGGATTCTATTCTACTTTTATACTTGTTCCTCTTCTTGCTTTTGCTTTTATTTAGAAATTTTAGGATTCTATTCTACTTTTATACTTGTTCCTCTTCTTGCTTTTGCTTTTATTTAGAAATTTTAGGATTCTATTCTACTTTTATACTTGTTCCTCTTCTTGCTTTTGCTTTTATTTAGAAATTTTAGGATTCTATTCTACTTTTATACTTGTTCCTCTTCTTGCTTTTGCTTTTATTTAGAAATTTTAGGATTCTATTCTACTTTTATACTTGTTCCTCTTCTTGCTTTTGCTTTTATTTAGAAATTTTAGGATTCTATTCTACTTTTATACTTGTTCCTCTTCTTGCTTTTGCTTTTATTTAGAAATTTTAGGATTCTATTCTACTTTTATACTTGTTCCTCTTCTTGCTTTTGCTTTTATTTAGAAATTTTAGGATTCTATTCTACTTTTATACTTGTTCCTCTTCTTGCTTTTGCTTTTATTTAGAAATTTTAGGATTCTATTCTACTTTTATACTTGTTCCTCTTCTTGCTTTTGCTTTTATTTAGAAATTTTAGGATTCTATTCTACTTTTATACTTGTTCCTCTTCTTGCTTTTGCTTTTATTTAGAAATTTTAGGATTCTATTCTACTTTTATACTTGTTCCTCTTCTTGCTTTTGCTTTTATTTAGAAATTTTAGGATTCTATTCTACTTTTATACTTGTTCCTCTTCTTGCTTTTGCTTTTATTTAGAAATTTTAGGATTCTATTCTACTTTTATACTTGTTCCTCTTCTTGCTTTTGCTTTTATTTAGAAATTTTAGGATTCTAATGAACGAGATTTGTTTACAGGATGATTATTAATTATTGAATACTAATGAACGAGATTTTTTTACCTAGAAATTTTAGGATTCTATTCTACTTTTATACTTGTTCCTCTTCTTGCTTTTGCTTTTATTTAGAAATTTTAGGATTCTATTCTACTTTTATACTTGTTCCTCTTCTTGCTTTTGCTTTTATTTAGAAATTTTAGGATTCTATTCTACTTTTATACTTGTTCCTCTTCTTGCTTTTGCTTTTATTTAGAAATTTTAGGATTCTATTCTACTTTTATACTTGTTCCTCTTCTTGCTTTTGCTTTTATTTAGAAATTTTAGGATTCTAATGAACGAGATTTGTTTACAGGATGATTATTAATTATTGAATACTAATGAACGAGATTTTTTTACCTAGAAATTTTAGGATTCTATTCTACTTTTATACTTGTTCCTCTTCTTGCTTTTGCTTTTATTTAGAAATTTTAGGATTCTATTCTACTTTTATACTTGTTCCTCTTCTTGCTTTTGCTTTTATTTAGAAATTTTAGGATTCTAATGAACGAGATTTGTTTACAGGATGATTATTAATTATTGAATACTAATGAACGAGATTTTTTTACCTAGAAATTTTAGGATTCTATTCTACTTTTATACTTGTTCCTCTTCTTGCTTTTGCTTTTATTTAGAAATTTTAGGATTCTATTCTACTTTTATACTTGTTCCTCTTCTTGCTTTTGCTTTTATTTAGAAATTTTAGGATTCTAATGAACGAGATTTGTTTACAGGATGATTATTAATTATTGAATACTAATGAACGAGATTTTTTTACCTAGAAATTTTAGGATTCTATTTTACTTTTATACTTGTTCCTCTTCTTGCTTTTGCTTTTATTTAGAAATTTTAGGATTCTATTCTACTTTTATACTTGTTCCTCTTCTTGCTTTTGCTTTTATTTAGAAATTTTAGGATTCTATTCTACTTTTATACTTGTTCCTCTTCTTGCTTTTGCTTTTATTTAGAAATTTTAGGATTCTATTCTACTTTTATACTTGTTCCTCTTCTTGCTTTTGCTTTTATTTAGAAATTTTAGGATTCTATTCTACTTTTATACTTGTTCCTCTTCTTGCTTTTGCTTTTATTTAGAAATTTTAGGATTCTATTCTACTTTTATACTTGTTCCTCTTCTTCCTTTTGCTTTTATTTAGAAATTTTAGGATTCTATTCTACTTTTATACTTGTTCCTCTTCTTGCTTTTGCTTTTACCTAGAAATTTTAGGATTCTATTCTACTTTTATACTTGTTCCTCTTCTTGCTTTTGCTTTTATTTAGAAATTTTAGGATTCTATTCTACTTTTATACTTGTTCCTCTTCTTCCTTTTGCTTTTACCTAGAAATTTTAGGATTCTATTCTACTTTTATACTTGTTCCTCTTCTTGCTTTTGCTTTTACCTAGAAATTTTAGGATTCTATTCTACTTTTATACTTGTTCCTCTTCTTCCTTTTGCTTTTACCTAGAAATTTTAGGATTCTATTCTACTTTTATACTTGTTCCTCTTCTTGCTTTTGCTTTTATTTAGAAATTTTAGGATTCTATTCTACTTTTATACTTGTTCCTCTTCTTCCTTTTGCTTTTACCTAGAAATTTTAGGATTCTATTCTACTTTTATACTTGTTCCTCTTCTTGCTTTTGCTTTTATTTAGAAATTTTAGGATTCTATTCTACTTTTATACTTGTTCCTCTTCTTGCTTTTGCTTTTATTTAGAAATTTTAGGATTCTATTCTACTTTTATACTTGTTCCTCTTCTTGCTTTTGCTTTTATTTAGAAATTTTAGGATTCTATTCTACTTTTATACTTGTTCCTCTTCTTGCTTTTGCTTTTATTTAGAAATTTTAGGATTCTAATGAACGAGATTTGTTTACAGGATGATTATTAATTATTGAATACTAATGAACGAGATTTTTTTACCTAGAAATTTTAGGATTCTATTCTACTTTTATACTTGTTCCTCTTCTTGCTTTTGCTTTTATTTAGAAATTTTAGGATTCTATTCTACTTTTATACTTGTTCCTCTTCTTGCTTTTGCTTTTATTTAGAAATTTTAGGATTCTATTCTACTTTTATACTTGTTCCTCTTCTTGCTTTTGCTTTTATTTAGAAATTTTAGGATTCTATTCTACTTTTATACTTGTTCCTCTTCTT
Organism: Euprymna scolopes; assembly: GCF_053919585.1. Classification (NCBI taxonomy): domain Eukaryota; kingdom Metazoa; phylum Mollusca; class Cephalopoda; order Sepiida; family Sepiolidae; genus Euprymna; species Euprymna scolopes. Next base: position 129,747,448 of record NC_136527.1, on the reverse strand, counting down.
GCTTTTGCTTTTATTTAGAAATTTTAGGATTCTATTCTACTTTTATACTTGTTCCTCTTCTTGCTTTTGCTTTTATTTAGAAATTTTAGGATTCTATTCTACTTTTATACTTGTTCCTCTTCTTGCTTTTGCTTTTACCTAGAAATTTTAGGATTCTATTCTACTTTTATACTTGTTCCTCTTCTTGCTTTTGCTTTTATTTAGAAATTTTAGGATTCTATTCTACTTTTATACTTGTTCCTCTTCTTGCTTTTGCTTTTATTTAGAAATTTTAGGATTCTATTCTACTTTTATACTTGTTCCTCTTCTTGCTTTTGCTTTTATTTAGAAATTTTAGGATTCTATTCTACTTTTATACTTGTTCCTCTTCTTGCTTTTGCTTTTATTTAGAAATTTTAGGATTCTATTCTACTTTTATACTTGTTCCTCTTCTTGCTTTTGCTTTTATTTAGAAATTTTAGGATTCTATTCTACTTTTATACTTGTTCCTCTTCTTGCTTTTGCTTTTATTTAGAAATTTTAGGATTCTATTCTACTTTTATACTTGTTCCTCTTCTTGCTTTTGCTTTTATTTAGAAATTTTAGGATTCTATTCTACTTTTATACTTGTTCCTCTTCTTGCTTTTGCTTTTACCTAGAAATTTTAGGATTCTATTCTACTTTTATACTTGTTCCTCTTCTTGCTTTTGCTTTTACCTAGAAATTTTAGGATTCTATTCTACTTTTATACTTGTTCCTCTTCTTGCTTTTGCTTTTATTTAGAAATTTTAGGATTCTATTCTACTTTTATACTTGTTCCTCTTCTTGCTTTTGCTTTTATTTAGAAATTTTAGGATTCTATTCTACTTTTATACTTGTTCCTCTTCTTGCTTTTGCTTTTATTTAGAAATTTTAGGATTCTATTCTACTTTTATACTTGTTCCTCTTCTTGCTTTTGCTTTTATTTAGAAATTTTAGGATTCTATTCTACTTTTATACTTGTTCCTCTTCTTGCTTTTGCTTTTATTTAGAAATTTTAGGATTCTATTCTACTTTTATACTTGTTCCTCTTCTTGCTTTTGCTTTTATTTAGAAATTTTAGGATTCTATTCTACTTTTATACTTGTTCCTCTTCTTGCTTTTGCTTTTATTTAGAAATTTTAGGATTCTATTCTACTTTTATACTTGTTCCTCTTCTTGCTTTTGCTTTTATTTAGAAATTTTAGGATTCTATTCTACTTTTATACTTGTTCCTCTTCTTGCTTTTGCTTTTACCTAGAAATTTTAGGATTCTATTCTACTTTTATACTTGTTCCTCTTCTTGCTTTTGCTTTTATTTAGAAATTTTAGGATTCTATTCTACTTTTATACTTGTTCCTCTTCTTGCTTTTGCTTTTATTTAGAAATTTTAGGATTCTATTCTACTTTTATACTTGTTCCTCTTCTTGCTTTTGCTTTTATTTAGAAATTTTAGGATTCTATTCTACTTTTATACTTGTTCCTCTTCTTGCTTTTGCTTTTATTTAGAAATTTTAGGATTCTATTCTACTTTTATACTTGTTCCTCTTCTTGCTTTTGCTTTTATTTAGAAATTTTAGGATTCTATTCTACTTTTATACTTGTTCCTCTTCTTGCTTTTGCTTTTATTTAGAAATTTTAGGATTCTATTCTACTTTTATACTTGTTCCTCTTCTTCCTTTTGCTTTTATTTAGAAATTTTAGGATTCTATTCTACTTTTATACTTGTTCCTCTTCTTCCTTTTGCTTTTATTTAGAAATTTTAGGATTCTATTCTACTTTTATACTTGTTCCTCTTCTTCCTTTTGCTTTTATTTAGAAATTTTAGGATTCTATTCTACTTTTATACTTGTTCCTCTTCTTGCTTTTGCTTTTATTTAGAAATTTTAGGATTCTATTCTACTTTTATACTTGTTCCTCTTCTTCCTTTTGCTTTTATTTAGAAATTTTAGGATTCTATTCTACTTTTATACTTGTTCCTCTTCTTGCTTTTGCTTTTATTTAGAAATTTTAGGATTCTATTCTACTTTTATACTTGTTCCTCTTCTTCCTTTTGCTTTTATTTAGAAATTTTAGGATTCTATTCTACTTTTATACTTGTTCCTCTTCTTCCTTTTGCTTTTATTTAGAAATTTTAGGATTCTATTCTACTTTTATACTTGTTCCTCTTCTTGCTTTTGCTTTTATTTAGAAATTTTAGGATTCTATTCTACTTTTATACTTGTTCCTCTTCTTGCTTTTGCTTTTACCTAGAAATTTTAGGATTCTATTCTACTTTTATACTTGTTCCTCTTCTTGCTTTTGCTTTTATTTAGAAATTTTAGGATTCTATTCTACTTTTATACTTGTTCCTCTTCTTGCTTTTGCTTTTATTTAGAAATTTTAGGATTCTATTCTACTTTTATACTTGTTCCTCTTCTTGCTTTTGCTTTTATTTAGAAATTTTAGGATTCTATTCTACTTTTATACTTGTTCCTCTTCTTCCTTTTGCTTTTATTTAGAAATTTTAGGATTCTATTCTACTTTTATACTTGTTCCTCTTCTTGCTTTTGCTTTTATTTAGAAATTTTAGGATTCTATTCTACTTTTATACTTGTTCCTCTTCTTGCTTTTGCTTTTATTAAGAAATTTTAGGATTCTATTCTACTTTTATACTTGTTCCTCTTCTTCCTTTTGCTTTTATTTAGAAATTTTAGGATTCTATTCTACTTTTATACTTGTTCCTCTTCTTGCTTTTGCTTTTATTTAGAAATTTTAGGATTCTATTCTACTTTTATACTTGTTCCTCTTCTTGCTTTTGCTTTTATTTAGAAATTTTAGGATTCTATTCTACTTTTATACTTGTTCCTCTTCTTGCTTTTGCTTTTATTTAGAAATTTTAGGATTCTATTCTACTTTTATACTTGTTCCTCTTCTTCCTTTTGCTTTTATTTAGAAATTTTAGGATTCTATTCTACTTTTATACTTGTTCCTCTTCTTGCTTTTGCTTTTATTTAGAAATTTTAGGATTCTATTCTACTTTTATACTTGTTCCTCTTCTTCCTTTTGCTTTTATTAAGAAATTTTAGGATTCTATTCTACTTTTATACTTGTTCCTCTTCTTGCTTTTGCTTTTATATAGAAATTTTAGGATTCTATTCTACTTTTATACTTGTTCCTCTTCTTGCTTTTGCTTTTATTTAGAAATTTTAGGATTCTATTCTACTTTTATACTTGTTCCTCTTCTTGCTTTTGCTTTTATTTAGAAATTTTAGGATTCTATTCTACTTTTATACTTGTTCCTCTTCTTGCTTTTGCTTTTATTTAGAAATTTTAGGATTCTATTCTACTTTTATACTTGTTCCTCTTCTTGCTTTTGCTTTTATATAGAAATTTTAGGATTCTATTCTACTTTTATACTTGTTCCTCTTCTTGCTTTTGCTTTTATTTAGAAATTTTAGGATTCTATTCTACTTTTATACTTGTTCCTCTTCTTGCTTTTGCTTTTATTTAGAAATTTTAGGATTCTATTCTACTTTTATACTTGTTCCTCTTCTTGCTTTTGCTTTTATTTAGAAATTTTAGGATTCTATTCTACTTTTATACTTGTTCCTCTTCTTGCTTTTGCTTTTATTTAGAAATTTTAGGATTCTATTCTACTTTTATACTTGTTCCTCTTCTTGCTTTTGCTTTTATTTAGAAATTTTAGGATTCTATTCTACTTTTATACTTGTTCCTCTTCTTGCTTTTGCTTTTATTTAGAAATTTTAGGATTCTATTCTACTTTTATACTTGTTCCTCTTCTTGCTTTTGCTTTTATTTAGAAATTTTAGGATTCTATTCTACTTTTATACTTGTTCCTCTTCTTGCTTTTGCTTTTATTTAGAAATTTTAGGATTCTATTCTACTTTTATACTTGTTCCTCTTCTTGCTTTTGCTTTTATTTAGAAATTTTAGGATTCTATTCTACTTTTATACTTGTTCCTCTTCTTGCTTTTGCTTTTATTTAGAAATTTTAGGATTCTATTCTACTTTTATACTTGTTCCTCTTCTTGCTTTTGCTTTTATTTAGAAATTTTAGGATTCTATTCTACTTTTATACTTGTTCCTCTTCTTGCTTTTGCTTTTACCTAGAAATTTTAGGATTCTATTCTACTTTTATACTTGTTCCTCTTCTTGCTTTTGCTTTTATTTAGAAATTTTAGGATTCTATTCTACTTTTATACTTGTTCCTCTTCTTGCTTTTGCTTTTATTTAGAAATTTTAGGATTCTATTCTACTTTTATACTTGTTCCTCTTCTTGCTTTTGCTTTTATTTAGAAATTTTAGGATTCTATTCTACTTTTATACTTGTTCCTCTTCTTGCTTTTGCTTTTATTTAGAAATTTTAGGATTCTATTCTACTTTTATACTTGTTCCTCTTCTTGCTTTTGCTTTTATTTAGAAATTTTAGGATTCTATTCTACTTTTATACTTGTTCCTCTTCTTGCTTTTGCTTTTATTTAGAAATTTTAGGATTCTATTCTACTTTTATACTTGTTCCTCTTCTTGCTTTTGCTTTTATTTAGAAATTTTAGGATTCTATTCTACTTTTATACTTGTTCCTCTTCTTGCTTTTGCTTTTATTTAGAAATTTTAGGATTCTATTCTACTTTTATACTTGTTCCTCTTCTTGCTTTTGCTTTTACCTAGAAATTTTAGGATTCTATTCTACTTTTATACTTGTTCCTCTTCTTGCTTTTGCTTTTATTTAGAAATTTTAGGATTCTATTCTACTTTTATACTTGTTCCTCTTCTTGCTTTTGCTTTTATTTAGAAATTTTAGGATTCTATTCTACTTTTATACTTGTTCCTCTTCTTGCTTTTGCTTTTATTTAGAAATTTTAGGATTCTATTCTACTTTTATACTTGTTCCTCTTCTTGTTTTTGCTTTTATTTAGAAATTTTAGGATTCTATTCTACTTTTATACTTGTTCCTCTTCTTGCTTTTGCTTTTATTTAGAAATTTTAGGATTCTATTCTACTTTTATACTTGTTCCTCTTCTTGCTTTTGCTTTTATTTAGAAATTTTAGGATTCTATTCTACTTTTATACTTGTTCCTCTTCTTGCTTTTGCTTTTATTTAGAAATTTTAGGATTCTATTCTACTTTTATACTTGTTCCTCTTCTTGCTTTTGCTTTTATTTAGAAATTTTAGGATTCTATTCTACTTTTATACTTGTTCCTCTTCTTGCTTTTGCTTTTATTTAGAAATTTTAGGATTCTATTCTACTTTTATACTTGTTCCTCTTCTTGCTTTTGCTTTTATTTAGAAATTTTAGGATTCTATTCTACTTTTATACTTGTTCCTCTTCTTGCTTTTGCTTTTATTTAGAAATTTTAGGATTCTATTCTACTTTTATACTTGTTCCTCTTCTTGCTTTTGCTTTTATTTAGAAATTTTAGGATTCTATTCTACTTTTATACTTGTTCCTCTTCTTGCTTTTGCTTTTATTTAGAAATTTTAGGATTCTATTCTACTTTTATACTTGTTCCTCTTCTTGCTTTTGCTTTTATTTAGAAATTTTAGGATTCTATTCTACTTTTATACTTGTTCCTCTTCTTGCTTTTGCTTTTATTTAGAAATTTTAGGATTCTATTCTACTTTTATACTTGTTCCTCTTCTTGCTTTTGCTTTTATTTAGAAATTTTAGGATTCTATTCTACTTTTATACTTGTTCCTCTTCTTGCTTTTGCTTTTACCTAGAAATTTTAGGATTCTATTCTACTTTTATACTTGTTCCTCTTCTTGCTTTTGCTTTTATTTAGAAATTTTAGGATTCTATTCTACTTTTATACTTGTTCCTCTTCTTGCTTTTGCTTTTATTTAGAAATTTTAGGATTCTATTCTACTTTTATACTTGTTCCTCTTCTTGCTTTTGCTTTTATTTAGAAATTTTAGGATTCTATTCTACTTTTATACTTGTTCCTCTTCTTGCTTTTGCTTTTATTTAGAAATTTTAGGATTCTATTCTACTTTTATACTTGTTCCTCTTCTTGCTTTTGCTTTTATTTAGAAATTTTAGGATTCTATTCTACTTTTATACTTGTTCCTCTTCTTGCTTTTGCTTTTATTTAGAAATTTTAGGATTCTATTCTACTTTTATACTTGTTCCTCTTCTTGCTTTTGCTTTTATTTAGAAATTTTAGGATTCTATTCTACTTTTATACTTGTTCCTCTTCTTGCTTTTGCTTTTATTTAGAAATTTTAGGATTCTATTCTACTTTTATACTTGTTCCTCTTCTTGCTTTTGCTTTTACCTAGAAATTTTAGGATTCTATTCTACTTTTATACTTGTTCCTCTTCTTGCTTTTGCTTTTATTTAGAAATTTTAGGATTCTATTCTACTTTTATACTTGTTCCTCTTCTTGCTTTTGCTTTTATTTAGAAATTTTAGGATTCTATTCTACTTTTATACTTGTTCCTCTTCTTGCTTTTGCTTTTATTTAGAAATTTTAGGATTCTATTCTACTTTTATACTTGTTCCTCTTCTTGCTTTTGCTTTTATTTAGAAATTTTAGGATTCTATTCTACTTTTATACTTGTTCCTCTTCTTGCTTTTGCTTTTATTTAGAAATTTTAGGATTCTATTCTACTTTTATACTTGTTCCTCTTCTTGCTTTTGCTTTTATTTAGAAATTTTAGGATTCTATTCTACTTTTATACTTGTTCCTCTTCTTGCTTTTGCTTTTACCTAGAAATTTTAGGATTCTATTCTACTTTTATACTTGTTCCTCTTCTTGCTTTTGCTTTTATTTAGAAATTTTAGGATTCTATTCTACTTTTATACTTGTTCCTCTTCTTGCTTTTGCTTTTACCTAGAAATTTTAGGATTCTATTCTACTTTTATACTTGTTCCTCTTCTTGCTTTTGCTTTTATTTAGAAATTTTAGGATTCTATTCTACTTTTATACTTGTTCCTCTTCTTGCTTTTGCTTTTATTTAGAAATTTTAGGATTCTATTCTACTTTTATACTTGTTCCTCTTCTTGCTTTTGCTTTTACCTAGAAATTTTAGGATTCTATTCTACTTTTATACTTGTTCCTCTTCTTGCTTTTGCTTTTACCTAGAAATTTTAGGATTCTATTCTACTTTTATACTTGTTCCTCTTCTTGCTTTTGCTTTTATTTAGAAATTTTAGGATTCTATTCTACTTTTATACTTGTTCCTCTTCTTGCTTTTGCTTTTATTTAGAAATTTTAGGATTCTATTCTACTTTTATACTTGTTCCTCTTCTTGCTTTTGCTTTTATTTAGAAATTTTAGGATTCTATTCTACTTTTATACTTGTTCCTCTTCTTGCTTTTGCTTTTATTTAGAAATTTTAGGATTCTATTCTACTTTTATACTTGTTCCTCTTCTTGCTTTTGCTTTTATTTAGAAATTTTAGGATTCTATTCTACTTTTATACTTGTTCCTCTTCTTGCTTTTGCTTTTACCTAGAAATTTTAGGATTCTATTCTACTTTTATACTTGTTCCTCTTCTTGCTTTTGCTTTTATTTAGAAATTTTAGGATTCTATTCTACTTTTATACTTGTTCCTCTTCTTGCTTTTGCTTTTATTTAGAAATTTTAGGATTCTATTCTACTTTTATACTTGTTCCTCTTCTTGCTTTTGCTTTTATTTAGAAATTTTAGGATTCTATTCTACTTTTATACTTGTTCCTCTTCTTGCTTTTGCTTTTATTTAGAAATTTTAGGATTCTATTCTACTTTTATACTTGTTCCTCTTCTTGCTTTTGCTTTTATTTAGAAATTTTAGGATTCTATTCTACTTTTATACTTGTTCCTCTTCTTGCTTTTGCTTTTACCTAGAAATTTTAGGATTCTATTCTACTTTTATACTTGTTCCTCTTCTTGCTTTTGCTTTTACCTAGAAATTTTAGGATTCTATTCTACTTTTATACTTGTTCCTCTTCTTGCTTTTGCTTTTACCTAGAAATTTTAGGATTCTATTCTACTTTTATACTTGTTCCTCTTCTTGCTTTTGCTTTTACCTAGAAATTTTAGGATTCTATTCTACTTTTATACTTGTTCCTCTTCTTGCTTTTGCTTTTACCTAGAAATTTTAGGATTCTATTCTACTTTTATACTTGTTCCTCTTCTTGCTTTTGCTTTTACCTAGAAATTTTAGGATTCTATTCTACTTTTATACTTGTTCCTCTTCTTGCTTTTGCTTTTACCTAGAAATTTTAGGATTCTATTCTACTTTTATACTTGTTCCTCTTCTTGCTTTTGCTTTTACCTAGAAATTTTAGGATTCTATTCTACTTTTATACTTGTTCCTCTTCTTGCTTTTGCTTTTATTTAGAAATTTTAGGATTCTATTCTACTTTTATACTTGTTCCTCTTCTTGCTTTTGCTTTTACCTAGAAATTTTAGGATTCTATTCTACTTTTATACTTGTTCCTCTTCTTGCTTTTGCTTTTACCTAGAAATTTTAGGATTCTATTCTACTTTTATACTTGTTCCTCTTCTTGCTTTTGCTTTTACCTAGAAATTTTAGGATTCTATTCTACTTTTATACTTGTTCCTCTTCTTGCTTTTGCTTTTACCTAGAAATTTTAGGATTCTATTCTACTTTTATACTTGTTCCTCTTCTTGCTTTTGCTTTTACCTAGAAATTTTAGGATTCTATTCTACTTTTATACTTGTTCCTCTTCTTGCTTTTGCTTTTACCTAGAAATTTTAGGATTCTATTCTACTTTTATACTTGTTCCTCTTCTTGCTTTTGCTTTTACCTAGAAATTTTAGGATTCTATTCTACTTTTATACTTGTTCCTCTTCTTGCTTTTGCTTTTACCTAGAAATTTTAGGATTCTATTCTACTTTTATACTTGTTCCTCTTCTTGCTTTTGCTTTTACCTAGAAATTTTAGGATTCTATTCTACTTTTATACTTGTTCCTCTTCTTGCTTTTGCTTTTACCTAGAAATTTTAGGATTCTATTCTACTTTTATACTTGTTCCTCTTCTTGCTTTTGCTTTTACCTAGAAATTTTAGGATTCTATTCTACTTTTATACTTGTTCCTCTTCTTGCTTTTGCTTTTACCTAGAAATTTTAGGATTCTATTCTACTTTTATACTTGTTCCTCTTCTTGCTTTTGCTTTTACCTAGAAATTTTAGGATTCTATTCTACTTTTATACTTGTTCCTCTTCTTGCTTTTGCTTTTACCTAGAAATTTTAGGATTCTATTCTACTTTTATACTTGTTCCTCTTCTTGCTTTTGCTTTTACCTAGAAATTTTAGGATTCTATTCTACTTTTATACTTGTTCCTCTTCTTGCTTTTGCTTTTATTTAGAAATTTTAGGATTCTATTCTACTTTTATACTTGTTCCTCTTCTTGCTTTTGCTTTTACCTAGAAATTTTAGGATTCTATTCTACTTTTATACTTGTTCCTCTTCTTGCTTTTGCTTTTATTTAGAAATTTTAGGATTCTATTCTACTTTTATACTTGTTCCTCTTCTTGCTTTTGCTTTTATTTAGAAATTTTAGGATTCTATTCTACTTTTATACTTGTTCCTCTTCTTGCTTTTGCTTTTACCTAGAAATTTTAGGATTCTATTCTACTTTTATACTTGTTCCTCTTCTTGCTTTTGCTTTTATTTAGAAATTTTAGGATTCTATTCTACTTTTATACTTGTTCCTCTTCTTGCTTTTGCTTTTACCTAGAAATTTTAGGATTCTATTCTACTTTTATACTTGTTCCTTTTCTTGCTTTTGCTTTTATTTAGAAATTTTAGGATTCTATTCTACTTTTATACTTGTTCCTCTTCTTGCTTTTGCTTTTATTTAGAAATTTTAGGATTCTATTCTACTTTTATACTTGTTCCTCTTCTTGCTTTTGCTTTTACCTAGAAATTTTAGGATTCTATTCTACTTTTATACTTGTTCCTCTTCTTGCTTTTGCTTTTATTTAGAAATTTTAGGATTCTATTCTACTTTTATACTTGTTCCTCTTCTTGCTTTTGCTTTTATTTAGAAATTTTAGGATTCTATTCTACTTTTATACTTGTTCCTCTTCTTGCTTTTGCTTTTACCTAGAAATTTTAGGATTCTATTCTACTTTTATACTTGTTCCTCTTCTTGCTTTTGCTTTTATTTAGAAATTTTAGGATTCTATTCTACTTTTATACTTGTTCCTCTTCTTGCTTTTGCTTTTACCTAGAAATTTTAGGATTCTATTCTACTTTTATACTTGTTCCTCTTCTTGCTTTTGCTTTTATTTAGAAATTTTAGGATTCTATTCTACTTTTATACTTGTTCCTCTTCTTGCTTTTGCTTTTACCTAGAAATTTTAGGATTCTATTCTACTTTTATACTTGTTCCTCTTCTTGCTTTTGCTTTTATTTAGAAATTTTAGGATTCTATTCTACTTTTATACTTGTTCCTCTTCTTGCTTTTGCTTTTATTTAGAAATTTTAGGATTCTATTCTACTTTTATACTTGTTCCTCTTCTTGCTTTTGCTTTTACCTAGAAATTTTAGGATTCTATTCTACTTTTATACTTGTTCCTCTTCTTGCTTTTGCTTTTATTTAGAAATTTTAGGATTCTATTCTACTTTTATACTTGTTCCTCTTCTTGCTTTTGCTTTTACCTAGAAATTTTAGGATTCTATTCTACTTTTATACTTGTTCCTCTTCTTCCTTTTGCTTTTATTTAGAAATTTTAGGATTCTATTCTACTTTTATACTTGTTCCTCTTCTTGCTTTTGCTTTTATTTAGAAATTTTAGGATTCTATTCTACTTTTATACTTGTTCCTCTTCTTGCTTTTGCTTTTATTTAGAAATTTTAGGATTCTATTCTACTTTTATACTTGTTCCTCTTCTTGCTTTTGCTTTTATTTAGAAATTTTAGGATTCTATTCTACTTTTATACTTGTTCCTCTTCTTGCTTTTGCTTTTACCTAGAAATTTTAGGATTCTATTCTACTTTTATACTTGTTCCTCTTCTTGCTTTTGCTTTTACCTAGAAATTTTAGGATTCTATTCTACTTTTATACTTGTTCCTCTTCTTGCTTTTGCTTTTATTTAGAAATTTTAGGATTCTATTCTACTTTTATACTTGTTCCTCTTCTTGCTTTTGCTTTTATTTAGAAATTTTAGGATTCTATTCTACTTTTATACTTGTTCCTCTTCTTGCTTTTGCTTTTATTTAGAAATTTTAGGATTCTATTCTACTTTTATACTTGTTCCTCTTCTTGCTTTTGCTTTTATTTAGAAATTTTAGGATTCTATTCTACTTTTATACTTGTTCCTCTTCTTGCTTTTGCTTTTATTTAGAAATTTTAGGATTCTATTCTACTTTTATACTTGTTCCTCTTCTTGCTTTTGCTTTTACCTAGAAATTTTAGGATTCTATTCTACTTTTATACTTGTTCCTCTTCTTGCTTTTGCTTTTACCTAGAAATTTTAGGATTCTATTCTACTTTTATACTTGTTCCTCTTCTTGCTTTTGCTTTTATTTAGAAATTTTAGGATTCTATTCTACTTTTATACTTGTTCCTCTTCTTGCTTTTGCTTTTACCTAGAAATTTTAGGATTCTATTCTACTTTTATACTTGTTCCTCTTCTTGCTTTTGCTTTTATTTAGAAATTTTAGGATTCTATTCTACTTTTATACTTGTTCCTCTTCTTGCTTTTGCTTTTACCTAGAAATTTTAGGATTCTATTCTACTTTTATACTTGTTCCTCTTCTTGCTTTTGCTTTTATTTAGAAATTTTAGGATTCTATTCTACTTTTATACTTGTTCCTCTTCTTGCTTTTGCTTTTACCTAGAAATTTTAGGATTCTATTCTACTTTTATACTTGTTCCTCTTCTTGCTTTTGCTTTTATTTAGAAATTTTAGGATTCTATTCTACTTTTATACTTGTTCCTCTTCTTGCTTTTGCTTTTATTTAGAAATTTTAGGATTCTATTCTACTTTTATACTTGTTCCTCTTCTTGCTTTTGCTTTTATTTAGAAATTTTAGGATTCTATTCTACTTTTATACTTGTTCCTCTTCTTGCTTTTGCTTTTACCTAGAAATTTTAGGATTCTATTCTACTTTTATACTTGTTCCTCTTCTTGCTTTTGCTTTTACCTAGAAATTTTAGGATTCTATTCTACTTTTATACTTGTTCCTCTTCTTGCTTTTGCTTTTATTTAGAAATTTTAGGATTCTATTCTACTTTTATACTTGTTCCTCTTCTTGCTTTTGCTTTTATTTAGAAATTTTAGGATTCTATTCTACTTTTATACTTGTTCCTCTTCTTGCTTTTGCTTTTATTTAGAAATTTTAGGATTCTATTCTACTTTTATACTTGTTCCTCTTCTTGCTTTTGCTTTTATTTAGAAATTTTAGGATTCTATTCTACTTTTATACTTGTTCCTCTTCTTGCTTTTGCTTTTATTTAGAAATTTTAGGATTCTATTCTACTTTTATACTTGTTCCTCTTCTTCCTTTTGCTTTTATTTAGAAATTTTAGGATTCTATTCTACTTTTATACTTGTTCCTCTTCTTGCTTTTGCTTTTATTTAGAAATTTTAGGATTCTATTCTACTTTTATACTTGTTCCTCTTCTTGCTTTTGCTTTTATTTAGAAATTTTAGGATTCTATTCTACTTTTATACTTGTTCCTCTTCTTGCTTTTGCTTTTACCTAGAAATTTTAGGATTCTATTCTACTTTTATACTTGTTCCTCTTCTTCCTTTTGCTTTTATTTAGAAATTTTAGGATTCTATTCTACTTTTATACTTGTTCCTCTTCTTGCTTTTGCTTTTACCTAGAAATTTTAGGATTCTATTCTACTTTTATACTTGTTCCTCTTCTTCCTTTTGCTTTTATATAGAAATTTTAGGATTCTATTCTACTTTTATACTTGTTCCTCTTCTTGCTTTTGCTTTTATTTAGAAATTTTAGGATTCTATTCTACTTTTATACTTGTTCCTCTTCTTGCTTTTGCTTTTACCTAGAAATTTTAGGATTCTATTCTACTTTTATACTTGTTCCTCTTCTTCCTTTTGCTTTTACCTAGAAATTTTAGGATTCTATTCTACTTTTATACTTGTTCCTCTTCTTGCTTTTGCTTTTACCTAGAAATTTTAGGATTCTATTCTACTTTTATACTTGTTCCTCTTCTTCCTTTTGCTTTTATATAGAAATTTTAGGATTCTATTCTACTTTTATACTTGTTCCTCTTCTTGCTTTTGCTTTTACCTAGAAATTTTAGGATTCTATTCTACTTTTATACTTGTTCCTCTTCTTGCTTTTGCTTTTACCTAGAAATTTTAGGATTCTATTCTACTTTTATACTTGTTCCTCTTCTTCCTTTTGCTTTTATATAGAAATTTTAGGATTCTATTCTACTTTTATACTTGTTCCTCTTCTTGCTTTTGCTTTTACCTAGAAATTTTAGGATTCTATTCTACTTTTATACTTGTTCCTCTTCTTGCTTTTGCTTTTATTTAGAAATTTTAGGATTCTATTCTACTTTTATACTTGTTCCTCTTCTTCCTTTTGCTTTTATTTAGAAATTTTAGGATTCTATTCTACTTTTATACTTGTTCCTCTTCTTCCTTTTGCTTTTATTTAGAAATTTTAGGATTCTATTCTACTTTTATACTTGTTCCTCTTCTTGCTTTTGCTTTTATTTAGAAATTTTAGGATTCTATTCTACTTTTATACTTGTTCCTCTTCTTGCTTTTGCTTTTATTTAGAAATTTTAGGATTCTATTCTACTTTTATACTTGTTCCTCTTCTTGCTTTTGCTTTTATTTAGAAATTTTAGGATTCTATTCTACTTTTATACTTGTTCCTCTTCTTGCTTTTGCTTTTATTTAGAAATTTTAGGATTCTATTCTACTTTTATACTTGTTCCTCTTCTTCCTTTTGCTTTTATTTAGAAATTTTAGGATTCTATTCTACTTTTATACTTGTTCCTCTTCTTGCTTTTGCTTTTATTTAGAAATTTTAGGATTCTATTCTACTTTTATACTTGTTCCTCTTCTTGCTTTTGCTTTTATTTAGAAATTTTAGGATTCTATTCTACTTTTATACTTGTTCCTCTTCTTCCTTTTGCTTTTATTTAGAAATTTTAGGATTCTATTCTACTTTTATACTTGTTCCTCTTCTTGCTTTTGCTTTTATTTAGAAATTTTAGGATTCTATTCTACTTTTATACTTGTTCCTCTTCTTGCTTTTGCTTTTATTTAGAAATTTTAGGATTCTATTCTACTTTTATACTTGTTCCTCTTCTTGCTTTTGCTTTTATTTAGAAATTTTAGGATTCTATTCTACTTTTATACTTGTTCCTCTTCTTGCTTTTGCTTTTATTTAGAAATTTTAGGATTCTATTCTACTTTTATACTTGTTCCTCTTCTTGCTTTTGCTTTTATTTAGAAATTTTAGGATTCTATTCTACTTTTATACTTGTTCCTCTTCTTCCTTTTGCTTTTATTTAGAAATTTTAGGATTCTATTCTACTTTTATACTTGTTCCTCTTCTTGCTTTTGCTTTTATTTAGAAATTTTAGGATTCTATTCTACTTTTATACTTGTTCCTCTTCTTGCTTTTGCTTTTATTTAGAAATTTTAGGATTCTATTCTACTTTTATACTTGTTCCTCTTCTTGCTTTTGCTTTTACCTAGAAATTTTAGGATTCTATTCTACTTTTATACTTGTTCCTCTTCTTCCTTTTGCTTTTATTTAGAAATTTTAGGATTCTATTCTACTTTTATACTTGTTCCTCTTCTTCCTTTTGCTTTTATTTAGAAATTTTAGGATTCTATTCTACTTTTATACTTGTTCCTCTTCTTGCTTTTGCTTTTATTTAGAAATTTTAGGATTCTATTCTACTTTTATACTTGTTCCTCTTCTTGCTTTTGCTTTTATTTAGAAATTTTAGGATTCTATTCTACTTTTATACTTGTTCCTCTTCTTGCTTTTGCTTTTATTTAGAAATTTTAGGATTCTATTCTACTTTTATACTTGTTCCTCTTCTTCCTTTTGCTTTTATTTAGAAATTTTAGGATTCTATTCTACTTTTATACTTGTTCCTCTTCTTGCTTTTGCTTTTATTTAGAAATTTTAGGATTCTATTCTACTTTTATACTTGTTCCTCTTCTTGCTTTTGCTTTTATTTAGAAATTTTAGGATTCTATTCTACTTTTATACTTGTTCCTCTTCTTGCTTTTGCTTTTACCTAGAAATTTTAGGATTCTATTCTACTTTTATACTTGTTCCTCTTCTTCCTTTTGCTTTTATTTAGAAATTTTAGGATTCTATTCTACTTTTATACTTGTTCCTCTTCTTCCTTTTGCTTTTATTTAGAAATTTTAGGATTCTATTCTACTTTTATACTTGTTCCTCTTCTTGCTTTTGCTTTTATTTAGAAATTTTAGGATTCTATTCTACTTTTATACTTGTTCCTCTTCTTGCTTTTGCTTTTATTTAGAAATTTTAGGATTCTATTCTACTTTTATACTTGTTCCTCTTCTTGCTTTTGCTTTTACCTAGAAATTTTAGGATTCTATTCTACTTTTATACTTGTTCCTCTTCTTCCTTTTGCTTTTATATAGAAATTTTAGGATTCTATTCTACTTTTATACTTGTTCCTCTTCTTCCTTTTGCTTTTATTTAGAAATTTTAGGATTCTATTCTACTTTTATACTTGTTCCTCTTCTTCCTTTTGCTTTTACCTAGAAATTTTAGGATTCTATTCTACTTTTATACTTGTTCCTCTTCTTGCTTTTGCTTTTATTTAGAAATTTTAGGATTCTATTCTACTTTTATACTTGTTCCTCTTCTTGCTTTTGCTTTTACCTAGAAATTTTAGGATTCTATTCTACTTTTATACTTGTTCCTCTTCTTGCTTTTGCTTTTATTTAGAAATTTTAGGATTCTATTCTACTTTTATACTTGTTCCTCTTCTTGCTTTTGCTTTTACCTAGAAATTTTAGGATTCTATTCTACTTTTATACTTGTTCCTCTTCTTCCTTTTGCTTTTATATAGAAATTTTAGGATTCTATTCTACTTTTATACTTGTTCCTCTTCTTCCTTTTGCTTTTATTTAGAAATTTTAGGATTCTATTCTACTTTTATACTTGTTCCTCTTCTTCCTTTTGCTTTTATTTAGAAATTTTAGGATTCTATTCTACTTTTATACTTGTTCCTCTTCTTGCTTTTGCTTTTATTTAGAAATTTTAGGATTCTATTCTACTTTTATACTTGTTCCTCTTCTTGCTTTTGCTTTTATTTAGAAATTTTAGGATTCTATTCTACTTTTATACTTGTTCCTCTTCTTGCTTTTGCTTTTATTTAGAAATTTTAGGATTCTATTCTACTTTTATACTTGTTCCTCTTCTTGCTTTTGCTTTTATTTAGAAATTTTAGGATTCTATTCTACTTTTATACTTGTTCCTCTTCTTCCTTTTGCTTTTACCTAGAAATTTTAGGATTCTATTCTACTTTTATACTTGTTCCTCTTCTTGCTTTTGCTTTTATTTAGAAATTTTAGGATTCTATTCTACTTTTATACTTGTTCCTCTTCTTGCTTTTGCTTTTATTTAGAAATTTTAGGATTCTATTCTACTTTTATACTTGTTCCTCTTCTTCCTTTTGCTTTTATATAGAAATTTTAGGATTCTATTCTACTTTTATACTTGTTCCTCTTCTTCCTTTTGCTTTTATTTAGAAATTTTAGGATTCTATTCTACTTTTATACTTGTTCCTCTTCTTCCTTTTGCTTTTATTTAGAAATTTTAGGATTCTATTCTACTTTTATACTTGTTCCTCTTCTTGCTTTTGCTTTTATTTAGAAATTTTAGGATTCTATTCTACTTTTATACTTGTTCCTCTTCTTGCTTTTGCTTTTATTTAGAAATTTTAGGATTCTATTCTACTTTTATACTTGTTCCTCTTCTTGCTTTTGCTTTTATTTAGAAATTTTAGGATTCTATTCTACTTTTATACTTGTTCCTCTTCTTCCTTTTGCTTTTACCTAGAAATTTTAGGATTCTATTCTACTTTTATACTTGTTCCTCTTCTTCCTTTTGCTTTTATTTAGAAATTTTAGGATTCTATTCTACTTTTATACTTGTTCCTCTTCTTCCTTTTGCTTTTATTTAGAAATTTTAGGATTCTATTCTACTTTTATACTTGTTCCTCTTCTTGCTTTTGCTTTTATTTAGAAATTTTAGGATTCTATTCTACTTTTATACTTGTTCCTCTTCTTGCTTTTGCTTTTATTTAGAAATTTTAGGATTCTATTCTACTTTTATACTTGTTCCTCTTCTTTCTTTTGCTTTTATTTAGAAATTTTAGGATTCTATTCTACTTTTATACTTGTTCCTCTTCTTGCTTTTGCTTTTATTTAGAAATTTTAGGATTCTATTCTACTTTTATACTTGTTCCTCTTCTTGCTTTTGCTTTTATTTAGAAATTTTAGGATTCTATTCTACTTTTATACTTGTTCCTCTTCTTGCTTTTGCTTTTATTTAGAAATTTTAGGATTCTATTCTACTTTTATACTTGTTCCTCTTCTTGCTTTTGCTTTTATTTAGAAATTTTAGGATTCTATTCTACTTTTATACTTGTTCCTCTTCTTGCTTTTGCTTTTATTTAGAAATTTTAGGATTCTATTCTACTTTTATACTTGTTCCTCTTCTTGCTTTTGCTTTTACCTAGAAATTTTAGGATTCTATTCTACTTTTATACTTGTTCCTCTTCTTGCTTTTGCTTTTATTTAGAAATTTTAGGATTCTATTCTACTTTTATACTTGTTCCTCTTCTTGCTTTTGCTTTTATTTAGAAATTTTAGGATTCTATTCTACTTTTATACTTGTTCCTCTTCTTGCTTTTGCTTTTATTTAGAAATTTTAGGATTCTATTCTACTTTTATACTTGTTCCTCTTCTTGCTTTTGCTTTTATTTAGAAATTTTAGGATTCTATTCTACTTTTATACTTGTTCCTCTTCTTGCTTTTGCTTTTATTTAGAAATTTTAGGATTCTATTCTACTTTTATACTTGTTCCTCTTCTTGCTTTTGCTTTTATTTAGAAATTTTAGGATTCTATTCTACTTTTATACTTGTTCCTCTTCTTGCTTTTGCTTTTGCCTAGAAATTTTAGGATTCTATTCTACTTTTATACTTGTTCCTCTTCTTCCTTTTGCTTTTATTTAGAAATTTTAGGATTCTATTCTACTTTTATACTTGTTCCTCTTCTTCCTTTTGCTTTTATTTAGAAATTTTAGGATTCTATTCTACTTTTATACTTGTTCCTCTTCTTGCTTTTGCTTTTATTTAGAAATTTTAGGATTCTATTCTACTTTTATACTTGTTCCTCTTCTTGCTTTTGCTTTTGCCTAGAAATTTTAGGATTCTATTCTACTTTTATACTTGTTCCTCTTCTTCCTTTTGCTTTTATTTAGAAATTTTAGGATTCTATTCTACTTTTATACTTGTTCCTCTTCTTGCTTTTGCTTTTACTTAGAAATTTTAGGATTCTATTCTACTTTTATACTTGTTCCTCTTCTTGCTTTTGCTTTTACTTAGAAATTTTAGGATTCTATTCTACTTTTATACTTGTTCCTCTTCTTGCTTTTGCTTTTATTTAGAAATTTTAGGATTCTACTTTTATACTTGTTCCTCTTCTTGCTTTTGCTTTTATTTAGAAATTTTCAATTGAATACACGTTCACTTGCATTGGTCTATAGGATTCTCATCTACCTATATCCTTATCCCCTGTTGTTTGGACTTAGAATTTTTCAATTGAATACAATCTGAGAAGGCTTGGTCTATAGGATTGTCATCTATATATAACTACATACCCTCTTGTTTTTATTTGCTACTTATTTACTATTACTAAATACATATTAATCTCAAACCCCAAAATATTTACTACTAATTTACTATGAAATCATACGTAATCTCAAACGCAAAAAATATTTGCTAATCATTTACTATTAATTCACTATTAATCTAAAACCTAAAAAATTTGCTAGTAATTTCCTATGAAATCATGTGTAATCTCAAACCCAAATTATATTTGCTACTAATTTACTATTAAATACATATTAATCTCAAACCAAAATTATATTTGCTACTAATTTACTCTTAAATACATATTAATCTCAAACACAAATTATATTTTGAAATGTAAATCACTGGCGAGCATGTTTTAACAGGTGATATATGAACGGGGGCAACCATCAGTTTTTCAGGTATGCTGAAAACGAATATCGCTAGGAAAATTAGCACAGACAGACTGACTACTAGTTTTGGAGCTAGTTTTATTAATGCGTGTATTTTGAAATGTAAATCACTGGCGACCATGTTTGAACAGGCAGCATATGACAGGGGGCAACCCTCAGTGTGTTCAGGTATGCTGAAAACGAATATCGCAAGGAAAATCAGCACAGACTGACTATAGATTCACCATCAAAGTAGTGAAATATTTTTTTTATTTGATATAGGAATCACTACTTATCAAGCCCCAGAGGCCACTCGAGGATAAGGGTTAGAGTGTGTACAGTAGTCAATGGACAATATCATAGTAATCGTTAGAAGTGTAAATTTGGTAAATTGGATTATTTAAGAGGAACGGCTCATCAAGAACTTATTTACATTGGACTTGAAGACGACGAAATAAAAATATAAATTTGAAAGAACTATCATTTTAATGATGCCCTTCAAATCGTAAACTGCCTGTTTACATTTTTTTACATTTTTCGAAGATAATAAAAAGTGTAAAAGAAAGCAAACCTTTAGAATCCTAAAAAAATCTCCCGGGAGCATTTTTGCAACATGAAAAATATACAAACCAAAATAAAGAGAGGAGGCAACCCTACTCAAAAATATGGTTTATTACATCGCCTAAAAAAAGAAGAAGAATCGGGGGCTCCGTGGGGAAGTAAATTGTTTTCTTTTTTCTAACTTGGTTTTAAAAAGTTTTTATTGCTAACATTTATTTTCATGAACTCTAACCACACCTCACAACCCTAATCCGGCCGGTCGGGGAAAAACGTTTTTATTTTTTTAAATTTTGGTGAATACGACAACACACATACGAACGCATGTACACTCATACATACACACACACACGCACGCACACATAAGCATATCGCTTGTCACCAAGCTAAAGAAGAGAGAGAGAGAGAGTGGGGGAAGGAGAGACAGGATCGTACGTGCCGGGGTCAAACAGAAGTTAAATGAAATCGATTATAAATCGCTCGACAAAGTTGTGTCTGAACTTTTTATTCTATGAAACTTAAGATTAATAAAACGAAATAATCGTGACCCGTGGAAATTTCATGGCGAATATTTCGCATTCAAGAGAACAAAACGAAAAAATAGTGAACAAATAAATATATAAGAAAATGAATGTTACCAAAGGCAAGATAAGTTACTCTTCTACCTACCTAGATCATATTTGTTGTTTTAACTTATTTTAAAACGTTTATTTAACACAAACAAAAGTAGCGCACGGTTTTAAGTTAGAACAATAAAGAAGTGTCTGACATTTTACAGACATCTTGTGAGACTCGATAATCGCTCCAAACTCGAAAATTAAGCAAAATACTGGTAGGAACACATCCAATAAATGTTAGCAAACGTTCGAACATGTTTTCTTTTTCACATTAGCGAAACACTTATCAGAGAAAAAGCGAAAATGAGAAGCAAACACTAATGAAGAAGTCGGTTTTTATCGTTGAGCACAAAAAAAAAAAAAAAAGAGTATCTAATCTAATAGGCGTCGTGCGTGCTATAGGTCAATCTCCAACGTCTGTCCCATCGCCTCAGTGCTGCATCCCTGTTTACAAGTACTTTAATGGGATGTGCTCTCATGAACCCATAGCACTTATACCAGTGCCCGGAAAACTTGTC
Organism: Euprymna scolopes; assembly: GCF_053919585.1. Taxonomy (NCBI): domain Eukaryota; kingdom Metazoa; phylum Mollusca; class Cephalopoda; order Sepiida; family Sepiolidae; genus Euprymna; species Euprymna scolopes. The sequence continues at coordinate 129,726,561 of NC_136527.1, read as the reverse complement.
CCGGGAAAACTCGTCTCCGGAAAAACCGTACCCGGAAAACTAGAACCGTCAGTTTGTTCAGGTATGCTGAAAACGAATATCGCAAGGAAAATTAGCAGAGAAAAATAGTCTTGGAGCTAGTTTTATTAATGCGTGTATTGTGAAATGTAAATCACTGGCGACCATGTTTGAACAGGCGGCATATGAAAGGGGCAAAACCTCAGTTTGTTCAGGTATGCTGAAAACGAATATCGCAAGGAAAATTAGCACAGACAGACGAATAGTTTTCGAGATATTAATGCGTGTATTTTGAAATGTAAATCACTGGCGACCATGTTTGAGCAGGCGGTGTATGAAAGGGGCCAACCCTCAGTGTGTTCAGGTATGCTGAAAACGAATATCGCAAGGAAAATTAGCAGAGACAAATAGTTTTGGAGCTAGTCTTATTAATGCGTGTATTTGGAAATGTAAATCACTGGCGACCATGTTTGAACAGTTTGAACAGGCGGCGTATGAAAGGGGCCAACCCTCAGCTTGTTCAGGTATGCTGAAAACGAATATCTCAGCAGAACTTAAAACACTTGTTCAGGTAGGTAGAAGAGTAACTTATCTTGCCTTTTGGTAACATTTATATATTATATATTTGTTTTGTATTTTTTTTTTTTTTAACTTTTACGCTTTGTTGTCTTAACTCCGAAGGATTAACCTTAGAATTTCCACAGGTCTCCTTAGTTAAAACGAATTATTTCGCAGTTCACATTGGCGTGAAATAAACAAATCTGACTGATACAGGATTTGCCATTTCCGGTTGTCGCCGCCGCAACGCTCTTATATTTACAATCGAAAGCGTCGGCGAGTTCGTTCGTCGCTGTGTCTGGGTGTGTGTAGGAGTGGGGGCAAAGTTGTAACATTCAATACATAAAATCAACAGCTTTAATTTCTATGAATCGTCATTCGCGTATCGAGTGTCGGCGTTCTTGTCTCGAACTAAGTTGAGTTGGAAATGGATTTCTGCACGTGCATGGCTGGACGATAAGAATAACAATACAAACAACAATACTTATTATCTTCAAGTCTCTTCTTAAAGGGGCATTCGGCTACGAAGTTACAACTAGCTAATCGACACGCGACACTGTCAATGAGTTATGCGAAGCAGACGGACTGTTCCGCTGTATCAAAGTTATTAAGTGTGGTTAGACTGAAACTCATTAAAGCCAGTAATCTAAGTTTCAACTAGCTAATAGACATTCGGCACTTTCAATGAGTTATGCGATCACCGCCACTTGTCCAAAAACGGACTGTTCCGCTGTATCACAGTTATTAAGGGTGGTTAGAGTGTGACTCATCAGAGCCAGTAACCTAACTTACAACTAGCTAGTCAACATTCGACACTGTCATTGAGTTATGCGATACACTGCTAATTGTCCAGAGACGGACTGTTCTACTGTATCACAGTTGTAAAGGGTGGGTAGACTAAAACTCATAAGAGCCAGTAATCTAATTTACAACTAGCTTATCGACAGTAGACACTTTCACTGAGTTTACGTGTGTGTGTGTCTTTTTATGTGTGTGTGTGTGTGTGTGCTTCGTTAACATTCGGACTGTCCATTTTAAAATCGTTTGGGTATGCTGAAAACGAATATCGCAAGGCACAGACAAATAGTTTTCGAAATACTAATGCGTATATTTCGAGATACTAATGCGTATATTTTGAAATGTAAATCACTGGCGGTCATGTTTGAACAGGCGGCATATGTAAGGGGCCAACCTTCAGTTTGTTCAGGTATGCTGAAAACGAATATCGCAAGGAAAATGAGCAGAGACAAATAGTTTTGGAGCTAGTTTTATTAATGCGTGTATTTTGAAATGTAAATCACGGCGACCATGTTTGAACAGGCAGCATATGAAAGGGGCCAACCCTCAGTTTGTTCAGGTATGCTGAAAACGAATATCGCAAGGAAAATTAGCACAGACAGACGAATAGTTTTAGAGATAGTAATGCGTGTGTTTTGAAATGTAAATCACTGGCGACCATGTCAGAACAGGCGGCATATGAAAGGGGCCAACCATCAGTTTGTTTAGGTATGCTGAAAACGAATATCGCAAGGGAAATCAGCACAGACTGACTATAGACTCACCATCAAAGTATTGAAATATTTTTTTATTTTATAAAGGAATCACTACTTATCAAGCCCCAGAGGCCACTCGAGGATAAGGGTTAAAGTGTGTACAGTAGTCAATGGACAATATCATAGTAATCGTTAGAAGTGTACATTTGGTAAATTGGATTATTTATAAGGGGCGGCTTATCAAGAACTTGTTTACATTGGACTTGAAGACGACGTAATAAAAATATAAAGTTGCAAGAACTAGCGAAAAATATCATTTTAACGATGCATTTCAAATCGTAAACTGCCTGCTTACATTTTTTTTACATTTTTCGAAGATAATAAAAAGTGTAAAAAAAAGCAAACCTTTAGAATCCTAAAAAGATCTCCCGGGAGCATTTTTGCAACATGAAAAATATACAAACCAAAATAAAGAGAGGAGGCAACCCTGCTCAAAAATATGGTTTATTACATCGCCTAAAAAAAGAAGAAGAATCGGGGGCTCCGTGGGGAAGTAAATTGTTTTCTTTTTTCTAACTTGGTTTTAAAAAGTTTTTATTGCTAACATTTATTTTCATGAACTCTAACCACACCTCACAACCCTAAACCGGCCAGTCGGGGAAAAAAGTTTTTATTTTTTTAAATTTTGGTGAATACGACAACACACATACGCACGCATGTACACACATACACACACACGCACGCACGCACACATAAGCATATCGCTTGTCACCAAGCTAAAGAAGAGAGAGAGAGAGTGGGGGAAGGAGAGAAAGGATCGTACGTGCCGGGGTCAAACAGAAGTTAAATGAAATCGATTATAAATCGCTCGACAAAGTTGTGTCTGAACTTTTTATTCTATGAAACTTAAGATTAATAAAACGAAATAATCGTGGCCCGTGGAAATTTCATGGCGAATATTTCGCATTCAAGAGAACAAAACGAAAAAGTAGTGAATAAATAAATATATAAGAAAATGAATGTTACCAAAGGCAAGATAAGTTACTCTGCTACCTACCTAGATCACATTTTTGTTGTTTTAACTTATTTTAAAACGTTTATTCAACACAAACAAAAGTAGCGCACGGTTTTAAGTTAGAACAATAAAGAAGTGTCTGACATTTTACAGACATCTTGTGAGACTCGATAATCGCTCCAAACTCGAAAATTAAGCAAAATACTGGTAGGAACACATCCAATAAATGTCAGCAAACGTTCGAACATGTTTTCTTTTTCACATTAGCGAAACACTTATCAGAGAAAAAGCGAAAATGAGAAGCAAACACAAATGAAGAAGTCGGTTTTTATCGTTGAGCACAAAAACAACAAAAAAAAGAGTATCTAATCTAATAGTTCTATAGGTGCGTGCTATAGGTCAATCTCCAACGTCTGTCCCATCGCCTCAGTGTTGCATCCCTGTTTACAAGTACTTTAATGGGATGTGCTCTCATGAACCCATAGCACTTATACCAGTGCCCGGAAAACTTGTCCCGGGAAAACTCGTCTCTGGAAAAATCGTACCTGGAAAACTCGAACCGTTCAGTTTGTTCAGGTATGCTGAAAACGAATATCGCAAGGAAAATCAGCACAGACTGACTATAGACTCACCATCAAAGTATTGAAATATTTTTTTTATTTTATAAAGGAATCACTACTTATCAAGCCCCAGAGGCCACTCGAGGATAAGGGTTAAAGTGTGTACAGTAGTCAATGGACAATATCATAGTAATCGTTAGAAGTGTACATTTGGTAAATTGGATTATTTATAAGGGGCGGCTTATCAAGAACTTGTTTACATTGGACTTGAAGACGACGTAATAAAAATATAAAGTTGCAAGAACTAGCGAAAAATATCATTTTAACGATGCATTTCAAATCGTAAACTGCCTGCTTACATTTTTTTTACATTTTTCGAAGATAATAAAAAGTGTAAAAAAAAGCAAACCTTTAGAATCCTAAAAAGATCTCCCGGGAGCATTTTTGCAACATGAAAAATATACAAACCAAAATAAAGAGAGGAGGCAACCCTGCTCAAAAATATGGTTTATTACATCGCCTAAAAAAAGAAGAAGAATCGGGGGCTCCGTGGGGAAGTAAATTGTTTTCTTTTTTCTAACTTGGTTTTAAAAAGCTTTTATTGCTAACATTTATTTTCATGAACTCTAACCACACCTCACAACCCTAAACCGGCCGGTCGGGGAAAAAAGTTTTTATTTTTTTAAATTTTGGTGAATACGACAACACACATACGCACGCATGTACACACATACACACACACGCACGCACGCACACATAAGCATATCGCTTGTCACCAAGCTAAAGAAGAGAGAGAGAGAGAGAGTGGGGGAAGGAGAGAAAGGATCGTACGTGCCGGGGTCAAACAGAAGTTAAATGAAATCGATTATAAATCGCTCGACAAAGTTGTGTCTGAACTTTTTATTCTATGAAACTAAAGATTAATAAAACGAAATAATCGTGGCCCGTGGAAATTTCATGGCGAATATTTCGCATTCAAGAGAACAAAACGAAAAAGTAGTGAATAAATAAATATATAAGAAAATGAATGTTACCAAAGGCAAGATAAGTTACTCTGCTACCTACCTAGATCACATTTTTGTTGTTTTAACTTATTTTAAAACGTTTATTCAACACAAACAAAAGTAGCGCACGGTTTTAAGTTAGAACAATAAAGAAGTGTCTGACATTTTACAGACATCTTGTGAGACTCGATAATCGCTCCAAACTCGAAAATTAAGCAAAATACTGGTAGGAACACATCCAATAAATGTCAGCAAACGTTCGAACATGTTTTCTTTTTCACATTAGCGAAACACTTATCAGAGAAAAAGCGAAAATGAGAAGCAAACACAAATGAAGAAGTCGGTTTTTATCGTTGAGCACAAAAACAACAAAAAAAAGAGTATCTAATCTAATAGTTCTATAGGTGCGTGCTATAGGTCAATCTCCAACGTCTGTCCCATCGCCTCAGTGTTGCATCCCTGTTTACAAGTACTTTAATGGGATGTGCTCTCATGAACCCATAGCACTTATACCAGTGCCCGGAAAACTTGTCCCGGGAAAACTCGTCTCTGGAAAAATCGTACCTGGAAAACTCGAACCGTTCAGTTTGTTCAGGTATGCTGAAAACGAATATCGCAAGGAAAATCAGCACAGACTGACTATAGACTCACCATCAAAGTATTGAAATATTTTTTTATTTTATAAAGGAATCACTACTTATCAAGCCCCAGAGGCCACTCGAGAATAAGGCTTAAAGTGTGTACAGTAGTCAATGGACAATATCATAGTAATCGTTAGAAGTGTACATTTGGTAAATTGGATTATTTATAAGGGGCGGCTTATCAAGAACTTGTTTACATTGGACTTGAAGACGACGTAATAAAAATATAAAGTTGCAAGAACTAGCGAAAAATATCATTTTAACGATGCATTTCAAATCGTAAACTGCCTGCTTACATTTTTTTTACATTTTTCGAAGATAATAAAAAGTGTAAAAAAAAGCAAACCTTTAGAATCCTAAAAAGATCTCCCGGGAGCATTTTTGCAACATGAAAAATATACAAACCAAAATAAAGAGAGGAGGCAACCCTGCTCAAAAATATGGTTTATTACATCGCCTAAAAAAAGAAGAAGAATCGGGGGCTCCGTTGGGAAGTAAATTGTTTTCTTTTTTCTAACTTGGTTTTAAAAAGTTTTTATTGCTAACATTTATTTTCATGAACTCTAACCACACCTCACAAACCTCATCCGGCCGGTCGGGGAAAAAAGTTTTTATTTTTTTAAATTTTGGTGAATACGACAACACACATACGCACGCATGTACACACATACACACACACGCACGCACGCACACATAAGCATATCGCTTGTCACCAAGCTAAAGAAGAGAGAGAGAGAGTGGGGGAAGGAGAGAAAGGATCGTACGTGCCGGGGTCAAACAGAAGTTAAATGAAATCGATTATAAATCGCTCGACAAAGTTGTGTCTGAACTTTTTATTCTATGAAACTTAAGATTAATAAAACGAAATAATCGTGGCCCGTGGAAATTTCATGGCGAATATTTCGCATTCAAGAGAACAAAACGAAAAAGTAGTGAATAAATAAATATATAAGAAAATGAATGTTACCAAAGGCAAGATAAGTTACTCTGCTACCTACCTAGATCACATTTTTGTTGTTTTAACTTATTTTAAAACGTTTATTCAACACAAACAAAAGTAGCGCACGGTTTTAAGTTAGAACAATAAAGAAGTGTCTGACATTTTACAGACATCTTGTGAGACTCGATAATCGCTCCAAACTCGAAAATTAAGCAAAATACTGGTAGGAACACATCCAATAAATGTCAGCAAACGTTCGAACATGTTTTCTTTTTCACATTAGCGAAACACTTATCAGAGAAAAAGCGAAAATGAGAAGCAAACACAAATGAAGAAGTCGGTTTTTATCGTTGAGCACAAAAACAACAAAAAAAAGAGTATCTAATCTAATAGGCCCCGTGCGTGCTATAGGTCAATCTCCAACGTCTGTCCCATCGCCTCAGTGTTGCATCCCTGTTTACAAGTACTTTAATGGGATGTGCTCTCATGAACCCATAGCACTTATACCAGTGCCCGGAAAACTTGTCCCGGGAAAACTCGTCTCTGGAAAAATCGTACCTGGAAAACTCGAACCGTTCAGTTTGTTCAGGTATGCTGAAAACGAATATCGCAAGGAAAATCAGCACAGACTGACTATAGACTCACCATCAAAGTATTGAAATATTTTTTTATTTTATAAAGGAATCACTACTTATCAAGCCCCAGAGGCCACTCGAGGATAAGGCTTAAAGTGTGTACAGTAGTCAATGGACAATATCATAGTAATCGTTAGAAGTGTACATTTGGTAAATTGGATTATTTATAAGGGGCGGCTTATCAAGAACTTGTTTACATTGGACTTGAAGACGACGTAATAAAAATATAAAGTTGCAAGAACTAGCGAAAAATATCATTTTAACGATGCATTTCAAATCGTAAACTGCCTGCTTACATTTTTTTTACATTTTTCGAAGATAATAAAAAGTGTAAAAAAAAGCAAACCTTTAGAATCCTAAAAAGATCTCCCGGGAGCATTTTTGCAACATGAAAAATATACAAACCAAAATAAAGAGAGGAGGCAACCCTGCTCAAAAATATGGTTTATTACATCGCCTAAAAAAAGAAGAAGAATCGGGGGCTCCGTTGGGAAGTAAATTGTTTTCTTTTTTCTAACTTGGTTTTAAAAAGTTTTTATTGCTAACATTTATTTTCATGAACTCTAACCACACCTCACAAACCTCATCCGGCCGGTCGGGGAAAAAAGTTTTTATTTTTTTAAATTTTGGTGAATACGACAACACACATACGCACGCATGTACACACATACACACACACGCACGCACGCACACATAAGCATATCGCTTGTCACCAAGCTAAAGAAGAGAGAGAGAGAGTGGGGGAAGGAGAGAAAGGATCGTACGTGCCGGGGTCAAACAGAAGTTAAATGAAATCGATTATAAATCGCTCGACAAAGTTGTGTCTGAACTTTTTATTCTATGAAACTAAAGATTAATAAAACGAAATAATCGTGGCCCGTGGAAATTTCATGGCGAATATTTCGCATTCAAGAGAACAAAACGAAAAAGTAGTGAATAAATAAATATATAAGAAAATGAATGTTACCAAAGGCAAGATAAGTTACTCTGCTACCTACCTAGATCACATTTTTGTTGTTTTAACTTATTTTAAAACGTTTATTCAACACAAACAAAAGTAGCGCACGGTTTTAAGTTAGAACAATAAAGAAGTGTCTGACATTTTACAGACATCTTGTGAGACTCGATAATCGCTCCAAACTCGAAAATTAAGCAAAATACTGGTAGGAACACATCCAATAAATGTCAGCAAACGTTCGAACATGTTTTCTTTTTCACATTAGCGAAACACTTATCAGAGAAAAAGCGAAAATGAGAAGCAAACACAAATGAAGAAGTCGGTTTTTATCGTTGAGCACAAAAACAACAAAAAAAAGAGTATCTAATCTAATAGACCCCGTGCGTGCTATAGGTCAATCTCCAACGTCTGTCCCATCGCCTCAGTGTTGCATCCCTGTTTACAAGTACTTTAATGGGATGTGCTCTCATGAACCCATAGCACTTATACCAGTGCCCGGAAAACTTGTCCCGGGAAAACTCGTCTCTGGAAAAATCGTACCTGGAAAACTCGAACCGTTCAGTTTGTTCAGGTATGCTGAAAACGAATATCGCAAGGAAAATCAGCACAGACTGACTATAGACTCACCATCAAAGTATTGAAATATTTTTTTTATTTTATAAAGGAATCACTACTTATCAAGCCCCAGAGGCCACTCGAGGATAAGGCTTAAAGTGTGTACAGTAGTCAATGGACAATATCATAGTAATCGTTAGAAGTGTACATTTGGTAAATTGGATTATTTATAAGGGGCGGCTTATCAAGAACTTGTTTACATTGGACTTGAAGACGACGTAATAAAAATATAAAGTTGCAAGAACTAGCGAAAAATATCATTTTAACGATGCATTTCAAATCGTAAACTGCCTGCTTACATTTTTTTTACATTTTTCGAAGATAATAAAAAGTGTAAAAAAAAGCAAACCTTTAGAATCCTAAAAAGATCTCCCGGGAGCATTTTTGCAACATGAAAAATATACAAACCAAAATAAAGAGAGGAGGCAACCCTGCTCAAAAATATGGTTTATTACATCGCCTAAAAAAAGAAGAAGAATCGGGGGCTCCGTTGGGAAGTAAATTGTTTTCTTTTTTCTAACTTGGTTTTAAAAAGTTTTTATTGCTAACATTTATTTTCATGAACTCTAACCACACCTCACAAACCTCATCCGGCCGGTCGGGGAAAAAAGTTTTTATTTTTTTAAATTTTGGTGAATACGACAACACACATACGCACGCATGTACACACATACACACACACGCACGCACGCACACATAAGCATATCGCTTGTCACCAAGCTAAAGAAGAGAGAGAGAGAGTGGGGGAAGGAGAGAAAGGATCGTACGTGCCGGGGTCAAACAGAAGTTAAATGAAATCGATTATAAATCGCTCGACAAAGTTGTGTCTGAACTTTTTATTCTATGAAACTTAAGATTAATAAAACGAAATAATCGTGGCCCGTGGAAATTTCATGGCGAATATTTCGCATTCAAGAGAACAAAACGAAAAAGTAGTGAATAAATAAATATATAAGAAAATGAATGTTACCAAAGGCAAGATAAGTTACTCTGCTACCTACCTAGATCACATTTTTGTTGTTTTAACTTATTTTAAAACGTTTATTCAACACAAACAAAAGTAGCGCACGGTTTTAAGTTAGAACAATAAAGAAGTGTCTGACATTTTACAGACATCTTGTGAGACTCGATAATCGCTCCAAACTCGAAAATTAAGCAAAATACTGGTAGGAACACATCCAATAAATGTCAGCAAACGTTCGAACATGTTTTCTTTTTCACATTAGCGAAACACTTATCAGAGAAAAAGCGAAAATGAGAAGCAAACACAAATGAAGAAGTCGGTTTTTATCGTTGAGCACAAAAACAACAAAAAAAAGAGTATCTAATCTAATAGGCCCCGTGCGTGCTATAGGTCAATCTCCAACGTCTGTCCCATCGCCTCAGTGTTGCATCCCTGTTTACAAGTACTTTAATGGGATGTGCTCTCATGAACCCATAGCACTTATACCAGTGCCCGAAAAACTTGTCCCGGGAAAACTCGTCTCTGGAAAAATCGTACCTGGAAAACTCGAACCGTTCAGTTTGTTCAGGTATGCTGAAAACGAATATCGCAAGGAAAATCAGCACAGACTGACTATAGACTCACCATCAAAGTATTGAAATATTTTTTTATTTTATAAAGGAATCACTACTTATCAAGCCCCAGAGGCCACTCGAGGATAAGGCTTAAAGTGTGTACAGTAGTCAATGGACAATATCATAGTAATCGTTAGAAGTGTACATTTGGTAAATTGGATTATTTATAAGGGGCGGCTTATCAAGAACTTGTTTACATTGGACTTGAAGACGACGTAATAAAAATATAAAGTTGCAAGAACTAGCGAAAAATATCATTTTAACGATGCATTTCAAATCGTAAACTGCCTGCTTACATTTTTTTTACATTTTTCGAAGATAATAAAAAGTGTAAAAAAAAGCAAACCTTTAGAATCCTAAAAAGATCTCCCGGGAGCATTTTTGCAACATGAAAAATATACAAACCAAAATAAAGAGAGGAGGCAACCCTGCTCAAAAATATGGTTTATTACATCGCCTAAAAAAAGAAGAAGAATCGGGGGCTCCGTTGGGAAGTAAATTGTTTTCTTTTTTCTAACTTGGTTTTAAAAAGTTTTTATTGCTAACATTTATTTTCATGAACTCTAACCACACCTCACAAACCTCATCCGGCCGGTCGGGGAAAAAAGTTTTTATTTTTTTAAATTTTGGTGAATACGACAACACACATACGCACGCATGTACACACATACACACACACGCACGCACGCACACATAAGCATATCGCTTGTCACCAAGCTAAAGAAGAGAGAGAGAGAGAGTGGGGGAAGGAGAGAAAGGATCGTACGTGCCGGGGTCAAACAGAAGTTAAATGAAATCGATTATAAATCGCTCGACAAAGTTGTGTCTGAACTTTTTATTCTATGAAACTAAAGATTAATAAAACGAAATAATCGTGGCCCGTGGAAATTTCATGGCGAATATTTCGCATTCAAGAGAACAAAACGAAAAAGTAGTGAATAAATAAATATATAAGAAAATGAATGTTACCAAAGGCAAGATAAGTTACTCTGCTACCTACCTAGATCACATTTTTGTTGTTTTAACTTATTTTAAAACGTTTATTCAACACAAACAAAAGTAGCGCACGGTTTTAAGTTAGAACAATAAAGAAGTGTCTGACATTTTACAGACATCTTGTGAGACTCGATAATCGCTCCAAACTCGAAAATTAAGCAAAATACTGGTAGGAACACATCCAATAAATGTCAGCAAACGTTCGAACATGTTTTCTTTTTCACATTAGCGAAACACTTATCAGAGAAAAAGCGAAAATGAGAAGCAAACACAAATGAAGAAGTCGGTTTTTATCGTTGAGCACAAAAACAACAAAAAAAAGAGTATCTAATCTAATAGGCCCCGTGCGTGCTATAGGTCAATCTCCAACGTCTGTCCCATCGCCTCAGTGTTGCATCCCTGTTTACAAGTACTTTGATGGGATGTGCTCTCATGAACCCATAGCACTTATACCAGTGCCCGGAAAACTTGTCCCGGGAAAACTCGTCTCTGGAAAAATCGTACCTGGAAAACTCGAACCGTTCAGTTTGTTCAGGTATGCTGAAAACGAATATCGCAAGGAAAATCAGCACAGACTGACTATAGACTCACCATCAAAGTATTGAAATATTTTTTTTATTTTATAAAGGAATCACTACTTATCAAGCCCCAGAGGCCACTCGAGGATAAGGCTTAAAGTGTGTACAGTAGTCAATGGACAATATCATAGTAATCGTTAGAAGTGTACATTTGGTAAATTGGATTATTTATAAGGGGCGGCTTATCAAGAACTTGTTTACATTGGACTTGAAGACGACGTAATAAAAATATAAAGTTGCAAGAACTAGCGAAAAATATCATTTTAACGATGCATTTCAAATCGTAAACTGCCTGCTTACATTTTTTTTACATTTTTCGAAGATAATAAAAAGTGTAAAAAAAAGCAAACCTTTAGAATCCTAAAAAGATCTCCCGGGAGCATTTTTGCAACATGAAAAATATACAAACCAAAATAAAGAGAGGAGGCAACCCTGCTCAAAAATATGGTTTATTACATCGCCTAAAAAAAGAAGAAGAATCGGGGGCTCCGTTGGGAAGTAAATTGTTTTCTTTTTTCTAACTTGGTTTTAAAAAGCTTTTATTGCTAACATTTATTTTCATGAACTCTAACCACACCTCACAACCCTAAACCGGCCGGTCGGGGAAAAAAGTTTTTATTTTTTTAAATTTTGGTGAATACGACAACACACATACGCACGCATGTACACACATACACACACACGCACGCACGCACACATAAGCATATCGCTTGTCACCAAGCTAAAGAAGAGAGAGAGAGAGAGTGGGGGAAGGAGAGAAAGGATCGTACGTGCCGGGGTCAAACAGAAGTTAAATGAAATCGATTATAAATCGCTCGACAAAGTTGTGTCTGAACTTTTTATTCTATGAAACTAAAGATTAATAAAACGAAATAATCGTGGCCCGTGGAAATTTCATGGCGAATATTTCGCATTCAAGAGAACAAAACGAAAAAGTAGTGAATAAATAAATATATAAGAAAATGAATGTTACCAAAGGCAAGATAAGTTACTCTGCTACCTACCTAGATCACATTTTTGTTGTTTTAACTTATTTTAAAACGTTTATTCAACACAAACAAAAGTAGCGCACGGTTTTAAGTTAGAACAATAAAGAAGTGTCTGACATTTTACAGACATCTTGTGAGACTCGATAATCGCTCCAAACTCGAAAATTAAGCAAAATACTGGTAGGAACACATCCAATAAATGTCAGCAAACGTTCGAACATGTTTTCTTTTTCACATTAGCGAAACACTTATCAGAGAAAAAGCGAAAATGAGAAGCAAACACAAATGAAGAAGTCGGTTTTTATCGTTGAGCACAAAAACAACAAAAAAAAGAGTATCTAATCTAATAGACCCCGTGCGTGCTATAGGTCAATCTCCAACGTCTGTCCCATCGCCTCAGTGTTGCATCCCTGTTTACAAGTACTTTAATGGGATGTGCTCTCATGAACCCATAGCACTTATACCAGTGCCCGGAAAACTTGTCCCGGGAAAACTCGTCTCTGGAAAAATCGTACCTGGAAAACTCGAACCGTTCAGTTTGTTCAGGTATGCTGAAAACGAATATCGCAAGGAAAATCAGCACAGACTGACTATAGACTCACCATCAAAGTATTGAAATATTTTTTTTATTTTATAAAGGAATCACTACTTATCAAGCCCCAGAGGCCACTCGAGGATAAGGCTTAAAGTGTGTACAGTAGTCAATGGACAATATCATAGTAATCGTTAGAAGTGTACATTTGGTAAATTGGATTATTTATAAGGGGCGGCTTATCAAGAACTTGTTTACATTGGACTTGAAGACGACGTAATAAAAATATAAAGTTGCAAGAACTAGCGAAAAATATCATTTTAACGATGCATTTCAAATCGTAAACTGCCTGCTTACATTTTTTTTACATTTTTCGAAGATAATAAAAAGTGTAAAAAAAAGCAAACCTTTAGAATCCTAAAAAGATCTCCCGGGAGCATTTTTGCAACATGAAAAATATACAAACCAAAATAAAGAGAGGAGGCAACCCTGCTCAAAAATATGGTTTATTACATCGCCTAAAAAAAGAAGAAGAATCGGGGGCTCCGTTGGGAAGTAAATTGTTTTCTTTTTTCTAACTTGGTTTTAAAAAGTTTTTATTGCTAACATTTATTTTCATGAACTCTAACCACACCTCACAAACCTCATCCGGCCGGTCGGGGAAAAAAGTTTTTATTTTTTTAAATTTTGGTGAATACGACAACACACATACGCACGCATGTACACACATACACACACACGCACGCACGCACACATAAGCATATCGCTTGTCACCAAGCTAAAGAAGAGAGAGAGAGAGAGTGGGGGAAGGAGAGAAAGGATCGTACGTGCCGGGGTCAAACAGAAGTTAAATGAAATCGATTATAAATCGCTCGACAAAGTTGTGTCTGAACTTTTTATTCTATGAAACTAAAGATTAATAAAACGAAATAATCGTGGCCCGTGGAAATTTCATGGCGAATATTTCGCATTCAAGAGAACAAAACGAAAAAGTAGTGAATAAATAAATATATAAGAAAATGAATGTTACCAAAGGCAAGATAAGTTACTCTGCTACCTACCTAGATCACATTTTTGTTGTTTTAACTTATTTTAAAACGTTTATTCAACACAAACAAAAGTAGCGCACGGTTTTAAGTTAGAACAATAAAGAAGTGTCTGACATTTTACAGACATCTTGTGAGACTCGATAATCGCTCCAAACTCGAAAATTAAGCAAAATACTGGTAGGAACACATCCAATAAATGTCAGCAAACGTTCGAACATGTTTTCTTTTTCACATTAGCGAAACACTTATCAGAGAAAAAGCGAAAATGAGAAGCAAACACAAATGAAGAAGTCGGTTTTTATCGTTGAGCACAAAAACAACAAAAAAAAGAGTATCTAATCTAATAGGCCCCGTGCGTGCTATAGGTCAATCTCCAACGTCTGTCCCATCGCCTCAGTGTTGCATCCCTGTTTACAAGTACTTTGATGGGATGTGCTCTCATGAACCCATAGCACTTATACCAGTGCCCGGAAAACTTGTCCCGGGAAAACTCGTCTCTGGAAAAATCGTACCTGGAAAACTCGAACCGTTCAGTTTGTTCAGGTATGCTGAAAACGAATATCGCAAGGAAAATCAGCACAGACTGACTATAGACTCACCATCAAAGTATTGAAATATTTTTTTTATTTTATAAAGGAATCACTACTTATCAAGCCCCAGAGGCCACTCGAGGATAAGGCTTAAAGTGTGTACAGTAGTCAATGGACAATATCATAGTAATCGTTAGAAGTGTACATTTGGTAAATTGGATTATTTATAAGGGGCGGCTTATCAAGAACTTGTTTACATTGGACTTGAAGACGACGTAATAAAAATATAAAGTTGCAAGAACTAGCGAAAAATATCATTTTAACGATGCATTTCAAATCGTAAACTGCCTGCTTACATTTTTTTTACATTTTTCGAAGATAATAAAAAGTGTAAAAAAAAGCAAACCTTTAGAATCCTAAAAAGATCTCCCGGGAGCATTTTTGCAACATGAAAAATATACAAACCAAAATAAAGAGAGGAGGCAACCCTGCTCAAAAATATGGTTTATTACATCGCCTAAAAAAAGAAGAAGAATCGGGGGCTCCGTGGGGAAGTAAATTGTTTTCTTTTTTCTAACTTGGTTTTAAAAAGTTTTTATTGCTAACATTTATTTTCATGAACTCTAACCACACCTCACAACCCTAAACCGGCCAGTCGGGGAAAAAAGTTTTTATTTTTTTAAATTTTGGTGAATACGACAACACACATACGCACGCATGTACACACATACACACACACGCACGCACGCACACATAAGCATATCGCTTGTCACCAAGCTAAAGAAGAGAGAGAGAGAGTGGGGGAAGGAGAGAAAGGATCGTACGTGCCGGGGTCAAACAGAAGTTAAATGAAATCGATTATAAATCGCTCGACAAAGTTGTGTCTGAACTTTTTATTCTATGAAACTTAAGATTAATAAAACGAAATAATCGTGGCCCGTGGAAATTTCATGGCGAATATTTCGCATTCAAGAGAACAAAACGAAAAAGTAGTGAATAAATAAATATATAAGAAAATGAATGTTACCAAAGGCAAGATAAGTTACTCTGCTACCTACCTAGATCACATTTTTGTTGTTTTAACTTATTTTAAAACGTTTATTCAACACAAACAAAAGTAGCGCACGGTTTTAAGTTAGAACAATAAAGAAGTGTCTGACATTTTACAGACATCTTGTGAGACTCGATAATCGCTCCAAACTCGAAAATTAAGCAAAATACTGGTAGGAACACATCCAATAAATGTCAGCAAACGTTCGAACATGTTTTCTTTTTCACATTAGCGAAACACTTATCAGAGAAAAAGCGAAAATGAGAAGCAAACACAAATGAAGAAGTCGGTTTTTATCGTTGAGCACAAAAACAACAAAAAAAAGAGTATCTAATCTAATAGTTCTATAGGTGCGTGCTATAGGTCAATCTCCAACGTCTGTCCCATCGCCTCAGTGTTGCATCCCTGTTTACAAGTACTTTAATGGGATGTGCTCTCATGAACCCATAGCACTTATACCAGTGCCCGGAAAACTTGTCCCGGGAAAACTCGTCTCTGGAAAAATCGTACCTGGAAAACTCGAACCGTTCAGTTTGTTC
The DNA here is from genome assembly GCF_053919585.1 of Euprymna scolopes. Classification (NCBI taxonomy): domain Eukaryota; kingdom Metazoa; phylum Mollusca; class Cephalopoda; order Sepiida; family Sepiolidae; genus Euprymna; species Euprymna scolopes. The sequence continues at coordinate 129,710,303 of NC_136527.1, read as the reverse complement.
AGGTATGCTGAAAACGAATATCGCAAGGAAAATCAGCACAGACTGACTATAGACTCACCATCAAAGTATTGAAATATTTTTTTTATTTTATAAAGGAATCACTACTTATCAAGCCCCAGAGGCCACTCGAGGATAAGGCTTAAAGTGTGTACAGTAGTCAATGGACAATATCATAGTAATCGTTAGAAGTGTACATTTGGTAAATTGGATTATTTATAAGGGGCGGCTTATCAAGAACTTGTTTACATTGGACTTGAAGACGACGTAATAAAAATATAAAGTTGCAAGAACTAGCGAAAAATATCATTTTAACGATGCATTTCAAATCGTAAACTGCCTGCTTACATTTTTTTTACATTTTTCGAAGATAATAAAAAGTGTAAAAAAAAGCAAACCTTTAGAATCCTAAAAAGATCTCCCGGGAGCATTTTTGCAACATGAAAAATATACAAACCAAAATAAAGAGAGGAGGCAACCCTGCTCAAAAATATGGTTTATTACATCGCCTAAAAAAAGAAGAAGAATCGGGGGCTCCGTTGGGAAGTAAATTGTTTTCTTTTTTCTAACTTGGTTTTAAAAAGTTTTTATTGCTAACATTTATTTTCATGAACTCTAACCACACCTCACAAACCTCATCCGGCCGGTCGGGGAAAAAAGTTTTTATTTTTTTAAATTTTGGTGAATACGACAACACACATACGCACGCATGTACACACATACACACACACGCACGCACGCACACATAAGCATATCGCTTGTCACCAAGCTAAAGAAGAGAGAGAGAGAGAGTGGGGGAAGGAGAGAAAGGATCGTACGTGCCGGGGTCAAACAGAAGTTAAATGAAATCGATTATAAATCGCTCGACAAAGTTGTGTCTGAACTTTTTATTCTATGAAACTAAAGATTAATAAAACGAAATAATCGTGGCCCGTGGAAATTTCATGGCGAATATTTCGCATTCAAGAGAACAAAACGAAAAAGTAGTGAATAAATAAATATATAAGAAAATGAATGTTACCAAAGGCAAGATAAGTTACTCTGCTACCTACCTAGATCACATTTTTGTTGTTTTAACTTATTTTAAAACGTTTATTCAACACAAACAAAAGTAGCGCACGGTTTTAAGTTAGAACAATAAAGAAGTGTCTGACATTTTACAGACATCTTGTGAGACTCGATAATCGCTCCAAACTCGAAAATTAAGCAAAATACTGGTAGGAACACATCCAATAAATGTCAGCAAACGTTCGAACATGTTTTCTTTTTCACATTAGCGAAACACTTATCAGAGAAAAAGCGAAAATGAGAAGCAAACACAAATGAAGAAGTCGGTTTTTATCGTTGAGCACAAAAACAACAAAAAAAAGAGTATCTAATCTAATAGGCCCCGTGCGTGCTATAGGTCAATCTCCAACGTCTGTCCCATCGCCTCAGTGTTGCATCCCTGTTTACAAGTACTTTGATGGGATGTGCTCTCATGAACCCATAGCACTTATACCAGTGCCCGGAAAACTTGTCCCGGGAAAACTCGTCTCTGGAAAAATCGTACCTGGAAAACTCGAACCGTTCAGTTTGTTCAGGTATGCTGAAAACGAATATCGCAAGGAAAATCAGCACAGACTGACTATAGACTCACCATCAAAGTATTGAAATATTTTTTTTATTTTATAAAGGAATCACTACTTATCAAGCCCCAGAGGCCACTCGAGGATAAGGCTTAAAGTGTGTACAGTAGTCAATGGACAATATCATAGTAATCGTTAGAAGTGTACATTTGGTAAATTGGATTATTTATAAGGGGCGGCTTATCAAGAACTTGTTTACATTGGACTTGAAGACGACGTAATAAAAATATAAAGTTGCAAGAACTAGCGAAAAATATCATTTTAACGATGCATTTCAAATCGTAAACTGCCTGCTTACATTTTTTTTACATTTTTCGAAGATAATAAAAAGTGTAAAAAAAAGCAAACCTTTAGAATCCTAAAAAGATCTCCCGGGAGCATTTTTGCAACATGAAAAATATACAAACCAAAATAAAGAGAGGAGGCAACCCTGCTCAAAAATATGGTTTATTACATCGCCTAAAAAAAGAAGAAGAATCGGGGGCTCCGTGGGGAAGTAAATTGTTTTCTTTTTTCTAACTTGGTTTTAAAAAGTTTTTATTGCTAACATTTATTTTCATGAACTCTAACCACACCTCACAACCCTAAACCGGCCAGTCGGGGAAAAAAGTTTTTATTTTTTTAAATTTTGGTGAATACGACAACACACATACGCACGCATGTACACACATACACACACACGCACGCACGCACACATAAGCATATCGCTTGTCACCAAGCTAAAGAAGAGAGAGAGAGAGTGGGGGAAGGAGAGAAAGGATCGTACGTGCCGGGGTCAAACAGAAGTTAAATGAAATCGATTATAAATCGCTCGACAAAGTTGTGTCTGAACTTTTTATTCTATGAAACTTAAGATTAATAAAACGAAATAATCGTGGCCCGTGGAAATTTCATGGCGAATATTTCGCATTCAAGAGAACAAAACGAAAAAGTAGTGAATAAATAAATATATAAGAAAATGAATGTTACCAAAGGCAAGATAAGTTACTCTGCTACCTACCTAGATCACATTTTTGTTGTTTTAACTTATTTTAAAACGTTTATTCAACACAAACAAAAGTAGCGCACGGTTTTAAGTTAGAACAATAAAGAAGTGTCTGACATTTTACAGACATCTTGTGAGACTCGATAATCGCTCCAAACTCGAAAATTAAGCAAAATACTGGTAGGAACACATCCAATAAATGTCAGCAAACGTTCGAACATGTTTTCTTTTTCACATTAGCGAAACACTTATCAGAGAAAAAGCGAAAATGAGAAGCAAACACAAATGAAGAAGTCGGTTTTTATCGTTGAGCACAAAAACAACAAAAAAAAGAGTATCTAATCTAATAGTTCTATAGGTGCGTGCTATAGGTCAATCTCCAACGTCTGTCCCATCGCCTCAGTGTTGCATCCCTGTTTACAAGTACTTTAATGGGATGTGCTCTCATGAACCCATAGCACTTATACCAGTGCCCGGAAAACTTGTCCCGGGAAAACTCGTCTCTGGAAAAATCGTACCTGGAAAACTCGAACCGTTCAGTTTGTTCAGGTATGCTGAAAACGAATATCGCAAGGAAAATCAGCACAGACTGACTATAGACTCACCATCAAAGTATTGAAATATTTTTTTTATTTTATAAAGGAATCACTACTTATCAAGCCCCAGAGGCCACTCGAGGATAAGGGTTAAAGTGTGTACAGTAGTCAATGGACAATATCATAGTAATCGTTAGAAGTGTACATTTGGTAAATTGGATTATTTATAAGGGGCGGCTTATCAAGAACTTGTTTACATTGGACTTGAAGACGACGTAATAAAAATATAAAGTTGCAAGAACTAGCGAAAAATATCATTTTAACGATGCATTTCAAATCGTAAACTGCCTGCTTACATTTTTTTTACATTTTTCGAAGATAATAAAAAGTGTAAAAAAAAGCAAACCTTTAGAATCCTAAAAAGATCTCCCGGGAGCATTTTTGCAACATGAAAAATATACAAACCAAAATAAAGAGAGGAGGCAACCCTGCTCAAAAATATGGTTTATTACATCGCCTAAAAAAAGAAGAAGAATCGGGGGCTCCGTGGGGAAGTAAATTGTTTTCTTTTTTCTAACTTGGTTTTAAAAAGCTTTTATTGCTAACATTTATTTTCATGAACTCTAACCACACCTCACAACCCTAAACCGGCCGGTCGGGGAAAAAAGTTTTTATTTTTTTAAATTTTGGTGAATACGACAACACACATACGCACGCATGTACACACATACACACACACGCACGCACGCACACATAAGCATATCGCTTGTCACCAAGCTAAAGAAGAGAGAGAGAGAGAGTGGGGGAAGGAGAGAAAGGATCGTACGTGCCGGGGTCAAACAGAAGTTAAATGAAATCGATTATAAATCGCTCGACAAAGTTGTGTCTGAACTTTTTATTCTATGAAACTAAAGATTAATAAAACGAAATAATCGTGGCCCGTGGAAATTTCATGGCGAATATTTCGCATTCAAGAGAACAAAACGAAAAAGTAGTGAATAAATAAATATATAAGAAAATGAATGTTACCAAAGGCAAGATAAGTTACTCTGCTACCTACCTAGATCACATTTTTGTTGTTTTAACTTATTTTAAAACGTTTATTCAACACAAACAAAAGTAGCGCACGGTTTTAAGTTAGAACAATAAAGAAGTGTCTGACATTTTACAGACATCTTGTGAGACTCGATAATCGCTCCAAACTCGAAAATTAAGCAAAATACTGGTAGGAACACATCCAATAAATGTCAGCAAACGTTCGAACATGTTTTCTTTTTCACATTAGCGAAACACTTATCAGAGAAAAAGCGAAAATGAGAAGCAAACACAAATGAAGAAGTCGGTTTTTATCGTTGAGCACAAAAACAACAAAAAAAAGAGTATCTAATCTAATAGACCCCGTGCGTGCTATAGGTCAATCTCCAACGTCTGTCCCATCGCCTCAGTGTTGCATCCCTGTTTACAAGTACTTTAATGGGATGTGCTCTCATGAACCCATAGCACTTATACCAGTGCCCGGAAAACTTGTCCCGGGAAAACTCGTCTCTGGAAAAATCGTACCTGGAAAACTCGAACCGTTCAGTTTGTTCAGGTATGCTGAAAACGAATATCGCAAGGAAAATCAGCACAGACTGACTATAGACTCACCATCAAAGTATTGAAATATTTTTTTATTTTATAAAGGAATCACTACTTATCAAGCCCCAGAGGCCACTCGAGGATAAGGCTTAAAGTGTGTACAGTAGTCAATGGACAATATCATAGTAATCGTTAGAAGTGTACATTTGGTAAATTGGATTATTTATAAGGGGCGGCTTATCAAGAACTTGTTTACATTGGACTTGAAGACGACGTAATAAAAATATAAAGTTGCAAGAACTAGCGAAAAATATCATTTTAACGATGCATTTCAAATCGTAAACTGCCTGCTTACATTTTTTTTACATTTTTCGAAGATAATAAAAAGTGTAAAAAAAAGCAAACCTTTAGAATCCTAAAAAGATCTCCCGGGAGCATTTTTGCAACATGAAAAATATACAAACCAAAATAAAGAGAGGAGGCAACCCTGCTCAAAAATATGGTTTATTACATCGCCTAAAAAAAGAAGAAGAATCGGGGGCTCCGTTGGGAAGTAAATTGTTTTCTTTTTTCTAACTTGGTTTTAAAAAGTTTTTATTGCTAACATTTATTTTCATGAACTCTAACCACACCTCACAAACCTCATCCGGCCGGTCGGGGAAAAAAGTTTTTATTTTTTTAAATTTTGGTGAATACGACAACACACATACGCACGCATGTACACACATACACACACACGCACGCACGCACACATAAGCATATCGCTTGTCACCAAGCTAAAGAAGAGAGAGAGAGAGAGTGGGGGAAGGAGAGAAAGGATCGTACGTGCCGGGGTCAAACAGAAGTTAAATGAAATCGATTATAAATCGCTCGACAAAGTTGTGTCTGAACTTTTTATTCTATGAAACTAAAGATTAATAAAACGAAATAATCGTGGCCCGTGGAAATTTCATGGCGAATATTTCGCATTCAAGAGAACAAAACGAAAAAGTAGTGAATAAATAAATATATAAGAAAATGAATGTTACCAAAGGCAAGATAAGTTACTCTGCTACCTACCTAGATCACATTTTTGTTGTTTTAACTTATTTTAAAACGTTTATTCAACACAAACAAAAGTAGCGCACGGTTTTAAGTTAGAACAATAAAGAAGTGTCTGACATTTTACAGACATCTTGTGAGACTCGATAATCGCTCCAAACTCGAAAATTAAGCAAAATACTGGTAGGAACACATCCAATAAATGTCAGCAAACGTTCGAACATGTTTTCTTTTTCACATTAGCGAAACACTTATCAGAGAAAAAGCGAAAATGAGAAGCAAACACAAATGAAGAAGTCGGTTTTTATCGTTGAGCACAAAAACAACAAAAAAAAGAGTATCTAATCTAATAGGCCCCGTGCGTGCTATAGGTCAATCTCCAACGTCTGTCCCATCGCCTCAGTGTTGCATCCCTGTTTACAAGTACTTTGATGGGATGTGCTCTCATGAACCCATAGCACTTATACCAGTGCCCGGAAAACTTGTCCCGGGAAAACTCGTCTCTGGAAAAATCGTACCTGGAAAACTCGAACCGTTCAGTTTGTTCAGGTATGCTGAAAACGAATATCGCAAGGAAAATCAGCACAGACTGACTATAGACTCACCATCAAAGTATTGAAATATTTTTTTTATTTTATAAAGGAATCACTACTTATCAAGCCCCAGAGGCCACTCGAGGATAAGGCTTAAAGTGTGTACAGTAGTCAATGGACAATATCATAGTAATCGTTAGAAGTGTACATTTGGTAAATTGGATTATTTATAAGGGGCGGCTTATCAAGAACTTGTTTACATTGGACTTGAAGACGACGTAATAAAAATATAAAGTTGCAAGAACTAGCGAAAAATATCATTTTAACGATGCATTTCAAATCGTAAACTGCCTGCTTACATTTTTTTTACATTTTTCGAAGATAATAAAAAGTGTAAAAAAAAGCAAACCTTTAGAATCCTAAAAAGATCTCCCGGGAGCATTTTTGCAACATGAAAAATATACAAACCAAAATAAAGAGAGGAGGCAACCCTGCTCAAAAATATGGTTTATTACATCGCCTAAAAAAAGAAGAAGAATCGGGGGCTCCGTGGGGAAGTAAATTGTTTTCTTTTTTCTAACTTGGTTTTAAAAAGTTTTTATTGCTAACATTTATTTTCATGAACTCTAACCACACCTCACAACCCTAAACCGGCCAGTCGGGGAAAAAAGTTTTTATTTTTTTAAATTTTGGTGAATACGACAACACACATACGCACGCATGTACACACATACACACACACGCACGCACGCACACATAAGCATATCGCTTGTCACCAAGCTAAAGAAGAGAGAGAGAGAGTGGGGGAAGGAGAGAAAGGATCGTACGTGCCGGGGTCAAACAGAAGTTAAATGAAATCGATTATAAATCGCTCGACAAAGTTGTGTCTGAACTTTTTATTCTATGAAACTTAAGATTAATAAAACGAAATAATCGTGGCCCGTGGAAATTTCATGGCGAATATTTCGCATTCAAGAGAACAAAACGAAAAAGTAGTGAATAAATAAATATATAAGAAAATGAATGTTACCAAAGGCAAGATAAGTTACTCTGCTACCTACCTAGATCACATTTTTGTTGTTTTAACTTATTTTAAAACGTTTATTCAACACAAACAAAAGTAGCGCACGGTTTTAAGTTAGAACAATAAAGAAGTGTCTGACATTTTACAGACATCTTGTGAGACTCGATAATCGCTCCAAACTCGAAAATTAAGCAAAATACTGGTAGGAACACATCCAATAAATGTCAGCAAACGTTCGAACATGTTTTCTTTTTCACATTAGCGAAACACTTATCAGAGAAAAAGCGAAAATGAGAAGCAAACACAAATGAAGAAGTCGGTTTTTATCGTTGAGCACAAAAACAACAAAAAAAAGAGTATCTAATCTAATAGTTCTATAGGTGCGTGCTATAGGTCAATCTCCAACGTCTGTCCCATCGCCTCAGTGTTGCATCCCTGTTTACAAGTACTTTAATGGGATGTGCTCTCATGAACCCATAGCACTTATACCAGTGCCCGGAAAACTTGTCCCGGGAAAACTCGTCTCTGGAAAAATCGTACCTGGAAAACTCGAACCGTTCAGTTTGTTCAGGTATGCTGAAAACGAATATCGCAAGGAAAATCAGCACAGACTGACTATAGACTCACCATCAAAGTATTGAAATATTTTTTTTATTTTATAAAGGAATCACTACTTATCAAGCCCCAGAGGCCACTCGAGGATAAGGGTTAAAGTGTGTACAGTAGTCAATGGACAATATCATAGTAATCGTTAGAAGTGTACATTTGGTAAATTGGATTATTTATAAGGGGCGGCTTATCAAGAACTTGTTTACATTGGACTTGAAGACGACGTAATAAAAATATAAAGTTGCAAGAACTAGCGAAAAATATCATTTTAACGATGCATTTCAAATCGTAAACTGCCTGCTTACATTTTTTTTACATTTTTCGAAGATAATAAAAAGTGTAAAAAAAAGCAAACCTTTAGAATCCTAAAAAGATCTCCCGGGAGCATTTTTGCAACATGAAAAATATACAAACCAAAATAAAGAGAGGAGGCAACCCTGCTCAAAAATATGGTTTATTACATCGCCTAAAAAAAGAAGAAGAATCGGGGGCTCCGTGGGGAAGTAAATTGTTTTCTTTTTTCTAACTTGGTTTTAAAAAGCTTTTATTGCTAACATTTATTTTCATGAACTCTAACCACACCTCACAACCCTAAACCGGCCGGTCGGGGAAAAAAGTTTTTATTTTTTTAAATTTTGGTGAATACGACAACACACATACGCACGCATGTACACACATACACACACACGCACGCACGCACACATAAGCATATCGCTTGTCACCAAGCTAAAGAAGAGAGAGAGAGAGAGTGGGGGAAGGAGAGAAAGGATCGTACGTGCCGGGGTCAAACAGAAGTTAAATGAAATCGATTATAAATCGCTCGACAAAGTTGTGTCTGAACTTTTTATTCTATGAAACTAAAGATTAATAAAACGAAATAATCGTGGCCCGTGGAAATTTCATGGCGAATATTTCGCATTCAAGAGAACAAAACGAAAAAGTAGTGAATAAATAAATATATAAGAAAATGAATGTTACCAAAGGCAAGATAAGTTACTCTGCTACCTACCTAGATCACATTTTTGTTGTTTTAACTTATTTTAAAACGTTTATTCAACACAAACAAAAGTAGCGCACGGTTTTAAGTTAGAACAATAAAGAAGTGTCTGACATTTTACAGACATCTTGTGAGACTCGATAATCGCTCCAAACTCGAAAATTAAGCAAAATACTGGTAGGAACACATCCAATAAATGTCAGCAAACGTTCGAACATGTTTTCTTTTTCACATTAGCGAAACACTTATCAGAGAAAAAGCGAAAATGAGAAGCAAACACAAATGAAGAAGTCGGTTTTTATCGTTGAGCACAAAAACAACAAAAAAAAGAGTATCTAATCTAATAGACCCCGTGCGTGCTATAGGTCAATCTCCAACGTCTGTCCCATCGCCTCAGTGTTGCATCCCTGTTTACAAGTACTTTAATGGGATGTGCTCTCATGAACCCATAGCACTTATACCAGTGCCCGGAAAACTTGTCCCGGGAAAACTCGTCTCTGGAAAAATCGTACCTGGAAAACTCGAACCGTTCAGTTTGTTCAGGTATGCTGAAAACGAATATCGCAAGGAAAATCAGCACAGACTGACTATAGACTCACCATCAAAGTATTGAAATATTTTTTTATTTTATAAAGGAATCACTACTTATCAAGCCCCAGAGGCCACTCGAGGATAAGGCTTAAAGTGTGTACAGTAGTCAATGGACAATATCATAGTAATCGTTAGAAGTGTACATTTGGTAAATTGGATTATTTATAAGGGGCGGCTTATCAAGAACTTGTTTACATTGGACTTGAAGACGACGTAATAAAAATATAAAGTTGCAAGAACTAGCGAAAAATATCATTTTAACGATGCATTTCAAATCGTAAACTGCCTGCTTACATTTTTTTTACATTTTTCGAAGATAATAAAAAGTGTAAAAAAAAGCAAACCTTTAGAATCCTAAAAAGATCTCCCGGGAGCATTTTTGCAACATGAAAAATATACAAACCAAAATAAAGAGAGGAGGCAACCCTGCTCAAAAATATGGTTTATTACATCGCCTAAAAAAAGAAGAAGAATCGGGGGCTCCGTTGGGAAGTAAATTGTTTTCTTTTTTCTAACTTGGTTTTAAAAAGTTTTTATTGCTAACATTTATTTTCATGAACTCTAACCACACCTCACAAACCTCATCCGGCCGGTCGGGGAAAAAAGTTTTTATTTTTTTAAATTTTGGTGAATACGACAACACACATACGCACGCATGTACACACATACACACACACGCACGCACGCACACATAAGCATATCGCTTGTCACCAAGCTAAAGAAGAGAGAGAGAGAGTGGGGGAAGGAGAGAAAGGATCGTACGTGCCGGGGTCAAACAGAAGTTAAATGAAATCGATTATAAATCGCTCGACAAAGTTGTGTCTGAACTTTTTATTCTATGAAACTTAAGATTAATAAAACGAAATAATCGTGGCCCGTGGAAATTTCATGGCGAATATTTCGCATTCAAGAGAACAAAACGAAAAAGTAGTGAATAAATAAATATATAAGAAAATGAATGTTACCAAAGGCAAGATAAGTTACTCTGCTACCTACCTAGATCACATTTTTGTTGTTTTAACTTATTTTAAAACGTTTATTCAACACAAACAAAAGTAGCGCACGGTTTTAAGTTAGAACAATAAAGAAGTGTCTGACATTTTACAGACATCTTGTGAGACTCGATAATCGCTCCAAACTCGAAAATTAAGCAAAATACTGGTAGGAACACATCCAATAAATGTCAGCAAACGTTCGAACATGTTTTCTTTTTCACATTAGCGAAACACTTATCAGAGAAAAAGCGAAAATGAGAAGCAAACACAAATGAAGAAGTCGGTTTTTATCGTTGAGCACAAAAACAACAAAAAAAAGAGTATCTAATCTAATAGACCCCGTGCGTGCTATAGGTCAATCTCCAACGTCTGTCCCATCGCCTCAGTGTTGCATCCCTGTTTACAAGTACTTTAATGGGATGTGCTCTCATGAACCCATAGCACTTATACCAGTGCCCGGAAAACTTGTCCCGGGAAAACTCGTCTCTGGAAAAATCGTACCTGGAAAACTCGAACCGTTCAGTTTGTTCAGGTATGCTGAAAACGAATATCGCAAGGAAAATCAGCACAGACTGACTATAGACTCACCATCAAAGTATTGAAATATTTTTTTATTTTATAAAGGAATCACTACTTATCAAGCCCCAGAGGCCACTCGAGGATAAGGCTTAAAGTGTGTACAGTAGTCAATGGACAATATCATAGTAATCGTTAGAAGTGTACATTTGGTAAATTGGATTATTTATAAGGGGCGGCTTATCAAGAACTTGTTTACATTGGACTTGAAGACGACGTAATAAAAATATAAAGTTGCAAGAACTAGCGAAAAATATCATTTTAACGATGCATTTCAAATCGTAAACTGCCTGCTTACATTTTTTTTACATTTTTCGAAGATAATAAAAAGTGTAAAAAAAAGCAAACCTTTAGAATCCTAAAAAGATCTCCCGGGAGCATTTTTGCAACATGAAAAATATACAAACCAAAATAAAGAGAGGAGGCAACCCTGCTCAAAAATATGGTTTATTACATCGCCTAAAAAAAGAAGAAGAATCGGGGGCTCCGTTGGGAAGTAAATTGTTTTCTTTTTTCTAACTTGGTTTTAAAAAGTTTTTATTGCTAACATTTATTTTCATGAACTCTAACCACACCTCACAAACCTCATCCGGCCGGTCGGGGAAAAAAGTTTTTATTTTTTTAAATTTTGGTGAATACGACAACACACATACGCACGCATGTACACACATACACACACACGCACGCACGCACACATAAGCATATCGCTTGTCACCAAGCTAAAGAAGAGAGAGAGAGAGTGGGGGAAGGAGAGAAAGGATCGTACGTGCCGGGGTCAAACAGAAGTTAAATGAAATCGATTATAAATCGCTCGACAAAGTTGTGTCTGAACTTTTTATTCTATGAAACTTAAGATTAATAAAACGAAATAATCGTGGCCCGTGGAAATTTCATGGCGAATATTTCGCATTCAAGAGAACAAAACGAAAAAGTAGTGAATAAATAAATATATAAGAAAATGAATGTTACCAAAGGCAAGATAAGTTACTCTGCTACCTACCTAGATCACATTTTTGTTGTTTTAACTTATTTTAAAACGTTTATTCAACACAAACAAAAGTAGCGCACGGTTTTAAGTTAGAACAATAAAGAAGTGTCTGACATTTTACAGACATCTTGTGAGACTCGATAATCGCTCCAAACTCGAAAATTAAGCAAAATACTGGTAGGAACACATCCAATAAATGTCAGCAAACGTTCGAACATGTTTTCTTTTTCACATTAGCGAAACACTTATCAGAGAAAAAGCGAAAATGAGAAGCAAACACAAATGAAGAAGTCGGTTTTTATCGTTGAGCACAAAAACAACAAAAAAAAGAGTATCTAATCTAATAGGCCCCGTGCGTGCTATAGGTCAATCTCCAACGTCTGTCCCATCGCCTCAGTGTTGCATCCCTGTTTACAAGTACTTTAATGGGATGTGCTCTCATGAACCCATAGCACTTATACCAGTGCCCGGAAAACTTGTCCCGGGAAAACTCGTCTCTGGAAAAATCGTACCTGGAAAACTCGAACCGTTCAGTTTGTTCAGGTATGCTGAAAACGAATATCGCAAGGAAAATCAGCACAGACTGACTATAGACTCACCATCAAAGTATTGAAATATTTTTTTATTTTATAAAGGAATCACTACTTATCAAGCCCCAGAGGCCACTCGAGGATAAGGCTTAAAGTGTGTACAGTAGTCAATGGACAATATCATAGTAATCGTTAGAAGTGTACATTTGGTAAATTGGATTATTTATAAGGGGCGGCTTATCAAGAACTTGTTTACATTGGACTTGAAGACGACGTAATAAAAATATAAAGTTGCAAGAACTAGCGAAAAATATCATTTTAACGATGCATTTCAAATCGTAAACTGCCTGCTTACATTTTTTTTACATTTTTCGAAGATAATAAAAAGTGTAAAAAAAAGCAAACCTTTAGAATCCTAAAAAGATCTCCCGGGAGCATTTTTGCAACATGAAAAATATACAAACCAAAATAAAGAGAGGAGGCAACCCTGCTCAAAAATATGGTTTATTACATCGCCTAAAAAAAGAAGAAGAATCGGGGGCTCCGTTGGGAAGTAAATTGTTTTCTTTTTTCTAACTTGGTTTTAAAAAGTTTTTATTGCTAACATTTATTTTCATGAACTCTAACCACACCTCACAAACCTCATCCGGCCGGTCGGGGAAAAAAGTTTTTATTTTTTTAAATTTTGGTGAATACGACAACACACATACGCACGCATGTACACACATACACACACACGCACGCACGCACACATAAGCATATCGCTTGTCACCAAGCTAAAGAAGAGAGAGAGAGAGTGGGGGAAGGAGAGAAAGGATCGTACGTGCCGGGGTCAAACAGAAGTTAAATGAAATCGATTATAAATCGCTCGACAAAGTTGTGTCTGAACTTTTTATTCTATGAAACTAAAGATTAATAAAACGAAATAATCGTGGCCCGTGGAAATTTCATGGCGAATATTTCGCATTCAAGAGAACAAAACGAAAAAGTAGTGAATAAATAAATATATAAGAAAATGAATGTTACCAAAGGCAAGATAAGTTACTCTGCTACCTACCTAGATCACATTTTTGTTGTTTTAACTTATTTTAAAACGTTTATTCAACACAAACAAAAGTAGCGCACGGTTTTAAGTTAGAACAATAAAGAAGTGTCTGACATTTTACAGACATCTTGTGAGACTCGATAATCGCTCCAAACTCGAAAATTAAGCAAAATACTGGTAGGAACACATCCAATAAATGTCAGCAAACGTTCGAACATGTTTTCTTTTTCACATTAGCGAAACACTTATCAGAGAAAAAGCGAAAATGAGAAGCAAACACAAATGAAGAAGTCGGTTTTTATCGTTGAGCACAAAAACAACAAAAAAAAGAGTATCTAATCTAATAGACCCCGTGCGTGCTATAGGTCAATCTCCAACGTCTGTCCCATCGCCTCAGTGTTGCATCCCTGTTTACAAGTACTTTAATGGGATGTGCTCTCATGAACCCATAGCACTTATACCAGTGCCCGGAAAACTTGTCCCGGGAAAACTCGTCTCTGGAAAAATCGTACCTGGAAAACTCGAACCGTTCAGTTTGTTCAGGTATGCTGAAAACGAATATCGCAAGGAAAATCAGCACAGACTGACTATAGACTCACCATCAAAGTATTGAAATATTTTTTTTATTTTATAAAGGAATCACTACTTATCAAGCCCCAGAGGCCACTCGAGGATAAGGCTTAAAGTGTGTACAGTAGTCAATGGACAATATCATAGTAATCGTTAGAAGTGTACATTTGGTAAATTGGATTATTTATAAGGGGCGGCTTATCAAGAACTTGTTTACATTGGACTTGAAGACGACGTAATAAAAATATAAAGTTGCAAGAACTAGCGAAAAATATCATTTTAACGATGCATTTCAAATCGTAAACTGCCTGCTTACATTTTTTTTACATTTTTCGAAGATAATAAAAAGTGTAAAAAAAAGCAAACCTTTAGAATCCTAAAAAGATCTCCCGGGAGCATTTTTGCAACATGAAAAATATACAAACCAAAATAAAGAGAGGAGGCAACCCTGCTCAAAAATATGGTTTATTACATCGCCTAAAAAAAGAAGAAGAATCGGGGGCTCCGTTGGGAAGTAAATTGTTTTCTTTTTTCTAACTTGGTTTTAAAAAGTTTTTATTGCTAACATTTATTTTCATGAACTCTAACCACACCTCACAAACCTCATCCGGCCGGTCGGGGAAAAAAGTTTTTATTTTTTTAAATTTTGGTGAATACGACAACACACATACGCACGCATGTACACACATACACACACACGCACGCACGCACACATAAGCATATCGCTTGTCACCAAGCTAAAGAAGAGAGAGAGAGAGTGGGGGAAGGAGAGAAAGGATCGTACGTGCCGGGGTCAAACAGAAGTTAAATGAAATCGATTATAAATCGCTCGACAAAGTTGTGTCTGAACTTTTTATTCTATGAAACTTAAGATTAATAAAACGAAATAATCGTGGCCCGTGGAAATTTCATGGCGAATATTTCGCATTCAAGAGAACAAAACGAAAAAGTAGTGAATAAATAAATATATAAGAAAATGAATGTTACCAAAGGCAAGATAAGTTACTCTGCTACCTACCTAGATCACATTTTTGTTGTTTTAACTTATTTTAAAACGTTTATTCAACACAAACAAAAGTAGCGCACGGTTTTAAGTTAGAACAATAAAGAAGTGTCTGACATTTTACAGACATCTTGTGAGACTCGATAATCGCTCCAAACTCGAAAATTAAGCAAAATACTGGTAGGAACACATCCAATAAATGTCAGCAAACGTTCGAACATGTTTTCTTTTTCACATTAGCGAAACACTTATCAGAGAAAAAGCGAAAATGAGAAGCAAACACAAATGAAGAAGTCGGTTTTTATCGTTGAGCACAAAAACAACAAAAAAAAGAGTATCTAATCTAATAGGCCCCGTGCGTGCTATAGGTCAATCTCCAACGTCTGTCCCATCGCCTCAGTGTTGCATCCCTGTTTACAAGTACTTTAATGGGATGTGCTCTCATGAACCCATAGCACTTATACCAGTGCCCGAAAAACTTGTCCCGGGAAAACTCGTCTCTGGAAAAATCGTACCTGGAAAACTCGAACCGTTCAGTTTGTTCAGGTATGCTGAAAACGAATATCGCAAGGAAAATCAGCACAGACTGACTATAGACTCACCATCAAAGTATTGAAATATTTTTTTATTTTATAAAGGAATCACTACTTATCAAGCCCCAGAGGCCACTCGAGGATAAGGCTTAAAGTGTGTACAGTAGTCAATGGACAATATCATAGTAATCGTTAGAAGTGTACATTTGGTAAATTGGATTATTTATAAGGGGCGGCTTATCAAGAACTTGTTTACATTGGACTTGAAGACGACGTAATAAAAATATAAAGTTGCAAGAACTAGCGAAAAATATCATTTTAACGATGCATTTCAAATCGTAAACTGCCTGCTTACATTTTTTTTACATTTTTCGAAGATAATAAAAAGTGTAAAAAAAAGCAAACCTTTAGAATCCTAAAAAGATCTCCCGGGAGCATTTTTGCAACATGAAAAATATACAAACCAAAATAAAGAGAGGAGGCAACCCTGCTCAAAAATATGGTTTATTACATCGCCTAAAAAAAGAAGAAGAATCGGGGGCTCCGTTGGGAAGTAAATTGTTTTCTTTTTTCTAACTTGGTTTTAAAAAGTTTTTATTGCTAACATTTATTTTCATGAACTCTAACCACACCTCACAAACCTCATCCGGCCGGTCGGGGAAAAAAGTTTTTATTTTTTTAAATTTTGGTGAATACGACAACACACATACGCACGCATGTACACACATACACACACACGCACGCACGCACACATAAGCATATCGCTTGTCACCAAGCTAAAGAAGAGAGAGAGAGAGAGAGTGGGGGAAGGAGAGAAAGGATCGTACGTGCCGGGGTCAAACAGAAGTTAAATGAAATCGATTATAAATCGCTCGACAAAGTTGTGTCTGAACTTTTTATTCTATGAAACTAAAGATTAATAAAACGAAATAATCGTGGCCCGTGGAAATTTCATGGCGAATATTTCGCATTCAAGAGAACAAAACGAAAAAGTAGTGAATAAATAAATATATAAGAAAATGAATGTTACCAAAGGCAAGATAAGTTACTCTGCTACCTACCTAGATCACATTTTTGTTGTTTTAACTTATTTTAAAACGTTTATTCAACACAAACAAAAGTAGCGCACGGTTTTAAGTTAGAACAATAAAGAAGTGTCTGACATTTTACAGACATCTTGTGAGACTCGATAATCGCTCCAAACTCGAAAATTAAGCAAAATACTGGTAGGAACACATCCAATAAATGTCAGCAAACGTTCGAACATGTTTTCTTTTTCACATTAGCGAAACACTTATCAGAGAAAAAGCGAAAATGAGAAGCAAACACAAATGAAGAAGTCGGTTTTTATCGTTGAGCACAAAAACAACAAAAAAAAGAGTATCTAATCTAATAGGCCCCGTGCGTGCTATAGGTCAATCTCCAACGTCTGTCCCATCGCCTCAGTGTTGCATCCCTGTTTACAAGTACTTTGATGGGATGTGCTCTCATGAACCCATAGCACTTATACCAGTGCCCGGAAAACTTGTCCCGGGAAAACTCGTCTCTGGAAAAATCGTACCTGGAAAACTCGAACCGTTCAGTTTCTTCAGGTATGCTGAAAACGAATATCGCAAGGAAAATCAGCACAGACTGACTATAGACTCACCATCAAAGTATTGAAATATTTTTTTTATTTTATAAAGGAATCACTACTTATCAAGCCCCAGAGGCCACTCGAGGATAAGGCTTAAAGTGTGTACAGTAGTCAATGGACAATATCATAGTAATCGTTAGAAGTGTACATTTGGTAAATTGGATTATTTATAAGGGGCGGCTTATCAAGAACTTGTTTACATTGGACTTGAAGACGACGTAATAAAAATATAAAGTTGCAAGAACTAGCGAAAAATATCATTTTAACGATGCATTTCAAATCGTAAACTGCCTGCTTACATTTTTTTTACATTTTTCGAAGATAATAAAAAGTGTAAAAAAAAGCAAACCTTTAGAATCCTAAAAAGATCTCCCGGGAGCATTTTTGCAACATGAAAAATATACAAACCAAAATAAAGAGAGGAGGCAACCCTGCTCAAAAATATGGTTTATTACATCGCCTAAAAAAAGAAGAAGAATCGGGGGCTCCGTTGGGAAGTAAATTGTTTTCTTTTTTCTAACTTGGTTTTAAAAAGCTTTTATTGCTAACATTTATTTTCATGAACTCTAACCACACCTCACAACCCTAAACCGGCCGGTCGGGGAAAAAAGTTTTTATTTTTTTAAATTTTGGTGAATACGACAACACACATACGCACGCATGTACACACATACACACACACGCACGCACGCACACATAAGCATATCGCTTGTCACCAAGCTAAAGAAGAGAGAGAGAGAGAGTGGGGGAAGGAGAGAAAGGATCGTACGTGCCGGGGTCAAACAGAAGTTAAATGAAATCGATTATAAATCGCTCGACAAAGTTGTGTCTGAACTTTTTATTCTATGAAACTAAAGATTAATAAAACGAAATAATCGTGGCCCGTGGAAATTTCATGGCGAATATTTCGCATTCAAGAGAACAAAACGAAAAAGTAGTGAATAAATAAATATATAAGAAAATGAATGTTACCAAAGGCAAGATAAGTTACTCTGCTACCTACCTAGATCACATTTTTGTTGTTTTAACTTATTTTAAAACGTTTATTCAACACAAACAAAAGTAGCGCACGGTTTTAAGTTAGAACAATAAAGAAGTGTCTGACATTTTACAGACATCTTGTGAGACTCGATAATCGCTCCAAACTCGAAAATTAAGCAAAATACTGGTAGGAACACATCCAATAAATGTCAGCAAACGTTCGAACATGTTTTCTTTTTCACATTAGCGAAACACTTATCAGAGAAAAAGCGAAAATGAGAAGCAAACACAAATGAAGAAGTCGGTTTTTATCGTTGAGCACAAAAACAACAAAAAAAAGAGTATCTAATCTAATAGACCCCGTGCGTGCTATAGGTCAATCTCCAACGTCTGTCCCATCGCCTCAGTGTTGCATCCCTGTTTACAAGTACTTTAATGGGATGTGCTCTCATGAACCCATAGCACTTATACCAGTGCCCGGAAAACTTGTCCCGGGAAAACTCGTCTCTGGAAAAATCGTACCTGGAAAACTCGAACCGTTCAGTTTGTTCAGGTATGCTGAAAACGAATATCGCAAGGAAAATCAGCACAGACTGACTATAGACTCACCATCAAAGTATTGAAATATTTTTTTTATTTTATAAAGGAATCACTACTTATCAAGCCCCAGAGGCCACTCGAGGATAAGGCTTAAAGTGTGTACAGTAGTCAATGGACAATATCATAGTAATCGTTAGAAGTGTACATTTGGTAAATTGGATTATTTATAAGGGGCGGCTTATCAAGAACTTGTTTACATTGGACTTGAAGACGACGTAATAAAAATATAAAGTTGCAAGAACTAGCGAAAAATATCATTTTAACGATGCATTTCAAATCGTAAACTGCCTGCTTACATTTTTTTTACATTTTTCGAAGATAATAAAAAGTGTAAAAAAAAGCAAACCTTTAGAATCCTAAAAAGATCTCCCGGGAGCATTTTTGCAACATGAAAAATATACAAACCAAAATAAAGAGAGGAGGCAACCCTGCTCAAAAATATGGTTTATTACATCGCCTAAAAAAAGAAGAAGAATCGGGGGCTCCGTTGGGAAGTAAATTGTTTTCTTTTTTCTAACTTGGTTTTAAAAAGTTTTTATTGCTAACATTTATTTTCATGAACTCTAACCACACCTCACAAACCTCATCCGGCCGGTCGGGGAAAAAAGTTTTTATTTTTTTAAATTTTGGTGAATACGACAACACACATACGCACGCATGTACACACATACACACACACGCACGCACGCACACATAAGCATATCGCTTGTCACCAAGCTAAAGAAGAGAGAGAGAGAGAGTGGGGGAAGGAGAGAAAGGATCGTACGTGCCGGGGTCAAACAGAAGTTAAATGAAATCGATTATAAATCGCTCGACAAAGTTGTGTCTGAACTTTTTATTCTATGAAACTAAAGATTAATAAAACGAAATAATCGTGGCCCGTGGAAATTTCATGGCGAATATTTCGCATTCAAGAGAACAAAACGAAAAAGTAGTGAATAAATAAATATATAAGAAAATGAATGTTACCAAAGGCAAGATAAGTTACTCTGCTACCTACCTAGATCACATTTTTGTTGTTTTAACTTATTTTAAAACGTTTATTCAACACAAACAAAAGTAGCGCACGGTTTTAAGTTAGAACAATAAAGAAGTGTCTGACATTTTACAGACATCTTGTGAGACTCGATAATCGCTCCAAACTCGAAAATTAAGCAAAATACTGGTAGGAACACATCCAATAAATGTCAGCAAACGTTCGAACATGTTTTCTTTTTCACATTAGCGAAACACTTATCAGAGAAAAAGCGAAAATGAGAAGCAAACACAAATGAAGAAGTCGGTTTTTATCGTTGAGCACAAAAACAACAAAAAAAAGAGTATCTAATCTAATAGGCCCCGTGCGTGCTATAGGTCAATCTCCAACGTCTGTCCCATCGCCTCAGTGTTGCATCCCTGTTTACAAGTACTTTGATGGGATGTGCTCTCATGAACCCATAGCACTTATACCAGTGCCCGGAAAACTTGTCCCGGGAAAACTCGTCTCTGGAAAAATCGTACCTGGAAAACTCGAACCGTTCAGTTTGTTCAGGTATGCTGAAAACGAATATCGCAAGGAAAATCAGCACAGACTGACTATAGACTCACCATCAAAGTATTGAAATATTTTTTTTATTTTATAAAGGAATCACTACTTATCAAGCCCCAGAGGCCACTCGAGGATAAGGCTTAAAGTGTGTACAGTAGTCAATGGACAATATCATAGTAATCGTTAGAAGTGTACATTTGGTAAATTGGATTATTTATAAGGGGCGGCTTATCAAGAACTTGTTTACATTGGACTTGAAGACGACGTAATAAAAATATAAAGTTGCAAGAACTAGCGAAAAATATCATTTTAACGATGCATTTCAAATCGTAAACTGCCTGCTTACATTTTTTTTACATTTTTCGAAGATAATAAAAAGTGTAAAAAAAAGCAAACCTTTAGAATCCTAAAAAGATCTCCCGGGAGCATTTTTGCAACATGAAAAATATACAAACCAAAATAAAGAGAGGAGGCAACCCTGCTCAAAAATATGGTTTATTACATCGCCTAAAAAAAGAAGAAGAATCGGGGGCTCCGTGGGGAAGTAAATTGTTTTCTTTTTTCTAACTTGGTTTTAAAAAGCTTTTATTGCTAACATTTATTTTCATGAACTCTAACCACACCTCACAACCCTAAACCGGCCGGTCGGGGAAAAAAGTTTTTATTTTTTTAAATTTTGGTGAATACGACAACACACATACGCACGCATGTACACACATACACACACACGCACGTACGCACACATAAGCATATCGCTTGTCACCAAGCTAAAGAAGAGAGAGAGAGAGAGTGGGGGAAGGAGAGAAAGGATCGTACGTGCCGGGGTCAAACAGAAGTTAAATGAAATCGATTATAAATCGCTCGACAAAGTTGTGTCTGAACTTTTTATTCTATGAAACTTAAGATTAATAAAACGAAATAATCGTGACCCGTGGAAATTTCATGGCGAATATTTCGCATTCAAGAGAACAAAACGAAAAAGTAGTGAATAAATAAATATATAAGAAAATGAATGTTACCAAAGGCAAGATAAGTTACTCTTCTACCTACCTAGATCACATTTTTGTTGTTTTAACTTATTTTAAAACGTTTATTCAACACAAAAGTAGCGCACGGTTTTAAGTTAGAACAATAAAGAAGTGTCTGACATTTTACAGACATCTTGTGAGACTCGATAATCGCTCCAAACTCGAAAATTAAGCAAAATACTGGTAGGAACACATCCAATAAATGTCAGCAAACGTTCGAACATGTTTTCTTTTTCACATTAGCGAAACACTTATCAGAGAAAAAGCGAAAATGAGAAGCAAACACAAATGAAGAAGTCGGTTTTTATCGTTGAGCAGTTTGTTCAG
Source organism: Euprymna scolopes (assembly GCF_053919585.1). NCBI lineage: Eukaryota > Metazoa > Mollusca > Cephalopoda > Sepiida > Sepiolidae > Euprymna > Euprymna scolopes. The sequence continues at coordinate 129,688,444 of NC_136527.1, read as the reverse complement.
ATATGCTGAAAACGAATATCGCAAGGAAAATTAGCACAGACAGACAGACAAATCGTTTTCGAGATATTAATGCGTGTATTTTGTAAATGTAAAGTAAAAAAGATGGCCCATCAAGCCAGAAATAAATTAATGACAGTTTAAAGGCTTCAAAATCGCTTTCGAATTGACTATGACATGATCGTGATTTTCTCATAAAATTCAACATCAACTGTCGATTTATTCGTGGCATTAACTCGCATCCTAGACTTGATTTAACCCGTGAGTGTCGACTCATAAATCAATCGAAATATAAATATAGAAAAAAAAATTATTAGGATTATTTTTTATTAATAGTAAATTACTGTTTCTTAAATTTCAAATCTATATAAAAACACGAACTTAATTTCAAATCTATATAAAAACACGAACTTAATTTTCCGTTTCAGCGTATATTTTGTAAATTTAAATCCAGCCGAGAATGGTTTATGTAAGATGACTAAACCTCCCCCCCCCTCTCTCTCTCTCTCTCTCTCTCTCTCTTTAGCTTCTCCGTGCCCCTGTCACTAAGTATGTGTATATATATATACTTATATATATATATATGGAGAGAGAGAGAGAGAGAGAGAGAGAGAGAGAGAGAGAGAGAGAGAGAGAATATGTGCTTCCACATCAAAGAGGGGCAGGAGCATAAACAGAGACAGAAGCACACACTCTAACACACTCGCATAAAAACACACATACAGAAAACACACACATACATACGCACTTGGATAAACACACACACACACTCGCATAAACACACACATACATGAACACACACGTACACACAAATACTCAAACACACCAACACCAACACAAATCAACTTTCCGTTAAAAGCTGGCATGAGGTGGCAGGGGTGGGTGTCATAAGTGTCAATCGAATTTGAAAGTTTGTTAACGAAATGGATTTATTTCAACTTCGTTTGACACGTGCCAATTCTCCTGCCCTTCACCCACCCCTCTACCTGCCTCTCTCTTTACTAAGACTTTTCGGGTTGGGGTCTGGGGTAGGGCGTAAAAATAACCGTTTTTTTTTCGTTATTAAATTGTAATTTTTTAAGAAATCATTACCTTAAAAGTTAAGAAAGCCATTCTTAATGTAGAGAGGGGCATGTTAACTATTCTGTACTTCCAGCCAATAATTTAATAAGCAAAAGATAGGATAAAATTGAATTTAACAAATATCGAAGAAGTTTTCTTTGATATTTTTTATTTTACAAGCTGCCCCAGCGTAGTATTATCTCCAATCTCTCCATGATAAAACGGCTTTCTGAAAAAAAAAAAAAAAAAAACACTCCTAAGAAAGCCGTTCTTAACATGGTAACAAATATCGAAGAAGTTTTCTTTGATATTTTTTATTTTACAAGCTGCCCCAGCGTAGTATTTTCTCCAATCTCTCCATGATAAAAACGGCTTTCTGAAAAAAAAAAAAAAAAAACACTCCCAAGAAAGCCGTTCTTAACATGGAGAGATTGGAGGGGGTATTCCGGAAGTCGTTCTTAAAATGGGGAGAGGAGGGCGTTTTGTAACTATTCCGTACTTTAACCTAACAATTTAATAAAAAAAAACATCAAATGTTAAATAAAAATAAATAAAAATAAGATAAATAAAAAATAAATACCTACCTGCCTCTCTCTTTACTAAGACTTTTCGGTTGGGGTGTTTATGCTACGCTGGGGTAGGTCGTAAAAACAAATTTTTTTTTTTCGTTATTAAATTGTAATTTTTTAAGAAATCATTACCTTAAAAGTTAAGAAAGCCATTCTTAATGTAGAGAGGGGCATGTTAACTATTCTGTACTTTCAGCATGTTAACTATTCTGTACTTTCAGCCAATAATTTAATAAGATAGGATAAAATTGAATTTAACTTGAAATTTTTACCCAAAAATATCGAAGAAGTTTTCTTTGATATTTTTTATTTTACAAGCTGCCCCAGCGTAGTATTATCTCCAATCTCTCCATGATAAAAACGGCTTTCTGAAAAAAAAAACACTTCCAAGAAAGCCGTTCTTAACATGGAGAGATTGGAGATAATACTACGCTGGGGCAGCTTGTAAAATAAAAAATAAATTTCTGCTAATGATATATATATATATATATCTATATCTATATCTATATATATATATATATATATATATATATATATATATATATATATATATATATATATATATTAAGTAATGTGATTTATAATTTAAAAGTTTTTTATTTTATTGAATTAAAAAATAATTATATATATATATATATATATATATATATATATATATATATATATATAATTATTTTTTAATTTTTTTATAACTTTTCAAAGTTTCGGTTTCTCTCTCTCTCTCTCTCTTTCTCTCTCTCTCTCTCTCTCTCTATCTCTCTCTCTCTCGCTCGCTCGCTCTCGCGCACGCGCGCTTCTCCGTGTCCTTATATATAGACAGAGAGAGAGAGGGAAAAGGGGGGAGAGACCGAAAGAGACAGAGAATGTGTCTACGCTCCCCTCCAACATGCTTCAACGCCAACGACGCACACACCCACATACACACACACTTGCATTAACACAAACATACAAATTTAACTCAGCACACACACTCACATAAACACATAAACACATACACACACACACACTCGCATAAAGGCACCAACACACACAAACACAAAGTATTACTCTGTGTGTGCGTGCGTGCGTGCGCGCATATCACGCCACATTCACTCTTCAACTAAACAAGTTTAAATCAACCAATGAAAAGGCAGCTAGGTAACACAAACTCCATAAAAGGTAAAAAGGTTGCATCATCGACTCGAATTGTTCGATTTTTCCCGGAAAAAGTTAACGGTTTTCACGGCGATGGTGAAATATAAAAAGAGGCCTAAAACGGGCTGTAAATTCAGTTTGGACCCTGGCAGCGAGATGAGTTCCGGAAGAATAGATGACCAGCCAGTCGACCCAGCTAAGCCGCCGCCCTGCCGCTCCTCAGTCGACCCAGCTAAGCCGCCGCCCTGCCGCTCCTCTGTCTACTTCTCTGATGTCAAAAAAAAAGGTATGTCCTTTCGTTTCAAAGTAGATGACGCATTTATTTCAGTTGTGTAAACTGCACAAGTGTTCAAATGAACGTTGTTAGTATGAGCACAGTTCATAAACACGTCGAATTTCTTTTCAAATTTCGACACTTGTGTAGTTTACACGATTTTAACGTTTAACGTCTTTTTATATTTTATTATACTGTTAGAAAGCCAGCCAACAAATATTACCGTTTTTTTAATTTGTTAGGTGAAAGTATACATATAATATTATTTAAGGGAGGTCAATAAACTATAGAATTACCGTGACAATTGTGCAGTTTATAAACCGTGCTGTTCTTGGAAAAAAATATTAAAATTTAAATCTAAATTAACGTCTTTTTGTAAAATTTGTTAGGTGAAAGTATACATATAATATTATTTAAGGGCGGTCAATAAACTATAGAATTACCGTGACAATTGTGCAGTTTATAAACCGTGCTGTTCTGCTGTTCTGGGAAAAAATATTAAAATTTAAATCTAAATTAACGTCTGTTTTTGTTAATTTGTTAGGTGAAAGCATACATATAATATTATTTAAGGGCGGTCGATAAACTATAGAATTACCGTGACAATTGTGCAGTTTATAAACCGTGCTGTTCTGGGAAAAAAATATTAAAGTTTAAATCTAAATTAACGTCTTTTTTTTAAATTTGTTAGGTGAAAGCATACATATAATATTATTTAAGGGTGGTCGATAAACTATAGAATTACCGTGACAATTGTGCAGTTTATAAACCGTGCTTTTGCTGGAAAATATATTTTAAATTTAAATCTAAATTAACGTCTTTTTTTTTTAATTTGTTAGGTGAAAGTATATATATAATATTATTTAAGGGCGGTCGATAAACTATAGAATTACCGTGACAATTGTGCAGTTTATAAACCGTGCTGTTCTGGGAAAAAATATTAAAATTTAAATCTAAATTAACGTCTGTTTTTTTTAATTTGTTAGGTGAAAGCATACATATAATATTATTTAAGGGCGGTCGATAAACTATAGAATTACCGTGACAATTGTGCAGTTTATAAACCGTACTGTTCTGGGAAAAAAATATTAAAATTTAAATCTAAATTAACGTCTTTTTTTTAAAATTTGTTAGGTGAAAGCATACATATAATATTATTTAAGGGAGGTCAATAAACTATAGAATTACCGTGACAATTGTGCAGTTTATAAACCGTGCTTTTGCTGGAAAATATATTTTAAATTTAAATCTAAATTAACGTCTGTTTTTGTTAATTTGTTAGGTGAAAGCATACATATAATATTATTTAAGGGCGGTCGATAAACTATAGAATTACCGTGACAATTGTGCAGTTTATAAACCGTGCTGTTCTGGGAAAAAAATATTAAAATTTAAATCTAAATTAACGTCTTTTTTTAAAATTTGTTAGGTGAAAGCATACGTATAATATTATTTAAGGGTGGTCGATAAACTATAGAATTACCGTGACAATTGTGCAGTTTATAAACCGTGCTTTTGCTGGAAAATATATTTTAAATTTAAATCTAAATTAACGTTTTTTTTTTTTAATTTGTTAGGTGAAAGCATACATATAATATTATTTAAGGGCGGTCGATAAACTATAGAATTACCGTGACAATTGTGCAGTTTATAAACCGTGCTTTTGCTGGAAAATATATTTTAAATTTAAATCTAAATTAACGTCTTTTTTTTTAATTTGTTAGGTGAAAGCATACATATAATATTATTTAAGGGTGGTCAATAAACTATAGAATTACCGTGACAATTGTGCAGTTTATAAACCGTGCTTTTGCTGGTAAATATATTTTAAATTTAAATCTAAATTAACGTCTTTTTTTTTAATTTGTTAGGTGAAAGCATACATATAATATTATTTAAGGGTGGTCGATAAACTATAGAATTACCGTGACAATTGTGCAGTTTATAAACCGTGCTTTTGCTGGAAAATATATTTTAAATTTAAATCTAAATTAACGTCTTTTTTTTTAATTTGTTAGGTGAAAGCATACATATAATATTATTTAAGGGTGGTCAATAAACTATAGAATTACCGTGACAATTGTGCAGTTTATAAACCGTGCTGTTCTGGGAAAAAATATTAAAATTTAAATCTAAATAAACGTCTTTTTTTTTTAATTTGTTAGGTGAAAGCATACATATAATATTATTTAAGGGCGGTCAATAAACTATAGAATTACCGTGACAATTGTGCAGTTTATAAACCGTGCTGTTCTGGGAAAAAAATATTAAAATTTTGATCTAAATTAACGTCTTTTTTTTAAATTTGTTAGATGAAAGCATACATATAATATTATTTAAGGGCATTCCATAAACTGTAGAATTACCGTGACAATTGTGCAGTTTATAAACCGTTCTTTTATTGGATAAAATACTGGATGTGTATTTTCCCCCCTAAAGTCCAACCCTATCCTCACCGTGGTAGGGGGGTGTAACGTTGTAGTTTAACAGCTACACGGCTAAATGGGCTCTGGCAAAAAAAAAAAAAAAAAAAAAAATCCAGAAAATGTCGGCATTAGTTTGTTGCGTCCGTCATCTGGTCGTCTTTTTATACGCTTGCATGTGGCGAGCAAAAAGGCGTGAAGGGAGCAGGCTGAAAGGAGAACAATACCCGAAAGATGTAAACCGAACGAAAGAGAAAAATGGGCCTTCCTGAAAGGCCCCGTGTTCTCCCCAGCCTGCTCCCAGTTTCCCCGACTTTGCATGCAACTGGTTTTGAGCTTTTGGAAAGCTCTTTTCTCAGTGTCGGGGTGTTGACTCCACTTCCAAGTTAACAAATAGCTGCAAGTCTGGGTACGGTCCGATTGGTTCCGAAGCTCTTCCGCTGTGAGGTGCGCTTTCGAATCTCCCGAAGGGGGCTACCCTCTAAGCAGGCGACACGTGCTCGTGTTACTATGTAATGCATGCTTGCCTCGACTCAACTAAGGACGACTAGAGTTCGACTAGATTGTGTGCTCACAAGCCGCTTTAAGGCCGCTTTTATTATTCCTACTGTCTAGGAACTCTGAAATGGTATGGTAGTGCAATTATATATGACCGTCCTCCAATACGAAATGGTAGTGCAATTATATATGACGGTCCTCCGATATGATAGTAGGAATGCCAGTTTTGTGAGCGATCATCGCCGTCTTATGAACACAAACTAGTGGTATCTTTACGAATCCTGTTGGGTAGAGAGAACACCTCTGTTTTCTGCTCCGCCTGTTATTCTGAGTAGAAACCGCTTTTTAGGAGATGTTCGCAGCACAGCTTGTTTTTATATAGTGCCCCTCCTTTCGGGAGTTCATCACCTCGCTGCCCAGACGAGAGCTTTTTCCGGTGGAACCTCTTTTTTTTTTTCTTTTTTTTATTTTACTTTCCAGTTTAATGGCGAACGAACAGTCACCAGCAAGTGGTCTGCACCGACAGGAAGATGAGTATAGTATCACCCTTTCTTCTTTTTATTTCGATTTCAGTCTTTGTGATTTGATAATTTAATTTAACTGTTTCCATTGTTCCAGCTTTCACACAGCAGTAGATTATCAACACTATAAATATCATCTCTTTTTTATAGATTGGAACAAGCAATGAAACCTAGCAGCATCACCGTTCCTGTCTGCCACATGTCTTGTGCACTTTGAATCCAGTATTTCTTTCTTTGCGTTCAAGCACATCTGGGTACAATCAAACTGCGTATGATGTATGTCTATCTGTTTCTTCCAACATTAGCATCTCAAAGTCTTGGCAGCAATCATTGTCATAGAAGTAGAGTAAGTATTCTTTTTCTTTCCTTCTGTGTGTATATCTTTATAATTTCAGGTACTCCTCTTGATCATGATGGAATTCTACTATCAGCTATTGTGAGAATTATGTGCATTGGAAAAAACAACTGAATCCAGCAGCATCACCTATCCTAGCTGCCACATGTTTCCTGTAGTTACAGAAGTCCTCAAGTAAGTGTTTCTTTCTTTGTGTACATGCACATCTGGGTACAATCAAATTCTAAACTATTAACTTTATTTAAATGAATGCAGTTCTGCTTGTATTTCTTCTCATCAGCTAACTTATGCAACTACAAAAAAAAAGGTAGTACATGGGTGTTTGATCATAACCAGAAAGTTAAATATATCATTAAAAAAAAAAAGTTTTTAAATTATTAAAAAAAAGAAGTTTTTAAATTATTAAAAGGAAAAAAATCATCACAGTAAAAATTATATATATGTAACAAAGAACACAAACAAACATGAAATTGCCATGAGTTTCAGCAAGAAGCACAAAAGAGAAAAAGTGGAGATAACACCTGGGAAGTAACAGGTAAGAATTTTCTTTATTTCTTATCTCAACTAGCGCATAGATTTTTTTCAAATATACATTAAAAAAAATTACCCAAGTCAAACAATTGATGGAAAAACTAAGCATTAAAGTTCAATTAAGCATAAAAAAAATAAATTCTAATAATTATGTAATCTATATACAAATTGTCTCCCTTGAATATATATATATATACATATTCAAGGGAGACCATTGGTATATAGATTACATAATAATTAGAAGTTATTTTTTTAATTGAAATATATATATTCAAGGGAGACAATTTGTATATATATCATATAATTATTTGAAGTAATTTTTTAATTCAAATATATATATATATATATATATTTATTTATTTATTTCAATTAAAATTAACTTCTAATAATTGTTATCTATATTCACATAGTCTTCCTTGAATATATATATATATATATATATATTCAAGGGAGACAATTTGTATAAAGATCACATAATTATTAGAAGTTATTTTTTTTAATTGAAATAAATATATATATTCAAGGGAGACAATTTGTATATAGATCAGATAATTATTAGAATTATTTTTTTAAATTGAAATAAATACATTTATATATATATATATATATATATATATATTATACTAGCATAGGTTACTGGCGTAGCCCCGGTGTTTAGCGGTGTATGCTGCCCCCCTCCCCAACAAAAAAGAAAGCAGAGAAACGGTTAATTTTTTAAAACTTGACCCCTATTATGAACCCTTAAAATTTATTGTTTTGGGCTCCAAATGAGATATTAAGTTAGATCCATGTCCAAGGAAACTATATGTAAAATTTCAAGTGTTTAGACCCATAATTGTCGGAGGAGATTTGTAAGGTTCTCAAAGGCCAAATCATTGAAGTTTGACCCCTCAATCGCCAAATTTCTGTCCAAGTACCAATCACATAGATTTTCCAAAATCTCAGTACCCTTTTTATCAAAATTTGGAATATGTAGACTAAAATTGACAGAAATGTACACACAGACAGACATATTCAATTCTATAGATAGATAGATAGATAGATAAATAATGAGAGACAGAAAGATAAATATATACAATGATTAATGAATTAGTAGAGATAGTTGTTAAATTTTTGGAAATATGTATGGCAATTTGATGGTAAGACTTAGAGCTAACTGTAAATATTTAAAATATATACACAGAAATTCAAATGACAGGACTTATATGTAGAGTGCTCAATACATCAGTAGAGCAAGGTAATAAATTAAAAAAAATGTATACGTAAATTTAGATAACCACAATTTTTTTGGTATTCTTGTGTGAATATGACATAATGTAATATAAATTTTAATAATTTTATTCTAAATGTTATGATTCTCAATGAAAAATCTAAAATGTCAATATATATATATATATATATATACATATATATATATATTTCAATAAAAAGAATAACTTCTAATAATTATGTCATCTATATAACAATTGTCTCCCTTGAACATATATAGATTATATATATATATTAAATATATATATTTATATATATATATATATATATATATATATATTTATTAAAAAAAATAACTTCTAATAATTATGTGATCTATATTAAAATTGTCTCCCTTGAATATATATATATATATATATATATATATATATATATATATTTATTTCAATAAAAAAATAAGGTCTAATAAAAATTACAAATTGTCCCCCTGTAATATATATATATGTATATATATATACACATATATTTACTTATTTCAATAAAAAAATAACTTCTGATAATTATATGATCTATATACAAATTGTCTCCCTTTTTTTAGCACTATTTAAAGTGTAATTATTAAATAAAAATCTAAATAAAATGTCTTTATTGCTCTGTCTTATTGAGCACTCTTATATAACTCTGGTTAAATCTTAATGTTTACTTATCCTGTAATAAAATAAACGTTTTATAATATCAGCTCTGTCTAGTTTTGAGCACTATTTTAAAGTGTTATTATTAAGTAAAAATCTAAATAACATGACTTTATTGTTCTATGTCTCATTGATTGAATTGAAATAAATAAATATATATATATATATTTACTTCAATTAATAAAAATAACTTCTAATTATTATATGATCTATATCAAATTGTCTCCCTTGAATATATATATATATATTTATTTATTTCAATAAAAAAAAACTTCTAATAATTATGTGATCTATATACAAATTGTCTCCCTTGAATATATATATATATAGATTATATATATATATATATATATGTATTTCAATTAAAAAAATAACTTCTAATAATTATGTGATTTATATATTTACCAATGATTCTTGCATGTGCTCCATAGTTTTATATAGCTGTGTAGTAAATTTAAAAATTGCTTTGTTTAATTATACAAGACGATTTTACTTTAAGAGTGCTCAATGCATTTATAGAGCTTTGTAGTAAGAGTTGGAAACATTTTGGCAATTATTTTAGACAAATCTACTTCCAGAGTGCTCAATATATTAGTAGAGCTAAATAAAACATTTGAGAAACAGATATGGCATTTCAACTGCATAAATTTATTTTGACAGAGTTCAATACATTAGTAGAGCTAAATATAGACTTTCAAAAAACGTATGGCAATTCAGCTACACGAATATACTTAAGAGTGCTCAATACATTAGTAGACGAAAGAATAAAATTCAGAAAACATGAAGAGCTCTGCAGTATGTTTTGAAAACCTAAATGTCAATATGTAAGTATAAATATACTGTAAGTGTTTAATATATATATATATATATATATATATATATATATATATATATATATATATATATATATATATATATATATATATATATATGACAAGTATTTAAAACAAGTTTCTTATTTGAGTGCCTAATATATTTGAGAGCTCTATGGTAACTTTATAAAACATATTTCAAAATTATGTTAGATAAATTGTCTTTGAGAGTGCTCATTTCTAAGTAGAGCTCTGTAGAAAATTTTTGAGACATGTTCAGCAATTTAAGTTCATATGAGTTAATAAATAGAGCTATATAGTGACTTGTGCAAACTTATATGGCACTTATCCTAGACAAGTTAACTCTTGTAGCTGTGCAATACGTAAGTAGAGTTCTGCATTAGTTTTGGGGTATGGTTCTCACTTTATTAGGGCAATAACTTGGACACATTATACTATGGACAAATCCATTGAGGACAACCAAAGGTAACCTGTTTTTTTCCACTCTGCTGAATAAGACTCATCCGTCTTGGTTCACTCTTGGGACATTAAAACACACAAGGTGAAGAATTAAAAAAAGAATGCAAAAATGTAAATGTCTTTGCAACTCATTCATTTTCACTTTCATAACACAAAAACAAAAAAATATACATAATAAAAAATGTTAAGCAAAATTGATTCATGTTAACACCTCTCCCAACACCACAGATTAACTACAAAAATACTTGATAAAGCAAAACACAATTACAAATGTGTATGAAAAAAATAAAAATAAAAAAAATCAACCAAGCAATGGCTCATGATTTCCTGGTGTTTGATGGAATGTGAGTAGGCATACAGCCTGGATAATTTTCCAAGGTAAGTGATGATATTCATCATTATTGTCTTTTTGGATTAGTTCAGATATATCTCATAACTATAATTGTTTTATGTATATATTTATATGTCTAGATGTTATGTGTGCTATTTGCATGTTCCCTATAGAAAAAAAGCTACATAAAATCTACAAGTGTATTCTGATGTAGAATTAACCAGTAAAAACAATGCTTGTGTTCCTGATATACAAACTATTTCCTATTAGCATATAAGTTGAATCATGAAATTTATCTCCCTTGCCTGTCTCTCTTTATACCTCTGTATTTATCTAGATCTGTCTATCTCCCTTTTCTTATTCTTTATCCCTATTCCCCGTCTTGCTATCCCAGGTAACAGTAGGCGTCGATGAGGCACATCCAGACGCCAACCTACACGGTGCAGAGAAAGGACAGAAAAAAAACTAAGTCCCGATGTGCCTAGCAGATTAGAAGGCATTTTGCAACGCCTACATGCACCCAACATGGGAGTAGGCGTCGATCGGGCACTTCAAGACACTTACTTACACTGTTTTGAACTTAGAGATTTCAATTGAATACTACTTGACATGTGTTGGTCTAGTAGCTCCTCATCTACCTATACCTACGTCCACCCCTGTAAGGACTTAGAAATTTTCAATTGAATACACGTTGAGAAGGCTTGGTCTATAGGATTCTCATCTACCTATATCCACATCCCCTGTTGTTTGGACTTAGAAATTTTACATTGAATACACGTTGACTTGCATTGGTCTATAGGATTCTCATCTACCTATATCCACATCCCCTGTTGTTTGGACTTAGAAATTTTCAATTGAATACACGTTGACTTGCATTGGTCTATAGGATTCTCATCTACCTATATCCACATCCCCTGTTGTTTGGACTTAGAAATTTTCAATTGAATACACGTTGACTTGCGTTGGTCTATAGGATTCTCATCTACCTATATCCACATCCCCTCTTGTTTGGACTTAGAAATTTTCAATTGAATACACGTTGACTTGCATTGGTCTATAGGATTCTTATCTACCTATATCTACATCCCCTCTTGTTTGGACTTAGAAATTTTCAATTGAATACACGTTGACTTGCATTGGTCTATAGGATTCTCATCTACCTATATCCACATCCCCTCTTGTTTGGACTTAGAAATTTTCAATTGAATACACGTTGACTTGCATTGGTCTATAGGATTCTTATCTACCTATATCTACATCCCCTGTTGTTTGGACTTAGAAATTTTCAATTGAATACACGTTGACTTGCATTGGTCTATAGGATTCTCATCTACCTATATCCACATCCCCTCTTGTTTGGACTTAGAAATTTTCAATTGAATACACGTTGACTTGCATTGGTCTATAGGATTCTCATCTACCTATATCCACATCCCCTCTTGTTTGGACTTAGAAATTTTCAATTGAATCCACGTTGACTTGCATTGGTCTATAGGATTCTGATCTACCTATATCCACATCCCCTCTTGTTTGGACTTAGAAATTTTCAATTGAATACACGTTGACTTGCATTGGTCTATAGGATTCTCATCTACCTATATCCACATCCCCTCTTGTTTGGACTTAGAAATTTTCAATTGAATACACGTTGACTTGCATTGGTCTATAGGATTCTCATTTACCTATATCCACATCCCCTCTTGTTTGGACTTAGAAATTTTACATTGAATACACGTTGACTTGCATTGGTCTATAGGATTCTCATCTACCTATATCCACATCCCCTCTTGTTTGGACTTAGAAATTTTCAATTGAATACACGTTGACTTGCATTGGTCTATAGGATTCTGATCTACCTATATCCACATCCCCTCTTGTTTGGACTTAGAAATTTTCAATTGAATACACGTTGACTTGCATTGGTCTATAGGATTCTCATTTACCTAAATCCACATCCCCTCTTGTTTGGACTTAGAAATTTTCAATTGAATACACGTTCACTTGCATTGGTCTATAGGATTCTCATCTACCTATATCCACATCCCCTCTTGTTTGGACTTAGAAATTTTCAATTGAATACACGTTGACTTGCATTGGTCTATAGGATTCTTATCTACCTATATCTACATCCCCTGTTGTTTGGACTTAGAAATTTTCAATTGAATACACGTTGACTTGCATTGGTCTATAGGATTCTCATCTACCTATATCCACATCCCCTCTTGTTTGGACTGAGAAATTTTCAATTGAATACACGTTGACTTGCATTGGTCTATAGGATTCTGATCTACCTAAATCCACATCCCCTCTTGTTTGGACTTAGAAATTTTCAATTGAATACACGTTCACTTGCATTGGTCTATAGGATTCTCATCTACCTATATCCACATCCCCTCTTGTTTGGACTTAGAAATTTTCAATTGAATACACGTTGACTTGCATTGGTCTATAGGATTCTTATCTACCTATATCTACATCCCCTGTTGTTTGGACTTAGAAATTTTCAATTGAATACACGTTGACTTGCATTGGTCTATAGGATTCTCATCTACCTATATCCACATCCCCTCTTGTTTGGACTTTGAAATTTTCAATTGAATACACGTTGACTTGCATTGGTCTATAGGATTCTTATCTACCTATATCCACATCCCCTGTTGTTTGGACTAAGAAATTTTTAATTGAATACACGTTGACTTGCATTGGTCTATAGGATTCTTATCTACCTATATCTACATCCCCTCTTGTTTGGACTTAGAAATTTTCAATTGAATACACGTTGACTTGCATTGGTCTATAGGATTCTCATCTACCTATATCCACATCCCCTCTTGTTTGGACTTAGAAATTTTCAATTGAATACACGTTGACTTGCATTGGTCTATAGGATTCTCATCTACCTATATCCACATCCCCTCTTGTTTGGACTTAGAAATTTTCAATTGAATACACGTTGACTTGCATTGGTCTATAGGATTCTCATCTACCTATATCCACATCCCCTCTTGTTTGGACTTAGAAATTTTCAATTGAATACACGTTGACTTGCATTGGTCTATAGGATTCTTATCTACCTATATCTACATCCCCTCTTGTTTGGACTTAGAAATTTTACATTGAATACACGTTGACTTGCATTGGTCTATAGGATTCTCATCTACCTGTATCCACATCCCCTCTTGTTTGGACTTAGAAATTTTCAATTGAATACACGTTGACTTGCATTGGTCTATAGGATTCTCATCTACCTATATCCACATCCCCTCTTGTTTGGACTTAGAAATTTTCAATTGAATACACGTTGACTTGCATTGGTCTATAGGATTCTCATCTACCTATATCTACATCCCCTCTTGTTTGGACTTAGAAATTTTCAATTGAATACACGTTGACTTGCATTGGTCTATAGGATTCTCATCTACCTATATCCACATCCCCTCTTGTTTGGACTTAGAAATTTTACATTGAATACACGTTGACTTGCATTGGTCTATAGGATTCTGATCTACCTATATCCACATCCCCTCTTGTTTGGACTTAGAAATTTTACATTGAATACACGTTGACTTGCATTGGTCTATAGGATTCTCATCTACCTATATCCACATCCCCTCTTGTTTGGACTTAGAAATTTTCAATTGAATACACGTTGACTTGCATTGGTCTATAGGATTCTCATCTACCTATATCCACATCCCCTCTTGTTTGGACTTAGAAATTTTCAATTGAATACACGTTGACTTGCATTGGTCTATAGGATTCTCATCTACCTATATCCACATCCCCTCTTGTTTGGACTTAGAAATTTTCAATTGAATACACGTTGACTTGCATTGGTCTATAGGATTCTTATCTACCTATATCCACATCCCCTCTTGTTTGGACTTAGAAATTTTCAATTGAATACACGTTGACTTGCATTGGTCTATAGGATTCTCATTTACCTATATCCACATCCCCTCTTGTTTGGACTTAGAAATTTTCAATTGAATACACGTTGACTTGCATTGGTCTATAGGATTCTCATCTACCTATATCCACATCCCCTCTTGTTTGGACTTAGAAATTTTCAATTGAATACACGTTGACTTGCATTGGTCTATAGGATTCTCATCTACCTATATCCACATCCCCTCTTGTTTGGACTTAGAAATTTTCAATTGAATACACGTTGACTTGCATTGGTCTATAGGATTCTCATCTACCTATATCCACATCCCCTCTTGTTTGGACTTAGAAATTTTCAATTGAATACACGTTGACTTGCATTGGTCTATAGGATTCTCATCTACCTATATCCACATCCCCTCTTGTTTGGACTTAGAAATTTTCAATTGAATACACGTTGACTTGCATTGGTCTATAGGATTCTGATCTACCTATATACACATCCCCTCTTGTTTGGACTTAGAAATTTTCAATTGAATACACGTTGACTTGCATTGGTCTATAGGATTCTCATCTACCTATATCCACATCCCCTCTTGTTTGGACTTAGAAATTTTCAATTGAATACACGTTGACTTGCATTGGTCTATAGGATTCTCATCTACCTATATCCACATCCCCTCTTGTTTGGACTTAGAAATTTTCAATTGAATACACGTTGACTTGCATTGGTCTATAGGATTCTCATCTACCTATATCCACATCCCCTCTTGTTTGGACTTAGAAATTTTCAATTGAATACACGTTGACTTGCATTGGTCTATAGGATTCTGATCTACCTATATACACATCCCCTCTTGTTTGGACTTAGAAATTTTCAATTGAATACACGTTGACTTGCATTGGTCTATAGGATTCTCATCTACCTATATCCACATCCCCTCTTGTTTGGACTTAGAAATTTTCAATTGAATACACGTTGACTTGCATTGGTCTATAGGATTCTCATTTACCTATATCCACATCCCCTCTTGTTTGGACTTAGAAATTTTCAATTGAATACACGTTGACTTGCATTGGTCTATAGGATTCTCATTTACCTATATCCACATCCCCTCTTGTTTGGACTTAGAAATTTTCAATTGAATACACGTTGACTTGCATTGGTCTATAGCATTCTCATCTACCTATATCCACATCCCCTCTTGTTTGGACTTAGAAATTTTCAATTGAATACACGTTGACTTGCATTGGTCTATAGGATTCTCATCTACCTATATCCACATCCCCTCTTGTTTGGACTTAGAAATTTTCAATTGAATACACGTTGACTTGCATTGGTCTATAGGATTCTCATCTACCTATATCCACATCCCCTCTTGTTTGGACTTAGAAATTTTCAATTGAATACACGTTGACTTGCATTGGTCTATAGGATTCTCATCTACCTATATCCACATCCCCTCTTGTTTGGACTTAGAAATTTTCAATTGAATACACGTTGACTTGCATTGGTCTATAGGATTCTCATCTACCTATATCCACATCCCCTCTTGTTTGGACTTAGAAATTTTCAATTGAATACACGTTGACTTGCATTGGTCTATAGGATTCTCATCTACCTATATCCACATCCCCTCTTGTTTGGACTTAGAAATTTTCAATTGAATACACGTTCACTTGCATTGGTCTATAGGATTCTCATCTACCTATATCCACATCCCCTCTTGTTTGGACTTAGAAATTTTCAATTGAATACACGTTGACTTGCATTGGTCTATAGGATTCTCATCTACCTATATCCACATCCCCTGTTGTTTGGACTTAGAAATTTTCAATTGAATACACGTTGACTTGCATTGGTCTATAGGATTCTTATCTACCTATATCTACATCCCCTGTTGTTTGGACTTAGAAATTTTC
Organism: Euprymna scolopes; assembly: GCF_053919585.1. Classification (NCBI taxonomy): domain Eukaryota; kingdom Metazoa; phylum Mollusca; class Cephalopoda; order Sepiida; family Sepiolidae; genus Euprymna; species Euprymna scolopes. The sequence goes on along the minus strand of NC_136527.1, from coordinate 129,671,745 downwards.
AATTGAATACACGTTGACTTGCATTGGTCTATAGGATTCTCATTTACCTATATCCACATCCCCTCTTGTTTGGACTTAGAAATTTTACATTGAATACACGTTGACTTGCATTGGTCTATAGGATTCTCATCTACCTATATCCACATCCCCTCTTGTTTGGACTTAGAAATTTTCAATTGAATACACGTTGACTTGCATTGGTCTATAGGATTCTGATCTACCTATATCCACATCCCCTCTTGTTTGGACTTAGAAATTTTCAATTGAATACACGTTGACTTGCATTGGTCTATAGGATTCTCATTTACCTATATCCACATCCCCTCTTGTTTGGACTTAGAAATTTTCAATTGAATACACGTTCACTTGCATTGGTCTATAGGATTCTCATCTACCTATATCCACATCCCCTGTTGTTTGGACTTAGAAATTTTCAATTGAATACACGTTGACTTGCATTGGTCTATAGGATTCTTATCTACCTATATCTACATCCCCTGTTGTTTGGACTTAGAAATTTTCAATTGAATACACGTTGACTTGCATTGGTCTATAGGATTCTCATCTACCTATATCCACATCCCCTCTTGTTTGGACTTAGAAATTTTCAATTGAATACACGTTCACTTGCATTGGTCTATAGGATTCTCATCTACCTATATCCACATCCCCTCTTGTTTGGACTTAGAAATTTTCAATTGAATACACGTTGACTTGCATTGGTCTATAGGATTCTCATCTACCTATATCCACATCCCCTCTTGTTTGGACTTAGAAATTTTCAATTGAATACACGTTCACTTGCATTGGTCTATAGGATTCTCATCTACCTATATCCACATCCCCTCTTGTTTGGACTTAGAAATTTTCAATTGAATACACGTTCACTTGCATTGGTCTATAGGATTCTCATCTACCTATATCCACATCCCCTCTTGTTTGGACTTAGAAATTTTCAATTGAATACACGTTGACTTGCATTGGTCTATAGGATTCTCATCTACCTATATCCACATCCCCTGTTGTTTGGACTTAGAAATTTTCAATTGAATACACGTTGACTTGCATTGGTCTATAGGATTCTTATCTACCTATATCTACATCCCCTGTTGTTTGGACTTAGAAATTTTCAATTGAATACACGTTGACTTGCATTGGTCTATAGGATTCTCATTTACCTATATCCACATCCCCTCTTGTTTGGACTTAGAAATTTTACATTGAATACACGTTGACTTGCATTGGTCTATAGGATTCTCATCTACCTATATCCACATCCCCTCTTGTTTGGACTTAGAAATTTTCAATTGAATACACGTTGACTTGCATTGGTCTATAGGATTCTGATCTACCTATATCCACATCCCCTCTTGTTTGGACTTAGAAATTTTCAATTGAATACACGTTGACTTGCATTGGTCTATAGGATTCTCATTTACCTATATCCACATCCCCTCTTGTTTGGACTTAGAAATTTTCAATTGAATACACGTTGACTTGCATTGGTCTATAGGATTCTCATCTACCTATATCCACATCCCCTCTTGTTTGGACTTAGAAATTTTCAATTGAATACACGTTCACTTGCATTGGTCTATAGGATTCTCATCTACCTATATCCACATCCCCTCTTGTTTGGACTTAGAAATTTTCAATTGAATACACGTTGACTTGCATTGGTCTATAGGATTCTCATCTACCTATATCCACATCCCCTGTTGTTTGGACTTAGAAATTTTCAATTGAATACACGTTGACTTGCATTGGTCTATAGGATTCTTATCTACCTATATCTACATCACCTGTTGTTTGGACTTAGAAATTTTCAATTGAATACACGTTGACTTGCATTGGTCTATAGGATTCTCATTTACCTATATCCACATCCCCTCTTGTTTGGACTTAGAAATTTTACATTGAATACACGTTGACTTGCATTGGTCTATAGGATTCTCATCTACCTATATCCACATCCCCTCTTGTTTGGACTTAGAAATTTTCAATTGAATACACGTTGACTTGCATTGGTCTATAGGATTCTGATCTACCTATATCCACATCCCCTCTTGTTTGGACTTAGAAATTTTCAATTGAATACACGTTGACTTGCATTGGTCTATAGGATTCTCATTTACCTATATCCACATCCCCTCTTGTTTGGACTTAGAAATTTTCAATTGAATACACGTTGACTTGCATTGGTCTATAGGATTCTCATCTACCTATATCCACATCCCCTCTTGTTTGGACTTAGAAATTTTCAATTGAATACACGTTCACTTGCATTGGTCTATAGGATTCTCATCTACCTATATCCACATCCCCTCTTGTTTGGACTTAGAAATTTTCAATTGAATACACGTTGACTTGCATTGGTCTATAGGATTCTCATCTACCTATATCCACATCCCCTGTTGTTTGGACTTAGAAATTTTCAATTGAATACACGTTGACTTGCATTGGTCTATAGGATTCTTATCTACCTATATCTACATCCCCTGTTGTTTGGACTTAGAAATTTTCAATTGAATACACGTTGACTTGCATTGGTCTATAGGATTCTCATCTACCTATATCCACATCCCCTCTTGTTTGGACTTAGAAATTTTCAATTGAATACACGTTGACTTGCATTGGTCTATAGGATTCTCATTTACCTATATCCACATCCCCTCTTGTTTGGACTTAGAAATTTTACATTGAATACACGTTGACTTGCATTGGTCTATAGGATTCTCATCTACCTATATCCACATCCCCTCTTGTTTGGACTTAGAAATTTTCAATTGAATACACGTTGACTTGCATTGGTCTATAGGATTCTGATCTACCTATATCCACATCCCCTCTTGTTTGGACTTAGAAATTTTCAATTGAATACACGTTGACTTGCATTGGTCTATAGGATTCTCATTTACCTATATCCACATCCCCTCTTGTTTGGACTTAGAAATTTTCAATTGAATACACGTTCACTTGCATTGGTCTATAGGATTCTCATCTACCTATATCCACATCCCCTCTTGTTTGGACTTAGAAATTTTCAATTGAATACACGTTGACTTGCATTGGTCTATAGGATTCTCATCTACCTATATCCACATCCCCTCTTGTTTGGACTTAGAAATTTTCAATTGAATACACGTTGACTTGCATTGGTCTATAGGATTCTGATCTACCTAAATCCACATCCCCTCTTGTTTGGACTTAGAAATTTTCAATTGAATACACGTTCACTTGCATTGGTCTATAGGATTCTCATCTACCTATATCCACATCCCCTCTTGTTTGGACTTAGAAATTTTCAATTGAATACACGTTGACTTGCATTGGTCTATAGGATTCTTATCTACCTATATCTACATCCCCTGTTGTTTGGACTTAGAAATTTTCAATTGAATACACGTTGACTTGCATTGGTCTATAGGATTCTTATCTACCTATATCTACATCCCCTCTTGTTTGGACTTAGAAATTTTCAATTGAATACACGTTCACTTGCATTGGTCTATAGGATTCTCATCTACCTATATCCACATCCCCTCTTGTTTGGACTTAGAAATTTTCAATTGAATACACGTTGACTTGCATTGGTCTATAGGATTCTGATCTACCTAAATCCACATCCCCTCTTGTTTGGACTTAGAAATTTTCAATTGAATACACGTTCACTTGCATTGGTCTATAGGATTCTCATCTACCTATATCCACATCCCCTCTTGTTTGGACTTAGAAATTTTCAATTGAATACACGTTGACTTGCATTGGTCTATAGGATTCTTATCTACCTATATCTACATCCCCTCTTGTTTGGACTTAGAAATTTTCAATTGAATACACGTTGACTTGCATTGGTCTATAGGATTCTCATCTACCTATATCCACATCCCCTCTTGTTTGGACTTAGAAATTTTCAATTGAATACACGTTGACTTGCATTGGTCTATAGGATTCTCATCTACCTATATCCACATCCCCTCTTGTTTGGACTTAGAAATTTTCAATTGAATACACGTTGACTTGCATTGGTCTATAGGATTCTCATCTACCTATATCCACATCCCCTGTTGTTTGGACTAAGAAATTTTTAATTGAATACACGTTGACTTGCATTGGTCTATAGGATTCTTATCTACCTATATCTACATCCCCTCTTGTTTGGACTTAGAAATTTTCAATTGAATACACGTTGACTTGCATTGGTCTATAGGATTCTGATCTACCTATATCCACATCCCCTCTTGTTTGGACTTAGAAATTTTCAATTGAATACACGTTGACTTGCATTGGTCTATAGGATTCTCATCTACCTATATCCACATCCCCTCTTGTTTGGACTTAGAAATTTTCAATTGAATACACGTTGACTTGCATTGGTCTATAGGATTCTCATCTACCTATATCCACATCCCCTCTTGTTTGGACTTAGAAATTTTCAATTGAATACACGTTGACTTGCATTGGTCTATAGGATTCTCATCTACCTATATCCACATCCCCTCTTGTTTGGACTTAGAAATTTTCAATTGAATACACGTTGACTTGCATTGGTCTATAGGATTCTCATCTACCTATATCTACATCCCCTCTTGTTTGGACTTAGAAATTTTCAATTGAATACACGTTGACTTGCATTGGTCTATAGGATTCTCATCTACCTATATCCACATCCCCTGTTGTTTGGACTTAGAAATTTTCAATTGAATACACGTTGACTTGCATTGGTCTATAAGATTCTCATCTACCTATATCCACATCCCCTCTTGTTTGGACTTAGAAATTTTCAATTGAATACACGTTGACTTGCATTGGTCTATAGGATTCTCATCTACCTATATCCACATCCCCTCTTGTTTGGACTTAGAAATTTTCAATTGAATACATGTTGACTTGCATTGGTCTATAGGATTCTCATCTACCTATATCCACATCCCCTCTTGTTTGGACTTAGAAATTTTCAATTGAATACACGTTGACTTGCATTGGTCTATAGGATTCTCATCTACCTATATCCACATCCCCTCTTGTTTGGACTTAGAAATTTTCAATTGAATACACGTTGACTTGCATTGGTCTATAGGATTCTCATCTACCTATATCTACATCCCCTCTTGTTTGGACTTAGAAATTTTCAATTGAATACACGTTGACTTGCATTGGTCTATAGGATTCTCATCTACCTATATCCACATCCCCTCTTGTTTGGACTTAGAAATTTTCAATTGAATACACGTTGACTTGCATTGGTCTATAAGATTCTCATCTACCTATATCCACATCCCCTCTTGTTTGGACTTAGAAATTTTCAATTGAATACACGTTGACTTGCATTGGTCTATAAGATTCTCATCTACCTATATCCACATCCCCTCTTGTTTGGACTTAGAAATTTTCAATTGAATACACGTTGACTTGCATTGGTCTATAAGATTCTCATCTACCTATATCCACATCCCCTCTTGTTTGGACTTAGAAATTTTCAATTGAATACACGTTGAATTGCATTGGTCTATAGGATTCTCATCTACCTATATCCACATCCCCTCTTGTTTGGACTTAGAAATTTCAATTGAATACACGTTGACTTGCATTGGTCGATAGGATTCTCATCTACCCATATCCACATCCCCTGTTGTTTGGACTTAGAAATTTTCAATTGAATACACGTTGACTTGCATTGGTCGATAGGATTCTCATCTACCTATATCCACATCCCCTCTTGTTTGGACTTAGAAATTTTCAATTGAATACACGTTGACTTGCATTGGTCTATAGGATTCTCATCTACCTATATCAACATCCCCTCTTGTTTGGACTTAGAAATTTTCAATTGAATACACGTTGACTTGCATTGGTCGATAGGATTCTCATCTACCTATATCAACATCCCCTCTTGTTTGGACTTAGAAATTTTCAATTGAATACACGTTGACTTGCATTGGTCGATAGGATTCTCATCTACCTATATCCACATCCCCTGTTGTTTGGACTTAGAAATTTTCAATTGAATCCACGTTGACTTGCATTGGTCCATAGGATTCTCATCTACCTATATCCACATCCCCTCTTGTTTGGACTTAGAAATTTTCAATTGAATACACGTTGACTTGCATTGGTCTATAAGATTCTCATCTACCTATATCCACATCCCCTCTTGTTTGGACTTAGAAATTTCAATTGAATACACGTTGACTTGCATTGGTCTATAGGATTCTCATCTACCTATATCCACATCCCCTCTTGTTTGGACTTAGAAATTTTCAATTGAATACACGTTGACTTGCATTGGTCTATAGGATTCTCATCTACCTATATCCACATCCCCTGTTGTTTGGACTTAGAAATTTTCAATTGAATACACGTTGACTTGCATTGGTCTATAGGATTCTCATATACCTATATCCACATCCCCTCTTGTTTGGACTTAGAAATTTTCAATTGAATACACGTTGACTTGCATTGGTCTATAGGATTCTCATCTACCTATATCCACATCCCCTCTTGTTTGGACTTAGAAATTTTCAATTGAATCCACGTTGACTTGCATTGGTCTATAGGATTCTCATCTACCTATATCTATATCCCCTCTTGTTTGGACTTAGAAATTTTCAATTGAATACACGTTGACTTTCATTGGTCTATAGGATTCTCATCTACCTATATCCACATCCCCTCTTGTTTGGACTTTGAAATTTTACATTGAATACACGTTGACTTGCATTGGTCTATAGGATTCTCATCTACCTATATCCACATCCCCTCTTGTTTGGACTTAGAAATTTTAGTTGTAATACACGTTCACTTGCATTGGTCTATAGGATTCTCATCTACCTATATCCACATCCCCTGTTGTTTGGACTTAGAAATTTTCAATTGAATACACGTTGACTTGCATTGGTCTATAGGATTCCCATCTACCTGTATCCACATCCCCTGTTGTTTGGACTTAGAAATTTTCAATTGAATACACGTTGACTTGCATTGGTCTATAGGATTCTATTCTACTTTTATACTTACTCCTCTTCTTGCTTTTGCTTTTATTTAGAAATTTTAGGATTCTATTCTACTTTTATACTTGTTCCTCTTCTTGCTTTTGCTTTTATTTAGAAATTTTAGGATTCTATTCTACTTTTATACTTGTTCCTCTTCTTGCTTTTGCTTTTATTTAGAAATTTTAGGATTCTATTCTACTTTTATACTTGTTCCTCTTCTTGCTTTTGCTTTTATTTAGAAATTTTAGGATTCTATTCTACTTTTATACTTGTTCCTCTTCTTGCTTTTGCTTTTATTTAGAAATTTTAGGATTCTATTCTACTTTTATACTTGTTCCTCTTCTTGCTTTTGCTTTTATTTAGAAATTTTAGGATTCTATTCTACTTTTATACTTGTTCCTCTTCTTGCTTTTGCTTTTATTTAGAAATTTTAGGATTCTATTCTACTTTTATACTTGTTCCTCTTCTTGCTTTTGCTTTTATTTAGAAATTTTAGGATTCTAATGAACGAGATTTGTTTACAGGATGATTATTAATTATTGAATACTAATGAACGAGATTTTTTTACCTAGAAATTTTAGGATTCTATTCTACTTTTATACTTGTTCCTCTTCTTGCTTTTGCTTTTATTTAGAAATTTTAGGATTCTATTCTACTTTTATACTTGTTCCTCTTCTTGCTTTTGCTTTTATTTAGAAATTTTAGGATTCTATTCTACTTTTATACTTGTTCCTCTTCTTCCTTTTGCTTTTATTTAGAAATTTTAGGATTCTAATGAACGAGATTTGTTTACAGGATGATTATTAATTATTGAATACTAATGAACGAGATTTTTTTACTTAGAAATTTTAGGATTCTATTCTACTTTTATACTTGTTCCTCTTCTTGCTTTTGCTTTTATTTAGAAATTTTAGGATTCTATTCTACTTTTATACTTGTTCCTCTTCTTGCTTTTGCTTTTATTTAGAAATTTTAGGATTCTATTCTACTTTTATACTTGTTCCTCTTCTTGCTTTTGCTTTTATTTAGAAATTTTAGGATTCTATTCTACTTTTATACTTGTTCCTCTTCTTGCTTTTGCTTTTATTTAGAAATTTTAGGATTCTATTCTACTTTTATACTTGTTCCTCTTCTTCCTTTTGCTTTTATTTAGAAATTTTAGGATTCTAATGAACGAGATTTGTTTACAGGATGATTATTAATTATTGAATACTAATGAACGAGATTTTTTTACCTAGAAATTTTAGGATTCTATTCTACTTTTATACTTGTTCCTCTTCTTGCTTTTGCTTTTATTTAGAAATTTTAGGATTCTATTCTACTTTTATACTTGTTCCTCTTCTTGCTTTTGCTTTTATTTAGAAATTTTAGGATTCTATTCTACTTTTATACTTGTTCCTCTTCTTGCTTTTGCTTTTATTTAGAAATTTTAGGATTCTATTCTACTTTTATACTTGTTCCTCTTCTTGCTTTTGCTTTTATTTAGAAATTTTAGGATTCTATTCTACTTTTATACTTGTTCCTCTTCTTGCTTTTGCTTTTATTTAGAAATTTTAGGATTCTATTCTACTTTTATACTTGTTCCTCTTCTTGCTTTTGCTTTTATTTAGAAATTTTAGGATTCTATTCTACTTTTATACTTGTTCCTCTTCTTGCTTTTGCTTTTATTTAGAAATTTTAGGATTCTAATGAACGAGATTTGTTTACAGGATGATTATTAATTATTGAATACTAATGAACGAGATTTTTTTACTTAGAAATTTTAGGATTCTATTCTACTTTTATACTTGTTCCTCTTCTTGCTTTTGCTTTTATTTAGAAATTTTAGGATTCTATTCTACTTTTATACTTGTTCCTCTTCTTGCTTTTGCTTTTATTTAGAAATTTTAGGATTCTATTCTACTTTTATACTTGTTCCTCTTCTTGCTTTTGCTTTTATTTAGAAATTTTAGGATTCTATTCTACTTTTATACTTGTTCCTCTTCTTGCTTTTGCTTTTATTTAGAAATTTTAGGATTCTAATGAACGAGATTTGTTTACAGGATGATTATTAATTATTGAATACTAATGAACGAGATTTTTTTACCTAGAAATTTTAGGATTCTATTCTACTTTTATACTTGTTCCTCTTCTTGCTTTTGCTTTTATTTAGAAATTTTAGGATTCTAATGAACGAGATTTGTTTACAGGATGATTATTAATTATTGAATACTAATGAACGAGATTTTTTTACCTAGAAATTTTAGGATTCTATTCTACTTTTATACTTGTTCCTCTTCTTGCTTTTGCTTTTATTTAGAAATTTTAGGATTCTATTCTACTTTTATACTTGTTCCTCTTCTTGCTTTTGCTTTTATTTAGAAATTTTAGGATTCTAATGAACGAGATTTGTTTACAGGATGATTATTAATTATTGAATACTAATGAACGAGATTTTTTTACCTAGAAATTTTAGGATTCTATTCTACTTTTATACTTGTTCCTCTTCTTGCTTTTGCTTTTATTTAGAAATTTTAGGATTCTATTCTACTTTTATACTTGTTCCTCTTCTTGCTTTTGCTTTTATTTAGAAATTTTAGGATTCTAATGAACGAGATTTGTTTACAGGATGATTATTAATTATTGAATACTAATGAACGAGATTTTTTTACCTAGAAATTTTAGGATTCTATTCTACTTTTATACTTGTTCCTCTTCTTGCTTTTGCTTTTATTTAGAAATTTTAGGATTCTAATGAACGAGATTTGTTTACAGGATGATTATTAATTATTGAATACTAATGAACGAGATTTTTTTACCTAGAAATTTTAGGATTCTATTCTACTTTTATACTTGTTCCTCTTCTTGCTTTTGCTTTTATTTAGAAATTTTAGGATTCTATTCTACTTTTATACTTGTTCCTCTTCTTGCTTTTGCTTTTATTTAGAAATTTTAGGATTCTAATGAACGAGATTTGTTTACAGGATGATTATTAATTATTGAATACTAATGAACGAGATTTTTTTACCTAGAAATTTTAGGATTCTATTCTACTTTTATACTTGTTCCTCTTCTTGCTTTTGCTTTTATTTAGAAATTTTAGGATTCTATTCTACTTTTATACTTGTTCCTCTTCTTGCTTTTGCTTTTATTTAGAAATTTTAGGATTCTAATGAACGAGATTTGTTTACAGGATGATTATTAATTATTGAATACTAATGAACGAGATTTTTTTACCTAGAAATTTTAGGATTCTATTCTACTTTTATACTTGTTCCTCTTCTTGCTTTTGCTTTTATTTAGAAATTTTAGGATTCTAATGAACGAGATTTGTTTACAGGATGATTATTAATTATTGAATACTAATGAACGAGATTTTTTTACCTAGAAATTTTAGGATTCTATTCTACTTTTATACTTGTTCCTCTTCTTGCTTTTGCTTTTATTTAGAAATTTTAGGATTCTATTCTACTTTTATACTTGTTCCTCTTCTTGCTTTTGCTTTTATTTAGAAATTTTAGGATTCTAATGAACGAGATTTGTTTACAGGATGATTATTAATTATTGAATACTAATGAACGAGATTTTTTTACCTAGAAATTTTAGGATTCTATTCTACTTTTATACTTGTTCCTCTTCTTGCTTTTGCTTTTATTTAGAAATTTTAGGATTCTATTCTACTTTTATACTTGTTCCTCTTCTTGCTTTTGCTTTTATTTAGAAATTTTAGGATTCTAATGAACGAGATTTGTTTACAGGATGATTATTAATTATTGAATACTAATGAACGAGATTTTTTTACCTAGAAATTTTAGGATTCTATTCTACTTTTATACTTGTTCCTCTTCTTGCTTTTGCTTTTATTTAGAAATTTTAGGATTCTAATGAACGAGATTTGTTTACAGGATGATTATTAATTATTGAATACTAATGAACGAGATTTTTTTACCTAGAAATTTTAGGATTCTATTCTACTTTTATACTTGTTCCTCTTCTTGCTTTTGCTTTTATTTAGAAATTTTAGGATTCTATTCTACTTTTATACTTGTTCCTCTTCTTGCTTTTGCTTTTATTTAGAAATTTTAGGATTCTAATGAACGAGATTTGTTTACAGGATGATTATTAATTATTGAATACTAATGAACGAGATTTTTTTACCTAGAAATTTTAGGATTCTATTCTACTTTTATACTTGTTCCTCTTCTTGCTTTTGCTTTTATTTAGAAATTTTAGGATTCTATTCTACTTTTATACTTGTTCCTCTTCTTGCTTTTGCTTTTATTTAGAAATTTTAGGATTCTAATGAACGAGATTTGTTTACAGGATGATTATTAATTATTGAATACTAATGAACGAGATTTTTTTACCTAGAAATTTTAGGATTCTATTCTACTTTTATACTTGTTCCTCTTCTTGCTTTTGCTTTTATTTAGAAATTTTAGGATTCTAATGAACGAGATTTGTTTACAGGATGATTATTAATTATTGAATACTAATGAACGAGATTTTTTTACCTAGAAATTTTAGGATTCTATTCTACTTTTATACTTGTTCCTCTTCTTGCTTTTGCTTTTATTTAGAAATTTTAGGATTCTATTCTACTTTTATACTTGTTCCTCTTCTTGCTTTTGCTTTTATTTAGAAATTTTAGGATTCTAATGAACGAGATTTGTTTACAGGATGATTATTAATTATTGAATACTAATGAACGAGATTTTTTTACCTAGAAATTTTAGGATTCTATTCTACTTTTATACTTGTTCCTCTTCTTGCTTTTGCTTTTATTTAGAAATTTTAGGATTCTATTCTACTTTTATACTTGTTCCTCTTCTTGCTTTTGCTTTTATTTAGAAATTTTAGGATTCTAATGAACGAGATTTGTTTACAGGATGATTATTAATTATTGAATACTAATGAACGAGATTTTTTTACCTAGAAATTTTAGGATTCTATTCTACTTTTATACTTGTTCCTCTTCTTGCTTTTGCTTTTATTTAGAAATTTTAGGATTCTATTCTACTTTTATACTTGTTCCTCTTCTTGCTTTTGCTTTTATTTAGAAATTTTAGGATTCTAATGAACGAGATTTGTTTACAGGATGATTATTAATTATTGAATACTAATGAACGAGATTTTTTTACCTAGAAATTTTAGGATTCTATTCTACTTTTATACTTGTTCCTCTTCTTGCTTTTGCTTTTATTTAGAAATTTTAGGATTCTATTCTACTTTTATACTTGTTCCTCTTCTTGCTTTTGCTTTTATTTAGAAATTTTAGGATTCTATTCTACTTTTATACTTGTTCCTCTTCTTGCTTTTGCTTTTATTTAGAAATTTTAGGATTCTATTCTACTTTTATACTTGTTCCTCTTCTTGCTTTTGCTTTTATTTAGAAATTTTAGGATTCTATTCTACTTTTATACTTGTTCCTCTTCTTGCTTTTGCTTTTATTTAGAAATTTTAGGATTCTAATGAACGAGATTTGTTTACAGGATGATTATTAATTATTGAATACTAATGAACGAGATTTTTTTACCTAGAAATTTTAGGATTCTATTCTACTTTTATACTTGTTCCTCTTCTTGCTTTTGCTTTTATTTAGAAATTTTAGGATTCTATTCTACTTTTATACTTGTTCCTCTTCTTGCTTTTGCTTTTATTTAGAAATTTTAGGATTCTAATGAACGAGATTTGTTTACAGGATGATTATTAATTATTGAATACTAATGAACGAGATTTTTTTACCTAGAAATTTTAGGATTCTATTCTACTTTTATACTTGTTCCTCTTCTTGCTTTTGCTTTTATTTAGAAATTTTAGGATTCTAATGAACGAGATTTGTTTACAGGATGATTATTAATTATTGAATACTAATGAACGAGATTTTTTTACCTAGAAATTTTAGGATTCTATTCTACTTTTATACTTGTTCCTCTTCTTGCTTTTGCTTTTATTTAGAAATTTTAGGATTCTATTCTACTTTTATACTTGTTCCTCTTCTTGCTTTTGCTTTTATTTAGAAATTTTAGGATTCTATTCTACTTTTATACTTGTTCCTCTTCTTGCTTTTGCTTTTATTTAGAAATTTTAGGATTCTATTCTACTTTTATACTTGTTCCTCTTCTTGCTTTTGCTTTTATTTAGAAATTTTAGGATTCTATTCTACTTTTATACTTGTTCCTCTTCTTGCTTTTGCTTTTATTTAGAAATTTTAGGATTCTATTCTACTTTTATACTTGTTCCTCTTCTTGCTTTTGCTTTTATTTAGAAATTTTAGGATTCTAATGAACGAGATTTGTTTACAGGATGATTATTAATTATTGAATACTAATGAACGAGATTTTTTTACCTAGAAATTTTAGGATTCTATTCTACTTTTATACTTGTTCCTCTTCTTGCTTTTGCTTTTATTTAGAAATTTTAGGATTCTATTCTACTTTTATACTTGTTCCTCTTCTTGCTTTTGCTTTTATTTAGAAATTTTAGGATTCTAATGAACGAGATTTGTTTACAGGATGATTATTAATTATTGAATACTAATGAACGAGATTTTTTTACCTAGAAATTTTAGGATTCTATTCTACTTTTATACTTGTTCCTCTTCTTGCTTTTGCTTTTATTTAGAAATTTTAGGATTCTATTCTACTTTTATACTTGTTCCTCTTCTTGCTTTTGCTTTTATTTAGAAATTTTAGGATTCTAATGAACGAGATTTGTTTACAGGATGATTATTAATTATTGAATACTAATGAACGAGATTTTTTTACCTAGAAATTTTAGGATTCTATTCTACTTTTATACTTGTTCCTCTTCTTGCTTTTGCTTTTATTTAGAAATTTTAGGATTCTATTCTACTTTTATACTTGTTCCTCTTCTTCCTTTTGCTTTTATTTAGAAATTTTAGGATTCTATTCTACTTTTATACTTGTTCCTCTTCTTGCTTTTGCTTTTATTTAGAAATTTTAGGATTCTAATGAACGAGATTTGTTTACAGGATGATTATTAATTATTGAATACTAATGAACGAGATTTTTTTACCTAGAAATTTTAGGATTCTATTCTACTTTTATACTTGTTCCTCTTCTTGCTTTTGCTTTTATTTAGAAATTTTAGGATTCTATTCTACTTTTATACTTGTTCCTCTTCTTGCTTTTGCTTTTATTTAGAAATTTTAGGATTCTATTCTACTTTTATACTTGTTCCTCTTCTTGCTTTTGCTTTTATTTAGAAATTTTAGGATTCTATTCTACTTTTATACTTGTTCCTCTTCTTGCTTTTGCTTTTATTTAGAAATTTTAGGATTCTAATGAACGAGATTTGTTTACAGGATGATTATTAATTATTGAATACTAATGAACGAGATTTTTTTACCTAGAAATTTTAGGATTCTATTCTACTTTTATACTTGTTCCTCTTCTTGCTTTTGCTTTTATTTAGAAATTTTAGGATTCTATTCTACTTTTATACTTGTTCCTCTTCTTGCTTTTGCTTTTATTTAGAAATTTTAGGATTCTATTCTACTTTTATACTTGTTCCTCTTCTTGCTTTTGCTTTTATTTAGAAATTTTAGGATTCTATTCTACTTTTATACTTGTTCCTCTTCTTGCTTTTGCTTTTATTTAGAAATTTTAGGATTCTATTCTACTTTTATACTTGTTCCTCTTCTTGCTTTTGCTTTTATTTAGAAATTTTAGGATTCTATTCTACTTTTATACTTGTTCCTCTTCTTGCTTTTGCTTTTATTTAGAAATTTTAGGATTCTATTCTACTTTTATACTTGTTCCTCTTCTTGCTTTTGCTTTTATTTAGAAATTTTAGGATTCTATTCTACTTTTATACTTGTTCCTCTTCTTGCTTTTGCTTTTATTTAGAAATTTTAGGATTCTATTCTACTTTTATACTTGTTCCTCTTCTTGCTTTTGCTTTTATTTAGAAATTTTAGGATTCTATTCTACTTTTATACTTGTTCCTCTTCTTGCTTTTGCTTTTATTTAGAAATTTTAGGATTCTATTCTACTTTTATACTTGTTCCTCTTCTTGCTTTTGCTTTTATTTAGAAATTTTAGGATTCTATTCTACTTTTATACTTGTTCCTCTTCTTGCTTTTGCTTTTATTTAGAAATTTTAGGATTCTATTCTACTTTTATACTTGTTCCTCTTCTTGCTTTTGCTTTTACCTAGAAATTTTAGGATTCTATTCTACTTTTATACTTGTTCCTCTTCTTGCTTTTGCTTTTATTTAGAAATTTTAGGATTCTATTCTACTTTTATACTTGTTCCTCTTCTTGCTTTTGCTTTTATTTAGAAATTTTAGGATTCTATTCTACTTTTATACTTGTTCCTCTTCTTGCTTTTGCTTTTATTTAGAAATTTTAGGATTCTATTCTACTTTTATACTTGTTCCTCTTCTTGCTTTTGCTTTTATTTAGAAATTTTAGGATTCTATTCTACTTTTATACTTGTTCCTCTTCTTGCTTTTGCTTTTATTTAGAAATTTTAGGATTCTATTCTACTTTTATACTTGTTCCTCTTCTTCCTTTTGCTTTTATTTAGAAATTTTAGGATTCTATTCTACTTTTATACTTGTTCCTCTTCTTGCTTTTGCTTTTATTTAGAAATTTTAGGATTCTATTCTACTTTTATACTTGTTCCTCTTCTTGCTTTTGCTTTTATTTAGAAATTTTAGGATTCTATTCTACTTTTATACTTGTTCCTCTTCTTGCTTTTGCTTTTATTTAGAAATTTTAGGATTCTATTCTACTTTTATACTTGTTCCTCTTCTTGCTTTTGCTTTTATTTAGAAATTTTAGGATTCTATTCTACTTTTATACTTGTTCCTCTTCTTCCTTTTGCTTTTATTTAGAAATTTTAGGATTCTATTCTACTTTTATACTTGTTCCTCTTCTTGCTTTTGCTTTTATTTAGAAATTTTAGGATTCTATTCTACTTTTATACTTGTTCCTCTTCTTGCTTTTGCTTTTATTTAGAAATTTTAGGATTCTATTCTACTTTTATACTTGTTCCTCTTCTTCCTTTTGCTTTTATTTAGAAATTTTAGGATTCTATTCTACTTTTATACTTGTTCCTCTTCTTGCTTTTGCTTTTATTTAGAAATTTTAGGATTCTATTCTACTTTTATACTTGTTCCTCTTCTTGCTTTTGCTTTTACCTAGAAATTTTAGGATTCTATTCTACTTTTATACTTGTTCCTCTTCTTGCTTTTGCTTTTACCTAGAAATTTTAGGATTCTATTCTACTTTTATACTTGTTCCTCTTCTTGCTTTTGCTTTTATTTAGAAATTTTAGGATTCTATTCTACTTTTATACTTGTTCCTCTTCTTGCTTTTGCTTTTATTTAGAAATTTTAGGATTCTATTCTACTTTTATACTTGTTCCTCTTCTTCCTTTTGCTTTTATTTAGAAATTTTAGGATTCTATTCTACTTTTATACTTGTTCCTCTTCTTGCTTTTGCTTTTATTTAGAAATTTTAGGATTCTATTCTACTTTTATACTTGTTCCTCTTCTTGCTTTTGCTTTTATTTAGAAATTTTAGGATTCTATTCTACTTTTATACTTGTTCCTCTTCTTCCTTTTGCTTTTATTTAGAAATTTTAGGATTCTATTCTACTTTTATACTTGTTCCTCTTCTTGCTTTTGCTTTTATTTAGAAATTTTAGGATTCTATTCTACTTTTATACTTGTTCCTCTTCTTGCTTTTGCTTTTACCTAGAAATTTTAGGATTCTATTCTACTTTTATACTTGTTCCTCTTCTTGCTTTTGCTTTTACCTAGAAATTTTAGGATTCTATTCTACTTTTATACTTGTTCCTCTTCTTGCTTTTGCTTTTATTTAGAAATTTTAGGATTCTATTCTACTTTTATACTTGTTCCTCTTCTTGCTTTTGCTTTTATTTAGAAATTTTAGGATTCTATTCTACTTTTATACTTGTTCCTCTTCTTGCTTTTGCTTTTACCTAGAAATTTTAGGATTCTATTCTACTTTTATACTTGTTCCTCTTCTTGCTTTTGCTTTTATTTAGAAATTTTAGGATTCTATTCTACTTTTATACTTGTTCCTCTTCTTGCTTTTGCTTTTATTTAGAAATTTTAGGATTCTATTCTACTTTTATACTTGTTCCTCTTCTTGCTTTTGCTTTTACCTAGAAATTTTAGGATTCTATTCTACTTTTATACTTGTTCCTCTTCTTGCTTTTGCTTTTATTTAGAAATTTTAGGATTCTATTCTACTTTTATACTTGTTCCTCTTCTTGCTTTTGCTTTTACCTAGAAATTTTAGGATTCTATTCTACTTTTATACTTGTTCCTCTTCTTGCTTTTGCTTTTATTTAGAAATTTTAGGATTCTATTCTACTTTTATACTTGTTCCTCTTCTTGCTTTTGCTTTTACCTAGAAATTTTAGGATTCTATTCTACTTTTATACTTGTTCCTCTTCTTGCTTTTGCTTTTATTTAGAAATTTTAGGATTCTATTCTACTTTTATACTTGTTCCTCTTCTTGCTTTTGCTTTTATTTAGAAATTTTAGGATTCTATTCTACTTTTATACTTGTTCCTCTTCTTGCTTTTGCTTTTACCTAGAAATTTTAGGATTCTATTCTACTTTTATACTTGTTCCTCTTCTTGCTTTTGCTTTTATTTAGAAATTTTAGGATTCTATTCTACTTTTATACTTGTTCCTCTTCTTGCTTTTGCTTTTATTTAGAAATTTTAGGATTCTATTCTACTTTTATACTTGTTCCTCTTCTTGCTTTTGCTTTTATTTAGAAATTTTAGGATTCTATTCTACTTTTATACTTGTTCCTCTTCTTGCTTTTGCTTTTATTTAGAAATTTTAGGATTCTATTCTACTTTTATACTTGTTCCTCTTCTTGCTTTTGCTTTTATTTAGAAATTTTATGATTCTATTCTACTTTTATACTTGTTCCTCTTCTTGCTTTTGCTTTTATTTAGAAATTTTAGGATTCTATTCTACTTTTATACTTGTTCCTCTTCTTGCTTTTGCTTTTATTTAGAAATTTTAGGATTCTATTCTACTTTTATACTTGTTCCTCTTCTTGCTTTTGCTTTTATTTAGAAATTTTAGGATTCTATTCTACTTTTATACTTGTTCCTCTTCTTGCTTTTGCTTTTATTTAGAAATTTTAGGATTCTATTCTACTTTTATACTTGTTCCTCTTCTTGCTTTTGCTTTTATTTAGAAATTTTAGGATTCTATTCTACTTTTATACTTGTTCCTCTTCTTGCTTTTGCTTTTATTTAGAAATTTTAGGATTCTATTCTACTTTTATACTTGTTCCTCTTCTTGCTTTTGCTTTTATTTAGAAATTTTAGGATTCTATTCTACTTTTATACTTGTTCCTCTTCTTGCTTTTGCTTTTATTTAGAAATTTTAGGATTCTATTCTACTTTTATACTTGTTCCTCTTCTTGCTTTTGCTTTTATTTAGAAATTTTAGGATTCTATTCTACTTTTATACTTGTTCCTCTTCTTCCTTTTGCTTTTATTTAGAAATTTTAGGATTCTATTCTACTTTTATACTTGTTCCTCTTCTTGCTTTTGCTTTTATTTAGAAATTTTAGGATTCTATTCTACTTTTATACTTGTTCCTCTTCTTGCTTTTGCTTTTATTTAGAAATTTTAGGATTCTATTCTACTTTTATACTTGTTCCTCTTCTTGCTTTTGCTTTTATTTAGAAATTTTAGGATTCTATTCTACTTTTATACTTGTTCCTCTTCTTGCTTTTGCTTTTACCTAGAAATTTTAGGATTCTATTCTACTTTTATACTTGTTCCTCTTCTTGCTTTTGCTTTTATTTAGAAATTTTAGGATTCTATTCTACTTTTATACTTGTTCCTCTTCTTGCTTTTGCTTTTATATAGAAATTTTAGGATTCTATTCTACTTTTATACTTGTTCCTCTTCTTGCTTTTGCTTTTATTTAGAAATTTTAGGATTCTATTCTACTTTTATACTTGTTCCTCTTCTTGCTTTTGCTTTTATATAGAAATTTTAGGATTCTATTCTACTTTTATACTTGTTCCTCTTCTTGCTTTTGCTTTTATTTAGAAATTTTAGGATTCTATTCTACTTTTATACTTGTTCCTCTTCTTGCTTTTGCTTTTATTTAGAAATTTTAGGATTCTATTCTACTTTTATACTTGTTCCTCTTCTTGCTTTTGCTTTTATTTAGAAATTTTAGGATTCTATTCTACTTTTATACTTGTTCCTCTTCTTGCTTTTGCTTTTATTTAGAAATTTTAGGATTCTATTCTACTTTTATACTTGTTCCTCTTCTTGCTTTTGCTTTTATATAGAAATTTTAGGATTCTATTCTACTTTTATACTTGTTCCTCTTCTTGCTTTTGCTTTTATATAGAAATTTTAGGATTCTATTCTACTTTTATACTTGTTCCTCTTCTTGCTTTTGCTTTTACCTAGAAATTTTAGGATTCTATTCTACTTTTATACTTGTTCCTCTTCTTGCTTTTGCTTTTATTTAGAAATTTTAGGATTCTATTCTACTTTTATACTTGTTCCTCTTCTTGCTTTTGCTTTTACCTAGAAATTTTAGGATTCTATTCTACTTTTATACTTGTTCCTCTTCTTGCTTTTGCTTTTACCTAGAAATTTTAGGATTCTATTCTACTTTTATACTTGTTCCTCTTCTTGCTTTTGCTTTTATTTAGAAATTTTAGGATTCTATTCTACTTTTATACTTGTTCCTCTTCTTGCTTTTGCTTTTACCTAGAAATTTTAGGATTCTATTCTACTTTTATACTTGTTCCTCTTCTTGCTTTTGCTTTTACCTAGAAATTTTAGGATTCTATTCTACTTTTATACTTGTTCCTCTTCTTGCTTTTGCTTTTATTTAGAAATTTTAGGATTCTATTCTACTTTTATACTTGTTCCTCTTCTTGCTTTTGCTTTTATTTAGAAATTTTAGGATTCTATTCTACTTTTATACTTGTTCCTCTTCTTGCTTTTGCTTTTATTTAGAAATTTTAGGATTCTATTCTACTTTTATACTTGTTCCTCTTCTTGCTTTTGCTTTTACCTAGAAATTTTAGGATTCTATTCTACTTTTATACTTGTTCCTCTTCTTGCTTTTGCTTTTATTTAGAAATTTTAGGATTCTATTCTACTTTTATACTTGTTCCTCTTCTTGCTTTTGCTTTTACCTAGAAATTTTAGGATTCTATTCTACTTTTATACTTGTTCCTCTTCTTGCTTTTGCTTTTATTTAGAAATTTTAGGATTCTATTCTACTTTTATACTTGTTCCTCTTCTTGCTTTTGCTTTTACCTAGAAATTTTAGGATTCTATTCTACTTTTATACTTGTTCCTCTTCTTGCTTTTGCTTTTATTTAGAAATTTTAGGATTCTATTCTACTTTTATACTTGTTCCTCTTCTTGCTTTTGCTTTTATTTAGAAATTTTAGGATTCTATTCTACTTTTATACTTGTTCCTCTTCTTGCTTTTGCTTTTATTTAGAAATTTTAGGATTCTATTCTACTTTTATACTTGTTCCTCTTCTTGCTTTTGCTTTTACCTAGAAATTTTAGGATTCTATTCTACTTTTATACTTGTTCCTCTTCTTCCTTTTGCTTTTATTTAGAAATTTTAGGATTCTATTCTACTTTTATACTTGTTCCTCTTCTTGCTTTTGCTTTTATTTAGAAATTTTAGGATTCTATTCTACTTTTATACTTGTTCCTCTTCTTGCTTTTGCTTTTATATAGAAATTTTAGGATTCTATTCTACTTTTATACTTGTTCCTCTTCTTGCTTTTGCTTTTATTTAGAAATTTTAGGATTCTATTCTACTTTTATACTTGTTCCTCTTCTTGCTTTTGCTTTTACCTAGAAATTTTAGGATTCTATTCTACTTTTATACTTGTTCCTCTTCTTGCTTTTGCTTTTATTTAGAAATTTTAGGATTCTATTCTACTTTTATACTTGTTCCTCTTCTTGCTTTTGCTTTTATTTAGAAATTTTAGGATTCTATTCTACTTTTATACTTGTTCCTCTTCTTGCTTTTGCTTTTATTTAGAAATTTTAGGATTCTATTCTACTTTTATACTTGTTCCTCTTCTTGCTTTTGCTTTTATATAGAAATTTTAGGATTCTATTCTACTTTTATACTTGTTCCTCTTCTTGCTTTTGCTTTTATTTAGAAATTTTAGGATTCTATTCTACTTTTATACTTGTTCCTCTTCTTGCTTTTGCTTTTATTTAGAAATTTTAGGATTCTATTCTACTTTTATACTTGTTCCTCTTCTTGCTTTTGCTTTTACCTAGAAATTTTAGGATTCTATTCTACTTTTATACTTGTTCCTCTTCTTGCTTTTGCTTTTATTTAGAAATTTTAGGATTCTATTCTACTTTTATACTTGTTCCTCTTCTTGCTTTTGCTTTTACCTAGAAATTTTAGGATTCTATTCTACTTTTATACTTGTTCCTCTTCTTGCTTTTGCTTTTATTTAGAAATTTTAGGATTCTATTCTACTTTTATACTTGTTCCTCTTCTTGCTTTTGCTTTTACCTAGAAATTTTAGGATTCTATTCTACTTTTATACTTGTTCCTCTTCTTGCTTTTGCTTTTATTTAGAAATTTTAGGATTCTATTCTACTTTTATACTTGTTCCTCTTCTTGCTTTTGCTTTTACCTAGAAATTTTAGGATTCTATTCTACTTTTATACTTGTTCCTCTTCTTGCTTTTGCTTTTATTTAGAAATTTTAGGATTCTATTCTACTTTTATACTTGTTCCTCTTCTTGCTTTTGCTTTTATTTAGAAATTTTAGGATTCTATTCTACTTTTATACTTGTTCCTCTTCTTGCTTTTGCTTTTATTTAGAAATTTTAGGATTCTATTCTACTTTTATACTTGTTCCTCTTCTTGCTTTTGCTTTTATTTAGAAATTTTAGGATTCTATTCTACTTTTATACTTGTTCCTCTTCTTGCTTTTGCTTTTATATAGAAATTTTAGGATTCTATTCTACTTTTATACTTGTTCCTCTTCTTGCTTTTGCTTTTATTTAGAAATTTTAGGATTCTATTCTACTTTTATACTTGTTCCTCTTCTTGCTTTTGCTTTTATATAGAAATTTTAGGATTCTATTCTACTTTTATACTTGTTCCTCTTCTTGCTTTTGCTTTTATTTAGAAATTTTAGGATTCTATTCTACTTTTATACTTGTTCCTCTTCTTGCTTTTGCTTTTATTTAGAAATTTTAGGATTCTATTCTACTTTTATACTTGTTCCTCTTCTTGCTTTTGCTTTTACCTAGAAATTTTAGGATTCTATTCTACTTTTATACTTGTTCCTCTTCTTGCTTTTGCTTTTATTTAGAAATTTTAGGATTCTATTCTACTTTTATACTTGTTCCTCTTCTTGCTTTTGCTTTTACCTAGAAATTTTAGGATTCTATTCTACTTTTATACTTGTTCCTCTTCTTGCTTTTGCTTTTATTTAGAAATTTTAGGATTCTATTCTACTTTTATACTTGTTCCTCTTCTTGCTTTTGCTTTTATTTAGAAATTTTAGGATTCTATTCTACTTTTATACTTGTTCCTCTTCTTGCTTTTGCTTTTATTTAGAAATTTTAGGATTCTATTCTACTTTTATACTTGTTCCTCTTCTTGCTTTTGCTTTTATTTAGAAATTTTAGGATTCTATTCTACTTTTATACTTGTTCCTCTTCTTGCTTTTGCTTTTACCTAGAAATTTTAGGATTCTATTCTACTTTTATACTTGTTCCTCTTCTTGCTTTTGCTTTTATTTAGAAATTTTAGGATTCTATTCTACTTTTATACTTGTTCCTCTTCTTGCTTTTGCTTTTATTTAGAAATTTTAGGATTCTATTCTACTTTTATACTTGTTCCTCTTCTTGCTTTTGCTTTTATTTAGAAATTTTAGGATTCTATTCTACTTTTATACTTGTTCCTCTTCTTGCTTTTGCTTTTATATAGAAATTTTAGGATTCTATTCTACTTTTATACTTGTTCCTCTTCTTGCTTTTGCTTTTATTTAGAAATTTTAGGATTCTATTCTACTTTTATACTTGTTCCTCTTCTTGCTTTTGCTTTTATATAGAAATTTTAGGATTCTATTCTACTTTTATACTTGTTCCTCTTCTTGCTTTTGCTTTTATTTAGAAATTTTAGGATTCTATTCTACTTTTATACTTGTTCCTCTTCTTCCTTTTGCTTTTATTTAGAAATTTTAGGATTCTATTCTACTTTTATACTTGTTCCTCTTCTTGCTTTTGCTTTTATTTAGAAATTTTAGGATTCTATTCTACTTTTATACTTGTTCCTCTTCTTCCTTTTGCTTTTATTTAGAAATTTTAGGATTCTATTCTACTTTTATACTTGTTCCTCTTCTTGCTTTTGCTTTTATTTAGAAATTTTAGGATTCTATTCTACTTTTATACTTGTTCCTCTTCTTCCTTTTGCTTTTATTTAGAAATTTTAGGATTCTATTCTACTTTTATACTTGTTCCTCTTCTTGCTTTTGCTTTTATTTAGAAATTTTAGGATTCTATTCTACTTTTATACTTGTTCCTCTTCTTCCTTTTGCTTTTATTTAGAAATTTTAGGATTCTATTCTACTTTTATACTTGTTCCTCTTCTTGCTTTTGCTTTTATTTAGAAATTTTAGGATTCTATTCTACTTTTATACTTGTTCCTCTTCTTCCTTTTGCTTTTATTTAGAAATTTTAGGATTCTATTCTACTTTTATACTTGTTCCTCTTCTTGCTTTTGCTTTTATTTAGAAATTTTAGGATTCTATTCTACTTTTATACTTGTTCCTCTTCTTCCTTTTGCTTTTATTTAGAAATTTTAGGATTCTATTCTACTTTTATACTTGTTCCTCTTCTTGCTTTTGCTTTTATTTAGAAATTTTAGGATTCTATTCTACTTTTATACTTGTTCCTCTTCTTGCTTTTGCTTTTATTTAGAAATTTTAGGATTCTATTCTACTTTTATACTTGTTCCTCTTCTTGCTTTTGCTTTTACCTAGAAATTTTAGGATTCTATTCTACTTTTATACTTGTTCCTCTTCTTGCTTTTGCTTTTATTTAGAAATTTTAGGATTCTATTCTACTTTTATACTTGTTCCTCTTCTTGCTTTTGCTTTTATTTAGAAATTTTAGGATTCTATTCTACTTTTATACTTGTTCCTCTTCTTCCTTTTGCTTTTATTTAGAAATTTTAGGATTCTATTCTACTTTTATACTTGTTCCTCTTCTTGCTTTTGCTTTTACCTAGAAATTTTAGGATTCTATTCTACTTTTATACTTGTTCCTCTTCTTGCTTTTGCTTTTATTTAGAAATTTTAGGATTCTATTCTACTTTTATACTTGTTCCTCTTCTTGCTTTTGCTTTTACCTAGAAATTTTAGGATTCTATTCTACTTTTATACTTGTTCCTCTTCTTGCTTTTGCTTTTATTTAGAAATTTTAGGATTGTTCTCTTCTTGCTTTTGCTTTTATTTAGAAATTTTAGGATTCTATTCTACTTTTATACTTGTTCCTCTTCTTGCTTTTGCTTTTATTTAGAAATTTTAGGATTCTATTCTACTTTTATACTTGTTCCTCTTCTTGCTTTTGCTTTTACCTAGAAATTTTAGGATTCTATTCTACTTTTATACTTGTTCCTCTTCTTGCTTTTGCTTTTATTTAGAAATTTTAGGATTCTATTCTACTTTTATACTTGTTCCTCTTCTTGCTTTTGCTTTTATTTAGAAATTTTAGGATTCTATTCTACTTTTATACTTGTTCCTCTTCTTGCTTTTGCTTTTATTTAGAAATTTTAGGATTCTATTCTACTTTTATACTTGTTCCTCTTCTTGCTTTTGCTTTTATTTAGAAATTTTAGGATTCTATTCTACTTTTATACTTGTTCCTCTTCTTGCTTTTGCTTTTATTTAGAAATTTTAGGATTCTATTCTACTTTTATACTTGTTCCTCTTCTTGCTTTTGCTTTTATTTAGAAATTTTAGGATTCTATTCTACTTTTATACTTGTTCCTCTTCTTGCTTTTGCTTTTATTTAGAAATTTTAGGATTCTATTCTACTTTTATACTTGTTCCTCTTCTTGCTTTTGCTTTTACCTAGAAATTTTAGGATTCTATTCTACTTTTATACTTGTTCCTCTTCTTCCTTTTGCTTTTACTTAGAAATTTTAGGATTCTATTCTACTTTTATACTTGTTCCTCTTCTTGCTTTTGCTTTTATTTAGAAATTTTAGGATTCTATTCTACTTTTATACTTGTTCCTCTTCTTGCTTTTGCTTTTATTTAGAAATTTTAGGATTCTATTCTACTTTTATACTTGTTCCTCTTCTTGCTTTTGCTTTTATTTAGAAATTTTAGGATTCTATTCTACTTTTATACTTGTTCCTCTTCTTGCTTTTGCTTTTATTTAGAAATTTTAGGATTCTATTCTACTTTTATACTTGTTCCTCTTCTTGCTTTTGCTTTTACCTAGAAATTTTAGGATTCTATTCTACTTTTATACTTGTTCCTCTTCTTGCTTTTGCTTTTATTTAGAAATTTTAGGATTCTATTCTACTTTTATACTTGTTCCTCTTCTTGCTTTTGCTTTTATTTAGAAATTTTAGGATTCTAATGAACGAGATTTGTTTACAGGATGATTATTAATTATTGAATACTAATGAACGAGATTTTTTTACCTAGAAATTTTAGGATTCTATTCTACTTTTATACTTGTTCCTCTTCTTGCTTTTGCTTTTATTTAGAAATTTTAGGATTCTATTCTACTTTTATACTTGTTCCTCTTCTTGCTTTTGCTTTTATTTAGAAATTTTAGGATTCTATTCTACTTTTATACTTGTTCCTCTTCTTGCTTTTGCTTTTATTTAGAAATTTTAGGATTCTATTCTACTTTTATACTTGTTCCTCTTCTTGCTTTTGCTTTTATTTAGAAATTTTAGGATTCTATTCTACTTTTATACTTGTTCCTCTTCTTGCTTTTGCTTTTATTTAGAAATTTTAGGATTCTATTCTACTTTTATACTTGTTCCTCTTCTTGCTTTTGCTTTTATTTAGAAATTTTAGGATTCTATTCTACTTTTATACTTGTTCCTCTTCTTGCTTTTGCTTTTATTTAGAAATTTTAGGATTCTATTCTACTTTTATACTTGTTCCTCTTCTTGCTTTTGCTTTTATTTAGAAATTTTAGGATTCTATTCTACTTTTATACTTGTTCCTCTTCTTGCTTTTGCTTTTATTTAGAAATTTTAGGATTCTATTCTACTTTTATACTTGTTCCTCTTCTTGCTTTTGCTTTTATTTAGAAATTTTAGGATTCTATTCTACTTTTATACTTGTTCCTCTTCTTGCTTTTGCTTTTATTTAGAAATTTTAGGATTCTATTCTACTTTTATACTTGTTCCTCTTCTTGCTTTTGCTTTTATTTAGAAATTTTAGGATTCTATTCTACTTTTATACTTGTTCCTCTTCTTGCTTTTGCTTTTATTTAGAAATTTTAGGATTCTATTCTACTTTTATACTTGTTCCTCTTCTTGCTTTTGCTTTTATTTAGAAATTTTAGGATTCTATTCTACTTTTATACTTGTTCCTCTTCTTGCTTTTGCTTTTATTTAGAAATTTTAGGATTCTATTCTACTTTTATACTTGTTCCTCTTCTTGCTTTTGCTTTTATTTAGAAATTTTAGGATTCTATTCTACTTTTATACTTGTTCCTCTTCTTGCTTTTGCTTTTATTTAGAAATTTTAGGATTCTATTCTACTTTTATACTTGTTCCTCTTCTTGCTTTTGCTTTTATTTAGAAATTTTAGGATTCTATTCTACTTTTATACTTGTTCCTCTTCTTGCTTTTGCTTTTATTTAGAAATTTTAGGATTCTATTCTACTTTTATACTTGTTCCTCTTCTTGCTTTTGCTTTTATTTAGAAATTTTAGGATTCTATTCTACTTTTATACTTGTTCCTCTTCTTGCTTTTGCTTTTATTTAGAAATTTTAGGATTCTATTCTACTTTTATACTTGTTCCTCTTCTTGCTTTTGCTTTTATTTAGAAATTTTAGGATTCTATTCTACTTTTATACTTGTTCCTCTTCTTGCTTTTGCTTTTATTTAGAAATTTTAGGATTCTATTCTACTTTTATACTTGTTCCTCTTCTTGCTTTTGCTTTTATTTAGAAATTTTAGGATTCTATTCTACTTTTATACTTGTTCCTGTTCTTGCTTTTGCTTTTATTTAGAAATTTTAGGATTCTATTCTACTTTTATACTTGTTCCTCTTCTTGCTTTTGCTTTTATTTAGAAATTTTAGGATTCTATTCTACTTTTATACTTGTTCCTCTTCTTGCTTTTGCTTTTATTTAGAAATTTTAGGATTCTATTCTACTTTTATACTTGTTCCTCTTCTTGCTTTTGCTTTTACCTAGAAATTTTAGGATTCTATTCTACTTTTATACTTGTTCCTCTTCTTGCTTTTGCTTTTACCTAGAAATTTTAGGATTCTATTCTACTTTTATACTTGTTCCTCTTCTTCCTTTTGCTTTTATTTAGAAATTTTAGGATTCTATTCTACTTTTATACTTGTTCCTCTTCTTGCTTTTGCTTTTATTTAGAAATTTTAGGATTCTATTCTACTTTTATACTTGTTCCTCTTCTTGCTTTTGCTTTTATTTAGAAATTTTAGGATTCTATTCTACTTTTATACTTGTTCCTCTTCTTGCTTTTGCTTTTACCTAGAAATTTTAGGATTCTATTCTACTTTTATACTTGTTCCTCTTCTTGCTTTTGCTTTTATTTAGAAATTTTAGGATTCTATTCTACTTTTATACTTGTTCCTCTTCTTGCTTTTGCTTTTACCTAGAAATTTTAGGATTCTATTCTACTTTTATACTTGTTCCTCTTCTTGCTTTTGCTTTTATTTAGAAATTTTAGGATTCTATTCTACTTTTATACTTGTTCCTCTTCTTGCTTTTGCTTTTATTTAGAAATTTTAGGATTCTATTCTACTTTTATACTTGTTCCTGTTCTTGCTTTTGCTTTTATTTAGAAATTTTAGGATTCTATTCTACTTTTATACTTGTTCCTCTTCTTGCTTTTGCTTTTATTTAGAAATTTTAGGATTCTATTCTACTTTTATACTTGTTCCTCTTCTTGCTTTTGCTTTTATTTAGAAATTTTAGGATTCTATTCTACTTTTATACTTGTTCCTCTTCTTGCTTTTGCTTTTATTTAGAAATTTTAGGATTCTATTCTACTTTTATACTTGTTCCTGTTCTTGCTTTTGCTTTTATTTAGAAATTTTAGGATTCTATTCTACTTTTATACTTGTTCCTCTTCTTGCTTTTGCTTTTATTTAGAAATTTTAGGATTCTATTCTACTTTTATACTTGTTCCTCTTCTTGCTTTTGCTTTTATTTAGAAATTTTAGGATTCTATTCTACTTTTATACTTGTTCCTCTTCTTGCTTTTGCTTTTATTTAGAAATTTTAGGATTCTATTCTACTTTTATACTTGTTCCTCTTCTTGCTTTTGCTTTTATTTAGAAATTTTAGGATTCTATTCTACTTTTATACTTGTTCCTCTTCTTGCTTTTGCTTTTATTTAGAAATTTTAGGATTCTATTCTACTTTTATACTTGTTCCTCTTCTTGCTTTTGCTTTTATTTAGAAATTTTAGGATTCTATTCTACTTTTATACTTGTTCCTCTTCTTGCTTTTGCTTTTATTTAGAAATTTTAGGATTCTATTCTACTTTTATACTTGTTCCTCTTCTTGCTTTTGCTTTTATTTAGAAATTTTAGGATTCTATTCTACTTTTATACTTGTTCCTCTTCTTCCTTTTGCTTTTATTTAGAAATTTTAGGATTCTATTCTACTTTTATACTTGTTCCTCTTCTTGCTTTTGCTTTTATTTAGAAATTTTAGGATTCTATTCTACTTTTATACTTGTTCCTCTTCTTCCTTTTGCTTTTATTTAGAAATTTTAGGATTCTATTCTACTTTTATACTTGTTCCTCTTCTTGCTTTTGCTTTTATTTAGAAATTTTAGGATTCTATTCTACTTTTATACTTGTTCCTCTTCTTGCTTTTGCTTTTATTTAGAAATTTTAGGATTCTATTCTACTTTTATACTTGTTCCTCTTCTTGCTTTTGCTTTTATTTAGAAATTTTAGGATTCTATTCTACTTTTATACTTGTTCCTCTTCTTGCTTTTGCTTTTATTTAGAAATTTTAGGATTCTATTCTACTTTTATACTTGTTCCTCTTCTTGCTTTTGCTTTTACCTAGAAATTTTAGGATTCTATTCTACTTTTATACTTGTTCCTCTTCTTGCTTTTGCTTTTATTTAGAAATTTTAGGATTCTATTCTACTTTTATACTTGTTCCTCTTCTTGCTTTTGCTTTTATTTAGAAATTTTAGGATTCTATTCTACTTTTATACTTGTTCCTCTTCTTCCTTTTGCTTTTATTTAGAAATTTTAGGATTCTATTCTACTTTTATACTTGTTCCTCTTCTTCCTTTTGCTTTTATTTAGAAATTTTAGGATTCTATTCTACTTTTATACTTGTTCCTCTTCTTGCTTTTGCTTTTATTTAGAAATTTTAGGATTCTATTCTACTTTTATACTTGTTCCTCTTCTTGCTTTTGCTTTTATTTAGAAATTTTAGGATTCTATTCTACTTTTATACTTGTTCCTCTTCTTGCTTTTGCTTTTATTTAGAAATTTTAGGATTCTATTCTACTTTTATACTTGTTCCTCTTCTTGCTTTTGCTTTTATTTAGAAATTTTAGGATTCTATTCTACTTTTATACTTGTTCCTCTTCTTGCTTTTGCTTTTATTTAGAAATTTTAGGATTCTATTCTACTTTTATACTTGTTCCTCTTCTTCCTTTTGCTTTTATTTAGAAATTTTAGGATTCTATTCTACTTTTATACTTGTTCCTCTTCTTCCTTTTGCTTTTATTTAGAAATTTTAGGATTCTATTCTACTTTTATACTTGTTCCTCTTCTTGCTTTTGCTTTTATTTAGAAATTTTAGGATTCTATTCTACTTTTATACTTGTTCCTCTTCTTCCTTTTGCTTTTATTTAGAAATTTTAGGATTCTATTCTACTTTTATACTTGTTCCTCTTCTTCCTTTTGCTTTTATTTAGAAATTTTAGGATTCTATTCTACTTTTATACTTGTTCCTCTTCTTGCTTTTGCTTTTATTTAGAAATTTTAGGATTCTATTCTACTTTTATACTTGTTCCTCTTCTTCCTTTTGCTTTTATTTAGAAATTTTAGGATTCTATTCTACTTTTATACTTGTTCCTCTTCTTGCTTTTGCTTTTATTTAGAAATTTTAGGATTCTATTCTACTTTTATACTTGTTCCTCTTCTTGCTTTTGCTTTTATTTAGAAATTTTAGGATTCTATTCTACTTTTATACTTGTTCCTCTTCTTCCTTTTGCTTTTATTTAGAAATTTTAGGATTCTATTCTACTTTTATACTTGTTCCTCTTCTTGCTTTTGCTTTTATTTAGAAATTTTAGGATTCTATTCTACTTTTATACTTGTTCCTCTTCTTCCTTTTGCTTTTATTTAGAAATTTTAGGATTCTATTCTACTTTTATACTTGTTCCTCTTCTTCCTTTTGCTTTTATTTAGAAATTTTAGGATTCTATTCTACTTTTATACTTGTTCCTCTTCTTCCTTTTGCTTTTATTTAGAAATTTTAGGATTCTATTCTACTTTTATACTTGTTCCTCTTCTTCCTTTTGCTTTTATTTAGAAATTTTAGGATTCTATTCTACTTTTATACTTGTTCCTCTTCTTGCTTTTGCTTTTATTTAGAAATTTTAGGATTCTATTCTACTTTTATACTTGTTCCTCTTCTTCCTTTTGCTTTTATTTAGAAATTTTAGGATTCTATTCTACTTTTATACTTGTTCCTCTTCTTGCTTTTGCTTTTATTTAGAAATTTTAGGATTCTATTCTACTTTTATACTTGTTCCTCTTCTTGCTTTTGCTTTTATTTAGAAATTTTAGGATTCTATTCTACTTTTATACTTGTTCCTCTTCTTCCTTTTGCTTTTATTTAGAAATTTTAGGATTCTATTCTACTTTTATACTTGTTCCTCTTCTTGCTTTTGCTTTTATTTAGAAATTTTAGGATTCTATTCTACTTTTATACTTGTTCCTCTTCTTGCTTTTGCTTTTATTTAGAAATTTTAGGATTCTATTCTACTTTTATACTTGTTCCTCTTCTTGCTTTTGCTTTTACCTAGAAATTTTAGGATTCTATTCTACTTTTATACTTGTTCCTCTTCTTGCTTTTGCTTTTATTTAGAAATTTTAGGATTCTATTCTACTTTTATACTTGTTCCTCTTCTTGCTTTTGCTTTTATTTAGAAATTTTAGGATTCTATTCTACTTTTATACTTGTTCCTCTTCTTGCTTTTGCTTTTATTTAGAAATTTTAGGATTCTATTCTACTTTTATACTTGTTCCTCTTCTTGCTTTTGCTTTTACCTAGAAATTTTAGGATTCTATTCTACTTTTATACTTGTTCCTCTTCTTGCTTTTGCTTTTATTTAGAAATTTTAGGATTCTATTCTACTTTTATACTTGTTCCTCTTCTTGCTTTTGCTTTTATTTAGAAATTTTAGGATTCTATTCTACTTTTATACTTGTTCCTCTTCTTGCTTTTGCTTTTACCTAGAAATTTTAGGATTCTATTCTACTTTTATACTTGTTCCTCTTCTTGCTTTTGCTTTTATTTAGAAATTTTAGGATTCTATTCTACTTTTAT
This sequence comes from Euprymna scolopes, assembly GCF_053919585.1. Classification (NCBI taxonomy): domain Eukaryota; kingdom Metazoa; phylum Mollusca; class Cephalopoda; order Sepiida; family Sepiolidae; genus Euprymna; species Euprymna scolopes. The sequence continues at coordinate 129,639,946 of NC_136527.1, read as the reverse complement.
ACTTGTTCCTCTTCTTGCTTTTGCTTTTATTTAGAAATTTTAGGATTCTATTCTACTTTTATACTTGTTCCTCTTCTTGCTTTTGCTTTTATTTAGAAATTTTAGGATTCTATTCTACTTTTATACTTGTTCCTCTTCTTGCTTTTGCTTTTATTTAGAAATTTTAGGATTCTATTCTACTTTTATACTTGTTCCTCTTCTTGCTTTTGCTTTTATTTAGAAATTTTAGGATTCTATTCTACTTTTATACTTGTTCCTCTTCTTGCTTTTGCTTTTACCTAGAAATTTTAGGATTCTATTCTACTTTTATACTTGTTCCTCTTCTTGCTTTTGCTTTTATTTAGAAATTTTAGGATTCTATTCTACTTTTATACTTGTTCCTCTTCTTGCTTTTGCTTTTATTTAGAAATTTTAGGATTCTATTCTACTTTTATACTTGTTCCTCTTCTTGCTTTTGCTTTTATTTAGAAATTTTAGGATTCTATTCTACTTTTATACTTGTTCCTCTTCTTGCTTTTGCTTTTATTTAGAAATTTTAGGATTCTATTCTACTTTTATACTTGTTCCTCTTCTTGCTTTTGCTTTTACCTAGAAATTTTAGGATTCTATTCTACTTTTATACTTGTTCCTCTTCTTGCTTTTGCTTTTATTTAGAAATTTTAGGATTCTATTCTACTTTTATACTTGTTCCTCTTCTTGCTTTTGCTTTTATTTAGAAATTTTATGATTCTATTCTACTTTTATACTTGTTCCTCTTCTTCCTTTTGCTTTTATTTAGAAATTTTAGGATTCTATTCTACTTTTATACTTGTTCCTCTTCTTGCTTTTGCTTTTATTTAGAAATTTTAGGATTCTATTCTACTTTTATACTTGTTCCTCTTCTTGCTTTTGCTTTTATTTAGAAATTTTAGGATTCTATTCTACTTTTATACTTGTTCCTCTTCTTGCTTTTGCTTTTACCTAGAAATTTTAGGATTCTATTCTACTTTTATACTTGTTCCTCTTCTTGCTTTTGCTTTTATTTAGAAATTTTAGGATTCTATTCTACTTTTATACTTGTTCCTCTTCTTGCTTTTGCTTTTATTTAGAAATTTTAGGATTCTATTCTACTTTTATACTTGTTCCTCTTCTTGCTTTTGCTTTTATTTAGAAATTTTAGGATTCTATTCTACTTTTATACTTGTTCCTCTTCTTCCTTTTGCTTTTATTTAGAAATTTTAGGATTCTATTCTACTTTTATACTTGTTCCTCTTCTTGCTTTTGCTTTTATTTAGAAATTTTAGGATTCTATTCTACTTTTATACTTGTTCCTCTTCTTCCTTTTGCTTTTATTTAGAAATTTTAGGATTCTATTCTACTTTTATACTTGTTCCTCTTCTTGCTTTTGCTTTTACCTAGAAATTTTAGGATTCTATTCTACTTTTATACTTGTTCCTCTTCTTGCTTTTGCTTTTATTTAGAAATTTTAGGATTCTATTCTACTTTTATACTTGTTCCTCTTCTTGCTTTTGCTTTTATTTAGAAATTTTAGGATTCTATTCTACTTTTATACTTGTTCCTCTTCTTGCTTTTGCTTTTATTTAGAAATTTTAGGATTCTATTCTACTTTTATACTTGTTCCTCTTCTTGCTTTTGCTTTTATTTAGAAATTTTAGGATTCTATTCTACTTTTATACTTGTTCCTCTTCTTGCTTTTGCTTTTATTTAGAAATTTTAGGATTCTATTCTACTTTTATACTTGTTCCTCTTCTTCCTTTTGCTTTTATTTAGAAATTTTAGGATTCTATTCTACTTTTATACTTGTTCCTCTTCTTGCTTTTGCTTTTACCTAGAAATTTTAGGATTCTATTCTACTTTTATACTTGTTCCTCTTCTTGCTTTTGCTTTTATTTAGAAATTTTAGGATTCTATTCTACTTTTATACTTGTTCCTCTTCTTCCTTTTGCTTTTATTTAGAAATTTTAGGATTCTATTCTACTTTTATACTTGTTCCTCTTCTTGCTTTTGCTTTTACCTAGAAATTTTAGGATTCTATTCTACTTTTATACTTGTTCCTCTTCTTGCTTTTGCTTTTACCTAGAAATTTTAGGATTCTATTCTACTTTTATACTTGTTCCTCTTCTTGCTTTTGCTTTTATTTAGAAATTTTAGGATTCTATTCTACTTTTATACTTGTTCCTCTTCTTCCTTTTGCTTTTATTTAGAAATTTTAGGATTCTATTCTACTTTTATACTTGTTCCTCTTCTTGCTTTTGCTTTTATTTAGAAATTTTAGGATTCTATTCTACTTTTATACTTGTTCCTCTTCTTGCTTTTGCTTTTATTTAGAAATTTTAGGATTCTATTCTACTTTTATACTTGTTCCTCTTCTTGCTTTTGCTTTTATTTAGAAATTTTAGGATTCTATTCTACTTTTATACTTGTTCCTCTTCTTGCTTTTGCTTTTATTTAGAAATTTTAGGATTCTATTCTACTTTTATACTTGTTCCTCTTCTTCCTTTTGCTTTTATTTAGAAATTTTAGGATTCTATTCTACTTTTATACTTGTTCCTCTTCTTGCTTTTGCTTTTACCTAGAAATTTTAGGATTCTATTCTACTTTTATACTTGTTCCTCTTCTTGCTTTTGCTTTTATTTAGAAATTTTAGGATTCTATTCTACTTTTATACTTGTTCCTCTTCTTGCTTTTGCTTTTATTTAGAAATTTTAGGATTCTATTCTACTTTTATACTTGTTCCTCTTCTTGCTTTTGCTTTTATTTAGAAATTTTAGGATTCTATTCTACTTTTATACTTGTTCCTCTTCTTGCTTTTGCTTTTATTTAGAAATTTTAGGATTCTATTCTACTTTTATACTTGTTCCTCTTCTTGCTTTTGCTTTTATTTAGAAATTTTAGGATTCTATTCTACTTTTATACTTGTTCCTCTTCTTGCTTTTGCTTTTATTTAGAAATTTTAGGATTCTATTCTACTTTTATACTTGTTCCTCTTCTTGCTTTTGCTTTTACCTAGAAATTTTAGGATTCTATTCTACTTTTATACTTGTTCCTCTTCTTGCTTTTGCTTTTATTTAGAAATTTTAGGATTCTATTCTACTTTTATACTTGTTCCTCTTCTTGCTTTTGCTTTTATTTAGAAATTTTAGGATTCTATTCTACTTTTATACTTGTTCCTCTTCTTGCTTTTGCTTTTATTTAGAAATTTTAGGATTCTATTCTACTTTTATACTTGTTCCTCTTCTTGCTTTTGCTTTTACCTAGAAATTTTAGGATTCTATTCTACTTTTATACTTGTTCCTCTTCTTCCTTTTGCTTTTATTTAGAAATTTTAGGATTCTATTCTACTTTTATACTTGTTCCTCTTCTTGCTTTTGCTTTTATTTAGAAATTTTAGGATTCTATTCTACTTTTATACTTGTTCCTCTTCTTGCTTTTGCTTTTATTTAGAAATTTTAGGATTCTATTCTACTTTTATACTTGTTCCTCTTCTTGCTTTTGCTTTTACCTAGAAATTTTAGGATTCTATTCTACTTTTATACTTGTTCCTCTTCTTGCTTTTGCTTTTATTTAGAAATTTTAGGATTCTATTCTACTTTTATACTTGTTCCTCTTCTTGCTTTTGCTTTTACCTAGAAATTTTAGGATTCTATTCTACTTTTATACTTGTTCCTCTTCTTGCTTTTGCTTTTATTTAGAAATTTTAGGATTCTATTCTACTTTTATACTTGTTCCTCTTCTTGCTTTTGCTTTTATTTAGAAATTTTAGGATTCTATTCTACTTTTATACTTGTTCCTCTTCTTGCTTTTGCTTTTATTTAGAAATTTTAGGATTCTATTCTACTTTTATACTTGTTCCTCTTCTTGCTTTTGCTTTTACCTAGAAATTTTAGGATTCTATTCTACTTTTATACTTGTTCCTCTTCTTGCTTTTGCTTTTATTTAGAAATTTTAGGATTCTATTCTACTTTTATACTTGTTCCTCTTCTTGCTTTTGCTTTTATTTAGAAATTTTAGGATTCTATTCTACTTTTATACTTGTTCCTCTTCTTGCTTTTGCTTTTATTTAGAAATTTTAGGATTCTATTCTACTTTTATACTTGTTCCTCTTCTTGCTTTTGCTTTTACCTAGAAATTTTAGGATTCTATTCTACTTTTATACTTGTTCCTCTTCTTGCTTTTGCTTTTATTTAGAAATTTTAGGATTCTATTCTACTTTTATACTTGTTCCTCTTCTTGCTTTTGCTTTTATTTAGAAATTTTAGGATTCTATTCTACTTTTATACTTGTTCCTCTTCTTGCTTTTGCTTTTATTTAGAAATTTTAGGATTCTATTCTACTTTTATACTTGTTCCTCTTCTTGCTTTTGCTTTTATTTAGAAATTTTAGGATTCTATTCTACTTTTATACTTGTTCCTCTTCTTGCTTTTGCTTTTATTTAGAAATTTTAGGATTCTATTCTACTTTTATACTTGTTCCTCTTCTTGCTTTTGCTTTTATTTAGAAATTTTAGGATTCTATTCTACTTTTATACTTGTTCCTCTTCTTGCTTTTGCTTTTATTTAGAAATTTTAGGATTCTATTCTACTTTTATACTTGTTCCTCTTCTTGCTTTTGCTTTTATTTAGAAATTTTAGGATTCTATTCTACTTTTATACTTGTTCCTCTTCTTGCTTTTGCTTTTATTTAGAAATTTTAGGATTCTATTCTACTTTTATACTTGTTCCTCTTCTTGCTTTTGCTTTTATTTAGAAATTTTAGGATTCTATTCTACTTTTATACTTGTTCCTCTTCTTGCTTTTGCTTTTATTTAGAAATTTTAGGATTCTATTCTACTTTTATACTTGTTCCTCTTCTTGCTTTTGCTTTTATTTAGAAATTTTAGGATTCTATTCTACTTTTATACTTGTTCCTCTTCTTGCTTTTGCTTTTACTTAGAAATTTTAGGATTCTATTCTACTTTTATACTTGTTCCTCTTCTTGCTTTTGCTTTTACTTAGAAATTTTAGGATTCTATTCTACTTTTATACTTGTTCCTCTTCTTGCTTTTGCTTTTATTTAGAAATTTTAGGATTCTATTCTACTTTTATACTTGTTCCTCTTCTTGCTTTTGCTTTTATTTAGAAATTTTAGGATTCTATTCTACTTTTATACTTGTTCCTCTTCTTGCTTTTGCTTTTATTTAGAAATTTTAGGATTCTATTCTACTTTTATACTTGTTCCTCTTCTTGCTTTTGCTTTTACCTAGAAATTTTAGGATTCTATTCTACTTTTATACTTGTTCCTCTTCTTGCTTTTGCTTTTATTTAGAAATTTTAGGATTCTATTCTACTTTTATACTTGTTCCTCTTCTTGCTTTTGCTTTTATTTAGAAATTTTAGGATTCTATTCTACTTTTATACTTGTTCCTCTTCTTGCTTTTGCTTTTATTTAGAAATTTTAGGATTCTATTCTACTTTTATACTTGTTCCTCTTCTTGCTTTTGCTTTTATTTAGAAATTTTAGGATTCTATTCTACTTTTATACTTGTTCCTCTTCTTGCTTTTGCTTTTACCTAGAAATTTTAGGATTCTATTCTACTTTTATACTTGTTCCTCTTCTTGCTTTTGCTTTTATTTAGAAATTTTAGGATTCTATTCTACTTTTATACTTGTTCCTCTTCTTGCTTTTGCTTTTATTTAGAAATTTTAGGATTCTATTCTACTTTTATACTTGTTCCTCTTCTTGCTTTTGCTTTTATTTAGAAATTTTAGGATTCTATTCTACTTTTATACTTGTTCCTCTTCTTGCTTTTGCTTTTACCTAGAAATTTTAGGATTCTATTCTACTTTTATACTTGTTCCTCTTCTTGCTTTTGCTTTTATTTAGAAATTTTAGGATTCTATTCTACTTTTATACTTGTTCCTCTTCTTGCTTTTGCTTTTATTTAGAAATTTTAGGATTCTATTCTACTTTTATACCTGTTCCTCTTCTTGCTTTTGCTTTTATTTAGAAATTTTAGGATTCTATTCTACTTTTATACTTGTTCCTCTTCTTGCTTTTGCTTTTATTTAGAAATTTTAGGATTCTATTCTACTTTTATACTTGTTCCTCTTCTTGCTTTTGCTTTTACCTAGAAATTTTAGGATTCTATTCTACTTTTATACTTGTTCCTCTTCTTGCTTTTGCTTTTATTTAGAAATTTTAGGATTCTATTCTACTTTTATACTTGTTCCTCTTCTTGCTTTTGCTTTTATTTAGAAATTTTAGGATTCTATTCTACTTTTATACTTGTTCCTCTTCTTGCTTTTGCTTTTATTTAGAAATTTTAGGATTCTATTCTACTTTTATACTTGTTCCTCTTCTTGCTTTTGCTTTTATTTAGAAATTTTAGGATTCTATTCTACTTTTATACTTGTTCCTCTTCTTGCTTTTGCTTTTATTTAGAAATTTTAGGATTCTATTCTACTTTTATACTTGTTCCTCTTCTTGCTTTTGCTTTTATTTAGAAATTTTAGGATTCTATTCTACTTTTATACTTGTTCCTCTTCTTGCTTTTGCTTTTATTTAGAAATTTTAGGATTCTATTCTACTTTTATACTTGTTCCTCTTCTTGCTTTTGCTTTTATTTAGAAATTTTAGGATTCTATTCTACTTTTATACTTGTTCCTCTTCTTGCTTTTGCTTTTATTTAGAAATTTTAGGATTCTATTCTACTTTTATACTTGTTCCTCTTCTTGCTTTTGCTTTTATTTAGAAATTTTAGGATTCTATTCTACTTTTATACTTGTTCCTCTTCTTGCTTTTGCTTTTATTTAGAAATTTTAGGATTCTATTCTACTTTTATACTTGTTCCTCTTCTTGCTTTTGCTTTTATTTAGAAATTTTAGGATTCTATTCTACTTTTATACTTGTTCCTCTTCTTGCTTTTGCTTTTATTTAGAAATTTTAGGATTCTATTCTACTTTTATACTTGTTCCTCTTCTTGCTTTTGCTTTTATTTAGAAATTTTAGGATTCTATTCTACTTTTATACTTGTTCCTCTTCTTGCTTTTGCTTTTACCTAGAAATTTTAGGATTCTATTCTACTTTTATACTTGTTCCTCTTCTTGCTTTTGCTTTTATTTAGAAATTTTAGGATTCTATTCTACTTTTATACTTGTTCCTCTTCTTGCTTTTGCTTTTATTTAGAAATTTTAGGATTCTATTCTACTTTTATACTTGTTCCTCTTCTTGCTTTTGCTTTTATTTAGAAATTTTAGGATTCTATTCTACTTTTATACTTGTTCCTCTTCTTGCTTTTGCTTTTATTTAGAAATTTTAGGATTCTATTCTACTTTTATACTTGTTCCTCTTCTTGCTTTTGCTTTTATTTAGAAATTTTAGGATTCTATTCTACTTTTATACTTGTTCCTCTTCTTGCTTTTGCTTTTATTTAGAAATTTTAGGATTCTATTCTACTTTTATACTTGTTCCTCTTCTTGCTTTTGCTTTTATTTAGAAATTTTAGGATTCTATTCTACTTTTATACTTGTTCCTCTTCTTGCTTTTGCTTTTATTTAGAAATTTTAGGATTCTATTCTACTTTTATACTTGTTCCTCTTCTTGCTTTTGCTTTTATTTAGAAATTTTAGGATTCTATTCTACTTTTATACTTGTTCCTCTTCTTGCTTTTGCTTTTATTTAGAAATTTTAGGATTCTATTCTACTTTTATACTTGTTCCTCTTCTTGCTTTTGCTTTTATTTAGAAATTTTAGGATTCTATTCTACTTTTATACTTGTTCCTCTTCTTGCTTTTGCTTTTACCTAGAAATTTTAGGATTCTATTCTACTTTTATACTTGTTCCTCTTCTTGCTTTTGCTTTTATTTAGAAATTTTAGGATTCTATTCTACTTTTATACTTGTTCCTCTTCTTGCTTTTGCTTTTATTTAGAAATTTTAGGATTCTATTCTACTTTTATACTTGTTCCTCTTCTTGCTTTTGCTTTTATTTAGAAATTTTAGGATTCTATTCTACTTTTATACTTGTTCCTCTTCTTGCTTTTGCTTTTATTTAGAAATTTTAGGATTCTATTCTACTTTTATACTTGTTCCTCTTCTTGCTTTTGCTTTTATTTAGAAATTTTAGGATTCTATTCTACTTTTATACTTGTTCCTCTTCTTGCTTTTGCTTTTATTTAGAAATTTTAGGATTCTATTCTACTTTTATACTTGTTCCTCTTCTTGCTTTTGCTTTTATTTAGAAATTTTAGGATTCTATTCTACTTTTATACTTGTTCCTCTTCTTGCTTTTGCTTTTATTTAGAAATTTTAGGATTCTATTCTACTTTTATACTTGTTCCTCTTCTTGCTTTTGCTTTTATTTAGAAATTTTAGGATTCTATTCTACTTTTATACTTGTTCCTCTTCTTGCTTTTGCTTTTATTTAGAAATTTTAGGATTCTATTCTACTTTTATACTTGTTCCTCTTCTTGCTTTTGCTTTTACCTAGAAATTTTAGGATTCTATTCTACTTTTATACTTGTTCCTCTTCTTGCTTTTGCTTTTACCTAGAAATTTTAGGATTCTATTCTACTTTTATACTTGTTCCTCTTCTTGCTTTTGCTTTTATTTAGAAATTTTAGGATTCTATTCTACTTTTATACTTGTTCCTCTTCTTGCTTTTGCTTTTATTTAGAAATTTTAGGATTCTATTCTACTTTTATACTTGTTCCTCTTCTTGCTTTTGCTTTTATTTAGAAATTTTAGGATTCTATTCTACTTTTATACTTGTTCCTCTTCTTGCTTTTGCTTTTACCTAGAAATTTTAGGATTCTATTCTACTTTTATACTTGTTCCTCTTCTTGCTTTTGCTTTTATTTAGAAATTTTAGGATTCTATTCTACTTTTATACTTGTTCCTCTTCTTGCTTTTGCTTTTATTTAGAAATTTTAGGATTCTATTCTACTTTTATACTTGTTCCTCTTCTTGCTTTTGCTTTTACCTAGAAATTTTAGGATTCTATTCTACTTTTATACTTGTTCCTCTTCTTGCTTTTGCTTTTATTTAGAAATTTTAGGATTCTATTCTACTTTTATACTTGTTCCTCTTCTTGCTTTTGCTTTTATTTAGAAATTTTAGGATTCTATTCTACTTTTATACTTGTTCCTCTTCTTGCTTTTGCTTTTATTTAGAAATTTTAGGATTCTATTCTACTTTTATACTTGTTCCTCTTCTTGCTTTTGCTTTTATTTAGAAATTTTAGGATTCTATTCTACTTTTATACTTGTTCCTCTTCTTGCTTTTGCTTTTATTTAGAAATTTTAGGATTCTATTCTACTTTTATACTTGTTCCTCTTCTTGCTTTTGCTTTTATTTAGAAATTTTAGGATTCTATTCTACTTTTATACTTGTTCCTCTTCTTGCTTTTGCTTTTACCTAGAAATTTTAGGATTCTATTCTACTTTTATACTTGTTCCTCTTCTTGCTTTTGCTTTTATTTAGAAATTTTAGGATTCTATTCTACTTTTATACTTGTTCCTCTTCTTGCTTTTGCTTTTATTTAGAAATTTTAGGATTCTATTCCACTTTTATACTTGTTCCTCTTCTTCCTTTTGCTTTTATTTAGAAATTTTAGGATTCTATTCTACTTTTATACTTGTTCCTCTTCTTGCTTTTGCTTTTACCTAGAAATTTTAGGATTCTATTCTACTTTTATACTTGTTCCTCTTCTTGCTTTTGCTTTTACCTAGAAATTTTAGGATTCTATTCTACTTTTATACTTGTTCCTCTTCTTGCTTTTGCTTTTATTTAGAAATTTTAGGATTCTATTCTACTTTTATACTTGTTCCTCTTCTTGCTTTTGCTTTTATTTAGAAATTTTAGGATTCTATTCTACTTTTATACTTGTTCCTCTTCTTGCTTTTGCTTTTATTTAGAAATTTTAGGATTCTATTCTACTTTTATACTTGTTCCTCTTCTTGCTTTTGCTTTTATTTAGAAATTTTAGGATTCTATTCTACTTTAATACTTGTTCCTCTTCTTGCTTTTGCTTTTACCTAGAAATTTTAGGATTCTATTCTACTTTTATACTTGTTCCTCTTCTTGCTTTTGCTTTTATTTAGAAATTTTAGGATTCTATTCTACTTTTATACTTGTTCCTCTTCTTGCTTTTGCTTTTATTTAGAAATTTTAGGATTCTATTCTACTTTTATACTTGTTCCTCTTCTTGCTTTTGCTTTTATTTAGAAATTTTAGGATTCTATTCTACTTTTATACTTGTTCCTCTTCTTGCTTTTGCTTTTATTTAGAAATTTTAGGATTCTATTCTACTTTTATACTTGTTCCTCTTCTTGCTTTTGCTTTTATTTAGAAATTTTAGGATTCTATTCTACTTTTATACTTGTTCCTCTTCTTGCTTTTGCTTTTATTTAGAAATTTTAGGATTCTATTCTACTTTTATACTTGTTCCTCTTCTTGCTTTTGCTTTTATTTAGAAATTTTAGGATTCTATTCTACTTTTATACTTGTTCCTCTTCTTGCTTTTGCTTTTACCTAGAAATTTTAGGATTCTATTCTACTTTTATACTTGTTCCTCTTCTTGCTTTTGCTTTTATTTAGAAATTTTAGGATTCTATTCTACTTTTATACTTGTTCCTCTTCTTGCTTTTGCTTTTATTTAGAAATTTTAGGATTCTATTCTACTTTTATACTTGTTCCTCTTCTTGCTTTTGCTTTTACCTAGAAATTTTAGGATTCTATTCTACTTTTATACTTGTTCCTCTTCTTGCTTTTGCTTTTACCTAGAAATTTTAGGATTCTATTCTACTTTTATACTTGTTCCTCTTCTTGCTTTTGCTTTTATTTAGAAATTTTAGGATTCTATTCTACTTTTATACTTGTTCCTCTTCTTGCTTTTGCTTTTATTTAGAAATTTTAGGATTCTATTCTACTTTTATACTTGTTCCTCTTCTTGCTTTTGCTTTTATTTAGAAATTTTAGGATTCTATTCTACTTTTATACTTGTTCCTCTTCTTGCTTTTGCTTTTATTTAGAAATTTTAGGATTCTATTCTACTTTTATACTTGTTCCTCTTCTTGCTTTTGCTTTTACCTAGAAATTTTAGGATTCTATTCTACTTTTATACTTGTTCCTCTTCTTGCTTTTGCTTTTATTTAGAAATTTTAGGATTCTATTCTACTTTTATACTTGTTCCTCTTCTTGCTTTTGCTTTTATTTAGAAATTTTAGGATTCTATTCTACTTTTATACTTGTTCCTCTTCTTGCTTTTGCTTTTATTTAGAAATTTTAGGATTCTATTCTACTTTTATACTTGTTCCTCTTCTTGCTTTTGCTTTTATTTAGAAATTTTAGGATTCTATTCTACTTTTATACTTGTTCCTCTTCTTGCTTTTGCTTTTATTTAGAAATTTTAGGATTCTATTCTACTTTTATACTTGTTCCTCTTCTTGCTTTTGCTTTTATTTAGAAATTTTAGGATTCTATTCTACTTTTATACTTGTTCCTCTTCTTGCTTTTGCTTTTACCTAGAAATTTTAGGATTCTATTCTACTTTTATACTTGTTCCTCTTCTTGCTTTTGCTTTTATTTAGAAATTTTAGGATTCTATTCTACTTTTATACTTGTTCCTCTTCTTGCTTTTGCTTTTATTTAGAAATTTTAGGATTCTATTCTACTTTTATACTTGTTCCTCTTCTTGCTTTTGCTTTTACCTAGAAATTTTAGGATTCTATTCTACTTTTATACTTGTTCCTCTTCTTGCTTTTGCTTTTATTTAGAAATTTTAGGATTCTATTCTACTTTTATACTTGTTCCTCTTCTTGCTTTTGCTTTTATTTAGAAATTTTAGGATTCTATTCTACTTTTATACTTGTTCCTCTTCTTGCTTTTGCTTTTATTTAGAAATTTTAGGATTCTATTCTACTTTTATACTTGTTCCTCTTCTTGCTTTTGCTTTTATTTAGAAATTTTAGGATTCTATTCTACTTTTATACTTGTTCCTCTTCTTGCTTTTGCTTTTATTTAGAAATTTAAGGATTCTATTCTACTTTTATACTTGTTCCTCTTCTTGCTTTTGCTTTTATTTAGAAATTTTAGGATTCTATTCTACTTTTATACTTGTTCCTCTTCTTGCTTTTGCTTTTATTTAGAAATTTTAGGATTCTATTCTACTTTTATACTTGTTCCTCTTCTTGCTTTTGCTTTTATTTAGAAATTTTAGGATTCTATTCTACTTTTATACTTGTTCCTCTTCTTGCTTTTGCTTTTATTTAGAAATTTTAGGATTCTATTCTACTTTTATACTTGTTCCTCTTCTTGCTTTTGCTTTTATTTAGAAATTTTAGGATTCTATTCTACTTTTATACTTGTTCCTCTTCTTGCTTTTGCTTTTATTTAGAAATTTAAGGATTCTATTCTACTTTTATACTTGTTCCTCTTCTTGCTTTTGCTTTTATTTAGAAATTTTAGGATTCTATTCTACTTTTATACTTGTTCCTCTTCTTGCTTTTGCTTTTATTTAGAAATTTTAGGATTCTATTCTACTTTTATACTTGTTCCTCTTCTTGCTTTTGCTTTTATTTAGAAATTTTAGGATTCTATTCTACTTTTATACTTGTTCCTCTTCTTGCTTTTGCTTTTATTTAGAAATTTTAGGATTCTATTCTACTTTTATACTTGTTCCTCTTCTTGCTTTTGCTTTTATTTAGAAATTTTAGGATTCTATTCTACTTTTATACTTGTTCCTCTTCTTGCTTTTGCTTTTATTTAGAAATTTTAGGATTCTATTCTACTTTTATACTTGTTCCTCTTCTTGCTTTTGCTTTTATTTAGAAATTTTAGGATTCTATTCTACTTTTATACTTGTTCCTCTTCTTGCTTTTGCTTTTATATAGAAATTTTAGGATTCTATTCTACTTTTATACTTGTTCCTCTTCTTGCTTTTGCTTTTATTTAGAAATTTTAGGATTCTATTCTACTTTTATACTTGTTCCTCTTCTTGCTTTTGCTTTTATTTAGAAATTTTAGGATTCTATTCTACTTTTATACTTGTTCCTCTTCTTGCTTTTGCTTTTATTTAGAAATTTTAGGATTCTATTCTACTTTTATACTTGTTCCTCTTCTTGCTTTTGCTTTTATTTAGAAATTTAAGGATTCTATTCTACTTTTATACTTGTTCCTCTTCTTGCTTTTGCTTTTATTTAGAAATTTTAGGATTCTATTCTACTTTTATACTTGTTCCTCTTCTTGCTTTTGCTTTTATTTAGAAATTTTAGGATTCTATTCTACTTTTATACTTGTTCCTCTTCTTGCTTTTGCTTTTATTTAGAAATTTTAGGATTCTATTCTACTTTTATACTTGTTCCTCTTCTTGCTTTTGCTTTTATTTAGAAATTTTAGGATTCTATTCTACTTTTATACTTGTTCCTCTTCTTGCTTTTGCTTTTATTTAGAAATTTTAGGATTCTATTCTACTTTTATACTTGTTCCTCTTCTTGCTTTTGCTTTTATTTAGAAATTTAAGGATTCTATTCTACTTTTATACTTGTTCCTCTTCTTGCTTTTGCTTTTATTTAGAAATTTTAGGATTCTATTCTACTTTTATACTTGTTCCTCTTCTTGCTTTTGCTTTTATTTAGAAATTTTAGGATTCTATTCTACTTTTATACTTGTTCCTCTTCTTGCTTTTGCTTTTATTTAGAAATTTTAGGATTCTATTCTACTTTTATACTTGTTCCTCTTCTTGCTTTTGCTTTTATTTAGAAATTTTAGGATTCTATTCTACTTTTATACTTGTTCCTCTTCTTGCTTTTGCTTTTACCTAGAAATTTTAGGATTCTATTCTACTTTTATACTTGTTCCTCTTCTTGCTTTTGCTTTTATTTAGAAATTTTAGGATTCTATTCTACTTTTATACTTGTTCCTCTTCTTGCTTTTGCTTTTATTTAGAAATTTTAGGATTCTATTCTACTTTTATACTTGTTCCTCTTCTTGCTTTTGCTTTTACCTAGAAATTTTAGGATTCTATTCTACTTTTATACTTGTTCCTCTTCTTGCTTTTGCTTTTATTTAGAAATTTTAGGATTCTATTCTACTTTTATACTTGTTCCTCTTCTTGCTTTTGCTTTTATTTAGAAATTTTAGGATTCTATTCTACTTTTATACTTGTTCCTCTTCTTGCTTTTGCTTTTATTTAGAAATTTTAGGATTCTATTCTACTTTTATACTTGTTCCTCTTCTTGCTTTTGCTTTTATTTAGAAATTTTAGGATTCTATTCTACTTTTATACTTGTTCCTCTTCTTGCTTTTGCTTTTACCTAGAAATTTTAGGATTCTATTCTACTTTTATACTTGTTCCTCTTCTTGCTTTTGCTTTTATTTAGAAATTTTAGGATTCTATTCTACTTTTATACTTGTTCCTCTTCTTGCTTTTGCTTTTATTTAGAAATTTTAGGATTCTATTCTACTTTTATACTTGTTCCTCTTCTTGCTTTTGCTTTTATTTAGAAATTTAAGGATTCTATTCTACTTTTATACTTGTTCCTCTTCTTGCTTTTGCTTTTATTTAGAAATTTTAGGATTCTATTCTACTTTTATACTTGTTCCTCTTCTTGCTTTTGCTTTTATTTAGAAATTTTAGGATTCTATTCTACTTTTATACTTGTTCCTCTTCTTGCTTTTGCTTTTATATAGAAATTTTAGGATTCTATTCTACTTTTATACTTGTTCCTCTTCTTCCTTTTGCTTTTATTTAGAAATTTTAGGATTCTATTCTACTTTTATACTTGTTCCTCTTCTTGCTTTTGCTTTTATTTAGAAATTTTAGGATTCTATTCTACTTTTATACTTGTTCCTCTTCTTGCTTTTGCTTTTATTTAGAAATTTTAGGATTCTATTCTACTTTTATACTTGTTCCTCTTCTTGCTTTTGCTTTTATTTAGAAATTTTAGGATTCTATTCTACTTTTATACTTGTTCCTCTTCTTGCTTTTGCTTTTATTTAGAAATTTTAGGATTCTATTCTACTTTTATACTTGTTCCTCTTCTTGCTTTTGCTTTTATTTAGAAATTTTAGGATTCTATTCTACTTTTATACTTGTTCCTCTTCTTCCTTTTGCTTTTATTTAGAAATTTTAGGATTCTATTCTACTTTTATACTTGTTCCTCTTCTTCCTTTTGCTTTTATTTAGAAATTTTAGGATTCTATTCTACTTTTATACTTGTTCCTCTTCTTGCTTTTGCTTTTACCTAGAAATTTTAGGATTCTATTCTACTTTTATACTTGTTCCTCTTCTTGCTTTTGCTTTTATTTAGAAATTTTAGGATTCTATTCTACTTTTATACTTGTTCCTCTTCTTCCTTTTGCTTTTATTTAGAAATTTTAGGATTCTATTCTACTTTTATACTTGTTCCTCTTCTTGCTTTTGCTTTTACCTAGAAATTTTAGGATTCTATTCTACTTTTATACTTGTTCCTCTTCTTGCTTTTGCTTTTACCTAGAAATTTTAGGATTCTATTCTACTTTTATACTTGTTCCTCTTCTTGCTTTTGCTTTTACCTAGAAATTTTAGGATTCTATTCTACTTTTATACTTGTTCCTCTTCTTGCTTTTGCTTTTATTTAGAAATTTTAGGATTCTATTCTACTTTTATACTTGTTCCTCTTCTTGCTTTTGCTTTTATTTAGAAATTTTAGGATTCTATTCTACTTTTATACTTGTTCCTCTTCTTGCTTTTGCTTTTATTTAGAAATTTTAGGATTCTATTCTACTTTTATACTTGTTCCTCTTCTTCCTTTTGCTTTTATTTAGAAATTTTAGGATTCTATTCTACTTTTATACTTGTTCCTCTTCTTCCTTTTGCTTTTATTTAGAAATTTTAGGATTCTATTCTACTTTTATACTTGTTCCTCTTCTTGCTTTTGCTTTTATTTAGAAATTTTAGGATTCTATTCTACTTTTATACTTGTTCCTCTTCTTGCTTTTGCTTTTATTTAGAAATTTTAGGATTCTATTCTACTTTTATACTTGTTCCTCTTCTTGCTTTTGCTTTTATTTAGAAATTTTAGGATTCTATTCTACTTTTATACTTGTTCCTCTTCTTGCTTTTGCTTTTATTTAGAAATTTTAGGATTCTATTCTACTTTTATACTTGTTCCTCTTCTTGCTTTTGCTTTTATTTAGAAATTTTAGGATTCTATTCTACTTTTATACTTGTTCCTCTTCTTGCTTTTGCTTTTATTTAGAAATTTTAGGATTCTATTCTACTTTTATACTTGTTCCTCTTCTTGCTTTTGCTTTTATTTAGAAATTTTAGGATTCTATTCTACTTTTATACTTGTTCCTCTTCTTCCTTTTGCTTTTATTTAGAAATTTTAGGATTCTATTCTACTTTTATACTTGTTCCTCTTCTTGCTTTTGCTTTTATTTAGAAATTTTAGGATTCTATTCTACTTTTATACTTGTTCCTCTTCTTGCTTTTGCTTTTATTTAGAAATTTTATGATTCTATTCTACTTTTATACTTGTTCCTCTTCTTGCTTTTGCTTTTATTTAGAAATTTTAGGATTCTATTCTACTTTTATACTTGTTCCTCTTCTTGCTTTTGCTTTTATTTAGAAATTTTAGGATTCTATTCTACTTTTATACTTGTTCCTCTTCTTGCTTTTGCTTTTATTTAGAAATTTTAGGATTCTATTCTACTTTTATACTTGTTCCTCTTCTTGCTTTTGCTTTTATTTAGAAATTTTAGGATTCTATTCTACTTTTATACTTGTTCCTCTTCTTGCTTTTGCTTTTATTTAGAAATTTTAGGATTCTATTCTACTTTTATACTTGTTCCTCTTCTTGCTTTTGCTTTTATTTAGAAATTTTAGGATTCTATTCTACTTTTATACTTGTTCCTCTTCTTGCTTTTGCTTTTATTTAGAAATTTTAGGATTCTATTCTACTTTTATACTTGTTCCTCTTCTTGCTTTTGCTTTTATTTAGAAATTTTAGGATTCTATTCTACTTTTATACTTGTTCCTCTTCTTGCTTTTGCTTTTATTTAGAAATTTTAGGATTCTATTCTACTTTTATACTTGTTCCTCTTCTTGCTTTTGCTTTTATTTAGAAATTTTAGGATTCTATTCTACTTTTATACTTGTTCCTCTTCTTGCTTTTGCTTTTATTTAGAAATTTTAGGATTCTAATGAACGAGATTTGTTTACAGGATGATTATTAATTATTGAATACTAATGAACGAGATTTTTTTACCTAGAAATTTTAGGATTCTATTCTACTTTTATACTTGTTCCTCTTCTTGCTTTTGCTTTTATTTAGAAATTTTAGGATTCTATTCTACTTTTATACTTGTTCCTCTTCTTCCTTTTGCTTTTATTTAGAAATTTTAGGATTCTATTCTACTTTTATACTTGTTCCTCTTCTTGCTTTTGCTTTTATTTAGAAATTTTAGGATTCTATTCTACTTTTATACTTGTTCCTCTTCTTGCTTTTGCTTTTATTTAGAAATTTTAGGATTCTATTCTACTTTTATACTTGTTCCTCTTCTTGCTTTTGCTTTTATTTAGAAATTTTAGGATTCTATTCTACTTTTATACTTGTTCCTCTTCTTGCTTTTGCTTTTATTTAGAAATTTTAGGATTCTATTCTACTTTTATACTTGTTCCTCTTCTTGCTTTTGCTTTTATTTAGAAATTTTAGGATTCTAATGAACGAGATTTGTTTACAGGATGATTATTAATTATTGAATACTAATGAACGAGATTTTTTTACCTAGAAATTTTAGGATTCTATTCTACTTTTATACTTGTTCCTCTTCTTGCTTTTGCTTTTATTTAGAAATTTTAGGATTCTATTCTACTTTTATACTTGTTCCTCTTCTTGCTTTTGCTTTTATTTAGAAATTTTAGGATTCTATTCTACTTTTATACTTGTTCCTCTTCTTGCTTTTGCTTTTATTTAGAAATTTTAGGATTCTATTCTACTTTTATACTTGTTCCTCTTCTTGCTTTTGCTTTTATTTAGAAATTTTAGGATTCTATTCTACTTTTATACTTGTTCCTCTTCTTCCTTTTGCTTTTATTTAGAAATTTTAGGATTCTATTCTACTTTTATACTTGTTCCTCTTCTTGCTTTTGCTTTTATTTAGAAATTTTAGGATTCTATTCTACTTTTATACTTGTTCCTCTTCTTGCTTTTGCTTTTACCTAGAAATTTTAGGATTCTATTCTACTTTTATACTTGTTCCTCTTCTTGCTTTTGCTTTTATTTAGAAATTTTAGGATTCTATTCTACTTTTATACTTGTTCCTCTTCTTGCTTTTGCTTTTATTTAGAAATTTTAGGATTCTAATGAACGAGATTTGTTTACAGGATGATTATTAATTATTGAATACTAATGAACGAGATTTTTTTACCTAGAAATTTTAGGATTCTATTCTACTTTTATACTGGTTCCTCTTCTTGCTTTTGCTTTTATTTAGAAATTTTAGGATTCTATTCTACTTTTATACTTGTTCCTCTTCTTGCTTTTGCTTTTATTTAGAAATTTTAGGATTCTATTCTACTTTTATACTTGTTCCTCTTCTTGCTTTTGCTTTTATTTAGAAATTTTAGGATTCTATTCTACTTTTATACTTGTTCCTCTTCTTGCTTTTGCTTTTATTTAGAAATTTTAGGATTCTATTCTACTTTTATACTTGTTCCTCTTCTTGCTTTTGCTTTTATCTAGAAATTTTAGGATTCTATTCTACTTTTATACTTGTTCCTCTTCTTGCTTTTGCTTTTATTTAGAAATTTTAGGATTCTATTCTACTTTTATACTTGTTCCTCTTCTTGCTTTTGCTTTTATCTAGAAATTTTAGGATTCTATTCTACTTTTATACTTGTTCCTCTTCTTGCTTTTGCTTTTATTTAGAAATTTTAGGATTCTATTCTACTTTTATACTTGTTCCTCTTCTTGCTTTTGCTTTTATTTAGAAATTTTAGGATTCTATTCTACTTTTATACTTGTTCCTCTTCTTCCTTTTGCTTTTATTTAGAAATTTTAGGATTCTATTCTACTTTTATACTTGTTCCTCTTCTTGCTTTTGCTTTTATTTAGAAATTTTAGGATTCTATTCTACTTTTATACTTGTTCCTCTTCTTGCTTTTGCTTTTACCTAGAAATTTTAGGATTCTATTCTACTTTTATACTTGTTCCTCTTCTTGCTTTTGCTTTTATTTAGAAATTTTAGGATTCTAATGAACGAGATTTGTTTACAGGATGATTATTAATTATTGAATACTAATGAACGAGATTTTTTTACCTAGAAATTTTAGGATTCTATTCTACTTTTATACTTGTTCCTCTTCTTGCTTTTGCTTTTATTTAGAAATTTTAGGATTCTATTCTACTTTTATACTTGTTCCTCTTCTTGCTTTTGCTTTTATTTAGAAATTTTAGGATTCTATTCTACTTTTATACTTGTTCCTCTTCTTGCTTTTGCTTTTATCTAGAAATTTTAGGATTCTATTCTACTTTTATACTTGTTCCTCTTCTTGCTTTTGCTTTTATCTAGAAATTTTAGGATTCTATTCTACTTTTATACTTGTTCCTCTTCTTGCTTTTGCTTTTATTTAGAAATTTTAGGATTCTATTCTACTTTTATACTTGTTCCTCTTCTTGCTTTTGCTTTTATTTAGAAATTTTAGGATTCTATTCTACTTTTATACTTGTTCCTCTTCTTGCTTTTGCTTTTATTTAGAAATTTTAGGATTCTATTCTACTTTTATACTTGTTCCTCTTCTTGCTTTTGCTTTTATTTAGAAATTTTAGGATTCTATTCTACTTTTATACTTGTTCCTCTTCTTGCTTTTGCTTTTATTTAGAAATTTTAGGATTCTATTCTACTTTTATACTTGTTCCTCTTCTTGCTTTTGCTTTTACCTAGAAATTTTAGGATTCTATTCTACTTTTATACTTGTTCCTCTTCTTGCTTTTGCTTTTATTTAGAAATTTTAGGATTCTATTCTACTTTTATACTTGTTCCTCTTCTTGCTTTTGCTTTTATTTAGAAATTTTAGGATTCTAATGAACGAGATTTGTTTACAGGATGATTATTAATTATTGAATACTAATGAACGAGATTTTTTTACCTAGAAATTTTAGGATTCTATTCTACTTTTATACTTGTTCCTCTTCTTGCTTTTGCTTTTATTTAGAAATTTTAGGATTCTATTCTACTTTTATACTTGTTCCTCTTCTTGCTTTTGCTTTTATTTAGAAATTTTAGGATTCTATTCTACTTTTATACTTGTTCCTCTTCTTGCTTTTGCTTTTATCTAGAAATTTTAGGATTCTATTCTACTTTTATACTTGTTCCTCTTCTTGCTTTTGCTTTTATCTAGAAATTTTAGGATTCTATTCTACTTTTATACTTGTTCCTCTTCTTGCTTTTGCTTTTATTTAGAAATTTTAGGATTCTATTCTACTTTTATACTTGTTCCTCTTCTTGCTTTTGCTTTTATTTAGAAATTTTAGGATTCTATTCTACTTTTATACTTGTTCCTCTTCTTGCTTTTGCTTTTATTTAGAAATTTTAGGATTCTATTCTACTTTTATACTTGTTCCTCTTCTTGCTTTTGCTTTTACCTAGAAATTTTAGGATTCTATTCTACTTTTATACTTGTTCCTCTTCTTGCTTTTGCTTTTATTTAGAAATTTTAGGATTCTATTCTACTTTTATACTTGTTCCTCTTCTTCCTTTTGCTTTTATTTAGAAATTTTAGGATTCTATTCTACTTTTATACTTGTTCCTCTTCTTTCTTTTGCTTTTATTTAGAAATTTTAGGATTCTATTCTACTTTTATACTTGTTCCTCTTCTTGCTTTTGCTTTTATTTAGAAATTTTAGGATTCTATTCTACTTTTATACTTGTTCCTCTTCTTGCTTTTGCTTTTATTTAGAAATTTTAGGATTCTATTCTACTTTTATACTTGTTCCTCTTCTTGCTTTTGCTTTTATCTAGAAATTTTAGGATTCTATTCTACTTTTATACTTGTTCCTCTTCTTGCTTTTGCTTTTATCTAGAAATTTTAGGATTCTATTCTACTTTTATACTTGTTCCTCTTCTTGCTTTTGCTTTTATTTAGAAATTTTAGGATTCTATTCTACTTTTATACTTGTTCCTCTTCTTGCTTTTGCTTTTATTTAGAAATTTTAGGATTCTATTCTACTTTTATACTTGTTCCTCTTCTTGCTTTTGCTTTTATTTAGAAATTTTAGGATTCTATTCTACTTTTATACTTGTTCCTCTTCTTGCTTTTGCTTTTACCTAGAAATTTTAGGATTCTATTCTACTTTTATACTTGTTCCTCTTCTTGCTTTTGCTTTTATTTAGAAATTTTAGGATTCTATTCTACTTTTATACTTGTTCCTCTTCTTCCTTTTGCTTTTATTTAGAAATTTTAGGATTCTATTCTACTTTTATACTTGTTCCTCTTCTTTCTTTTGCTTTTATTTAGAAATTTTAGGATTCTATTCTACTTTTATACTTGTTCCTCTTCTTGCTTTTGCTTTTATTTAGAAATTTTAGGATTCTATTCTACTTTTATACTTGTTCCTCTTCTTGCTTTTGCTTTTATTTAGAAATTTTAGGATTCTATTCTACTTTTATACTTGTTCCTCTTCTTGCTTTTGCTTTTATTTAGAAATTTTAGGATTCTATTCTACTTTTATACTTGTTCCTCTTCTTGCTTTTGCTTTTATTTAGAAATTTTAGGATTCTATTCTACTTTTATACTTGTTCCTCTTCTTGCTTTTGCTTTTATTTAGAAATTTTAGGATTCTATTCTACTTTTATACTTGTTCCTCTTCTTGCTTTTGCTTTTACCTAGAAATTTTAGGATTCTATTCTACTTTTATACTTGTTCCTCTTCTTCCTTTTGCTTTTATTTAGAAATTTTAGGATTCTATTCTACTTTTATACTTGTTCCTCTTCTTGCTTTTGCTTTTATTTAGAAATTTTAGGATTCTATTCTACTTTTATACTTGTTCCTCTTCTTGCTTTTGCTTTTATTTAGAAATTTTAGGATTCTATTCTACTTTTATACTTGTTCCTCTTCTTCCTTTTGCTTTTATTTAGAAATTTTAGGATTCTATTCTACTTTTATACTTGTTCCTCTTCTTGCTTTTGCTTTTATTTAGAAATTTTAGGATTCTATTCTACTTTTATACTTGTTCCTCTTCTTCCTTTTGCTTTTATTTAGAAATTTTAGGATTCTATTCTACTTTTATACTTGTTCCTCTTCTTCCTTTTGCTTTTATTTAGAAATTTTAGGATTCTATTCTACTTTTATACTTGTTCCTCTTCTTGCTTTTGCTTTTATTTAGAAATTTTAGGATTCTATTCTACTTTTATACTTGTTCCTCTTCTTGCTTTTGCTTTTATTTAGAAATTTTAGGATTCTATTCTACTTTTATACTTGTTCCTCTTCTTCCTTTTGCTTTTATTTAGAAATTTTAGGATTCTATTCTACTTTTATACTTGTTCCTCTTCTTGCTTTTGCTTTTATTTAGAAATTTTAGGATTCTATTCTACTTTTATACTTGTTCCTCTTCTTCCTTTTGCTTTTATTTAGAAATTTTAGGATTCTATTCTACTTTTATACTTGTTCCTCTTCTTGCTTTTGCTTTTATTTAGAAATTTTAGGATTCTATTCTACTTTTATACTTGTTCCTCTTCTTGCTTTTGCTTTTATTTAGAAATTTTAGGATTCTATTCTACTTTTATACTTGTTCCTCTTCTTGCTTTTGCTTTTACCTAGAAATTTTAGGATTCTATTCTACTTTTATACTTGTTCCTCTTCTTGCTTTTGCTTTTATTTAGAAATTTTAGGATTCTATTCTACTTTTATACTTGTTCCTCTTCTTGCTTTTGCTTTTATTTAGAAATTTTAGGATTCTATTCTACTTTTATACTTGTTCCTCTTCTTGCTTTTGCTTTTACCTAGAAATTTTAGGATTCTATTCTACTTTTATACTTGTTCCTCTTCTTGCTTTTGCTTTTATTTAGAAATTTTAGGATTCTATTCTACTTTTATACTTGTTCCTCTTCTTGCTTTTGCTTTTATTTAGAAATTTTAGGATTCTATTCTACTTTTATACTTGTTCCTCTTCTTGCTTTTGCTTTTATTTAGAAATTTTAGGATTCTATTCTACTTTTATACTTGTTCCTCTTCTTGCTTTTGCTTTTATTTAGAAATTTTAGGATTCTATTCTACTTTTATACTTGTTCCTCTTCTTGCTTTTGCTTTTATTTAGAAATTTTAGGATTCTATTCTACTTTTATACTTGTTCCTCTTCTTGCTTTTGCTTTTACCTAGAAATTTTAGGATTCTATTCTACTTTTATACTTGTTCCTCTTCTTGCTTTTGCTTTTATTTAGAAATTTTAGGATTCTATTCTACTTTTATACTTGTTCCTCTTCTTGCTTTTGCTTTTACCTAGAAATTTTAGGATTCTATTCTACTTTTATACTTGTTCCTCTTCTTGCTTTTGCTTTTATTTAGAAATTTTAGGATTCTATTCTACTTTTATACTTGTTCCTCTTCTTGCTTTTGCTTTTATTTAGAAATTTTAGGATTCTATTCTACTTTTATACTTGTTCCTCTTCTTGCTTTTGCTTTTATTTAGAAATTTTAGGATTCTATTCTACTTTTATACTTGTTCCTCTTCTTGCTTTTGCTTTTATTTAGAAATTTTAGGATTCTATTCTACTTTTATACTTGTTCCTCTTCTTGCTTTTGCTTTTATTTAGAAATTTTAGGATTCTATTCTACTTTTATACTTGTTCCTCTTCTTGCTTTTGCTTTTATTTAGAAATTTTAGGATTCTATTCTACTTTTATACTTGTTCCTCTTCTTGCTTTTGCTTTTATTTAGAAATTTTAGGATTCTATTCTACTTTTATACTTGTTCCTCTTCTTGCTTTTGCTTTTATTTAGAAATTTTAGGATTCTATTCTACTTTTATACTTGTTCCTCTTCTTGCTTTTGCTTTTATTTAGAAATTTTAGGATTCTATTCTACTTTTATACTTGTTCCTCTTCTTGCTTTTGCTTTTATTTAGAAATTTTAGGATTCTATTCTACTTTTATACTTGTTCCTCTTCTTGCTTTTGCTTTTACCTAGAAATTTTAGGATTCTATTCTACTTTTATACTTGTTCCTCTTCTTGCTTTTGCTTTTACCTAGAAATTTTAGGATTCTATTCTACTTTTATACTTGTTCCTCTTCTTGCTTTTGCTTTTACCTAGAAATTTTAGGATTCTATTCTACTTTTATACTTGTTCCTCTTCTTGCTTTTGCTTTTATTTAGAAATTTTAGGATTCTATTCTACTTTTATACTTGTTCCTCTTCTTGCTTTTGCTTTTATTTAGAAATTTTAGGATTCTATTCTACTTTTATACTTGTTCCTCTTCTTGCTTTTGCTTTTACCTAGAAATTTTAGGATTCTATTCTACTTTTATACTTGTTCCTCTTCTTGCTTTTGCTTTTATTTAGAAATTTTAGGATTCTATTCTACTTTTATACTTGTTCCTCTTCTTGCTTTTGCTTTTATTTAGAAATTTTAGGATTCTATTCTACTTTTATACTTGTTCCTCTTCTTGCTTTTGCTTTTACCTAGAAATTTTAGGATTCTATTCTACTTTTATACTTGTTCCTCTTCTTGCTTTTGCTTTTACCTAGAAATTTTAGGATTCTATTCTACTTTTATACTTGTTCCTCTTCTTGCTTTTGCTTTTATTTAGAAATTTTAGGATTCTATTCTACTTTTATACTTGTTCCTCTTCTTGCTTTTGCTTTTACCTAGAAATTTTCAATTGAATACACGTTCACTTGCATTGGTCTATAGGATTCTATTCTACTTTTATACTTACTCCTCACCTTGCTTTTACTTAGAAATTTTCAATTGAATACACGTTCACTTGCATTGGTCTATAGGATTCTATTCTACTTTTATACTTACTCCTCTTCTTGCTTTTACCTAGAAATTTTCAATTGAATACACGTTCACTTGCATTGGTCTATAGGATTCTCATCTACCTATATCCACATCCCCTCTTGTTTGGACTTAGAATTTTTCAATTGAATACAATCTGAGAAGGCTTGGTCTATAGGATTGTCATCTATATATAACTACATACCCTCTTGTTTTTATGTGCTACTTATTTACTATTACTAAATACATATTAATCTCAAACCCCAAAATATTTACTACTAATTTACTATGAAATCATACGTAATCTCAAACGCAAAAAATATTTGCTATGCATTTACTATTAATTCACTATTAATCTAAAACCTAAAAAATTTGCTAGTAATTTCCTATGAAATCATGTGTAATCTCAAACCCAAATTATATTTGCTACTAATTTACTAATAAATACATATTAATCTCAAACCAAAATTATATTTGCTACTAATTTACTATTAAATACATATTAATCTCAAACACAAATTATATTTTGAAATGTAAATCACTGGCGAGCATGTTTTAACAGGTGATATATGAACGGGGGAAACCATCAGTTTTTCAGGTATGCTGAAAACGAATATCGCTAGGAAAATTAGCACAGACAGACTGACTACTAGTTTTGGAGCTAGTTTTATTAATGCGTGTATTTTGAAATGTAAATCACTGGCGACCATGTTTGAACAGGCAGCATATGACAGGGGGAAACCCTCAGTGTGTTCAGGTATGCTGAAAACGAATATCGCAAGGAAAATCAGCACAGACTGACTATTGATTCACCATCAAAGTAGTGAAATATTGTTTTTATTTGATATAGGAATCACTACTTATCAAGCCCCAGAGGCCACTCGAGGATAAGGGTTAGAGTGTGTACAGTAGTCAATGGACAATATCATAGTAATCGTTAGAAGTGTAAATTTGGTAAATTGGATTATTTAAGAGGAACGGCTCATCAAGAACTTATTTACATTGGACTTGAAGACGACGAAATAAAAATATAAAGTTGAAAGAACTATCATTTTAACGATGCCCTTCAAATCGTAAACTGCCTGTTTACATTTTTTTACATTTTTCGAAGATAATAAAAAGTGTAAAAGAAAGCAAACCTTTAGAATCCTAAAAAGATCTCCCGGGAGCATTTTTGCAACATGAAAAATATACAAACCAAAATAAAGAGAGGAGGCAACCCTACTCAAAAATATGGTTTATTACATCGCCTAAAAAAAGAAGAAGAATCGGGGGCTCCGTGGGGAAGTAAATTGTTTTCTTTTTTCTAACTTGGTTTTAAAAAGTTTTTATTGCTAACATCTATTTTCATGAACTCTAACCACACCTCACAACCCTAATCCGGCCGGTCGGGGAAAAACGTTTTTATTTTTTTTAATTTTGGTGAATACGACAACACACATACGAACGCATGTACACTCATACATACACACACACACGCACGCACACATAAGCATATCGCTTGTCACCAAGCTAAAGAAGAGAGAGAGAGAGTGGGGGAAGGAGAGAAAGGATCGTACGTGCCGGGGTCAAACAGAAGTTAAATGAAATCGATTATAAATCGCTCGACAAAGTTGTGTCTGAACTTTTTATTCTATGAAACTTAAGATTAATAAAACGAAATAATCGTGACCCGTGGAAATTTCATGGCGAATATTTCGCATTCAAGAGAACAAAACGAAAAAATAGTGAACAAATAAATATATAAGAAAATGAATGTTACCAAAGGCAAGATAAGTTACTCTTCTACCTACCTAGATCATATTTGTTGTTTTAACTTATTTTAAAACGTTTATTTAACACAAACAAAAGTAGCGCACGGTTTTAAGTTAGAACAATAAAGAAGTGTCTGACATTTTACAGACATCTTGTGAGACTCGATAATCGCTCCAAACTCGAAAATTAAGCAAAATACTGGTAGGAACACATCCAATAAATGTTAGCAAATCGTTGAGCACAAAAACAAAAAAAAAAAAAGAGTATCTAATCTAATAGGCCTCGTGCGTGCTATAGGTCAATCTCCAACGTCTGTCCCATCGCCTCAGTGCTGCATCCCTGTTTACAAGTACTTTAATGGGATGTGCTCTCATGAACCCATAGCACTTATACCAGTGCCCGGAAAACTTGTCCCGGGAAAACTCGTCTCCGGAAAAACCGTACCCGGAAAACTCGAACCGTCAGTTTGTTCAGGTATGCTGAAAACGAATATCGCAAGGAAAATTAGCAGAGAAAAATAGTCTTGGAGCTAGTTTTATTAATGCGTGTATTGTGAAATGTAAATCACTGGCGACCATGTTTGAACAGGCGGCATATGAAAGGGGCAAAACCTCAGTTTGTTCAGGTATGCTGAAAACGAATATCGCAAGGAAAATTAGCACAGACAGACGAATAGTTTTCGAGATATTAATGCGTGTATTTTGAAATGTAAATCACTGGCGACCATGTTTGAGCAGGCGGTGTATGAAAGGGGCCAACCCTCAGTGTGTTCAGGTATGCTGAAAACGAATATCGCAAGGAAAATTAGCAGAGACAAATAGTTTTGGAGCTAGTCTTATTAATGCGTGTATTTGGAAATGTAAATCACTGGCGACCATGTTTGAACAGTTTGAACAGGCGGCGTATGAAAGGGGCCAACCCTCAGCTTGTTCAGGTATGCTGAAAACGAATATCTCAGCAGAACTTAAAACACTTGTTCAGGTAGGTAGAAGAGTAACTTATCTTGCCTTTTGGTAACATTTATATATTATATATTTGTTTTGTATTTTTTTTTTTTTTAACTTTTACGCTTTGTTGTCTTAACTCCGAAGGATTAACCTTAGAATTTCCACAGGTCTCCTTAGTTAAAACGAATTATTTCGCAGTTCACATTGGCGTGAAATAAACAAATCTGACTGATACAGGATTTGCCATTTCCGGTTGTCGCCGCCGCAACGCTCTTATATTTACAATCGAAAGCGTCGGCGAGTTCGTTCGTCGCTGTGTCTGGGTGTGTGTAGGAGTGGGGGCAAAGTTGTAACATTCAATACATAAAATCAACAGCTTTAATTTCTATGAATCGTCATTCGCGTATCGGTGCGAAGTCGAGTGTCGGCGTTCTTGTCTCGAACTAAGTTTTTTTAACACAGTTGAGTTGGAAATGGATTTCTGCACGTGCATGGCTGGACGATAAGAATAACAATACAAACAACAATACTTATTATCTTCAAGTCTCTTCTTAAAGGGGCATTCGGCTACGAAGTTACAACTAGCTAATCGACACGCGACACTGTCAATGAGTTATGCGAAGCAGACGGACTGTTCCGCTGTATCAAAGTTATTAAGTGTGGTTAGACTGAAACTCATTAAAGCCAGTAATCTAAGTTTCAACTAGCTAATAGACATTCGGCACTTTCAATGAGTTATGCGATCACCGCCACTTGTCCAAAAACGGACTGTTCCGCTGTATCACAGTTATTAAGGGTGGTTAGAGTGTGACTCATCAGAGCCAGTAACCTAACTTACAACTAGCTAGTCAACATTCGACACTGTCATTGAGTTATGCGATACACTGCTAATTGTCCAGAGACGGACTGTTCTACTGTATCACAGTTGTAAAGGGTGGGTAGACTAAAACTCATAAGAGCCAGTAATCTAATTTACAACTAGCTTATCGACAGTAGACACTTTCACTGAGTTTACGTGTGTGTGTGTCTTTTTATGTGTGTGTGTGTGTGTGTGTGTGCTTCGTTAACATTCGGACTGTCCATTTTAAAATCGTTCGGGTATGCTGAAAACGAATATCGCAAGGCACAGACAAATAGTTTTCGAAATACTAATGCGTATATTTCGAGATACTAATGCGTATATTTTGAAATGTAAATCACTGGCGGCCATGTTTGAACAGGCGGCATATGAAAGGGGCCAACCTTCAGTTTGTTCAGGTATGCTGAAAACGAATATCGCAAGGAAAATTAGCAGAGACAAATAGTTTTGGAGCTAGTTTTATTAATGCGTGTATTTTGAAATGTAAATCACGGCGACCATGTTTGAACAGGCAGCATATGAAAGGGGCCAACCCTCAGTTTGTTCAGGTATGCTGAAAACGAATATCGCAAGGAAAATTAGCACAGACAGACGAATAGTTTTAGAGATAGTAATGCGTGTGTTTTGAAATGTAAATCACTGGCGACCATGTCAGAACAGGCGGCATATGAAAGGGGCCAACCATCAGTTTGTTTAGGTATGCTGAAAACGAATATCGCAAGGGAAATCAGCACAGACTGACTATAGACTCACCATCAAAGTATTGAAATATTTTTTTATTTTATAAAGGAATCACTACTTATCAAGCCCCAGAGGCCACTCGAGGATAAGGCTTAAAGTGTGTACAGTAGTCAATGGACAATATCATAGTAATCGTTAGAAGTGTACATTTGGTAAATTGGATTATTTATAAGGGGCGGCTTATCAAGAACTTGTTTACATTGGACTTGAAGACGACGTAATAAAAATATAAAGTTGCAAGAACTAGCGAAAAATATCATTTTAACGATGCATTTCAAATCGTAAACTGCCTGCTTACATTTTTTTTACATTTTTCGAAGATAATAAAAAGTGTAAAAAAAAGCAAACCTTTAGAATCCTAAAAAGATCTCCCGGGAGCATTTTTGCAACATGAAAAATATACAAACCAAAATAAAGAGAGGAGGCAACCCTGCTCAAAAATATGGTTTATTACATCGCCTAAAAAAAGAAGAAGAATCGGGGGCTCCGTGGGGAAGTAAATTGTTTTCTTTTTTCTAACTTGGTTTTAAAAAGTTTTTATTGCTAACATTTATTTTCATGAACTCTAACCACACCTCACAACCCTCATCCGGCCGGTCGGGGAAAAAAGTTTTTATTTTTTTAAATTTTGGTGAATACGACAACACACATACGCACGCATGTACACACATACACACACACGCACGCACGCACACATAAGCATATCGCTTGTCACCAAGCTAAAGAAGAGAGAGAGAGAGTGGGGGAAGGAGAGAAAGGATCGTACGTGCCGGGGTCAAACAGAAGTTAAATGAAATCGATTATAAATCGCTCTACAAAGTTGTGTCTGAACTTTTTATTCTATGAAACTTAAGATTAATAAAACGAAATAATCGTGGCCCGTGGAAATTTCATGGCGAATATTTCGCATTCAAGAGAACAAAACGAAAAAGTAGTGAATAAATAAATATATAAGAAAATGAATGTTACCAAAGGCAAGATAAGTTACTCTGCTACCTACCTAGATCACATTTTTGTTGTTTTAACTTATTTTAAAACGTTTATTCAACACAAACAAAAGTAGCGCACGGTTTTAAGTTAGAACAATAAAGAAGTGTCTGACATTTTACAGACATCTTGTGAGACTCGATAATCGCTCCAAACTCGAAAATTAAGCAAAATACTGGTAGGAACACATCCAATAAATGTCAGCAAACGTTCGAACATGTTTTCTTTTTCACATTAGCGAAACACTTATCAGAGAAAAAGCGAAAATGAGAAGCAAACACAAATGAAGAAGTCGGTTTTTATCGTTGAGCACAAAAACAACAAAAAAAAAGAGTATCTAATCTAATAGGCCCCGTGCGTGCTATAGGTCAATCTCCAACGTCTGTCCCATCGCCTCAGTGTTGCATCCCTGTTTACAAGTACTTTAATGGGATGTGCTCTCATGAACCCATAGCACTTATACCAGTGCCCGGAAAACTTGTCCCGGGAAAACTCGTCTCTGGAAAAATCGTACCTGGAAAACTCGAACCGTTCAGTTTGTTCAGGTATGCTGAAAACGAATATCGCAAGGAAAATCAGCACAGACTGACTATAGACTCACCATCAAAGTATTGAAATATTTTTTTATTTTATAAAGGAATCACTACTTATCAAGCCCCAGAGGCCACTCGAGGATAAGGCTTAAAGTGTGTACAGTAGTCAATGGACAATATCATAGTAATCGTTAGAAGTGTACATTTGGTAAATTGGATTATTTATAAGGGGCGGCTTATCAAGAACTTGTTTACATTGGACTTGAAGACGACGTAATAAAAATATAAAGTTGCAAGAACTAGCGAAAAATATCATTTTAACGATGCATTTCAAATCGTAAACTGCCTGCTTACATTTTTTTTACATTTTTCGAAGATAATAAAAAGTGTAAAAAAAAGCAAACCTTTAGAATCCTAAAAAGATCTCCCGGGAGCATTTTTGCAACATGAAAAATATACAAACCAAAATAAAGAGAGGAGGCAACCCTGCTCAAAAATATGGTTTATTACATCGCCTAAAAAAAGAAGAAGAATCGGGGGCTCCGTTGGGAAGTAAATTGTTTTCTTTTTTCTAACTTGGTTTTAAAAAGTTTTTATTGCTAACATTTATTTTCATGAACTCTAACCACACCTCACAACCCTCATCCGGCCGGTCGGGGAAAAAAGTTTTTATTTTTTTAAATTTTGGTGAATACGACAACACACATACGCACGCATGTACACACATACACACACACGCACGCACGCACACATAAGCATATCGCTTGTCACCAAGCTAAAGAAGAGAGAGAGAGAGTGGGGGAAGGAGAGAAAGGATCGTACGTGCCGGGGTCAAACAGAAGTTAAATGAAATCGATTATAAATCGCTCGACAAAGTTGTGTCTGAACTTTTTATTCTATGAAACTTAAGATTAATAAAACGAAATAATCGTGGCCCGTGGAAATTTCATGGCGAATATTTCGCATTCAAGAGAACAAAACGAAAAAGTAGTGAATAAATAAATATATAAGAAAATGAATGTTACCAAAGGCAAGATAAGTTACTCTGCTACCTACCTAGATCACATTTTTGTTGTTTTAACTTATTTTAAAACGTTTATTCAACACAAACAAAAGTAGCGCACGGTTTTAAGTTAGAACAATAAAGAAGTGTCTGACATTTTACAGACATCTTGTGAGACTCGATAATCGCTCAAAACTCGAAAATTAAGCAAAATACTGGTAGGAACACATCCAATAAATGTCAGCAAACGTTCGAACATGTTTTCTTTTTCACATTAGCGAAACACTTATCAGAGAAAAAGCGAAAATGAGAAGCAAACACAAATGAAGAAGTCGGTTTTTATCGTTGAGCACAAAAACAACAAAAAAAAAGAGTATCTAATCTAATAGGCCCCGTGCGTGCTATAGGTCAATCTCCAACGTCTGTCCCATCGCCTCAGTGTTGCATCCCTGTTTACAAGTACTTTAATGGGATGTGCTCTCATGAACCCATAGCACTTATACCAGTGCCCGGAAAACTTGTCCCGGGAAAACTCGTCTCTGGAAAAATCGTACCTGGAAAACTCGAACCGTTCAGTTTGTTCAGGTATGCTGAAAACGAATATCGCAAGGAAAATCAGCACAGACTGACTATAGACTCACCATCAAAGTATTGAAATATTTTTTTATTTTATAAAGGAATCACTACTTATCAAGCCCCAGAGGCCACTCGAGGATAAGGCTTAAAGTGTGTACAGTAGTCAATGGACAATATCATAGTAATCGTTAGAAGTGTACATTTGGTAAATTGGATTATTTATAAGGGGCGGCTTATCAAGAACTTGTTTACATTGGACTTGAAGACGACGTAATAAAAATATAAAGTTGCAAGAACTAGCGAAAAATATCATTTTAACGATGCATTTCAAATCGTAAACTGCCTGCTTACATTTTTTTTACATTTTTCGAAGATAATAAAAAGTGTAAAAAAAAGCAAACCTTTAGAATCCTAAAAAGATCTCCCGGGAGCATTTTTGCAACATGAAAAATATACAAACCAAAATAAAGAGAGGAGGCAACCCTGCTCAAAAATATGGTTTATTACATCGCCTAAAAAAAGAAGAAGAATCGGGGGCTCCGTGGGGAAGTAAATTGTTTTCTTTTTTCTAACTTGGTTTTAAAAAGTTTTTATTGCTAACATTTATTTTCATGAACTCTAACCACACCTCACAACCCTCATCCGGCCGGTCGGGGAAAAAAGTTTTTATTTTTTTAAATTTTGGTGAATACGACAACACACATACGCACGCATGTACACACATACACACACACGCACGCACGCACACATAAGCATATCGCTTGTCACCAAGCTAAAGAAGAGAGAGAGAGAGTGGGGGAAGGAGAGAAAGGATCGTACGTGCCGGGGTCAAACAGAAGTTAAATGAAATCGATTATAAATCGCTCGACAAAGTTGTGTCTGAACTTTTTATTCTATGAAACTTAAGATTAATAAAACGAAATAATCGTGGCCCGTGGAAATTTCATGGCGAATATTTCGCATTCAAGAGAACAAAACGAAAAAGTAGTGAATAAATAAATATATAAGAAAATGAATGTTACCAAAGGCAAGATAAGTTACTCTGCTACCTACCTAGATCACATTTTTGTTGTTTTAACTTATTTTAAAACGTTTATTCAACACAAACAAAAGTAGCGCACGGTTTTAAGTTAGAACAATAAAGAAGTGTCTGACATTTTACAGACATCTTGTGAGACTCGATAATCGCTCAAAACTCGAAAATTAAGCAAAATACTGGTAGGAACACATCCAATAAATGTCAGCAAACGTTCGAACATGTTTTCTTTTTCACATTAGCGAAACACTTATCAGAGAAAAAGCGAAAATGAGAAGCAAACACAAATGAAGAAGTCGGTTTTTATCGTTGAGCACAAAAACAACAAAAAAAAAGAGTATCTAATCTAATAGGCCCCGTGCGTGCTATAGGTCAATCTCCAACGTCTGTCCCATCGCCTCAGTGTTGCATCCCTGTTTACAAGTACTTTAATGGGATGTGCTCTCATGAACCCATAGCACT
This sequence comes from Euprymna scolopes, assembly GCF_053919585.1. NCBI lineage: Eukaryota > Metazoa > Mollusca > Cephalopoda > Sepiida > Sepiolidae > Euprymna > Euprymna scolopes. The sequence continues at coordinate 129,606,093 of NC_136527.1, read as the reverse complement.
TATACCAGTGCCCGGAAAACTTGTCCCGGGAAAACTCGTCTCTGGAAAAATCGTACCTGGAAAACTCGAACCGTTCAGTTTGTTCAGGTATGCTGAAAACGAATATCGCAAGGAAAATCAGCACAGACTGACTATAGACTCACCATCAAAGTATTGAAATATTTTTTTATTTTATAAAGGAATCACTACTTATCAAGCCCCAGAGGCCACTCGAGGATAAGGCTTAAAGTGTGTACAGTAGTCAATGGACAATATCATAGTAATCGTTAGAAGTGTACATTTGGTAAATTGGATTATTTATAAGGGGCGGCTTATCAAGAACTTGTTTACATTGGACTTGAAGACGACGTAATAAAAATATAAAGTTGCAAGAACTAGCGAAAAATATCATTTTAACGATGCATTTCAAATCGTAAACTGCCTGCTTACATTTTTTTTACATTTTTCGAAGATAATAAAAAGTGTAAAAAAAAGCAAACCTTTAGAATCCTAAAAAGATCTCCCGGGAGCATTTTTGCAACATGAAAAATATACAAACCAAAATAAAGAGAGGAGGCAACCCTGCTCAAAAATATGGTTTATTACATCGCCTAAAAAAAGAAGAAGAATCGGGGGCTCCGTTGGGAAGTAAATTGTTTTCTTTTTTCTAACTTGGTTTTAAAAAGTTTTTATTGCTAACATTTATTTTCATGAACTCTAACCACACCTCACAAACCTCATCCGGCCGGTCGGGGAAAAAAGTTTTTATTTTTTTAAATTTTGGTGAATACGACAACACACATACGCACGCATGTACACACATACACACACACGCACGCACGCACACATAAGCATATCGCTTGTCACCAAGCTAAAGAAGAGAGAGAGAGAGTGGGGGAAGGAGAGAAAGGATCGTACGTGCCGGGGTCAAACAGAAGTTAAATGAAATCGATTATAAATCGCTCGACAAAGTTGTGTCTGAACTTTTTATTCTATGAAACTTAAGATTAATAAAACGAAATAATCGTGGCCCGTGGAAATTTCATGGCGAATATTTCGCATTCAAGAGAACAAAACGAAAAAGTAGTGAATAAATAAATATATAAGAAAATGAATGTTACCAAAGGCAAGATAAGTTACTCTGCTACCTACCTAGATCACATTTTTGTTGTTTTAACTTATTTTAAAACGTTTATTCAACACAAACAAAAGTAGCGCACGGTTTTAAGTTAGAACAATAAAGAAGTGTCTGACATTTTACAGACATCTTGTGAGACTCGATAATCGCTCCAAACTCGAAAATTAAGCAAAATACTGGTAGGAACACATCCAATAAATGTCAGCAAACGTTCGAACATGTTTTCTTTTTCACATTAGCGAAACACTTATCAGAGAAAAAGCGAAAATGAGAAGCAAACACAAATGAAGAAGTCGGTTTTTATCGTTGAGCACAAAAACAACAAAAAAAAGAGTATCTAATCTAATAGTTCTATAGGTGCGTGCTATAGGTCAATCTCCAACGTCTGTCCCATCGCCTCAGTGTTGCATCCCTGTTTACAAGTACTTTAATGGGATGTGCTCTCATGAACCCATAGCACTTATACCAGTGCCCGGAAAACTTGTCCCGGGAAAACTCGTCTCTGGAAAAATCGTACCTGGAAAACTCGAACCGTTCAGTTTGTTCAGGTATGCTGAAAACGAATATCGCAAGGAAAATCAGCACAGACTGACTATAGACTCACCATCAAAGTATTGAAATATTTTTTTATTTTATAAAGGAATCACTACTTATCAAGCCCCAGAGGCCACTCGAGGATAAGGCTTAAAGTGTGTACAGTAGTCAATGGACAATATCATAGTAATCGTTAGAAGTGTACATTTGGTAAATTGGATTATTTATAAGGGGCGGCTTATCAAGAACTTGTTTACATTGGACTTGAAGACGACGTAATAAAAATATAAAGTTGCAAGAACTAGCGAAAAATATCATTTTAACGATGCATTTCAAATCGTAAACTGCCTGCTTACATTTTTTTTACATTTTTCGAAGATAATAAAAAGTGTAAAAAAAAGCAAACCTTTAGAATCCTAAAAAGATCTCCCGGGAGCATTTTTGCAACATGAAAAATATACAAACCAAAATAAAGAGAGGAGGCAACCCTGCTCAAAAATATGGTTTATTACATCGCCTAAAAAAAGAAGAAGAATCGGGGGCTCCGTGGGGAAGTAAATTGTTTTCTTTTTTCTAACTTGGTTTTAAAAAGCTTTTATTGCTAACATTTATTTTCATGAACTCTAACCACACCTCACAACCCTAAACCGGCCGGTCGGGGAAAAAAGTTTTTATTTTTTTAAATTTTGGTGAATACGACAACACACATACGCACGCATGTACACACATACACACACACGCACGCACGCACACATAAGCATATCGCTTGTCACCAAGCTAAAGAAGAGAGAGAGAGAGAGTGGGGGAAGGAGAGAAAGGATCGTACGTGCCGGGGTCAAACAGAAGTTAAATGAAATCGATTATAAATCGCTCGAGAAAGTTGTGTCTGAACTTTTTATTCTATGAAACTAAAGATTAATAAAACGAAATAATCGTGGCCCGTGGAAATTTCATGGCGAATATTTCGCATTCAAGAGAACAAAACGAAAAAGTAGTGAATAAATAAATATATAAGAAAATGAATGTTACCAAAGGCAAGATAAGTTACTCTGCTACCTACCTAGATCACATTTTTGTTGTTTTAACTTATTTTAAAACGTTTATTCAACACAAACAAAAGTAGCGCACGGTTTTAAGTTAGAACAATAAAGAAGTGTCTGACATTTTACAGACATCTTGTGAGACTCGATAATCGCTCCAAACTCGAAAATTAAGCAAAATACTGGTAGGAACACATCCAATAAATGTCAGCAAACGTTCGAACATGTTTTCTTTTTCACATTAGCGAAACACTTATCAGAGAAAAAGCGAAAATGAGAAGCAAACACAAATGAAGAAGTCGGTTTTTATCGTTGAGCACAAAAACAACAAAAAAAAGAGTATCTAATCTAATAGACCCCGTGCGTGCTATAGGTCAATCTCCAACGTCTGTCCCATCGCCTCAGTGTTGCATCCCTGTTTACAAGTACTTTAATGGGATGTGCTCTCATGAACCCATAGCACTTATACCAGTGCCCGGAAAACTTGTCCCGGGAAAACTCGTCTCTGGAAAAATCGTACCTGGAAAACTCGAACCGTTCAGTTTGTTCAGGTATGCTGAAAACGAATATCGCAAGGAAAATCAGCACAGACTGACTATAGACTCACCATCAAAGTATTGAAATATTTTTTTTATTTTATAAAGGAATCACTACTTATCAAGCCCCAGAGGCCACTCGAGGATAAGGCTTAAAGTGTGTACAGTAGTCAATGGACAATATCATAGTAATCGTTAGAAGTGTACATTTGGTAAATTGGATTATTTATAAGGGGCGGCTTATCAAGAACTTGTTTACATTGGACTTGAAGACGACGTAATAAAAATATAAAGTTGCAAGAACTAGCGAAAAATATCATTTTAACGATGCATTTCAAATCGTAAACTGCCTGCTTACATTTTTTTTACATTTTTCGAAGATAATAAAAAGTGTAAAAAAAAGCAAACCTTTAGAATCCTAAAAAGATCTCCCGGGAGCATTTTTGCAACATGAAAAATATACAAACCAAAATAAAGAGAGGAGGCAACCCTGCTCAAAAATATGGTTTATTACATCGCCTAAAAAAAGAAGAAGAATCGGGGGCTCCGTGGGGAAGTAAATTGTTTTCTTTTTTCTAACTTGGTTTTAAAAAGCTTTTATTGCTAACATTTATTTTCATGAACTCTAACCACACCTCACAACCCTAAACCGGCCGGTCGGGGAAAAAAGTTTTTATTTTTTTAAATTTTGGTGAATACGACAACACACATACGCACGCATGTACACACATACACACACACGCACGCACGCACACATAAGCATATCGCTTGTCACCAAGCTAAAGAAGAGAGAGAGAGAGAGTGGGGGAAGGAGAGAAAGGATCGTACGTGCCGGGGTCAAACAGAAGTTAAATGAAATCGATTATAAATCGCTCGACAAAGTTGTGTCTGAACTTTTTATTCTATGAAACTTAAGATTAATAAAACGAAATAATCGTGACCCGTGGAAATTTCATGGCGAATATTTCGCATTCAAGAGAACAAAACGAAAAAGTAGTGAATAAATAAATATATAAGAAAATGAATGTTACCAAAGGCAAGATAAGTTACTCTTCTACCTACCTAGATCACATTTTTGTTGTTTTAACTTATTTTAAAACGTTTATTCAACACAAAAGTAGCGCACGGTTTTAAGTTAGAACAATAAAGAAGTGTCTGACATTTTACAGACATCTTGTGAGACTCGATAATCGCTCCAAACTCGAAAATTAAGCAAAATACTGGTAGGAACACATCCAATAAATGTCAGCAAACGTTCGAACATGTTTTCTTTTTCACATTAGCGAAACACTTATCAGAGAAAAAGCGAAAATGAGAAGCAAACACAAATGAAGAAGTCGGTTTTTATCGTTGAGCAGTTTGTTCAGATATGCTGAAAACGAATATCGCAAGGAAAATTAGCACAGACAGACAGACAAATCGTTTTCGAGATATTAATGCGTGTATTTTGAAATGTAAAGTAAAAAAGATGGCCCATCAAGCCAGAAATAAATTAATGACAGTTTAAAGGCTTCAAAATCGCTTTCGAATTGACTATGACATGATCGTGATTTTCTCATAAAATTCAACATCAACTGTCGATTTATTCGTCGCATTAACTCGCATCCTAGACTTGATTTAACCCGTGAGTGTCGACTCATAAATCAATCGAAATATAAATATAGAAAAAAAAATTATTAGGATTATTTTTTATTAATAGTAAATTACTGTTTCTTAAATTTCAAATCTATATAAAAACACGAACTTAATTTCAAATCTATATAAAAACACGAACTTAATTTTCCGTTTCAGCGTATATTTTGTAAATTTAAATCCAGCCGAGAATGGTTTATGTAAGATGACTAAACCTCCCCCCCCCTCTCTCTCTCTCTCTCTCTTTAGCTTCTCCGTGCCCCTGTCACTAAGTATGTGTATATATATATACTTATATATATATATATATATGGAGAGAGAGAGAGAGAGAGAGAGAGAGAGAGAGAGAGAGAGAGAGAGAGAGAGAGAGAATATGTGCTTCCACATCAAAGAGGGGCAGGAGCATAAACAGAGACAGATGCACACACTCTAACACACTCGCATAAAAACACACATACAGAAAACACACACATACATACGCACTTGGATAAACACACACACACACTCGCATAAACACACACATACACGAACACACACGTACACACAAATACTCAAACACACCAACACCAACACAAATCAACTTTCCGTTAAAAGCTGTCATGAGGTGGCAGGGGTGGGTGTCATAAGTGTCAATCGAATTTGAAAGTTTGTTAACGAAATGGATTTATTTCAACTTCGTTTGACACGTGCCAATTCTCCTGCCCTTCACCCACCCCTCTACCTGCCTCTCTCTTTACTAAGACTTTTCGGGTTGGGGTCTGGGGTAGGGCGTAAAAATAACCGTTTTTTTTTTCGTTATTAAATTGTAATTTTAAAAAATTGAATCATTACCTTAAAAGTTAAGAAAGCCATTCTTAATGTAGAGAGGGGCATGTTAACTATTCTGTACTTCCAGCCAATAATTTAATAAACAAAAGATAGGATAAAATTGAATTTAACAAATATCGAAGAAGTTTTCTTTGATATTTTTTATTTTACAAGCTGCCCCAGCGTAGTATTATCTCCAATCTCTCCATGATAAAAACGGCTTTCTGAAAAAAAAAAATAAAAAAACACTCCCAAGAAAGCCGTTCTTAACATGGTAACAAATATCGAAGAAGTTTTCTTTGATATTTTTTATTTTACAAGCTGCCCCAGCGTAGTATTTTCTCCAATCTCTCCATGATAAAAACGGCTTTCTGAAAAAAAAAAAAAAAACACTCCCAAGAAAGCCGTTCTTAACATGGAGAGATTGGAGGGGGTATTCCGGAAGTCGTTCTTAAAATGGGGAGAGGAGGGCGTTTTGTAACTATTCCGTACTTTAACCTAACAATTTAATAAAAAAAAAATCAAATGTTAAATAAAAATAAATAAAAATAAGATAAATAAAAAATAAATACCTACCTGCCTCTCTCTTTACTAAGACTTTTCGGTTGGGGTGTTTATGCTACGCTGGGGTAGGTCGTAAAAACAAATTTTTTTTTTTCGTTATTAAATTGTAATTTTTTAAGAAATCATTACCTTAAAAGTTAAGAAAGCCATTCTTAATGTAGAGAGGGGCATGTTAACTATTCTGTACTTTCAGCATGTTAACTATTCTGTACTTTCAGCCAATAATTTAATAAGATAGGATAAAATTGAATTTAACTTGAAATTTGTACCCAAAAATATCGAAGAAGTTTTCTTTGATATTTTTTATTTTACAAGCTGCCCCAGCGTAGTATTATCTCCAATCTCTCCATGATAAAAACGGCTTTCTGAAAAAAAAAAAACACTTCCAAGAAAGCCGTTCTTAACATGGAGAGATTGGAGATAATACTACGCTGGGGCAGCTTGTAAAATAAAAAATAAATTTCTGCTAATGATATATATATATCTATATCTATATCTATATCTATATATATATATATATATATATATATATATATATATATATATATATATATTAAGTAATGTGATTTATAATTTAAAAGTTTTTTATTTTATTGAATTAAAAAATAATTATATATATATATATATATATATATATATATATATATATATATATATATATATATATATATATATAATTATTTTTTAATTTTTTTATAACTTTTCAAAGTTTCGGTTTCTCTCTCTCTCTCTTTCTCTCTCTCTCTCTCTCTCTCTATCTCTCTCTCTCTCGCTCGCTCGCTCTCGCGCACGCGCGCTTCTCCGTGTCCTTATATATAGACAGAGAGAGAGGGAAAAGGGGGGAGAGACCGAAAGAGACAGAGAATGTGTCTACGCTCCCCTCCAACATGCTTCAACGCCAACGACGCACACACCCACATACACACACACTTGCATTAACACAAACATACAAATTTAACTCAGCACACACACTCACATAAACACATAAACACATACACACACACACACTCGCATAAAGGCACCAACACACACAAACACAAAGTATTACTCTGTGTGTGCGTGCGTGCGTGCGCGCATATCACGCCACATTCACTCTTCAACTAAACAAGTTTAAATCAACCAATGAAAAGGCAGCTAGGTAACACAAACTCCATAAAAGGTAAAAAGGTTGCATCATCGACTCGAATTGTTCGATTTTTCCCGGAAAAAGTTAACGGTTTTCACGGCGATGGTGAAATATAAAAAGAGGCCTAAAACGGGCTGTAAATTCAGTTTGGACCCTGGCAGCGAGATGAGTTCCGGAAGAATAGATGACCAGCCAGTCGACCCAGCTAAGCCGCCGCCCTGCCGCTCCTCAGTCGACCCAGCTAAGCCGCCGCCCTGCCGCTCCTCTGTCTACTTCTCTGATGTCAAAAAAAAAGGTATGTCCTTTCGTTTCAAAGTAGATGACGCATTTATTTCAGTTGTGTAAACTGCACAAGTGTTCAAATGAACGTTGTTAGTATGAGCACAGTTCATAAACACGTCGAATTTCTTTTCAAATTTCGACACTTGTGTAGTTTACACGATTTTAACGTTTAACGTCTTTTTATATTTTATTATACTGTTAGAAAGCCAGCCAACAAATATTACCGTTTTTTTAATTTGTTAGGTGAAAGTATACATATAATATTATTTAAGGGAGGTCAATAAACTATAGAATTACCGTGACAATTGTGCAGTTTATAAACCGTGCTGTTCTTGGAAAAAAATATTAAAATTTAAATCTAAATTAACGTCTTTTTGTAAAATTTGTTAGGTGAAAGTATACATATAATATTATTTAAGGGCGGTCAATAAACTATAGAATTACCGTGACAATTGTGCAGTTTATAAACCGTGCTGTTCTGCTGTTCTGGGAAAAAATATTAAAATTTAAATCTAAATTAACGTCTGTTTTTGTTAATTTGTTAGGTGAAAGCATACATATAATATTATTTAAGGGCGGTCGATAAACTATAGAATTACCGTGACAATTGTGCAGTTTATAAACCGTGCTGTTCTGGGAAAAAAATATTAAAGTTTAAATCTAAATTAACGTCTTTTTTTTAAATTTGTTAGGTGAAAGCATACATATAATATTATTTAAGGGTGGTCGATAAACTATAGAATTACCGTGACAATTGTGCAGTTTATAAACCGTGCTTTTGCTGGAAAATATATTTTAAATTTAAATCTAAATTAACGTCTTTTTTTTTAATTTGTTAGGTGAAAGTATATATATAATATTATTTAAGGGCGGTCGATAAACTATAGAATTACCGTGACAATTGTGCAGTTTATAAACCGTGCTGTTCTGGGAAAAAATATTAAAATTTAAATCTTAATTAACGTCTGTTTTTTTTAATTTTTTAGGTGAAAGCATACATATAATATTATTTAAGGGCGGTCGATAAACTATAGAATTACCGTGACAATTGTGCAGTTTATAAACCGTACTGTTCTGGGAAAAAAATATTAAAATTTAAATCTAAATTAACGTCTTTTTTTAAAATTTGTTAGGTGAAAGCATACATATAATATTATTTAAGGGCGGTCAATAAACTATAGAATTACCGTGACAATTGTGCAGTTTATAAACCGTGCTTTTGCTGGAAAATATATTTTAAATTTAAATCTAAATTAACGTCTGTTTTTGTTAATTTGTTAGGTGAAAGCATACATATAATATTATTTAAGGGCGGTCGATAAACTATAGAATTACCGTGACAATTGTGCAGTTTATAAACCGTACTGTTCTGGGAAAAAAATATTAAAATTTAAATCTAAATTAACGTCTTTTTTTAAAATTTGTTAGGTGAAAGCATACATATAATATTATTTAAGGGAGGTCAATAAACTATAGAATTACCGTGACAATTGTGCAGTTTATAAACCGTGCTTTTGCTGGAAAATATATTTTAAATTTAAATCTAAATTAACGTCTGTTTTTGTTAATTTGTTAGGTGAAAGCATACATATAATATTATTTAAAGGCGGTCGATAAACTATAGAATTACCGTGACAATTGTGCAGTTTATAAACCGTGCTGTTCTGGGAAAAAAATATTAAAATTTAAATCTAAATTAACGTCTTTTTTTAAAATTTGTTAGGTGAAAGCATACGTATAATATTATTTAAGGGTGGTCGATAAACTATAGAATTACCGTGACAATTGTGCAGTTTATAAACCGTGCTTTTGCTGGAAAATATATTTTAAATTTAAATCTAAATTAACGTTTTTTTTTTTTAATTTGTTAGGTGAAAGCATACATATAATATTATTTAAGGGCGGTCGATAAACTATAGAATTACCGTGACAATTGTGCAGTTTATAAACCGTGCTTTTGCTGGAAAATATATTTTAAATTTAAATCTAAATTAACGTCTTTTTTTTTAATTTGTTAGGTGAAAGCATACATATAATATTATTTAAGGGTGGTCAATAAACTATAGAATTACCGTGACAATTGTGCAGTTTATAAACCGTGCTTTTGCTGGTAAATATATTTTAAATTTAAATCTAAATTAACGTCTTTTTTTTTAATTTGTTAGGTGAAAGCATACATATAATATTATTTAAGGGTGGTCGATAAACTATAGAATTACCGTGACAATTGTGCAGTTTATAAACCGTGCTTTTGCTGGAAAATATATTTTAAATTTAAATCTAAATTAACGTCTTTTTTTTTAATTTGTTAGGTGAAAGCATACATATAATATTATTTAAGGGCGGTCAATAAACTATAGAATTACCGTGACAATTGTGCAGTTTATAAACCGTGCTGTTCTGGGAAAAAAATATTAAAATTTTGATCTAAATTAACGTCTTTTTTTTAAATTTGTTAGATGAAAGCATACATATAATATTATTTAAGGGCATTCCATAAACTGTAGAATTACCGTGACAATTGTGCAGTTTATAAACCGTTCTTTTATTGGATAAAATACTGGATGTGTATTTTCCCCCCTAAAGTCCAACCCTATCCTCACCGTGGTAGGGGGGTGTAACGTTGTAGTTTAACAGCTACACGGCTAAATGGGCTCTGGCAAAAAAAAAAAAAAAAAAAAAAATCCAGAAAATGTCGGCATTAGTTTGTTGCGTCCGTCATCTGGTCGTCTTTTTATACGCTTGCATGTGGCGAGCAAAAAGGCGTGAAGGGAGCAGGCTGAAAGGAGAACAATACCCGAAAGATGTAAACCGAACGAAAGAGAAAAATGGGCCTTCCTGAAAGGCCCCGTGTTCTCCCCAGCCTGCTCCCAGTTTCCCCGACTTTGCATGCAACTGGTTTTGAGCTTTTGGAAAGCTCTTTTCTCAGTGTCGGGGTGTTGACTCCACTTCCAAGTTAACAAATAGCTGCAAGTCTGGGTACGGTCCGATTGGTTCCGAAGCTCTTCCGCTGTGAGGTGCGCTTTCGAATCTCCCGAAGGGGGCTACCCTCTAAGCAGGCGACACGTGCTCGTGTTACTATGTAATGCATGCTTGCCTCGACTCAACTAAGGACGACTAGAGTTCGACTAGATTGTGTGCTCACAAGCCGCTTTAAGGCCGCTTTTATTATTCCTACTGTCTAGGAACTCTGAAATGGTATGGTAGTGCAATTATATATGACCGTCCTCCAATACGAAATGGTAGTGCAATTATATATGACGGTCCTCCGATATGATAGTAGGAATGCCAGTTTTGTGAGCGATCATCGCCGTCTTATGAACACAAACTAGTGGTATCTTTACGAATCCTGTTGGGTAGAGAGAACACCTCTGTTTTCTGCTCCGCCTGTTATTCTGAGTAGAAACCGCTTTTTAGGAGATGTTCGCAGCACAGCTTGTTTTTATATAGTGCCCCTCCTTTCGGGAGTTCATCACCTCGCTGCCCAGACGAGAGCTTTTTCCGGTGGAACCTCTTTTTTTTTTTCTTTTTTTTATTTTACTTTCCAGTTTAATGGCGAACGAACAGTCACCAGCAAGTGGTCTGCACCGACAGGAAGATGAGTATAGTATCACCCTTTCTTCTTTTTATTTCGATTTCAGTCTTTGTGATTTGATAATTTAATTTAACTGTTTCCATTGTTCCAGCTTTCACACAGCAGTAGATTATCAACACTATAAATATCATCTCTTTTTTATAGATTGGAACAAGCAATGAAACCTAGCAGCATCACCGTTCCTGTCTGCCACATGTCTTGTGCACTTTGAATCCAGTATTTCTTTCTTTGCGTTCAAGCACATCTGGGTACAATCAAACTGCGTATGATGTATGTCTATCTGTTTCTTCCAACATTAGCATCTCAAAGTCTTGGCAGCAATCATTGTCATAGAAGTAGAGTAAGTATTCTTTTTCTTTCCTTCTGTGTGTATATCTTTATAATTTCAGGTACTCCTCTTGATCATGATGGAATTCTACTATCAGCTATTGTGAGAATTATGTGCATTGCAAAAAACAACTGAATCCAGCAGCATCACCTATCCTAGCTGCCACATGTTTCCTGTAGTTACAGAAGTCCTCAAGTAAGTGTTTCTTTCTTTGTGTACATGCACATCTGGGTACAATCAAATTCTAAACTATTAACTTTATTTAAATGAATGCAGTTCTGCTTGTATTTCTTCTCATCAGCTAACTTATGCAACTACAAAAAAAAGGTAGTACATGGGTGTTTGATCATAACCAGAAAGTTAAATATATCATTAAAAAAAAAAAGTTTTTAAATTATTAAAAAAAAGAAGTTTTTAAATTATTAAAAGGAAAAAAATCATCACAGTAAAAATTATATATATGTAACAAAGAACACAAACAAACATGAAATTGCCATGAGTTTCAGCAAGAAGCACAAAAGAGAAAAAGTGGAGATAACACCTGGGAAGTAACAGGTAAGAATTTTCTTTATTTCTTATCTCAACTAGCGCATAGATTTTTTTCAAATATACATTAAAAAAAATTACCCAAGTCAAACAATTGATGGAAAAACTAAGCATTAAAGTTCAATTAAGCATAAAAAAAATAAATTCTAATAATTATGTAATCTATATACAAATTGTCTCCCTTGAATATATATATATATACATATTCAAGGGAGACCATTGGTATATAGATTACATAATAATTAGAAGTTATTTTTTTAATTGAAATATATATATTCAAGGGAGACAATTTGTATATATATCATATAATTATTTGAAGTAATTTTTTAATTCAAATATATATATATATATATATATTTATTTATTTATTTCAATTAAAAAAATAACTTCTAATAATTGTTATCTATATTCACATAGTCTTCCTTGAATATATATATATATATATATATATTCAAGGGAGACAATTTGTATAAAGATCACATAATTATTAGAAGTTATTTTTTTTAATTGAAATAAATATATATATTCAAGGGAGACAATTTGTATATAGATCAGATAATTATTAGAATTATTTTTTTAAATTGAAATAAATACATTTATATATATATATATATATATATATATATTATACTAGCATAGGTTACTGGCGTAGCCCCGGTGTTTAGCGGTGTATGCTGCCCCCCTCCCCAACAAAAAAGAAAGCAGAGAAACGGTTAATTTTTTAAAACTTGACCCCTATTATGAACCCTTAAAATTTATTGTTTTGGGCTCCAAATGAGATATTAAGTTAGATCCATGTCCAAGGAAACTATATGTAAAATTTCAAGTGTTTAGACCCATAATTGTCGGAGGAGATTTGTAAGGTTCTCAAAGGCCAAATCATTGAAGTTTGACCCCTCAATCGCCAAATTTCTGTCCAAGTACCAATCACATAGATTTTCCAAAATCTCAGTACCCTTTTTATCAAAATTTGGAATATGTAGACTAAAATTGACAGAAATGTACACACAGACAGACATATTCAATTCTATAGATAGATAGATAGATAGATAGATAAATAATGAGAGACAGAAAGATAAATATATACAATGATTAATGAATTAGTAGAGATAGTTGTTAAATTTTTGGAAATATGTATGGCAATTTGATGGTAAGACTTAGAGCTAACTGTAAATATTTAAAATATATACACAGAAATTCAAATGACAGGACTTATATGTAGAGTGCTCAATACATCAGTAGAGCAAGGTAATAAATTAAAAAAAATGTATACGTAAATTTAGATAACCACAATTTTTTTGGTATTCTTGTGTGAATATGACATAATGTAATATAAATTTTAATAATTTTATTCTAAATGTTATGATTCTCAATGAAAAATCTAAAATGTCAATATATATATATATATATATATACATATATATATATATTTCAATAAAAAGAATAACTTCTAATAATTATGTCATCTATATAACAATTGTCTCCCTTGAACATATATAGATTATATATATATATTAAATATATATATTTATATATATATATATATATATATATATATATATATATATATATTTATTAAAAAAAATAACTTCTAATAATTATGTGATCTATATTAAAATTGTCTCCCTTGAATATATATATATATATATATATATATATATATATATATATATATATATTTATTTCAATAAAAAAATAAGGTCTAATAAAAATTACAAATTGTCCCCCTGTAATATATATATATGTATATATATATACACATATATTTACTTATTTCAATAAAAAAATAACTTCTGATAATTATATGATCTATATACAAATTGTCTCCCTTTTTTTAGCACTATTTAAAGTGTAATTATTAAATAAAAATCTAAATAAAATGTCTTTATTGCTCTGTCTTATTGAGCACTCTTATATAACTCTGGTTAAATCTTAATGTTTACTTATCCTGTAATAAAATAAACGTTTTATAATATCAGCTCTGTCTAGTTTTGAGCACTATTTTAAAGTGTTATTATTAAGTAAAAATCTAAATAACATGACTTTATTGTTCTATGTCTCATTGATTGAATTGAAATAAATAAATATATATATATATATTTACTTCAATTAATAAAAATAACTTCTAATTATTATATGATCTATATCAAATTGTCTCCCTTGAATATATATATATATATTTATTTATTTCAATAAAAAAAAACTTCTAATAATTATGTGATCTATATACAAATTGTCTCCCTTGAATATATATATATATAGATTATATATATATATATATATGTATTTCAATTAAAAAAATAACTTCTAATAATTATGTGATTTATATATTTACCAATGATTCTTGCATGTGCTCCATAGTTTTATATAGCTGTGTAGTAAATTTAAAAATTGCTTTGTTTAATTATACAAGACGATTTTACTTTAAGAGTGCTCAATGCATTTATAGAGCTTTGTAGTAAGAGTTGGAAACATTTTGGCAATTATTTTAGACAAATCTACTTCCAGAGTGCTCAATATATTAGTAGAGCTAAATAAAACATTTGAGAAACAGATATGGCATTTCAACTGCATAAATTTATTTTGACAGAGTTCAATACATTAGTAGAGCTAAATATAGACTTTCAAAAAACGTATGGCAATTCAGCTACACGAATATACTTAAGAGTGCTCAATACATTAGTAGACGAAAGAATAAAATTCAGAAAACATGAAGAGCTCTGCAGTATGTTTTGAAAACCTAAATGTCAATATGTAAGTATAAATATGCTGTAAGTGTTTAATATATATATATATATATATATATATATATATATATATATATATATATATATATATATATATATGACAAGTATTTAAAACAAGTTTCTTATTTGAGTGCCTAATATATTTGAGAGCTCTATGGTAACTTTATAAAACATATTTCAAAATTATGTTAGATAAATTGTCTTTGAGAGTGCTCATTTCTAAGTAGAGCTCTGTAGAAAATTTTTGAGACATGTTCAGCAATTTAAGTTCATATGAGTTAATAAATAGAGCTATATAGTGACTTGTGCAAACTTATATGGCACTTATCCTAGACAAGTTAACTCTTGTAGCTGTGCAATACGTAAGTAGAGTTCTGCATTAGTTTTGGGGTATGGTTCTCACTTTATTAGGGCAATAACTTGGACACATTATACTATGGACAAATCCATTGAGGACAACCAAAGGTAACCTGTTTTTTTCCACTCTGCTGAATAAGACTCATCCGTCTTGGTTCACTCTTGGGACATTAAAACACACAAGGTGAAGAATTAAAAAAAGAATGCAAAAATGTAAATGTCTTTGCAACTCATTCATTTTCACTTTCATAACACAAAAACAAAAAAATATACATAATAAAAAATGTTAAGCAAAATTGATTCATGTTAACACCTCTCCCAACACCACAGATTAACTACAAAAATACTTGATAAAGCAAAACACAATTACAAATGTGTATGAAAAAAATAAAAATAAAAAAAATCAACCAAGCAATGGCTCATGATTTCCTGGTGTTTGATGGAATGTGAGTAGGCATACAGCCTGGATAATTTTCCAAGGTAAGTGATGATATTCATCATTATTGTCTTTTTGGATTAGTTCAGATATATCTCATAACTATAATTGTTTTATGTATATATTTATATGTCTAGATGTTATGTGTGCTATTTGCATGTTCCCTATAGAAAAAAAGCTACATAAAATCTACAAGTGTATTCTGATGTAGAATTAACCAGTAAAAACAATGCTTGTGTTCCTGATATACAAACTATTTCCTATTAGCATATAAGTTGAATCATGAAATTTATCTCCCTTGCCTGTCTCTCTTTATACCTCTGTATTTATCTAGATCTGTCTATCTCCCTTTTCTTATTCTTTATCCCTATTCCCCGTCTTGCTATCCCAGGTAAGAGTAGGCGTCGATGAGGCACATCCAGACGCCAACCTACACGGTGCAGAGAAAGGACAGAAAAAAAACTAAGTCCCGATGTGCCTAGCAGATTAGAAGGCATTTTGCTACGCCTACATGCACCCAACATGGGAGTAGGCGTCGATCGGGCACTTCAAGACACTTACTTACACTGTTTTGAACTTAGAGATTTCAATTGAATACTACTTGACATGTGTTGGTCAAGTAGCTCCTCATCTACCTATACCTACGTCCACCCCTGTAAGGACTTAGAAATTTTCAATTGAATACACGTTGAGAAGGCTTGGTCTATAGGATTCTCATCTACCTATATCCACATCCCCTGTTGTTTGGACTTAGAAATTTTCAATTGAATACACGTTGACTTGCATTGGTCTATAGGATTCTCATCTACCTATATCCACATCCCCTCTTGTTTGGACTTAGAAATTTTCAATTGAATACACGTTGACTTGCGTTGGTCTATAGGATTCTCATCTACCTATATCCACATCCCCTCTTGTTTGGACTTAGAAATTTTCAATTGAATACACGTTGACTTGCATTGGTCTATAGGATTCTCATCTACCTATATCCACATCCCCTGTTGTTTGGACTTAGAAATTTTCAATTGAATACACGTTGACTTGCATTGGTCTATAGGATTCTCATCTACCTATATCCACATCCCCTCTTGTTTGGACTTAGAAATTTTCAATTGAATACACGTTGACTTGCGTTGGTCTATAGGATTCTCATCTACCTATATCCACATCCCCTCTTGTTTGGACTTAGAAATTTTCAATTGAATACACGTTGACTTGCATTGGTCTATAGGATTCTCATCTACCTATATCCACATCCCCTGTTGTTTGGACTTAGAAATTTTCAATTGAATACACGTTGACTTGCATTGGTCTATAGGATTCTTATCTACCTATATCTACATCCCCTGTTGTTTGGACTTAGAAATTTTCAATTGAATACACGTTGACTTGCATTGGTCTATAGGATTCTCATCTACCTATATCCACATCCCCTGTTGTTTGGACTTAGAAATTTTCAATTGAATACACGTTGACTTGCATTGGTCTATAGGATTCTCATCTACCTATATCCACATCCCCTCTTGTTTGGACTTAGAAATTTTCAATTGAATACACGTTGACTTGCATTGGTCTATAAGATTCTCATCTACCTATATCCACATCCCCTCTTGTTTGGACTTAGAAATTTTCAATTGAATACACGTTGACTTGCATTGGTCTATAGGATTCTCATTTACCTATATCCACATCCCCTCTTGTTTGGACTTAGAAATTTTCAATTGAATACACGTTCACTTGCATTGGTCTATAGGATTCTTATCTACCTATATCTACATCCCCTGTTGTTTGGACTTAGAAATTTTCAATTGAATACACGTTGACTTGCATTGGTCTATAGGATTCTTATCTACCTATATCTACATCCCCTGTTGTTTGGACTTAGAAATTTTCAATTGAATACACGTTGACTTGCATTGGTCTATAGGATTCTCATCTACCTATATCCACATCCCCTCTTGTTTGGACTTAGAAATTTTCAATTGAATACACGTTGACTTGCATTGGTCTATAGGATTCTTATCTACCTATATCTACATCCCCTCTTGTTTGGACTTAGAAATTTTCAATTGAATACACGTTCACTTGCATTGGTCTATAGGATTCTTATCTACCTATATCCACATCCCCTCTTGTTTGGACTTAGAAATTTTCAATTGAATACACGTTCACTTGCATTGGTCTATAGGATTCTCATCTACCTATATCCACATCCCCTCTTGTTTGGACTTAGAAATTTTCAATTGAATACACGTTCACTTGCATTGGTCTATAGGATTCTTATCTACCTATATCGACATCCCCTGTTGTTTGGACTTAGAAATTTTCAATTGAATACACGTTGACTTGCATTGGTCTATAGGATTCTCATCTACCTATATCTACATCCCCTGTTGTTTGGACTTAGAAATTTTCAATTGAATACACGTTCACTTGCATTGGTCTATAGGATTCTTATCTACCTATATCTACATCCCCTGTTGTTTGGACTTAGAAATTTTCAATTGAATACACGTTCACTTGCATTGGTCTATAGGATTCTTATCTACCTATATCCACATCCCCTCTTGTTTGGACTTAGAAATTTTCAATTGAATACACGTTGACTTGCATTGGTCTATAGGATTCTCATCTACCTATATCCACATCCCCTCTTGTTTGGACTTAGAAATTTTCAATTGAATACACGTTGACTTGCATTGGTCTATAGGATTCTTATCTACCTATATCTACATCCCCTGTTGTTTGGACTTAGAAATTTTCAATTGAATACACGTTGACTTGCATTGGTCTATAGGATTCTCATCTACCTATATCCACATCCCCTCTTGTTTGGACTTAGAAATTTTCAATTGAATACACGTTGACTTGCATTGGTCTATAGGATTCTTATCTACCTATATCTACATCCCCTGTTGTTTGGACTTAGAAATTTTCAATTGAATACACGTTGACTTGCATTGGTCTATAGGATTCTCATCTACCTATATCTACATCCCCTCTTGTTTGGACTTAGAAATTTTCAATTGAATACACGTTGACTTGCATTGGTCTATAGGATTCTCATCTACCTATATCCACATCCCCTCTTGTTTGGACTTAGAAATTTTCAATTGAATACACGTTGACTTGCATTGGTCTATAGGATTCTTATCTACCTATATCTACATCCCCTGTTGTTTGGACTTAGAAATTTTCAATTGAATACACGTTGACTTGCATTGGTCTATAGGATTCTCATCTACCTATATCCACATCCCCTCTTGTTTGGACTTAGAAATTTTCAATTGAATACACGTTGACTTGCATTGGTCTATAGGATTCTTATCTACCTATATCTACATCCCCTCTTGTTTGGACTTAGAAATTTTCAATTGAATACACGTTGACTTGCATTGGTCTATAGGATTCTCATCTACCTATATCCATATCCCCTCTTGTTTGGACTTAGAAATTTTCAATTGAATACACGTTGACTTGCATTGGTCTATAGGATTCTTATCTACCTATATCTACATCCCCTGTTGTTTGGACTTAGAAATTTTCAATTGAATACACGTTGACTTGCATTGGTCTATAGGATTCTCATCTACCTATATCCACATCCCCTCTTGTTTGGACTTAGAAATTTTCAATTGAATACACGTTGACTTGCATTGGTCTATAGGATTCTGATCTACCTATATCTACATCCCCTCTTGTTTGGACTTAGAAATTTTCAATTGAATACACGTTGACTTGCATTGGTCTATAGGATTCTTATCTACCTATATCTACATCCCCTGTTGTTTGGACTTAGAAATTTTCAATTGAATACACGTTGACTTGCATTGGTCTATAGGATTCTCATCTACCTATATCTACATCCCCTCTTGTTTGGACTTAGAAATTTTCAATTGAATACACGTTGACTTGCATTGGTCTATAGGATTCTCATCTACCTATATCCACATCCCCTCTTGTTTGGACTTAGAAATTTTCAATTGAATACACGTTGACTTGCATTGGTCTATAGGATTCTTATCTACCTATATCTACATCCCCTCTTGTTTGGACTTAGAAATTTTCAATTGAATACACGTTGACTTGCATTGGTCTATAGGATTCTTATCTACCTATATCTACATCCCCTGTTGTTTGGACTTAGAAATTTTCAATTGAATACACGTTGACTTGCATTGGTCTATAGGATTCTCATCTACCTATATCTACATCCCCTCTTGTTTGGACTTAGAAATTTTCAATTGAATACACGTTGACTTGCATTGGTCTATAGGATTCTCATCTACCTATATCCACATCCCCTCTTGTTTGGACTTAGAAATTTTCAATTGAATACACGTTGACTTGCATTGGTCTATAGGATTCTTATCTACCTATATCTACATCCCCTAATGTTTGGACTTAGAAATTTTCAATTGAATACACGTTGACTTGCATTGGTCTATAGGATTCTCATCTACCTATATCCACATCCCCTCTTGTTTGGACTTAGAAATTTTCAATTGAATACACGTTGACTTGCATTGGTCTATAGGATTCTTATCTACCTATATCTACATCCCCTCTTGTTTGGACTTAGAAATTTTCAATTGAATACACGTTGACTTGCATTGGTCTATAGGATTCTTATCTACCTATATCTACATCCCCTCTTGTTTGGACTTAGAAATTTTCAATTGAATACACGTTGACTTGCATTGGTCTATAGGATTCTCATCTACCTATATCCATATCCCCTCTTGTTTGGACTTAGAAATTTTCAATTGAATACACGTTGACTTGCATTGGTCTATAGGATTCTTATCTACCTATATCTACATCCCCTGTTGTTTGGACTTAGAAATTTTCAATTGAATACACGTTGACTTGCATTGGTCTATAGGATTCTCATCTACCTATATCCACATCCCCTCTTGTTTGGACTTAGAAATTTTCAATTGAATACACGTTGACTTGCCTTGGTCTATAGGATTCTCATCTACCTATATCCACATCCCCTCTTGTTTGGACTTAGAAATTTTCAATTGAATACACGTTGACTTGCATTGGTCTATAGGATTCTGATCTACCTATATCCACATCCCCTCTTGTTTGGACTTAGAAATTTTACATTGAATACACGTTGACTTGCATTGGTCTATAGGATTCTCATCTACCTATATCCACATCCCCTCTTGTTTGGACTTAGAAATTTTACATTGAATACACGTTGACTTGCATTGGTCTATAGGATTCTCATCTACCTATATCCACATCCCCTCTTGTTTGGACTTAGAAATTTTCAATTGAATACACGTTGACTTGCATTGGTCTATAGGATTCTCATCTACCTATATCCACATCCCCTCTTGTTTGGACTTAGAAATTTTCAATTGAATACACGTTGACTTGCATTGGTCTATAGGATTCTCATTTACCTAAATCCACATCCCCTCTTGTTTGGACTTAGAAATTTTCAATTGAATACACGTTCACTTGCATTGGTCTATAGGATTCTCATCTACCTATATCCACATCCCCTCTTGTTTGGACTTAGAAATTTTCAATTGAATACACGTTGACTTGCATTGGTCTATAGGATTCTGATCTACCTATATCCACATCCCCTCTTGTTTGGACTTAGAAATTTTCAATTGAATACACGTTGACTTGCATTGGTCTATAGGATTCTCATCTACCTATATCTACATCCCCTCTTGTTTGGACTTAGAAATTTTCAATTGAATACACGTTGACTTGCATTGGTCTATAGGATTCTCATCTACCTATATCTACATCCCCTCTTGTTTGGACTTAGAAATTTTCAATTGAATACACGTTGACTTGCATTGGTCTATAGGATTCTTATCTACCTATATCTACATCCCCTCTTGTTTGGACTTAGAAATTTTCAATTGAATACACGTTGACTTGCATTGGTCTATAGGATTCTGATCTACCTATATCCACATCCCCTCTTGTTTGGACTTAGAAATTTTCAATTGAATACACGTTGACTTGCATTGGTCTATAGGATTCTGATCTACCTATATCCACATCCCCTCTTGTTTGGACTTAGAAATTTTCAATTGAATACACGTTGACTTGCATTGGTCTATAGGATTCTCATCTACCTATATCCACATCCCCTCTTGTTTGGACTTAGAAATTTTCAATTGAATACACGTTGACTTGCATTGGTCTATAGGATTCTCATCTACCTATATCCATATCCCCTCTTGTTTGGACTTAGAAATTTTCAATTGAATACACGTTGACTTGCATTGGTCTATAGGATTCTCATTTACCTAAATCCACATCCCCTCTTGTTTGGACTTAGAAATTTTCAATTGAATACACGTTGACTTGCATTGGTCTATAGGATTCTCATCTACCTATATCCACATCCCCTCTTGTTTGGACTTAGAAATTTTCAATTGAATACACGTTGACTTGCATTGGTCTATAGGATTCTCATCTACCTATATCCACATCCCCTCTTGTTTGGACTTAGAAATTTTCAATTGAATACACGTTGACTTGCATTGGTCTATAGGATTCTGATCTACCTATATCCACATCCCCTCTTGTTTGGACTTAGAAATTTTCAATTGAATACACGTTGACTTGCATTGGTCTATAGGATTCTCATTTACCTATATCCACATCCCCTCTTGTTTGGACTTAGAAATTTTCAATTGAATACACGTTGACTTGCATTGGTCTATAGGATTCTCATCTACCTATATCCACATCCCCTCTTGTTTGGACTTAGAAATTTTCAATTGAATACACGTTGACTTGCATTGGTCTATAGGATTCTTATCTACCTATATACACATCCCCTCTTGTTTGGACTTAGAAATTTTCAATTGAATACACGTTGACTTGCATTGGTCTATAGGATTCTCATCTACCTATATCCACATCCCCTCTTGTTTGGACTTAGAAATTTTCAATTGAATACACGTTGACTTGCATTGGTCTATAGGATTCTCATCTACCTATATCCACATCCCCTCTTGTTTGGACTTAGAAATTTTCAATTGAATACACGTTGACTTGCATTGGTCTATAGGATTCTCATTTACCTATATCCACATCCCCTCTTGTTTGGACTTAGAAATTTTCAATTGAATACACGTTGACTTGCATTGGTCTATAGGATTCTCATCTACCTATATCCACATCCCCTGTTGTTTGGACTTAGAAATTTTCAATTGAATACACGTTGACTTGCATTGGTCTATAGGATTCTCATCTACCTATATCCACATCCCCTGTTGTTTGGACTTAGAAATTTTCAATTGAATACACGTTGACTTGCATTGGTCTATAGGATTCTCATCTACCTATATCTACATCCCCTCTTGTTTGGACTTAGAAATTTTCAATTGAATACACGTTGACTTGCATTAGTCTATAAGATTCTCATCTACCTATATCCACATCCCCTGTTGTTTGGACTTAGAAATTTTCAATTGAATACACGTTGACTTGCATTGGTCTATAAGATTCTCATCTACCTATATCCACATCCCCTCTTGTTTGGACTTAGAAATTTTCAATTGAATACACGTTGACTTGCATTGGTCTATAGAATTCTCATCTACCTATATCCACATCCCCTGTTGTTTGGACTTAGAAATTTTCAATTGAATACACGTTGACTTGCATTGGTCTATAGGATTCTCATCTACCTATATCCACATCCCCTCTTGTTTGGACTTAGAAATTTTCAATTGAATACACGTTGACTTGCATTGGTCGATAGGATTCTCATCTACCTATATCCACATCCCCTGTTGTTTGGACTTAGAAATTTTCAATTGAATACACGTTGACTTGCATTGGTCTATAGGATTCTGATCTACCTGTATCCACATCCCCTGTTGTTTGGACTTAGAAATTTTCAATATAATACACGTTGACTTGCATTGGTCTATAGGATTCTCATCTACCTGTATCCACATCCCCTCTTGTTTGGACTTAGAAATTTTCAATTGAATACACGTTGACTTGCATTGGTCTATAGGATTCTGATCTACCTGTATCCACATCCCCTGTTGTTTGGACTTAGAAATTTTCAATTGAATACACGTTGACTTGCATTGGTCTATAGGATTCTCATATACCTATATCTACATCCCCTCTTGTTTGGACTTAGAAATTTTCAATTGAATACACGTTGACTTGCATTGGTCTATAGGATTCTCATCTACCTATATCCACATCCCCTCTTGTTTGGACTTAGAAATTTGAAATTGAATACACGTTGACTTGCATTGGTCTATAGGATTCTGATGTACCTATATCCACATCCCCTGTTGTTTGGACTTAGAAATTTTCAATTGAATCCACGTTGACTTGCCTGGTCCATAGGATTCTCATCTACCTATATCCACATCCCCTCTTGTTTGGACTTAAAAATTTTCAATTGAATACACGTTGACTTGCATTGGTCTATAGGATTCTCATCTACCTATATCCACATCCCCTGTTGTTTGGACTTAGAAATTTTCAATTGAATACACGTTGACTTGCATTGGTCTATAGGATTCTCATCTACCTATATCCACATCCCCTGTTGTTTGGACTTAGAAATTTTCAATTGAATACACGTTGACTTGCATTGGTCTATAGGATTCTCATCTACCTATATCCACATCCCCTGTTGTTTGGACTTAGAAATTTTCAATTGAATACACGTTGACTTGCATTGGTCTATAGGATTCTCATCTACCTATATCCACATCCCCTGTTGTTTGGACTTAGAAATTTTCAATTGAATACACGTTGACTTGCATTGGTCTATAGGATTCTCATCTACCTATATCCACATCCCCTGTTGTTTGGACTTAGAAATTTTCAATTGAATACACGTTGACTTGCATTGGTCTATAGGATTCTCATCTACCTATATCCACATCCCCTCTTGTTTGGACTTAGAAAATTTAGTTGTAATACACGTTCACTTGCATTGGTCTATAGGATTCTGATCTACCTATATCCACATCCCCTGTTGTTTGGACTTAGAAATTTTCAATTGAATACACGTTGACTTTCATTGGTCTATAGGATTCTCATCTACCTTTATCCACATCCCCTCTTGTTTGGACTTAGAAATTTTCAATTGAATACACGTTGACTTGCATTGGTCTATAGGATTCTCATCTACCTATATCCACATCCCCTCTTGTTTGGACTTAGAAATTTTCAATTGAATACACGTTGACTTGCATTGGTCTATAGGATTCTGATCTACCTATATCCACATCCCCTCTTGTTTGGACTTAGAAATTTTAGTTGTAATACACGTTCACTTGCATTGGTCTATAGGATTCTGATCTACCTATATCCACATCCCCTGTTGTTTGGACTTAGAAATTTTCAATTGAATACACGTTGACTTGCATTGGTCTATAGGATTCTCATCTACCTATATCCACATCCCCTCTTGTTTGGACTTAGAAATTTTAGTTGTAATACACGTTCACTTGCATTGGTCTATAGGATTCTATTCTACTTTTATACTTGTTCCTCTTCTTGCTTTTGCTTTTACTTAGAAATTTTCAATTGAATACACGTTGACTTGCATTGGTCTATAGGATTCTGATCTACCTATATCCACATCCCCTCTTGTTTGGACTTAGAAATTTTAGTTGTAATACACGTTCACTTGCATTGGTCTATAGGATTCTGATCTACCTATATCCACATCCCCTGTTGTTTGGACTTAGAAATTTTCAATTGAATACACGTTGACTTGCATTGGTCTATAGGATTCTCATCTACCTATATCCACATCCCCTCTTGTTTGGACTTAGAAATTTTCAATTGAATACACGTTGACTTGCATTGGTCTATAGGATTCTCATCTACCTATATCCACATCCCCTCTTGTTTGGACTTAGAAATTTTCAATTGAATACACGTTGACTTGCATTGGTCTATAGGATTCTCATTTACCTATATCCACATCCCCTCTTGTTTGGACTTAGAAATTTTCAATTGAATACACGTTGACTTGCATTGGTCTATAGGATTCTCATCTACCTATATCCACATCCCCTCTTGTTTGGACTTAGAAATTTTCAATTGAATACACGTTGACTTGCATTGGTCTATAGGATTCTCATCTACCTATATCCATATCCCCTCTTGTTTGGACTTAGAAATTTTCAATTGAATACACGTTGACTTGCATTGGTCTATAGGATTCTCATTTACCTAAATCCACATCCCCTCTTGTTTGGACTTAGAAATTTTACATTGAATACACGTTGACTTGCATTGGTCTATAGGATTCTGATCTACCTATATCCACATCCCCTCTTGTTTGGACTTAGAAATTTTCAATTGAATACACGTTGACTTGCATTGGTCTATAGGATTCTCATCTACCTATATCCACATCCCCTCTTGTTTGGACTTAGAAATTTTCAATTGAATACACGTTGACTTGCATTGGTCTATAGGATTCTCATCTACCTATATCCATATCCCCTCTTGTTTGGACTTAGAAATTTTCAATTGAATACACGTTGACTTGCATTGGTCTATAGGATTCTCATTTACCTAAATCCACATCCCCTCTTGTTTGGACTTAGAAATTTTACATTGAATACACGTTGACTTGCATTGGTCTATAGGATTCTCATCTACCTATATCCACATCCCCTCTTGTTTGGACTTAGAAATTTTCAATTGAATACACGTTGACTTGCATTGGTCTATAGGATTCTGATCTACCTATATCCACATCCCCTCTTGTTTGGACTTAGAAATTTTCAATTGAATACACGTTGACTTGCATTGGTCTATAGGATTCTCATTTACCTATATCCACATCCCCTCTTGTTTGGACTTAGAAATTTTCAATTGAATACACGTTGACTTGCATTGGTCTATAGGATTCTCATCTACCTATATCCACATCCCCTCTTGTTTGGACTTAGAAATTTTCAATTGAATACACGTTGACTTGCATTGGTCTATAGGATTCTTATCTACCTATATACACATCCCCTCTTGTTTGGACTTAGAAATTTTCAATTGAATACACGTTGACTTGCATTGGTCTATAGGATTCTCATCTACCTATATCCACATCCCCTCTTGTTTGGACTTAGAAATTTTCAATTGAATACACGTTGACTTGCATTGGTCTATAGGATTCTCATCTACCTATATCCACATCCCCTCTTGTTTGGACTTAGAAATTTTCAATTGAATACACGTTGACTTGCATTGGTCTATAGGATTCTCATTTACCTATATCCACATCCCCTCTTGTTTGGACTTAGAAATTTTCAATTGAATACACGTTGACTTGCATTGGTCTATAGGATTCTCATCTACCTATATCCACATCCCCTGTTGTTTGGACTTAGAAATTTTCAATTGAATACACGTTGACTTGCATTGGTCTATAGGATTCTCATCTACCTATATCCACATCCCCTGTTGTTTGGACTTAGAAATTTTCAATTGAATACACGTTGACTTGCATTGGTCTATAGGATTCTCATCTACCTATATCTACATCCCCTCTTGTTTGGACTTAGAAATTTTCAATTGAATACACGTTGACTTGCATTAGTCTATAAGATTCTCATCTACCTATATCCACATCCCCTGTTGTTTGGACTTAGAAATTTTCAATTGAATACACGTTGACTTGCATTGGTCTATAAGATTCTCATCTACCTATATCCACATCCCCTCTTGTTTGGACTTAGAAATTTTCAATTGAATACACGTTGACTTGCATTGGTCTATAGAATTCTCATCTACCTATATCCACATCCCCTGTTGTTTGGACTTAGAAATTTTCAATTGAATACACGTTGACTTGCATTGGTCTATAGGATTCTCATCTACCTATATCCACATCCCCTCTTGTTTGGACTTAGAAATTTTCAATTGAATACACGTTGACTTGCATTGGTCGATAGGATTCTCATCTACCTATATCCACATCCCCTGTTGTTTGGACTTAGAAATTTTCAATTGAATACACGTTGACTTGCATTGGTCTATAGGATTCTGATCTACCTGTATCCACATCCCCTGTTGTTTGGACTTAGAAATTTTCAATATAATACACGTTGACTTGCATTGGTCTATAGGATTCTCATCTACCTGTATCCACATCCCCTCTTGTTTGGACTTAGAAATTTTCAATTGAATACACGTTGACTTGCATTGGTCTATAGGATTCTGATCTACCTGTATCCACATCCCCTGTTGTTTGGACTTAGAAATTTTCAATTGAATACACGTTGACTTGCATTGGTCTATAGGATTCTCATATACCTATATCTACATCCCCTCTTGTTTGGACTTAGAAATTTTCAATTGAATACACGTTGACTTGCATTGGTCTATAGGATTCTCATCTACCTATATCCACATCCCCTCTTGTTTGGACTTAGAAATTTGAAATTGAATACACGTTGACTTGCATTGGTCTATAGGATTCTGATGTACCTATATCCACATCCCCTGTTGTTTGGACTTAGAAATTTTCAATTGAATCCACGTTGACTTGCCTGGTCCATAGGATTCTCATCTACCTATATCCACATCCCCTCTTGTTTGGACTTAAAAATTTTCAATTGAATACACGTTGACTTGCATTGGTCTATAGGATTCTCATCTACCTATATCCACATCCCCTGTTGTTTGGACTTAGAAATTTTCAATTGAATACACGTTGACTTGCATTGGTCTATAGGATTCTCATCTACCTATATCCACATCCCCTGTTGTTTGGACTTAGAAATTTTCAATTGAATACACGTTGACTTGCATTGGTCTATAGGATTCTCATCTACCTATATCCACATCCCCTGTTGTTTGGACTTAGAAATTTTCAATTGAATACACGTTGACTTGCATTGGTCTATAGGATTCTCATCTACCTATATCCACATCCCCTGTTGTTTGGACTTAGAAATTTTCAATTGAATACACGTTGACTTGCATTGGTCTATAGGATTCTCATCTACCTATATCCACATCCCCTGTTGTTTGGACTTAGAAATTTTCAATTGAATACACGTTGACTTGCATTGGTCTATAGGATTCTCATCTACCTATATCCACATCCCCTCTTGTTTGGACTTAGAAAATTTAGTTGTAATACACGTTCACTTGCATTGGTCTATAGGATTCTGATCTACCTATATCCACATCCCCTGTTGTTTGGACTTAGAAATTTTCAATTGAATACACGTTGACTTTCATTGGTCTATAGGATTCTCATCTACCTTTATCCACATCCCCTCTTGTTTGGACTTAGAAATTTTCAATTGAATACACGTTGACTTGCATTGGTCTATAGGATTCTCATCTACCTATATCCACATCCCCTCTTGTTTGGACTTAGAAATTTTCAATTGAATACACGTTGACTTGCATTGGTCTATAGGATTCTGATCTACCTATATCCACATCCCCTCTTGTTTGGACTTAGAAATTTTAGTTGTAATACACGTTCACTTGCATTGGTCTATAGGATTCTGATCTACCTATATCCACATCCCCTGTTGTTTGGACTTAGAAATTTTCAATTGAATACACGTTGACTTGCATTGGTCTATAGGATTCTCATCTACCTATATCCACATCCCCTCTTGTTTGGACTTAGAAATTTTAGTTGTAATACACGTTCACTTGCATTGGTCTATAGGATTCTATTCTACTTTTATACTTGTTCCTCTTCTTGCTTTTGCTTTTACTTAGAAATTTTCAATTGAATACACGTTGACTTGCATTGGTCTATAGGATTCTGATCTACCTATATCCACATCCCCTCTTGTTTGGACTTAGAAATTTTAGTTGTAATACACGTTCACTTGCATTGGTCTATAGGATTCTGATCTACCTATATCCACATCCCCTGTTGTTTGGACTTAGAAATTTTCAATTGAATACACGTTGACTTGCATTGGTCTATAGGATTCTCATCTACCTATATCCACATCCCCTCTTGTTTGGACTTAGAAATTTTCAATTGAATACACGTTGACTTGCATTGGTCTATAGGATTCTCATCTACCTATATCCACATCCCCTCTTGTTTGGACTTAGAAATTTTCAATTGAATACACGTTGACTTGCATTGGTCTATAGGATTCTCATTTACCTATATCCACATCCCCTCTTGTTTGGACTTAGAAATTTTCAATTGAATACACGTTGACTTGCATTGGTCTATAGGATTCTCATCTACCTATATCCACATCCCCTCTTGTTTGGACTTAGAAATTTTCAATTGAATACACGTTGACTTGCATTGGTCTATAGGATTCTCATCTACCTATATCCATATCCCCTCTTGTTTGGACTTAGAAATTTTCAATTGAATACACGTTGACTTGCATTGGTCTATAGGATTCTCATTTACCTAAATCCACATCCCCTCTTGTTTGGACTTAGAAATTTTACATTGAATACACGTTGACTTGCATTGGTCTATAGGATTCTGATCTACCTATATCCACATCCCCTCTTGTTTGGACTTAGAAATTTTCAATTGAATACACGTTGACTTGCATTGGTCTATAGGATTCTCATCTACCTATATCCACATCCCCTCTTGTTTGGACTTAGAAATTTTCAATTGAATACACGTTGACTTGCATTGGTCTATAGGATTCTCATCTACCTATATCCATATCCCCTCTTGTTTGGACTTAGAAATTTTCAATTGAATACACGTTGACTTGCATTGGTCTATAGGATTCTCATTTACCTAAATCCACATCCCCTCTTGTTTGGACTTAGAAATTTTACATTGAATACACGTTGACTTGCATTGGTCTATAGGATTCTCATCTACCTATATCCACATCCCCTCTTGTTTGGACTTAGAAATTTTCAATTGAATACACGTTGACTTGCATTGGTCTATAGGATTCTGATCTACCTATATCCACATCCCCTCTTGTTTGGACTTAGAAATTTTCAATTGAATACACGTTGACTTGCATTGGTCTATAGGATTCTCATTTACCTATATCCACATCCCCTCTTGTTTGGACTTAGAAATTTTCAATTGAATACACGTTGACTTGCATTGGTCTATAGGATTCTCATCTACCTATATCCACATCCCCTCTTGTTTGGACTTAGAAATTTTCAATTGAATACACGTTGACTTGCATTGGTCTATAGGATTCTGATCTACCTATATACACATCCCCTCTTGTTTGGACTTAGAAATTTTCAATTGAATACACGTTGACTTGCATTGGTCTATAGGATTCTCATCTACCTATATCTACATCCCCTCTTGTTTGGACTTAGAAATTTTCAATTGAATACACGTTGACTTGCATTAGTCTATAAGATTCTCATCTACCTATATCCACATCCCCTGTTGTTTGGACTTAGAAATTTTCAATTGAATACACGTTGACTTGCATTGGTCTATAGGATTCTCATCTACCTATATCTACATCCCCTCTTGTTTGGACTTAGAAATTTTCAATTGAATACACGTTGACTTGCATTAGTCTATAAGATTCTCATCTACCTATATCCACATCCCCTCTTGTTTGGACTTAGAAATTTTAAATTGAATACACGTTGACTTGCATTGGTCTATAGGATTCTCATCTACCTATATCAACATCCCCTCTTGTTTGGACTTAGAAATTTTCAATTGAATACACGTTGACTTGCATTGGTCTATAAGATTCTCATCTACCTATATCCACATCCCCTCTTGTTTGGACTTAGAAATTTTAAATTGAATACACGTTGACTTGCATTGGTCTATAAGATTCTCATCTACCTATATCCACATCCCCTCTTGTTTGGACTTAGAAATTTTCAATTGAATACACGTTGACTTGCATTGGTCTATAAGATTCTCATCTACCTATATCCACATCCCCTCTTGTTTGGACTTAGAAATTTTCAATTGAATACACGTTGACTTGCATTGGTCTATAGAATTCTCATCTACCTATATCCACATCCCCTGTTGTTTGGACTTAGAAATTTTCAATTGAATACACGTTGAATTGCATTGGTCTATAGGATTCTCATCTACCTATATCCACATCCCCTCTTGTTTGGACTTAGAAATTTTCAATTGAATACACGTTGACTTGCATTGGTCGATAGGATTCTCATCTACCTATATCCACATCCCCTCTTGTTTGGACTTAGAAATTTTCAATTGAATACACGTTGACTTGCATTGGTCTATAGAATTCTCATCTACCTATATCCACATCCCCTGTTGTTTGGACTTAGAAATTTTCAATTGAATACACGTTGAATTGCATTGGTCTATAGGATTCTCATCTACCTATATCCACATCCCCTCTTGTTTGGACTTAGAAATTTTCAATTGAATACACGTTGACTTGCATTGGTCGATAGGATTCTCATCTACCTATATCCACATCCCCTGTTGTTTGGACTTAGAAATTTTCAATTGAATACACGTTGACTTGCATTGGTCGATAGGATTCTCATCTACCTATATCCACATCCCCTCTTGTTTGGACTTAGAAATTTTCAATTGAATACACGTTGACTTGCATTGGTCTATAGGATTCTCATCTACCTATATCAACATCCCCTCTTGTTTGGACTTAGAAATTTTCAATTGAATACACGTTGACTTGCATTGGTCGATAGGATTCTCATCTACCTATATCCACATCCCCTGTTGTTTGGACTTAGAAATTTTCAATTGAATACACGTTGACTTGCATTGGTCGATAGGATTCTCATCTACCTATATCAACATCCCCTCTTGTTTGGACTTAGAAATTTTCAATTGAATACACGTTGACTTGCATTGGTCGATAGGATTCTCATCTACCTATATCCACATCCCCTGTTGTTTGGACTTAGAAATTTTCAATTGAATACACGTTGACTTGCATTGGTCTATAGGATTCTGATCTACCTGTATCCACATCCCCTGTTGTTTGGACTTAGAAATTTTCAATATAATACACGTTGACTTGCATTGGTCTATAGGATTCTCATCTACCTGTATCCACATCCCCTCTTGTTTGGACTTAGAAATTTTACATTGAATACACGTTGACTTGCATTGGTCTATAGGATTCTGATCTACCTGTATCCACATCCCCTGTTGTTTGGACTTAGAAATTTTCAATTGAATACACGTTGACTTGCATTGGTCTATAGGATTCTCATATACCTATATCTACATCCCCTCTTGTTTGGACTTAGAAATTTTCAATTGAATACACGTTGACTTGCATTGGTCTATAGGATTCTCATCTACCTATATCCACATCCCCTCTTGTTTGGACTTAGAAATTTGAAATTGAATACACGTTGACTTGCATTGGTCTATAGGATTCTGATGTACCTATATCCACATCCCCTGTTGTTTGGACTTAGAAATTTTCAATTGAATCCACGTTGACTTGCCTGGTCCATAGGATTCTCATCTACCTATATCCACATCCCCTCTTGTTTGGACTTAGAAATTTTCAATTGAATACACGTTGACTTGCATTGGTCTATAGGATTCTCATCTACCTATATCCACATCCCCTGTTGTTTGGACTTAGAAATTTTCAATTGAATACACGTTGACTTGCATTGGTCTATAGGATTCTTATCTACCTATATCCACATCCCCTCTTGTTTGGACTTAGAAATTTTCAATTGAATACACGTTGACTTGCATTGGTCCATAGGATTCTCATCTACCTATATCCACATCCCCTCTTGTTTGGACTTAGAAATTTTCAATTGAATACACGTTGACTTGCATTGGTCTATAGGATTCTTATCTACCTATATCCACATCCCCTCTTGTTTGGACTTAGAAATTTTCAATTGAATACACGTTGACTTGCATTGGTCTATAGGATTCTCATCTACCTATATCCACATCCCCTGTTGTTTGGACTTAGAAATTTTCAATTGAATACACGTTGACTTGCATTGGTCTATAGGATTCTTATCTACCTATATCCACATCCCCTGTTGTTTGGACTTAGAAATTTTCAATTGAATACACGTTGACTTGCATTGGTCCATAGGATTCTCATCTACCTATATCCACATCCCCTCTTGTTTGGACTTAGAAATTTTCAATTGAATACACGTTGACTTGCATTGGTCTATAGGATTCTTATCTACCTATATCCACATCCCCTCTTGTTTGGACTTAGAAATTTTCAATTGAATACACGTTGACTTGCATTGGTCTATAGGATTCTCATCTACCTATATCCACATCCCCTGTTGTTTGGACTTAGAAATTTTCAATTGAATACACGTTGACTTGCATTGGTCTATAGGATTCTCATCTACCTATATCCACATCCCCTGTTGTTTGGACTTAGAAATTTTCAATTGAATACACGTTGACTTGCATTGGTCTATAGGATTCTCATCTACCTATATCCACATCCCCTCTTGTTTGGACTTAGAAATTTTCAATTGAATACACGTTGACTTGCATTGGTCTATAGGATTCTCATCTACCTATATCCACATCCCCTCTTGTTTGGACTTAGAAAATTTAGTTGTAATACACGTTCACTTGCATTGGTCTATAGGATTCTGATCTACCTATATCCACATCCCCTGTTGTTTGGACTTAGAAATTTTCAATTGAATACACGTTGACTTTCATTGGTCTATAGGATTCTCATCTACCTATATCCACATCCCCTCTTGTTTGGACTTAGAAATTTTCAATTGAATACACGTTGACTTGCATTGGTCTATAGGATTCTCATCTACCTATATCCACATCCCCTCTTGTTTGGACTTAGAAATTTTCAATTGAATACACGTTGACTTGCATTGGTCTATAGGATTCTGATCTACCTATATCCACATCCCCTCTTGTTTGGACTTAGAAATTTTAGTTGTAATACACGTTCACTTGCATTGGTCTATAGGATTCTATTCTACTTTTATACTTGTTCCTCTTCTTCCTTTTGCTTTTATTTAGAAATTTTAGGATTCTATTCTACTTTTATACTTGTTCCTCTTCTTGCTTTTGCTTTTATTTAGAAATTTTAGGATTCTATTCTACTTTTATACTTGTTCCTCTTCTTGCTTTTGCTTTTATTTAGAAATTTTAGGATTCTATTCTACTTTTATACTTGTTCCTCTTCTTCCTTTTGCTTTTATTTAGAAATTTTAGGATTCTATTCTACTTTTATACTTGTTCCTCTTCTTGCTTTTGCTTTTATTTAGAAATTTTAGGATTCTATTCTACTTTTATACTTGTTCCTATTCTTGCTTTTGCTTTTATTTAGAAATTTTAGGATTCTATTCTACTTTTATACTTGTTCCTCTTCTTGCTTTTGCTTTTATTTAGAAATTTTAGGATTCTATTCTACTTTTATACTTGTTCCTATTCTTGCTTTTGCTTTTATTTAGAAATTTTATGATTCTATTCTACTTTTATACTTGTTCCTCTTCTTCCTTTTGCTTTTATTTAGAAATTTTAGGATTCTATTCTACTTTTATACTTGTTCCTCTTCTTCCTTTTGCTTTTATTTAGAAATTTTAGGATTCTATTCTACTTTTATACTTGTTCCTCTTCTTGCTTTTGCTTTTATTTAGAAATTTTAGGATTCTATTCTACTTTTATACTTGTTCCTCTTCTTCCTTTTGCTTTTATTTAGAAATTTTAGGATTCTATTCTACTTTTATACTTGTTCCTCTTCTTCCTTTTGCTTTTATTTAGAAATTTTAGGATTCTATTCTACTTTTATACTTGTTCCTCTTCTTCCTTTTGCTTTTATTTAGAAATTTTAGGATTCTATTCTACTTTTATACTTGTTCCTCTTCTTGCTTTTGCTTTTATTTAGAAATTTTATGATTCTATTCTACTTTTATACTTGTTCCTCTTCTTCCTTTTGCTTTTATTTAGAAATTTTAGGATTCTATTCTACTTTTATACTTGTTCCTCTTCTTCCTTTTGCTTTTATTTAGAAATTTTAGGATTCTATTCTACTTTTATACTTGTTCCTCTTCTTGCTTTTGCTTTTATTTAGAAATTTTAGGATTCTCTTCTACTTTTATACTTGTTCCTCTTCTTCCTTTTGCTTTTATTTAGAAATTTTAGGATTCTATTCTACTTTTATACTTGTTCCTCTTCTTCCTTTTGCTTTTATTTAGAAATTTTAGGATTCTATTCTACTTTTATACTTGTTCCTCTTCTTCCTTTTGCTTTTATTTAGAAATTTTAGGATTCTATTCTACTTTTATACTTGTTCCTCTTCTTCCTTTTGCTTTTATTTAGAAATTTTAGGATTCTATTCTACTTTTATACTTGTTCCTCTTCTTGCTTTTGCTTTTATTTAGAAATTTTAGGATTCTATTCTACTTTTATACTTGTTCCTCTTCTTCCTTTTGCTTTTATTTAGAAATTTTAGGATTCTATTCTACTTTTATACTTGTTCCTCTTCTTCCTTTTGCTTTTATTTAGAAATTTTAGGATTCTATTCTACTTTTATACTTGTTCCTCTTCTTCCTTTTGCTTTTATTTAGAAATTTTAGGATTCTATTCTACTTTTATACTTGTTCCTCTTCTTCCTTTTGCTTTTATTTAGAAATTTTAGGATTCTATTCTACTTTTATACTTGTTCCTCTTCTTCCTTTTGCTTTTATTTAGAAATTTTAGGATTCTATTCTACTTTTATACTTGTTCCTCTTCTTGCTTTTGCTTTTATTTAGAAATTTTAGGATTCTATTCTACTTTTATACTTGTTCCTCTTCTTCCTTTTGCTTTTATTTAGAAATTTTAGGATTCTATTCTACTTTTATACTTGTTCCTCTTCTTCCTTTTGCTTTTATTTAGAAATTTTAGGATTCTATTCTACTTTTATACTTGTTCCTCTTCTTCCTTTTGCTTTTATTTAGAAATTTTAGGATTCTATTCTACTTTTATACTTGTTCCTCTTCTTGCTTTTGCTTTTATTTAGAAATTTTAGGATTCTATTCTACTTTTATACTTGTTCCTCTTCTTCCTTTTGCTTTTATTTAGAAATTTTAGGATTCTATTCTACTTTTATACTTGTTCCTCTTCTTCCTTTTGCTTTTATTTAGAAATTTTAGGATTCTATTCTACTTTTATACTTGTTCCTCTTCTTGCTTTTGCTTTTATTTAGAAATTTTAGGATTCTATTCTACTTTTATACTTGTTCCTCTTCTTCCTTTTGCTTTTATTTAGAAATTTTAGGATTCTATTCTACTTTTATACTTGTTCCTCTTCTTGCTTTTGCTTTTATTTAGAAATTTTAGGATTCTATTCTACTTTTATACTTGTTCCTCTTCTTCCTTTTGCTTTTATTTAGAAATTTTAGGATTCTATTCTACTTTTATACTTGTTCCTCTTCTTCCTTTTGCTTTTATTTAGAAATTTTAGGATTCTATTCTACTTTTATACTTGTTCCTCTTCTTGCTTTTGCTTTTATTTAGAAATTTTAGGATTCTATTCTACTTTTATACTTGTTCCTCTTCTTCCTTTTGCTTTTATTTAGAAATTTTAGGATTCTATTCTACTTTTATACTTGTTCCTCTTCTTGCTTTTGCTTTTATTTAGAAATTTTAGGATTCTATTCTACTTTTATACTTGTTCCTCTTCTTCCTTTTGCTTTTATTTAGAAATTTTAGGATTCTATTCTACTTTTATACTTGTTCCTCTTCTTCCTTTTGCTTTTATTTAGAAATTTTAGGATTCTATTCTACTTTTATACTTGTTCCTCTTCTTCCTTTTGCTTTTATTTAGAAATTTTAGGATTCTATTCTACTTTTATACTTGTTCCTCTTCTTCCTTTTGCTTTTATTTAGAAATTTTAGGATTCTATTCTACTTTTATACTTGTTCCTCTTCTTGCTTTTGCTTTTATTTAGAAATTTTAGGATTCTATTCTACTTTTATACTTGTTCCTCTTCTTCCTTTTGCTTTTATTTAGAAATTTTAGGATTCTATTCTACTTTTATACTTGTTCCTCTTCTTCCTTTTGCTTTTATTTAGAAATTTTAGGATTCTATTCTACTTTTATACTTGTTCCTCTTCTTCCTTTTGCTTTTATTTAGAAATTTTAGGATTCTATTCTACTTTTATACTTGTTCCTCTTCTTGCTTTTGCTTTTATTTAGAAATTTTAGGATTCTATTCTACTTTTATACTTGTTCCTCTTCTTGCTTTTGCTTTTATTTAGAAATTTTAGGATTCTATTCTACTTTTATACTTGTTCCTCTTCTTGCTTTTGCTTTTATTTAGAAATTTTAGGATTCTATTCTACTTTTATACTTGTTCCTCTTCTTCCTTTTGCTTTTATTTAGAAATTTTAGGATTCTATTCTACTTTTATACTTGTTCCTCTTCTTCCTTTTGCTTTTATTTAGAAATTTTAGGATTCTATTCTACTTTTATACTTGTTCCTCTTCTTCCTTTTGCTTTTATTTAGAAATTTTAGGATTCTATTCTACTTTTATACTTGTTCCTCTTCTTGCTTTTGCTTTTATTTAGAAATTTTAGGATTCTCTTCTACTTTTATACTTGTTCCTCTTCTTCCTTTTGCTTTTATTTAGAAATTTTAGGATTCTATTCTACTTTTATACTTGTTCCTCTTCTTCCTTTTGCTTTTATTTAGAAATTTTAGGATTCTATTCTACTTTTATACTTGTTCCTCTTCTTCCTTTTGCTTTTATTTAGAAATTTTAGGATTCTATTCTACTTTTATACTTGTTCCTCTTCTTGCTTTTGCTTTTATTTAGAAATTTTAGGATTCTATTCTACTTTTATACTTGTTCCTCTTCTTCCTTTTGCTTTTATTTAGAAATTTTAGGATTCTATTCTACTTTTATACTTGTTCCTCTTCTTCCTTTTGCTTTTATTTAGAAATTTTAGGATTCTATTCTACTTTTATACTTGTTCCTCTTCTTCCTTTTGCTTTTATTTAGAAATTTTAGGATTCTATTCTACTTTTATACTTGTTCCTCTTCTTGCTTTTGCTTTTATTTAGAAATTTTAGGATTCTATTCTACTTTTATACTTGTTCCTCTTCTTGCTTTTGCTTTTATTTAGAAATTTTAGGATTCTATTCTACTTTTATACTTGTTCCTCTTCTTCCTTTTGCTTTTATTTAGAAATTTTAGGATTCTCTTCTACTTTTATACTTGTTCCTCTTCTTCCTTTTGCTTTTATTTAGAAATTTTAGGATTCTATTCTACTTTTATACTTGTTCCTCTTCTTGCTTTTGCTTTTATTTAGAAATTTTAGGATTCTATTCTACTTTTATACTTGTTCCTCTTCTTCCTTTTGCTTTTATTTAGAAATTTTAGGATTCTATTCTACTTTTATACTTGTTCCTCTTCTTGCTTTTGCTTTTATTTAGAAATTTTAGGATTCTATTCTACTTTTATACTTGTTCCTCTTCTTGCTTTTGCTTTTATTTAGAAATTTTAGGATTCTATTCTACTTTTATACTTGTTCCTCTTCTTCCTTTTGCTTTTATTTAGAAATTTTAGGATTCTCTTCTACTTTTATACTTGTTCCTCTTCTTGCTTTTGCTTTTATTTAGAAATTTTAGGATTCTATTCTACTTTTATACTTGTTCCTCTTCTTCCTTTTGCTTTTATTTAGAAATTTTAGGATTCTATTCTACTTTTATACTTGTTCCTCTTCTTGCTTTTGCTTTTATTTAGAAATTTTAGGATTCTATTCTACTTTTATACTTGTTCCTCTTCTTGCTTTTGCTTTTATTTAGAAATTTTAGGATTCTATTCTACTTTTATACTTGTTCCTCTTCTTGCTTTTGCTTTTATTTAGAAATTTTAGGATTCTCTTCTACTTTTATACTTGTTCCTCTTCTTGCTTTTGCTTTTATTTAGAAATTTTAGGATTCTATTCTACTTTTATACTTGTTCCTCTTCTTCCTTTTGCTTTTACCTAGAAATTTTAGGATTCTATTCTACTTTTATACTTGTTCCTCTTCTTCCTTTTGCTTTTATTTAGAAATTTTAGGATTCTATTCTACTTTTATACTTGTTCCTCTTCTTCCTTTTGCTTTTATTTAGAAATTTTAGGATTCTATTCTACTTTTATACTTGTTCCTCTTCTTGCTTTTGCTTTTATTTAGAAATTTTAGGATTCTATTCTACTTTTATACTTGTTCCTCTTCTTGCTTTTGCTTTTATTTAGAAATTTTAGGATTCTATTCTACTTTTATACTTGTTCCTCTTCTTCCTTTTGCTTTTATTTAGAAATTTTAGGATTCTATTCTACTTTTATACTTGTTCCTCTTCTTCCTTTTGCTTTTATTTAGAAATTTTAGGATTCTATTCTACTTTTATACTTGTTCCTCTTCTTGCTTTTGCTTTTATTTAGAAATTTTAGGATTCTATTCTACTTTTATACTTGTTCCTCTTCTTGCTTTTGCTTTTACCTAGAAATTTTAGGATTCTATTCTACTTTTATACTTGTTCCTCTTCTTGCTTTTGCTTTTATTTAGAAATTTTAGGATTCTATTCTACTTTTATACTTGTTCCTCTTCTTGCTTTTGCTTTTATTTAGAAATTTTAGGATTCTATTCTACTTTTATACTTGTTCCTCTTCTTGCTTTTGCTTTTACCTAGAAATTTTAGGATTCTATTCTACTTTTATACTTGTTCCTCTTCTTGCTTTTGCTTTTATTTAGAAATTTTAGGATTCTATTCTACTTTTATACTTGTTCCTCTTCTTGCTTTTGCTTTTATTTAGAAATTTTAGGATTCTATTCTACTTTTATACTTGTTCCTCTTCTTGCTTTTGCTTTTATTTAGAAATTTTAGGATTCTATTCTACTTTTATACTTGTTCCTCTTCTTGCTTTTGCTTTTATTTAGAAATTTTAGGATTCTATTCTACTTTTATACTTGTTCCTCTTCTTGCTTTTGCTTTTATTTAGAAATTTTAGGATTCTATTCTACTTTTATACTTGTTCCTCTTCTTGCTTTTGCTTTTACCTAGAAATTTTAGGATTCTATTCTACTTTTATACTTGTTCCTCTTCTTGCTTTTGCTTTTATTTAGAAATTTTAGGATTCTATTCTACTTTTATACTTGTTCCTCTTCTTGCTTTTGCTTTTATTTAGAAATTTTAGGATTCTATTCTACTTTTATACTTGTTCCTCTTCTTGCTTTTGCTTTTATTTAGAAATTTTAGGATTCTATTCTACTTTTATACTTGTTCCTCTTCTTGCTTTTGCTTTTATTTAGAAATTTTAGGATTCTATTCTACTTTTATACTTGTTCCTCTTCTTGCTTTTGCTTTTACCTAGAAATTTTAGGATTCTATTCTACTTTTATAATTGTTCCTCTTCTTGCTTTTGCTTTTATTTAGAAATTTTAGGATTCTATTCTACTTTTATACTTGTTCCTCTTCTTGCTTTTGCTTTTATTTAGAAATTTTAGGATTCTATTCTACTTTTATACTTGTTCCTCTTCTTGCTTTTGCTTTTATTTAGAAATTTTAGGATTCTATTCTACTTTTATACTTGTTCCTCTTCTTGCTTTTGCTTTTATTTAGAAATTTTA
The DNA here is from genome assembly GCF_053919585.1 of Euprymna scolopes. Lineage (NCBI taxonomy): Eukaryota > Metazoa > Mollusca > Cephalopoda > Sepiida > Sepiolidae > Euprymna > Euprymna scolopes. Next base: position 129,564,908 of record NC_136527.1, on the reverse strand, counting down.
GGATTCTAATGAACGAGATTTGTTTACAGGATGATTATTAATTATTGAATACTAATGAACGAGATTTTTTTACCTAGAAATTTTAGGATTCTATTCTACTTTTATACTTGTTCCTCTTCTTGCTTTTGCTTTTATTTAGAAATTTTAGGATTCTATTCTACTTTTATACTTGTTCCTCTTCTTGCTTTTGCTTTTATTTAGAAATTTTAGGATTCTATTCTACTTTTATACTTGTTCCTCTTCTTGCTTTTGCTTTTATTTAGAAATTTTAGGATTCTATTCTACTTTTATACTTGTTCCTCTTCTTGCTTTTGCTTTTATTTAGAAATTTTAGGATTCTATTCTACTTTTATACTTGTTCCTCTTCTTGCTTTTGCTTTTATTTAGAAATTTTAGGATTCTATTCTACTTTTATACTTGTTCCTCTTCTTGCTTTTGCTTTTATTTAGAAATTTTAGGATTCTATTCTACTTTTATACTTGTTCCTCTTCTTGCTTTTGCTTTTATTTAGAAATTTTAGGATTCTATTCTACTTTTATACTTGTTCCTCTTCTTGCTTTTGCTTTTATTTAGAAATTTTAGGATTCTATTCTAGTTTTATACTTGTTCCTCTTCTTGCTTTTGCTTTTATTTAGAAATTTTAGGATTCTATTCTACTTTTATACTTGTTCCTCTTCTTGCTTTTGCTTTTATTTAGAAATTTTAGGATTCTATTCTACTTTTATACTTGTTCCTCTTCTTGCTTTTGCTTTTATTTAGAAATTTTAGGATTCTAATGAACGAGATTTGTTTACAGGATGATTATTAATTATTGAATACTAATGAACGAGATTTTTTTACCTAGAAATTTTAGGATTCTATTCTACTTTTATACTTGTTCCTCTTCTTGCTTTTGCTTTTATTTAGAAATTTTAGGATTCTATTCTACTTTTATACTTGTTCCTCTTCTTGCTTTTGCTTTTATTTAGAAATTTTAGGATTCTATTCTACTTTTATACTTGTTCCTCTTCTTGCTTTTGCTTTTATTTAGAAATTTTAGGATTCTATTCTACTTTTATACTTGTTCCTCTTCTTGCTTTTGCTTTTATTTAGAAATTTTAGGATTCTATTCTACTTTTATACTTGTTCCTCTTCTTGCTTTTGCTTTTATTTAGAAATTTTAGGATTCTATTCTACTTTTATACTTGTTCCTCTTCTTGCTTTTGCTTTTATTTAGAAATTTTAGGATTCTATTCTACTTTTATACTTGTTCCTCTTCTTGCTTTTGCTTTTATTTAGAAATTTTAGGATTCTATTCTACTTTTATACTTGTTCCTCTTCTTGCTTTTGCTTTTATTTAGAAATTTTAGGATTCTATTCTACTTTTATACTTGTTCCTCTTCTTGCTTTTGCTTTTATTTAGAAATTTTAGGATTCTATTCTACTTTTATACTTGTTCCTCTTCTTGCTTTTGCTTTTATTTAGAAATTTTAGGATTCTATTCTACTTTTATACTTGTTCCTCTTCTTGCTTTTGCTTTTATTTAGAAATTTTAGGATTCTATTCTACTTTTATACTTGTTCCTCTTCTTGCTTTTGCTTTTATTTAGAAATTTTAGGATTCTATTCTACTTTTATACTTGTTCCTCTTCTTGCTTTTGCTTTTATTTAGAAATTTTAGGATTCTATTCTACTTTTATACTTGTTCCTCTTCTTGCTTTTGCTTTTATTTAGAAATTTTAGGATTCTATTCTACTTTTATACTTGTTCCTCTTCTTGCTTTTGTTTTTATTTAGAAATTTTAGGATTCTAATGAACGAGATTTGTTTACAGGATGATTATTAATTATTGAATACTAATGAACGAGATTTTTTTACCTAGAAATTTTAGGATTCTATTCTACTTTTATACTTGTTCCTCTTCTTGCTTTTGCTTTTATTTAGAAATTTTAGGATTCTAATGAACGAGATTTGTTTACAGGATGATTATTAATTATTGAATACTAATGAACGAGATTTTTTTACCTAGAAATTTTAGGATTCTATTCTACTTTTATACTTGTTCCTCTTCTTGCTTTTGCTTTTATTTAGAAATTTTAGGATTCTATTCTACTTTTATACTTGTTCCTCTTCTTGCTTTTGCTTTTATTTAGAAATTTTAGGATTCTATTCTACTTTTATACTTGTTCCTCTTCTTGCTTTTGCTTTTATTTAGAAATTTTAGGATTCTAATGAACGAGATTTGTTTACAGGATGATTATTAATTATTGAATACTAATGAACGAGATTTTTTTACCTAGAAATTTTAGGATTCTATTCTACTTTTATACTTGTTCCTCTTCTTGCTTTTGCTTTTATTTAGAAATTTTAGGATTCTATTCTACTTTTATACTTGTTCCTCTTCTTGCTTTTGCTTTTATTTAGAAATTTTAGGATTCTATTCTACTTTTATACTTGTTCCTCTTCTTGCTTTTGCTTTTATTTAGAAATTTTAGGATTCTATTCTACTTTTATACTTGTTCCTCTTCTTGCTTTTGTTTTTATTTAGAAATTTTAGGATTCTAATGAACGAGATTTGTTTACAGGATGATTATTAATTATTGAATACTAATGAACGAGATTTTTTTACCTAGAAATTTTAGGATTCTATTCTACTTTTATACTTGTTCCTCTTCTTGCTTTTGCTTTTATTTAGAAATTTTAGGATTCTATTCTACTTTTATACTTGTTCCTCTTCTTGCTTTTGCTTTTATTTAGAAATTTTAGGATTCTATTCTACTTTTATACTTGTTCCTCTTCTTGCTTTTGCTTTTATTTAGAAATTTTAGGATTCTAATGAACGAGATTTGTTTACAGGATGATTATTAATTATTGAATACTAATGAACGAGATTTTTTTACCTAGAAATTTTAGGATTCTATTCTACTTTTATACTTGTTCCTCTTCTTGCTTTTGCTTTTATTTAGAAATTTTAGGATTCTATTCTACTTTTATACTTGTTCCTCTTCTTGCTTTTGCTTTTATTTAGAAATTTTAGGATTCTATTCTACTTTTATACTTGTTCCTCTTCTTGCTTTTGCTTTTATTTAGAAATTTTAGGATTCTAATGAACGAGATTTGTTTACAGGATGATTATTAATTATTGAATACTAATGAACGAGATTTTTTTACCTAGAAATTTTAGGATTCTATTCTACTTTTATACTTGTTCCTCTTCTTGCTTTTGCTTTTATTTAGAAATTTTAGGATTCTATTCTACTTTTATACTTGTTCCTCTTCTTGCTTTTGCTTTTATTTAGAAATTTTAGGATTCTATTCTACTTTTATACTTGTTCCTCTTCTTGCTTTTGCTTTTATTTAGAAATTTTAGGATTCTATTCTACTTTTATACTTGTTCCTCTTCTTGCTTTTGCTTTTATTTAGAAATTTTAGGATTCTATTCTACTTTTATACTTGTTCCTCTTCTTGCTTTTGCTTTTATTTAGAAATTTTAGGATTCTATTCTACTTTTATACTTGTTCCTCTTCTTGCTTTTGCTTTTATTTAGAAATTTTAGGATTCTATTCTACTTTTATACTTGTTCCTCTTCTTGCTTTTGCTTTTATTTAGAAATTTTAGGATTCTATTCTACTTTTATACTTGTTCCTCTTCTTGCTTTTGCTTTTATTTAGAAATTTTAGGATTCTATTCTACTTTTATACTTGTTCCTCTTCTTGCTTTTGCTTTTATTTAGAAATTTTAGGATTCTAATGAACGAGATTTGTTTACAGGATGATTATTAATTATTGAATACTAATGAACGAGATTTTTTTACCTAGAAATTTTAGGATTCTATTCTACTTTTATACTTGTTCCTCTTCTTGCTTTTGCTTTTATTTAGAAATTTTAGGATTCTATTCTACTTTTATACTTGTTCCTCTTCTTGCTTTTGCTTTTATTTAGAAATTTTAGGATTCTATTCTACTTTTATACTTGTTCCTCTTCTTGCTTTTGCTTTTATTTAGAAATTTTAGGATTCTATTCTACTTTTATACTTGTTCCTCTTCTTGCTTTTGCTTTTATTTAGAAATTTTAGGATTCTATTCTACTTTTATACTTGTTCCTCTTCTTGCTTTTGCTTTTATTTAGAAATTTTAGGATTCTATTCTACTTTTATACTTGTTCCTCTTCTTGCTTTTGCTTTTATTTAGAAATTTTAGGATTCTATTCTACTTTTATACTTGTTCCTCTTCTTGCTTTTGCTTTTATTTAGAAATTTTAGGATTCTATTCTACTTTTATACTTGTTCCTCTTCTTGCTTTTGCTTTTATTTAGAAATTTTAGGATTCTATTCTACTTTTATACTTGTTCCTCTTCTTGCTTTTGCTTTTATTTAGAAATTTTAGGATTCTAATGAACGAGATTTGTTTACAGGATGATTATTAATTATTGAATACTAATGAACGAGATTTTTTTACCTAGAAATTTTAGGATTCTATTCTACTTTTATACTTGTTCCTCTTCTTGCTTTTGCTTTTATTTAGAAATTTTAGGATTCTATTCTACTTTTATACTTGTTCCTCTTCTTGCTTTTGCTTTTATTTAGAAATTTTAGGATTCTATTCTACTTTTATACTTGTTCCTCTTCTTGCTTTTGCTTTTATTTAGAAATTTTAGGATTCTATTCTACTTTTATACTTGTTCCTCTTCTTGCTTTTGCTTTTATTTAGAAATTTTAGGATTCTATTCTACTTTTATACTTGTTCCTCTTCTTGCTTTTGCTTTTATTTAGAAATTTTAGGATTCTATTCTACTTTTATACTTGTTCCTCTTCTTGCTTTTGCTTTTATTTAGAAATTTTAGGATTCTAATGAACGAGATTTGTTTACAGGATGATTATTAATTATTGAATACTAATGAACGAGATTTTTTTACCTAGAAATTTTAGGATTCTATTCTACTTTTATACTTGTTCCTCTTCTTGCTTTTGCTTTTATTTAGAAATTTTAGGATTCTATTCTACTTTTATACTTGTTCCTCTTCTTGCTTTTGCTTTTATTTAGAAATTTTAGGATTCTAATGAACGAGATTTGTTTACAGGATGATTATTAATTATTGAATACTAATGAACGAGATTTTTTTACCTAGAAATTTTAGGATTCTATTCTACTTTTATACTTGTTCCTCTTCTTGCTTTTGCTTTTATTTAGAAATTTTAGGATTCTATTCTACTTTTATACTTGTTCCTCTTCTTCCTTTTGCTTTTATTTAGAAATTTTAGGATTCTATTCTACTTTTATACTTGTTCCTCTTCTTGCTTTTGCTTTTATTTAGAAATTTTAGGATTCTATTCTACTTTTATACTTGTTCCTCTTCTTGCTTTTGCTTTTATTTAGAAATTTTAGGATTCTATTCTACTTTTATACTTGTTCCTCTTCTTGCTTTTGTTTTTATTTAGAAATTTTAGGATTCTAATGAACGAGATTTGTTTACAGGATGATTATTAATTATTGAATACTAATGAACGAGATTTTTTTACCTAGAAATTTTAGGATTCTATTCTACTTTTATACTTGTTCCTCTTCTTGCTTTTGCTTTTATTTAGAAATTTTAGGATTCTATTCTACTTTTATACTTGTTCCTCTTCTTGCTTTTGCTTTTATTTAGAAATTTTAGGATTCTAATGAACGAGATTTGTTTACAGGATGATTATTAATTATTGAATACTAATGAACGAGATTTTTTTACCTAGAAATTTTAGGATTCTATTCTACTTTTATACTTGTTCCTCTTCTTGCTTTTGCTTTTATTTAGAAATTTTAGGATTCTATTCTACTTTTATACTTGTTCCTCTTCTTGCTTTTGCTTTTATTTAGAAATTTTAGGATTCTATTCTACTTTTATACTTGTTCCTCTTCTTGCTTTTGCTTTTATTTAGAAATTTTAGGATTCTAATGAACGAGATTTGTTTACAGGATGATTATTAATTATTGAATACTAATGAACGAGATTTTTTTACCTAGAAATTTTAGGATTCTATTCTACTTTTATACTTGTTCCTCTTCTTGCTTTTGCTTTTATTTAGAAATTTTAGGATTCTATTCTACTTTTATACTTGTTCCTCTTCTTGCTTTTGCTTTTATTTAGAAATTTTAGGATTCTATTCTACTTTTATACTTGTTCCTCTTCTTGCTTTTGCTTTTATTTAGAAATTTTAGGATTCTATTCTACTTTTATACTTGTTCCTCTTCTTGCTTTTGCTTTTATTTAGAAATTTTAGGATTCTATTCTACTTTTATACTTGTTCCTCTTCTTGCTTTTGCTTTTATTTAGAAATTTTAGGATTCTATTCTACTTTTATACTTGTTCCTCTTCTTGCTTTTGCTTTTATTTAGAAATTTTAGGATTCTATTCTACTTTTATACTTGTTCCTCTTCTTGCTTTTGCTTTTATTTAGAAATTTTAGGATTCTATTCTACTTTTATACTTGTTCCTCTTCTTGCTTTTGCTTTTATTTAGAAATTTTAGGATTCTATTCTACTTTTATACTTGTTCCTCTTCTTGCTTTTGCTTTTATTTAGAAATTTTAGGATTCTATTCTACTTTTATACTTGTTCCTCTTCTTGCTTTTGCTTTTATTTAGAAATTTTAGGATTCTATTCTACTTTTATACTTGTTCCTCTTCTTGCTTTTGCTTTTATTTAGAAATTTTAGGATTCTATTCTACTTTTATACTTGTTCCTCTTCTTGCTTTTGCTTTTATTTAGAAATTTTAGGATTCTATTCTACTTTTATACTTGTTCCTCTTCTTGCTTTTGCTTTTATTTAGAAATTTTAGGATTCTATTCTACTTTTATACTTGTTCCTCTTCTTGCTTTTGCTTTTATTAAGAAATTTTAGGATTCTATTCTACTTTTATACTTGTTCCTCTTCTTGCTTTTGCTTTTATTTAGAAATTTTAGGATTCTATTCTACTTTTATACTTGTTCCTCTTCTTGCTTTTGCTTTTATTTAGAAATTTTAGGATTCTATTCTACTTTTATACTTGTTCCTCTTCTTGCTTTTGCTTTTATTTAGAAATTTTAGGATTCTATTCTACTTTTATACTTGTTCCTCTTCTTGCTTTTGCTTTTATTTAGAAATTTTAGGATTCTATTCTACTTTTATACTTGTTCCTCTTCTTGCTTTTGCTTTTATTTAGAAATTTTAGGATTCTATTCTACTTTTATACTTGTTCCTCTTCTTGCTTTTGCTTTTATTTAGAAATTTTAGGATTCTATTCTACTTTTATACTTGTTCCTCTTCTTGCTTTTGCTTTTATTTAGAAATTTTAGGATTCTATTCTACTTTTATACTTGTTCCTCTTCTTGCTTTTGTTTTTATTTAGAAATTTTAGGATTCTAATGAACGAGATTTGTTTACAGGATGATTATTAATTATTGAATACTAATGAACGAGATTTTTTTACCTAGAAATTTTAGGATTCTATTCTACTTTTATACTTGTTCCTCTTCTTGCTTTTGCTTTTATTTAGAAATTTTAGGATTCTATTCTACTTTTATACTTGTTCCTCTTCTTGCTTTTGCTTTTATTTAGAAATTTTAGGATTCTATTCTACTTTTATACTTGTTCCTCTTCTTGCTTTTGTTTTTATTTAGAAATTTTAGGATTCTAATGAACGAGATTTGTTTACAGGATGATTATTAATTATTGAATACTAATGAACGAGATTTTTTTACCTAGAAATTTTAGGATTCTATTCTACTTTTATACTTGTTCCTCTTCTTGCTTTTGCTTTTATTTAGAAATTTTAGGATTCTATTCTACTTTTATACTTGTTCCTCTTCTTGCTTTTGCTTTTATTTAGAAATTTTAGGATTCTATTCTACTTTTATACTTGTTCCTCTTCTTGCTTTTGCTTTTATTTAGAAATTTTAGGATTCTATTCTACTTTTATACTTGTTCCTCTTCTTGCTTTTGCTTTTATTTAGAAATTTTAGGATTCTATTCTACTTTTATACTTGTTCCTCTTCTTGCTTTTGTTTTTATTTAGAAATTTTAGGATTCTATTCTACTTTTATACTTGTTCCTCTTCTTGCTTTTGCTTTTATTTAGAAATTTTAGGATTCTATTCTACTTTTATACTTGTTCCTCTTCTTGCTTTTGCTTTTATTTAGAAATTTTAGGATTCTATTCTACTTTTATACTTGTTCCTCTTCTTGCTTTTGTTTTTATTTAGAAATTTTAGGATTCTAATGAACGAGATTTGTTTACAGGATGATTATTAATTATTGAATACTAATGAACGAGATTTTTTTACCTAGAAATTTTAGGATTCTATTCTACTTTTATACTTGTTCCTCTTCTTGCTTTTGCTTTTATTTAGAAATTTTAGGATTCTATTCTACTTTTATACTTGTTCCTCTTCTTGCTTTTGCTTTTATTTAGAAATTTTAGGATTCTATTCTACTTTTATACTTGTTCCTCTTCTTGCTTTTGTTTTTATTTAGAAATTTTAGGATTCTAATGAACGAGATTTGTTTACAGGATGATTATTAATTATTGAATACTAATGAACGAGATTTTTTTACCTAGAAATTTTAGGATTCTATTCTACTTTTATACTTGTTCCTCTTCTTGCTTTTGCTTTTATTTAGAAATTTTAGGATTCTATTCTACTTTTATACTTGTTCCTCTTCTTGCTTTTGCTTTTATTTAGAAATTTTAGGATTCTATTCTACTTTTATACTTGTTCCTCTTCTTGCTTTTGCTTTTATTTAGAAATTTTAGGATTCTATTCTACTTTTATACTTGTTCCTCTTCTTGCTTTTGCTTTTATTTAGAAATTTTAGGATTCTATTCTACTTTTATACTTGTTCCTCTTCTTGCTTTTGCTTTTATTTAGAAATTTTAGGATTCTATTCTACTTTTATACTTGTTCCTCTTCTTGCTTTTGCTTTTATTTAGAAATTTTAGGATTCTATTCTACTTTTATACTTGTTCCTCTTCTTGCTTTTGCTTTTATTTAGAAATTTTAGGATTCTATTCTACTTTTATACTTGTTCCTCTTCTTGCTTTTGCTTTTATTTAGAAATTTTAGGATTCTATTCTACTTTTATACTTGTTCCTCTTCTTGCTTTTGTTTTTATTTAGAAATTTTAGGATTCTAATGAACGAGATTTGTTTACAGGATGATTATTAATTATTGAATACTAATGAACGAGATTTTTTTACCTAGAAATTTTAGGATTCTATTCTACTTTTATACTTGTTCCTCTTCTTGCTTTTGCTTTTATTTAGAAATTTTAGGATTCTATTCTACTTTTATACTTGTTCCTCTTCTTGCTTTTGCTTTTATTTAGAAATTTTAGGATTCTATTCTACTTTTATACTTGTTCCTCTTCTTGCTTTTGCTTTTATTTAGAAATTTTAGGATTCTATTCTACTTTTATACTTGTTCCTCTTCTTGCTTTTGCTTTTATTTAGAAATTTTAGGATTCTATTCTACTTTTATACTTGTTCCTCTTCTTGCTTTTGCTTTTATTTAGAAATTTTAGGATTCTATTCTACTTTTATACTTGTTCCTCTTCTTGCTTTTGCTTTTATTTAGAAATTTTAGGATTCTATTCTACTTTTATACTTGTTCCTCTTCTTGCTTTTGCTTTTATTTAGAAATTTTAGGATTCTATTCTACTTTTATACTTGTTCCTCTTCTTGCTTTTGCTTTTATTTAGAAATTTTAGGATTCTATTCTACTTTTATACTTGTTCCTCTTCTTGCTTTTGCTTTTATTTAGAAATTTTAGGATTCTAATGAACGAGATTTGTTTACAGGATGATTATTAATTATTGAATACTAATGAACGAGATTTTTTTACCTAGAAATTTTAGGATTCTATTCTACTTTTATACTTGTTCCTCTTCTTGCTTTTGCTTTTATTTAGAAATTTTAGGATTCTATTCTACTTTTATACTTGTTCCTCTTCTTGCTTTTGCTTTTATTTAGAAATTTTAGGATTCTATTCTACTTTTATACTTGTTCCTCTTCTTGCTTTTGTTTTTATTTAGAAATTTTAGGATTCTATTCTACTTTTATACTTGTTCCTCTTCTTGCTTTTGCTTTTACCTAGAAATTTTAGGATTCTATTCTACTTTTATACTTGTTCCTCTTCTTGCTTTTGCTTTTATTTAGAAATTTTAGGATTCTATTCTACTTTTATACTTGTTCCTCTTCTTGCTTTTGCTTTTATTTAGAAATTTTAGGATTCTAATGAACGAGATTTGTTTACAGGATGATTATTAATTATTGAATACTAATGAACGAGATTTTTTTACCTAGAAATTTTAGGATTCTATTCTACTTTTATACTTGTTCCTCTTCTTGCTTTTGCTTTTATTTAGAAATTTTAGGATTCTATTCTACTTTTATACTTGTTCCTCTTCTTGCTTTTGCTTTTATTTAGAAATTTTAGGATTCTATTCTACTTTTATACTTGTTCCTCTTCTTGCTTTTGTTTTTATTTAGAAATTTTAGGATTCTATTCTACTTTTATACTTGTTCCTCTTCTTGCTTTTGCTTTTACCTAGAAATTTTAGGATTCTATTCTACTTTTATACTTGTTCCTCTTCTTGCTTTTGCTTTTATTTAGAAATTTTAGGATTCTATTCTACTTTTATACTTGTTCCTCTTCTTGCTTTTGCTTTTATTTAGAAATTTTAGGATTCTATTCTACTTTTATACTTGTTCCTCTTCTTGCTTTTGCTTTTATTTAGAAATTTTAGGATTCTATTCTACTTTTATACTTGTTCCTCTTCTTGCTTTTGCTTTTATTTAGAAATTTTAGGATTCTATTCTACTTTTATACTTGTTCCTCTTCTTGCTTTTGCTTTTATTTAGAAATTTTAGGATTCTATTCTACTTTTATACTTGTTCCTCTTCTTGCTTTTGCTTTTATTTAGAAATTTTAGGATTCTATTCTACTTTTATACTTGTTCCTCTTCTTGCTTTTGCTTTTATTTAGAAATTTTAGGATTCTATTCTACTTTTATACTTGTTCCTCTTCTTGCTTTTGCTTTTATTTAGAAATTTTAGGATTCTATTCTACTTTTATACTTGTTCCTCTTCTTGCTTTTGCTTTTATTTAGAAATTTTAGGATTCTATTCTACTTTTATACTTGTTCCTCTTCTTGCTTTTGCTTTTATTTAGAAATTTTAGGATTCTATTCTACTTTTATACTTGTTCCTCTTCTTGCTTTTGCTTTTATTTAGAAATTTTAGGATTCTAATGAACGAGATTTGTTTACAGGATGATTATTAATTATTGAATACTAATGAACGAGATTTTTTTACCTAGAAATTTTAGGATTCTATTCTACTTTTATACTTGTTCCTCTTCTTGCTTTTGCTTTTATTTAGAAATTTTAGGATTCTATTCTACTTTTATACTTGTTCCTCTTCTTGCTTTTGCTTTTATTTAGAAATTTTAGGATTCTATTCTACTTTTATACTTGTTCCTCTTCTTGCTTTTGCTTTTATTTAGAAATTTTAGGATTCTATTCTACTTTTATACTTGTTCCTCTTCTTGCTTTTGCTTTTATTTAGAAATTTTAGGATTCTATTCTACTTTTATACTTGTTCCTCTTCTTCCTTTTGCTTTTATTTAGAAATTTTAGGATTCTATTCTACTTTTATACTTGTTCCTCTTCTTGCTTTTGCTTTTATTTAGAAATTTTAGGATTCTATTCTACTTTTATACTTGTTCCTCTTCTTGCTTTTGCTTTTACCTAGAAATTTTAGGATTCTATTCTACTTTTATACTTGTTCCTCTTCTTGCTTTTGCTTTTATTTAGAAATTTTAGGATTCTATTCTACTTTTATACTTGTTCCTCTTCTTGCTTTTGCTTTTATTTAGAAATTTTAGGATTCTAATGAACGAGATTTGTTTACAGGATGATTATTAATTATTGAATACTAATGAACGAGATTTTTTTACCTAGAAATTTTAGGATTCTATTCTACTTTTATACTTGTTCCTCTTCTTGCTTTTGCTTTTATTTAGAAATTTTAGGATTCTATTCTACTTTTATACTTGTTCCTCTTCTTGCTTTTGCTTTTATTTAGAAATTTTAGGATTCTATTCTACTTTTATACTTGTTCCTCTTCTTGCTTTTGCTTTTATCTAGAAATTTTAGGATTCTATTCTACTTTTATACTTGTTCCTCTTCTTGCTTTTGCTTTTATCTAGAAATTTTAGGATTCTATTCTACTTTTATACTTGTTCCTCTTCTTGCTTTTGCTTTTATTTAGAAATTTTAGGATTCTATTCTACTTTTATACTTGTTCCTCTTCTTGCTTTTGCTTTTATTTAGAAATTTTAGGATTCTATTCTACTTTTATACTTGTTCCTCTTCTTGCTTTTGCTTTTATTTAGAAATTTTAGGATTCTATTCTACTTTTATACTTGTTCCTCTTCTTGCTTTTGCTTTTATTTAGAAATTTTAGGATTCTATTCTACTTTTATACTTGTTCCTCTTCTTGCTTTTGCTTTTATTTAGAAATTTTAGGATTCTATTCTACTTTTATACTTGTTCCTCTTCTTGCTTTTGCTTTTACCTAGAAATTTTAGGATTCTATTCTACTTTTATACTTGTTCCTCTTCTTGCTTTTGCTTTTATTTAGAAATTTTAGGATTCTAATGAACGAGATTTGTTTACAGGATGATTATTAATTCTTGAATACTAATGAACGAGATTTTTTTACCTAGAAATTTTAGGATTCTATTCTACTTTTATACTTGTTCCTCTTCTTGCTTTTGCTTTTATTTAGAAATTTTAGGATTCTATTCTACTTTTATACTTGTTCCTCTTCTTGCTTTTGCTTTTATTTAGAAATTTTAGGATTCTATTCTACTTTTATACTTGTTCCTCTTCTTGCTTTTGCTTTTATCTAGAAATTTTAGGATTCTATTCTACTTTTATACTTGTTCCTCTTCTTGCTTTTGCTTTTATCTAGAAATTTTAGGATTCTATTCTACTTTTATACTTGTTCCTCTTCTTGCTTTTGCTTTTATTTAGAAATTTTAGGATTCTATTCTACTTTTATACTTGTTCCTCTTCTTGCTTTTGCTTTTATTTAGAAATTTTAGGATTCTATTCTACTTTTATACTTGTTCCTCTTCTTGCTTTTGCTTTTATTTAGAAATTTTAGGATTCTATTCTACTTTTATACTTGTTCCTCTTCTTGCTTTTGCTTTTACCTAGAAATTTTAGGATTCTATTCTACTTTTATACTTGTTCCTCTTCTTGCTTTTGCTTTTATTTAGAAATTTTAGGATTCTATTCTACTTTTATACTTGTTCCTCTTCTTGCTTTTGCTTTTATTTAGAAATTTTAGGATTCTATTCTACTTTTATACTTGTTCCTCTTCTTGCTTTTGCTTTTATTTAGAAATTTTAGGATTCTATTCTACTTTTATACTTGTTCCTCTTCTTGCTTTTGCTTTTATTTAGAAATTTTAGGATTCTATTCTACTTTTATACTTGTTCCTCTTCTTGCTTTTGCTTTTACCTAGAAATTTTAGGATTCTATTCTACTTTTATACTTGTTCCTCTTCTTGCTTTTGCTTTTATTTAGAAATTTTAGGATTCTATTCTACTTTTATACTTGTTCCTCTTCTTCCTTTTGCTTTTATTTAGAAATTTTAGGATTCTATTCTACTTTTATACTTGTTCCTCTTCTTTCTTTTGCTTTTATTTAGAAATTTTAGGATTCTATTCTACTTTTATACTTGTTCCTCTTCTTGCTTTTGCTTTTATTTAGAAATTTTAGGATTCTATTCTACTTTTATACTTGTTCCTCTTCTTGCTTTTGCTTTTATTTAGAAATTTTAGGATTCTATTCTACTTTTATACTTGTTCCTCTTCTTGCTTTTGCTTTTATTTAGAAATTTTAGGATTCTATTCTACTTTTATACTTGTTCCTCTTCTTGCTTTTGCTTTTATTTAGAAATTTTAGGATTCTATTCTACTTTTATACTTGTTCCTCTTCTTGCTTTTGCTTTTATTTAGAAATTTTAGGATTCTATTCTACTTTTATACTTGTTCCTCTTCTTGCTTTTGCTTTTACCTAGAAATTTTAGGATTCTATTCTACTTTTATACTTGTTCCTCTTCTTCCTTTTGCTTTTATTTAGAAATTTTAGGATTCTATTCTACTTTTATACTTGTTCCTCTTCTTGCTTTTGCTTTTATTTAGAAATTTTAGGATTCTATTCTACTTTTATACTTGTTCCTCTTCTTGCTTTTGCTTTTATTTAGAAATTTTAGGATTCTATTCTACTTTTATACTTGTTCCTCTTCTTCCTTTTGCTTTTATTTAGAAATTTTAGGATTCTATTCTACTTTTATACTTGTTCCTCTTCTTGCTTTTGCTTTTATTTAGAAATTTTAGGATTCTATTCTACTTTTATACTTGTTCCTCTTCTTCCTTTTGCTTTTATTTAGAAATTTTAGGATTCTATTCTACTTTTATACTTGTTCCTCTTCTTCCTTTTGCTTTTATTTAGAAATTTTAGGATTCTATTCTACTTTTATACTTGTTCCTCTTCTTGCTTTTGCTTTTATTTAGAAATTTTAGGATTCTATTCTACTTTTATACTTGTTCCTCTTCTTGCTTTTGCTTTTATTTAGAAATTTTAGGATTCTATTCTACTTTTATACTTGTTCCTCTTCTTCCTTTTGCTTTTATTTAGAAATTTTAGGATTCTATTCTACTTTTATACTTGTTCCTCTTCTTGCTTTTGCTTTTATTTAGAAATTTTAGGATTCTATTCTACTTTTATACTTGTTCCTCTTCTTCCTTTTGCTTTTATTTAGAAATTTTAGGATTCTATTCTACTTTTATACTTGTTCCTCTTCTTGCTTTTGCTTTTATTTAGAAATTTTAGGATTCTATTCTACTTTTATACTTGTTCCTCTTCTTGCTTTTGCTTTTATTTAGAAATTTTATGATTCTATTCTACTTTTATACTTGTTCCTCTTCTTGCTTTTGCTTTTATTTAGAAATTTTAGGATTCTATTCTACTTTTATACTTGTTCCTCTTCTTGCTTTTGCTTTTATTTAGAAATTTTAGGATTCTATTCTACTTTTATACTTGTTCCTCTTCTTGCTTTTGCTTTTATTTAGAAATTTTAGGATTCTATTCTACTTTTATACTTGTTCCTCTTCTTGCTTTTGCTTTTATTTAGAAATTTTAGGATTCTATTCTACTTTTATACTTGTTCCTCTTCTTGCTTTTGCTTTTATTTAGAAATTTTAGGATTCTATTCTACTTTTATACTTGTTCCTCTTCTTGCTTTTGCTTTTATTTAGAAATTTTAGGATTCTATTCTACTTTTATACTTGTTCCTCTTCTTGCTTTTGCTTTTATTTAGAAATTTTAGGATTCTATTCTACTTTTATACTTGTTCCTCTTCTTGCTTTTGCTTTTATTTAGAAATTTTAGGATTCTATTCTACTTTTATACTTGTTCCTCTTCTTGCTTTTGCTTTTATTTAGAAATTTTAGGATTCTATTCTACTTTTATACTTGTTCCTCTTCTTGCTTTTGCTTTTATTTAGAAATTTTAGGATTCTATTCTACTTTTATACTTGTTCCTCTTCTTGCTTTTGCTTTTATTTAGAAATTTTAGGATTCTATTCTACTTTTATACTTGTTCCTCTTCTTCCTTTTGCTTTTATTTAGAAATTTTAGGATTCTATTCTACTTTTATACTTGTTCCTCTTCTTGCTTTTGCTTTTATTTAGAAATTTTAGGATTCTATTCTACTTTTATACTTGTTCCTCTTCTTGCTTTTGCTTTTATTTAGAAATTTTAGGATTCTATTCTACTTTTATACTTGTTCCTCTTCTTGCTTTTGCTTTTATTTAGAAATTTTAGGATTCTATTCTACTTTTATACTTGTTCCTCTTCTTGCTTTTGCTTTTATTTAGAAATTTTAGGATTCTATTCTACTTTTATACTTGTTCCTCTTCTTGCTTTTGCTTTTATTTAGAAATTTTAGGATTCTATTCTACTTTTATACTTGTTCCTCTTCTTGCTTTTGCTTTTATTTAGAAATTTTAGGATTCTATTCTACTTTTATACTTGTTCCTCTTCTTGCTTTTGCTTTTATTTAGAAATTTTAGGATTCTATTCTACTTTTATACTTGTTCCTCTTCTTGCTTTTGCTTTTATTTAGAAATTTTAGGATTCTATTCTACTTTTATACTTGTTCCTCTTCTTCCTTTTGCTTTTATTTAGAAATTTTAGGATTCTATTCTACTTTTATACTTGTTCCTCTTCTTGCTTTTGCTTTTATTTAGAAATTTTAGGATTCTATTCTACTTTTATACTTGTTCCTCTTCTTGCTTTTGCTTTTATTTAGAAATTTTAGGATTCTATTCTACTTTTATACTCGTTCCTCTTCTTGCTTTTGCTTTTATTTAGAAATTTTAGGATTCTATTCTACTTTTATACTTGTTCCTCTTCTTGCTTTTGCTTTTATTTAGAAATTTTAGGATTCTATTCTACTTTTATACTTGTTCCTCTTCTTCCTTTTGCTTTTATTTAGAAATTTTAGGATTCTATTCTACTTTTATACTTGTTCCTCTTCTTGCTTTTGCTTTTATTTAGAAATTTTAGGATTCTATTCTACTTTTATACTTGTTCCTCTTCTTGCTTTTGCTTTTATTTAGAAATTTTAGGATTCTATTCTACTTTTATACTTGTTCCTCTTCTTGCTTTTGCTTTTATTTAGAAATTTTAGGATTCTATTCTACTTTTATGCTTGTTCCTCTTCTTGCTTTTGCTTTTATTTAGAAATTTTAGGATTCTATTCTACTTTTATACTTGTTCCTCTTCTTGCTTTTGCTTTTATTTAGAAATTTTAGGATTCTATTCTACTTTTATACTTGTTCCTCTTCTTGCTTTTGCTTTTATTTAGAAATTTTAGGATTCTATTCTACTTTTATACTTGTTCCTCTTCTTGCTTTTGCTTTTACCTAGAAATTTTAGGATTCTATTCTACTTTTATACTTGTTCCTCTTCTTGCTTTTGCTTTTATTTAGAAATTTTAGGATTCTATTCTACTTTTATACTTGTTCCTCTTCTTGCTTTTGCTTTTATTTAGAAATTTTAGGATTCTATTCTACTTTTATACTTGTTCCTCTTCTTGCTTTTGCTTTTATTTAGAAATTTTAGGATTCTATTCTACTTTTATACTTGTTCCTCTTCTTGCTTTTGCTTTTACCTAGAAATTTTAGGATTCTATTCTACTTTTATACTTGTTCCTCTTCTTGCTTTTGCTTTTATTTAGAAATTTTAGGATTCTATTCTACTTTTATACTTGTTCCTCTTCTTGCTTTTGCTTTTACCTAGAAATTTTAGGATTCTATTCTACTTTTATACTTGTTCCTCTTCTTGCTTTTGCTTTTATTTAGAAATTTTAGGATTCTATTCTACTTTTATACTTGTTCCTCTTCTTCCTTTTGCTTTTATTTAGAAATTTTAGGATTCTATTCTACTTTTATACTTGTTCCTCTTCTTCCTTTTGCTTTTATTTAGAAATTTTAGGATTCTATTCTACTTTTATACTTGTTCCTCTTCTTGCTTTTGCTTTTATTTAGAAATTTTAGGATTCTATTCTACTTTTATACTTGTTCCTCTTCTTGCTTTTGCTTTTACCTAGAAATTTTAGGATTCTATTCTACTTTTATACTTGTTCCTCTTCTTGCTTTTGCTTTTATTTAGAAATTTTAGGATTCTATTCTACTTTTATACTTGTTCCTCTTCTTGCTTTTGCTTTTATTTAGAAATTTTAGGATTCTATTCTACTTTTATACTTGTTCCTCTTCTTGCTTTTGCTTTTATTTAGAAATTTTAGGATTCTATTCTACTTTTATACTTGTTCCTCTTCTTGCTTTTGCTTTTATTTAGAAATTTTAGGATTCTATTCTACTTTTATACTTGTTCCTCTTCTTGCTTTTGCTTTTATTTAGAAATTTTAGGATTCTATTCTACTTTTATACTTGTTCCTCTTCTTGCTTTTGCTTTTATTTAGAAATTTTAGGATTCTATTCTACTTTTATACTTGTTCCTCTTCTTGCTTTTGCTTTTATTTAGAAATTTTAGGATTCTATTCTACTTTTATACTTGTTCCTCTTCTTGCTTTTGCTTTTATTTAGAAATTTTAGGATTCTATTCTACTTTTATACTTGTTCCTCTTCTTGCTTTTGCTTTTATTTAGAAATTTTAGGATTCTATTCTACTTTTATACTTGTTCCTCTTCTTGCTTTTGCTTTTATTTAGAAATTTTAGGATTCTATTCTACTTTTATACTTGTTCCTCTTCTTGCTTTTGCTTTTATTTAGAAATTTTAGGATTCTATTCTACTTTTATACTTGTTCCTCTTCTTGCTTTTGCTTTTATTTAGAAATTTTAGGATTCTAATGAACGAGATTTGTTTACAGGATGATTATTAATTATTGATTAATTATTTAGAAATTTTAGGATTCTATTCTACTTTTATACTTGTTCCTCTTCTTGCTTTTGCTTTTATTTAGAAATTTTAGGATTCTATTCTACTTTTATACTTGTTCCTCTTCTTGCTTTTGCTTTTATTTAGAAATTTTAGGATTCTATTCTACTTTTATACTTGTTCCTCTTCTTGCTTTTGCTTTTATTTAGAAATTTTAGGATTCTATTCTACTTTTATACTTGTTCCTCTTCTTGCTTTTGCTTTTATTTAGAAATTTTAGGATTCTATTCTACTTTTATACTTGTTCCTCTTCTTGCTTTTGCTTTTATTTAGAAATTTTAGGATTCTATTCTACTTTTATACTTGTTCCTCTTCTTGCTTTTGCTTTTATTTAGAAATTTTAGGATTCTATTCTACTTTTATACTTGTTCCTCTTCTTGCTTTTGCTTTTATTTAGAAATTTTAGGATTCTATTCTACTTTTATACTTGTTCCTCTTCTTGCTTTTGCTTTTATTTAGAAATTTTAGGATTCTATTCTACTTTTATACTTGTTCCTCTTCTTGCTTTTGCTTTTATTTAGAAATTTTAGGATTCTATTCTACTTTTATACTTGTTCCTCTTCTTGCTTTTGCTTTTATTTAGAAATTTTAGGATTCTATTCTACTTTTATACTTGTTCCTCTTCTTGCTTTTGCTTTTACCTAGAAATTTTAGGATTCTATTCTACTTTTATACTTGTTCCTCTTCTTGCTTTTGCTTTTATTTAGAAATTTTAGGATTCTATTCTACTTTTATACTTGTTCCTCTTCTTGCTTTTGCTTTTACCTAGAAATTTTAGGATTCTATTCTACTTTTATACTTGTTCCTCTTCTTGCTTTTGCTTTTATTTAGAAATTTTAGGATTCTATTCTACTTTTATACTTGTTCCTCTTCTTGCTTTTGCTTTTACCTAGAAATTTTAGGATTCTATTCTACTTTTATACTTGTTCCTCTTCTTGCTTTTGCTTTTATTTAGAAATTTTAGGATTCTAATGAACGAGATTTGTTTACAGGATGATTATTAATTATTGAATACTAATGAACGAGATTTTTTTACCTAGAAATTTTAGGATTCTATTCTACTTTTATACTTGTTCCTCTTCTTGCTTTTGCTTTTATTTAGAAATTTTAGGATTCTAATGAACGAGATTTGTTTACAGGATGATTATTAATTATTGAATACTAATGAACGAGATTTTTTTACCTAGAAATTTTAGGATTCTATTCTACTTTTATACTTGTTCCTCTTCTTGCTTTTGCTTTTATTTAGAAATTTTAGGATTCTATTCTACTTTTATACTTGTTCCTCTTCTTGCTTTTGCTTTTACCTAGAAATTTTAGGATTCTATTCTACTTTTATACTTGTTCCTCTTCTTGCTTTTGCTTTTATTTAGAAATTTTAGGATTCTATTCTACTTTTATACTTGTTCCTCTTCTTGCTTTTGCTTTTACCTAGAAATTTTAGGATTCTATTCTACTTTTATACTTGTTCCTCTTCTTGCTTTTGCTTTTATTTAGAAATTTTAGGATTCTATTCTACTTTTATACTTGTTCCTCTTCTTGCTTTTGCTTTTACCTAGAAATTTTAGGATTCTATTCTACTTTTATACTTGTTCCTCTTCTTGCTTTTGCTTTTATTTAGAAATTTTAGGATTCTAATGAACGAGATTTGTTTACAGGATGATTATTAATTATTGAATACTAATGAACGAGATTTTTTTACCTAGAAATTTTAGGATTCTATTCTACTTTTATACTTGTTCCTCTTCTTGCTTTTGCTTTTATTTAGAAATTTTAGGATTCTAATGAACGAGATTTGTTTACAGGATGATTATTAATTATTGAATACTAATGAACGAGATTTTTTTACCTAGAAATTTTAGGATTCTATTCTACTTTTATACTTGTTCCTCTTCTTGCTTTTGCTTTTATTTAGAAATTTTAGGATTCTATTCTACTTTTATACTTGTTCCTCTTCTTGCTTTTGCTTTTACCTAGAAATTTTAGGATTCTATTCTACTTTTATACTTGTTCCTCTTCTTGCTTTTGCTTTTATTTAGAAATTTTAGGATTCTATTCTACTTTTATACTTGTTCCTCTTCTTGCTTTTGCTTTTACCTAGAAATTTTAGGATTCTATTCTACTTTTATACTTGTTCCTCTTCTTGCTTTTGCTTTTATTTAGAAATTTTAGGATTCTATTCTACTTTTATACTTGTTCCTCTTCTTGCTTTTGCTTTTACCTAGAAATTTTAGGATTCTATTCTACTTTTATACTTGTTCCTCTTCTTGCTTTTGCTTTTATTTAGAAATTTTAGGATTCTAATGAACGAGATTTGTTTACAGGATGATTATTAATTATTGAATACTAATGAACGAGATTTTTTTACCTAGAAATTTTAGGATTCTATTCTACTTTTATACTTGTTCCTCTTCTTGCTTTTGCTTTTATTTAGAAATTTTAGGATTCTATTCTACTTTTATACTTGTTCCTCTTCTTGCTTTTGCTTTTATTTAGAAATTTTAGGATTCTATTCTACTTTTATACTTGTTCCTCTTCTTGCTTTTGCTTTTATTTAGAAATTTTAGGATTCTATTCTACTTTTATACTTGTTCCTCTTCTTGCTTTTGCTTTTATTTAGAAATTTTAGGATTCTAATGAACGAGATTTGTTTACAGGATGATTATTAATTATTGAATACTAATGAACGAGATTTTTTTACCTAGAAATTTTAGGATTCTATTCTACTTTTATACTTGTTCCTCTTCTTGCTTTTGCTTTTATTTAGAAATTTTAGGATTCTATTCTACTTTTATACTTGTTCCTCTTCTTGCTTTTGCTTTTATTTAGAAATTTTAGGATTCTATTCTACTTTTATACTTGTTCCTCTTCTTGCTTTTGCTTTTATTTAGAAATTTTAGGATTCTATTCTACTTTTATACTTGTTCCTCTTCTTGCTTTTGCTTTTATTTAGAAATTTTAGGATTCTAATGAACGAGATTTGTTTACAGGATGATTATTAATTATTGAATACTAATGAACGAGATTTTTTTACCTAGAAATTTTAGGATTCTATTCTACTTTTATACTTGTTCCTCTTCTTGCTTTTGCTTTTATTTAGAAATTTTAGGATTCTATTCTACTTTTATACTTGTTCCTCTTCTTGCTTTTGCTTTTATTTAGAAATTTTAGGATTCTAATGAACGAGATTTGTTTACAGGATGATTATTAATTATTGAATACTAATGAACGAGATTTTTTTACCTAGAAATTTTAGGATTCTATTCTACTTTTATACTTGTTCCTCTTCTTGCTTTTGCTTTTATTTAGAAATTTTAGGATTCTATTCTACTTTTATACTTGTTCCTCTTCTTGCTTTTGCTTTTATTTAGAAATTTTAGGATTCTATTCTACTTTTATACTTGTTCCTCTTCTTGCTTTTGCTTTTATTTAGAAATTTTAGGATTCTAATGAACGAGATTTGTTTACAGGATGATTATTAATTATTGAATACTAATGAACGAGATTTTTTTACCTAGAAATTTTAGGATTCTATTCTACTTTTATACTTGTTCCTCTTCTTGCTTTTGCTTTTATTTAGAAATTTTAGGATTCTATTCTACTTTTATACTTGTTCCTCTTCTTGCTTTTGCTTTTATTTAGAAATTTTAGGATTCTAATGAACGAGATTTGTTTACAGGATGATTATTAATTATTGAATACTAATGAACGAGATTTTTTTACCTAGAAATTTTAGGATTCTATTCTACTTTTATACTTGTTCCTCTTCTTGCTTTTGCTTTTATTTAGAAATTTTAGGATTCTATTCTACTTTTATACTTGTTCCTCTTCTTGCTTTTGCTTTTATTTAGAAATTTTAGGATTCTATTCTACTTTTATACTTGTTCCTCTTCTTGCTTTTGCTTTTATTTAGAAATTTTAGGATTCTATTCTACTTTTATACTTGTTCCTCTTCTTGCTTTTGCTTTTATTTAGAAATTTTAGGATTCTATTCTACTTTTATACTTGTTCCTCTTCTTGCTTTTGCTTTTATTTAGAAATTTTAGGATTCTAATGAACGAGATTTGTTTACAGGATGATTATTAATTATTGAATACTAATGAACGAGATTTTTTTACCTAGAAATTTTAGGATTCTATTCTACTTTTATACTTGTTCCTCTTCTTGCTTTTGCTTTTATTTAGAAATTTTAGGATTCTATTCTACTTTTATACTTGTTCCTCTTCTTGCTTTTGCTTTTATTTAGAAATTTTAGGATTCTATTCTACTTTTATACTTGTTCCTCTTCTTGCTTTTGCTTTTATTTAGAAATTTTAGGATTCTATTCTACTTTTATACTTGTTCCTCTTCTTGCTTTTGCTTTTACTTAGAAATTTTAGGATTCTAATGAACGAGATTTGTTTACAGGATGATTATTAATTATTGAATACTAATGAACGAGATTTTTTTACCTAGAAATTTTAGGATTCTATTCTACTTTTATACTTGTTCCTCTTCTTGCTTTTGCTTTTATTTAGAAATTTTAGGATTCTATTCTACTTTTATACTTGTTCCTCTTCTTGCTTTTGCTTTTATTTAGAAATTTTAGGATTCTATTCTACTTTTATACTTGTTCCTCTTCTTGCTTTTGCTTTTATTTAGAAATTTTAGGATTCTAATGAACGAGATTTGTTTACAGGATGATTATTAATTATTGAATACTAATGAACGAGATTTTTTTACCTAGAAATTTTAGGATTCTATTCTACTTTTATACTTGTTCCTCTTCTTGCTTTTGCTTTTATTTAGAAATTTTAGGATTCTATTCTACTTTTATACTTGTTCCTCTTCTTGCTTTTGCTTTTATTTAGAAATTATAGGATTCTATTCTACTTTTATACTTGTTCCTCTTCTTGCTTTTGCTTTTATTTAGAAATTTTAGGATTCTATTCTACTTTTATACTTGTTCCTCTTCTTGCTTTTGCTTTTACTTAGAAATTTTAGGATTCTAATGAACGAGATTTGTTTACAGGATGATTATTAATTATTGAATACTAATGAACGAGATTTTTTTACCTAGAAATTTTAGGATTCTATTCTACTTTTATACTTGTTCCTCTTCTTGCTTTTGCTTTTATTTAGAAATTTTAGGATTCTATTCTACTTTTATACTTGTTCCTCTTCTTGCTTTTGCTTTTATTTAGAAATTTTAGGATTCTATTCTACTTTTATACTTGTTCCTCTTCTTGCTTTTGCTTTTATTTAGAAATTTTAGGATTCTATTCTACTTTTATACTTGTTCCTCTTCTTGCTTTTGCTTTTACTTAGAAATTTTAGGATTCTAATGAACGAGATTTGTTTACAGGATGATTATTAATTATTGAATACTAATGAACGAGATTTTTTTACCTAGAAATTTTAGGATTCTATTCTACTTTTATACTTGTTCCTCTTCTTGCTTTTGCTTTTATTTAGAAATTTTAGGATTCTATTCTACTTTTATACTTGTTCCTCTTCTTGCTTTTGCTTTTATTTAGAAATTTTAGGATTCTATTCTACTTTTATACTTGTTCCTCTTCTTGCTTTTGCTTTTATTTAGAAATTTTAGGATTCTATTCTACTTTTATACTTGTTCCTCTTCTTGCTTTTGCTTTTACTTAGAAATTTTAGGATTCTAATGAACGAGATTTGTTTACAGGATGATTATTAATTATTGAATACTAATGAACGAGATTTTTTTACCTAGAAATTTTAGGATTCTATTCTACTTTTATACTTGTTCCTCTTCTTGCTTTTGCTTTTATTTAGAAATTTTAGGATTCTATTCTACTTTTATACTTGTTCCTCTTCTTGCTTTTGCTTTTATTTAGAAATTTTAGGATTCTATTCTACTTTTATACTTGTTCCTCTTCTTGCTTTTGCTTTTATTTAGAAATTTTAGGATTCTATTCTACTTTTATACTTGTTCCTCTTCTTGCTTTTGCTTTTATTTAGAAATTTTAGGATTCTATTCTACTTTTATACTTGTTCCTCTTCTTGCTTTTGCTTTTATTTAGAAATTTTAGGATTCTATTCTACTTTTATACTTGTTCCTCTTCTTGCTTTTGCTTTTATTTAGAAATTTTAGGATTCTATTCTACTTTTATACTTGTTCCTCTTCTTGCTTTTGCTTTTATTTAGAAATTTTAGGATTCTAATGAACGAGATTTGTTTACAGGATGATTATTAATTATTGAATACTAATGAACGAGATTTTTTTACCTAGAAATTTTAGGATTCTATTCTACTTTTATACTTGTTCCTCTTCTTGCTTTTGCTTTTATTTAGAAATTTTAGGATTCTATTCTACTTTTATACTTGTTCCTCTTCTTGCTTTTGCTTTTATTTAGAAATTTTAGGATTCTATTCTACTTTTATACTTGTTCCTCTTCTTGCTTTTGCTTTTATTTAGAAATTTTAGGATTCTAATGAACGAGATTTGTTTACAGGATGATTATTAATTATTGAATACTAATGAACGAGATTTTTTTACCTAGAAATTTTAGGATTCTATTCTACTTTTATACTTGTTCCTCTTCTTGCTTTTGCTTTTATTTAGAAATTTTAGGATTCTATTCTACTTTTATACTTGTTCCTCTTCTTGCTTTTGCTTTTATTTAGAAATTTTAGGATTCTAATGAACGAGATTTGTTTACAGGATGATTATTAATTATTGAATACTAATGAACGAGATTTTTTTACCTAGAAATTTTAGGATTCTATTCTACTTTTATACTTGTTCCTCTTCTTGCTTTTGCTTTTATTTAGAAATTTTAGGATTCTATTCTACTTTTATACTTGTTCCTCTTCTTGCTTTTGCTTTTATTTAGAAATTTTAGGATTCTAATGAACGAGATTTGTTTACAGGATGATTATTAATTATTGAATACTAATGAACGAGATTTTTTTACCTAGAAATTTTAGGATTCTATTCTACTTTTATACTTGTTCCTCTTCTTGCTTTTGCTTTTATTTAGAAATTTTAGGATTCTATTCTACTTTTATACTTGTTCCTCTTCTTGCTTTTGCTTTTATTTAGAAATTTTAGGATTCTATTCTACTTTTATACTTGTTCCTCTTCTTGCTTTTGCTTTTATTTAGAAATTTTAGGATTCTATTCTACTTTTATACTTGTTCCTCTTCTTGCTTTTGCTTTTACTTAGAAATTTTAGGATTCTAATGAACGAGATTTGTTTACAGGATGATTATTAATTATTGAATACTAATGAACGAGATTTTTTTACCTAGAAATTTTAGGATTCTATTCTACTTTTATACTTGTTCCTCTTCTTCCTTTTGCTTTTACCTAGAAATTTTAGGATTCTATTCTACTTTTATACTTGTTCCTCTTCTTGCTTTTGCTTTTATTTAGAAATTTTAGGATTCTATTCTACTTTTATACTTGTTCCTCTTCTTCCTTTTGCTTTTACCTAGAAATTTTAGGATTCTATTCTACTTTTATACTTGTTCCTCTTCTTGCTTTTGCTTTTATTTAGAAATTTTAGGATTCTATTCTACTTTTATACTTGTTCCTCTTCTTGCTTTTGCTTTTATTTAGAAATTTTAGGATTCTAATGAACGAGATTTGTTTACAGGATGATTATTAATTATTGAATACTAATGAACGAGATTTTTTTACCTAGAAATTTTAGGATTCTATTCTACTTTTATACTTGTTCCTCTTCTTGCTTTTGCTTTTATTTAGAAATTTTAGGATTCTATTCTACTTTTATACTTGTTCCTCTTCTTGCTTTTGCTTTTATTTAGAAATTTTAGGATTCTATTCTACTTTTATACTTGTTCCTCTTCTTGCTTTTGCTTTTATTTAGAAATTTTAGGATTCTATTCTACTTTTATACTTGTTCCTCTTCTTGCTTTTGCTTTTACTTAGAAATTTTAGGATTCTAATGAACGAGATTTGTTTACAGGATGATTATTAATTATTGAATACTAATGAACGAGATTTTTTTACCTAGAAATTTTAGGATTCTATTCTACTTTTATACTTGTTCCTCTTCTTGCTTTTGCTTTTATTTAGAAATTTTAGGATTCTATTCTACTTTTATACTTGTTCCTCTTCTTGCTTTTGCTTTTATTTAGAAATTTTAGGATTCTATTCTACTTTTATACTTGTTCCTCTTCTTGCTTTTGCTTTTATTTAGAAATTTTAGGATTCTATTCTACTTTTATACTTGTTCCTCTTCTTGCTTTTGCTTTTATTTAGAAATTTTAGGATTCTATTCTACTTTTATACTTGTTCCTCTTCTTGCTTTTGCTTTTATTTAGAAATTTTAGGATTCTATTCTACTTTTATACTTGTTCCTCTTCTTGCTTTTGCTTTTACCTAGAAATTTTAGGATTCTAATGAACGAGATTTGTTTACAGGATGATTATTAATTATTGAATACTAATGAACGAGATTTTTTTACCTAGAAATTTTAGGATTCTATTCTACTTTTATACTTGTTCCTCTTCTTGCTTTTGCTTTTATTTAGAAATTTTAGGATTCTATTCTACTTTTATACTTGTTCCTCTTCTTGCTTTTGCTTTTATTTAGAAATTTTAGGATTCTATTCTACTTTTATACTTGTTCCTCTTCTTGCTTTTGCTTTTATTTAGAAATTTTAGGATTCTAATGAACGAGATTTGTTTACAGGATGATTATTAATTATTGAATACTAATGAACGAGATTTTTTTACCTAGAAATTTTAGGATTCTATTCTACTTTTATACTTGTTCCTCTTCTTGCTTTTGCTTTTATTTAGAAATTTTAGGATTCTATTCTACTTTTATACTTGTTCCTCTTCTTGCTTTTGCTTTTATTTAGAAATTTTAGGATTCTAATGAACGAGATTTGTTTACAGGATGATTATTAATTATTGAATACTAATGAACGAGATTTTTTTACCTAGAAATTTTAGGATTCTATTCTACTTTTATACTTGTTCCTCTTCTTGCTTTTGCTTTTATTTAGAAATTTTAGGATTCTATTCTACTTTTATACTTGTTCCTCTTCTTGCTTTTGCTTTTATTTAGAAATTTTAGGATTCTATTCTACTTTTATACTTGTTCCTCTTCTTGCTTTTGCTTTTATTTAGAAATTTTAGGATTCTATTCTACTTTTATACTTGTTCCTCTTCTTGCTTTTGCTTTTATTTAGAAATTTTAGGATTCTATTCTACTTTTATACTTGTTCCTCTTCTTGCTTTTGCTTTTATTTAGAAATTTTAGGATTCTAATGAACGAGATTTGTTTACAGGATGATTATTAATTATTGAATACTAATGAACGAGATTTTTTTACCTAGAAATTTTAGGATTCTATTCTACTTTTATACTTGTTCCTCTTCTTGCTTTTGCTTTTATTTAGAAATTTTAGGATTCTATTCTACTTTTATACTTGTTCCTCTTCTTGCTTTTGCTTTTATTTAGAAATTTTAGGATTCTATTCTACTTTTATACTTGTTCCTCTTCTTGCTTTTGCTTTTATTTAGAAATTTTAGGATTCTAATGAACGAGATTTGTTTACAGGATGATTATTAATTATTGAATACTAATGAACGAGATTTTTTTACCTAGAAATTTTAGGATTCTATTCTACTTTTATACTTGTTCCTCTTCTTGCTTTTGCTTTTATTTAGAAATTTTAGGATTCTATTCTACTTTTATACTTGTTCCTCTTCTTGCTTTTGCTTTTATTTAGAAATTTTAGGATTCTATTCTACTTTTATACTTGTTCCTCTTCTTGCTTTTGCTTTTATTTAGAAATTTTAGGATTCTATTCTACTTTTATACTTGTTCCTCTTCTTGCTTTTGCTTTTATTTAGAAATTTTAGGATTCTATTCTACTTTTATACTTGTTCCTCTTCTTGCTTTTGCTTTTACCTAGAAATTTTAGGATTCTAATGAACGAGATTTGTTTACAGGATGATTATTAATTATTGAATACTAATGAACGAGATTTTTTTACCTAGAAATTTTAGGATTCTATTCTACTTTTATACTTGTTCCTCTTCTTGCTTTTGCTTTTATTTAGAAATTTTAGGATTCTATTCTACTTTTATACTTGTTCCTCTTCTTGCTTTTGCTTTTATTTAGAAATTTTAGGATTCTATTCTACTTTTATACTTGTTCCTCTTCTTGCTTTTGCTTTTATTTAGAAATTTTAGGATTCTAATGAACGAGATTTGTTTACAGGATGATTATTAATTATTGAATACTAATGAACGAGATTTTTTTACCTAGAAATTTTAGGATTCTATTCTACTTTTATACTTGTTCCTCTTCTTGCTTTTGCTTTTATTTAGAAATTTTAGGATTCTATTCTACTTTTATACTTGTTCCTCTTCTTGCTTTTGCTTTTATTTAGAAATTTTAGGATTCTAATGAACGAGATTTGTTTACAGGATGATTATTAATTATTGAATACTAATGAACGAGATTTTTTTACCTAGAAATTTTAGGATTCTATTCTACTTTTATACTTGTTCCTCTTCTTGCTTTTGCTTTTATTTAGAAATTTTAGGATTCTATTCTACTTTTATACTTGTTCCTCTTCTTGCTTTTGCTTTTATTTAGAAATTTTAGGATTCTATTCTACTTTTATACTTGTTCCTCTTCTTGCTTTTGCTTTTATTTAGAAATTTTAGGATTCTATTCTACTTTTATACTTGTTCCTCTTCTTGCTTTTGCTTTTATTTAGAAATTTTAGGATTCTATTCTACTTTTATACTTGTTCCTCTTCTTGCTTTTGCTTTTATTTAGAAATTTTAGGATTCTAATGAACGAGATTTGTTTACAGGATGATTATTAATTATTGAATACTAATGAACGAGATTTTTTTACCTAGAAATTTTAGGATTCTATTCTACTTTTATACTTGTTCCTCTTCTTGCTTTTGCTTTTATTTAGAAATTTTAGGATTCTATTCTACTTTTATACTTGTTCCTCTTCTTGCTTTTGCTTTTATTTAGAAATTTTAGGATTCTATTCTACTTTTATACTTGTTCCTCTTCTTGCTTTTGCTTTTATTTAGAAATTTTAGGATTCTAATGAACGAGATTTGTTTACAGGATGATTATTAATTATTGAATACTAATGAACGAGATTTTTTTACCTAGAAATTTTAGGATTCTATTCTACTTTTATACTTGTTCCTCTTCTTGCTTTTGCTTTTATTTAGAAATTTTAGGATTCTAATGAACGAGATTTGTTTACAGGATGATTATTAATTATTGAATACTAATGAACGAGATTTTTTTACCTAGAAATTTTAGGATTCTATTCTACTTTTATACTTGTTCCTCTTCTTGCTTTTGCTTTTATTTAGAAATTTTAGGATTCTATTCTACTTTTATACTTGTTCCTCTTCTTGCTTTTGCTTTTATTTAGAAATTTTAGGATTCTATTCTACTTTTATACTTGTTCCTCTTCTTGCTTTTGCTTTTACCTAGAAATTTTAGGATTCTATTCTACTTTTATACTTGTTCCTCTTCTTGCTTTTGCTTTTATTTAGAAATTTTAGGATTCTATTCTACTTTTATACTTGTTCCTCTTCTTGCTTTTGCTTTTATTTAGAAATTTTAGGATTCTATTCTACTTTTATACTTGTTCCTCTTCTTGCTTTTGCTTTTATTTAGAAATTTTAGGATTCTATTCTACTTTTATACTTGTTCCTCTTCTTGCTTTTGCTTTTATTTAGAAATTTTAGGATTCTATTCTACTTTTATACTTGTTCCTCTTCTTGCTTTTGCTTTTATTTAGAAATTTTAGGATTCTAATGAACGAGATTTGTTTACAGGATGATTATTAATTATTGAATACTAATGAACGAGATTTTTTTACCTAGAAATTTTAGTATTCTATTCTACTTTTATACTTGTTCCTCTTCTTGCTTTTGCTTTTATTTAGAAATTTTAGGATTCTATTCTACTTTTATACTTGTTCCTCTTCTTGCTTTTGCTTTTATTTAGAAATTTTAGGATTCTATTCTACTTTTATACTTGTTCCTCTTCTTGCTTTTGCTTTTATTTAGAAATTTTAGGATTCTATTCTACTTTTATACTTGTTCCTCTTCTTGCTTTTGCTTTTACCTAGAAATTTTAGGATTCTATTCTACTTTTATACTTGTTCCTCTTCTTGCTTTTGCTTTTATTTAGAAATTTTAGGATTCTATTCTACTTTTATACTTGTTCCTCTTCTTGCTTTTGCTTTTATTTAGAAATTTTAGGATTCTATTCTACTTTTATACTTGTTCCTCTTCTTGCTTTTGCTTTTATTTAGAAATTTTAGGATTCTATTCTACTTTTATACTTGTTCCTCTTCTTGCTTTTGCTTTTATTTAGAAATTTTAGGATTCTATTCTACTTTTATACTTGTTCCTCTTCTTGCTTTTGCTTTTATTTAGAAATTTTAGGATTCTATTCTACTTTTATACTTGTTCCTCTTCTTGCTTTTGCTTTTATTTAGAAATTTTAGGATTCTATTCTACTTTTATACTTGTTCCTCTTCTTGCTTTTGCTTTTATTTAGAAATTTTAGGATTCTATTCTACTTTTATACTTGTTCCTCTTCTTGCTTTTGCTTTTATTTAGAAATTTTAGGATTCTATTCTACTTTTATACTTGTTCCTCTTCTTGCTTTTGCTTTTATTTAGAAATTTTAGGATTCTATTCTACTTTTATACTTGTTCCTCTTCTTGCTTTTGCTTTTATTTAGAAATTTTAGGATTCTATTCTACTTTTATACTTGTTCCTCTTCTTGCTTTTGCTTTTATTTAGAAATTTTAGGATTCTATTCTACTTTTATACTTGTTCCTCTTCTTGCTTTTGCTTTTATTTAGAAATTTTAGGATTCTATTCTACTTTTATACTTGTTCCTCTTCTTGCTTTTGCTTTTATTTAGAAATTTTAGGATTCTATTCTACTTTTATACTTGTTCCTCTTCTTGCTTTTGCTTTTATTTAGAAATTTTAGGATTCTATTCTACTTTTATACTTGTTCCTCTTCTTGCTTTTGCTTTTATTTAGAAATTTTAGGATTCTATTCTACTTTTATACTTGTTCCTCTTCTTGCTTTTGCTTTTATTTAGAAATTTTAGGATTCTAATGAACGAGATTTGTTTACAGGATGATTATTAATTATTGAATACTAATGAACGAGATTTTTTTACCTAGAAATTTTAGGATTCTATTCTACTTTTATACTTGTTCCTCTTCTTGCTTTTGCTTTTATTTAGAAATTTTAGGATTCTATTCTACTTTTATACTTGTTCCTCTTCTTGCTTTTGCTTTTATTTAGAAATTTTAGGATTCTATTCTACTTTTATACTTGTTCCTCTTCTTGCTTTTGCTTTTATTTAGAAATTTTAGGATTCTATTCTACTTTTATACTTGTTCCTCTTCTTGCTTTTGCTTTTATTTAGAAATTTTAGGATTCTATTCTACTTTTATACTTGTTCCTCTTCTTGCTTTTGCTTTTATTTAGAAATTTTAGGATTCTAATGAACGAGATTTGTTTACAGGATGATTATTAATTATTGAATACTAATGAACGAGATTTTTTTACCTAGAAATTTTAGGATTCTATTCTACTTTTATACTTGTTCCTCTTCTTGCTTTTGCTTTTATTTAGAAATTTTAGGATTCTATTCTACTTTTATACTTGTTCCTCTTCTTGCTTTTGCTTTTATTTAGAAATTTTAGGATTCTATTCTACTTTTATACTTGTTCCTCTTCTTGCTTTTGCTTTTATTTAGAAATTTTAGGATTCTATTCTACTTTTATACTTGTTCCTCTTCTTGCTTTTGCTTTTATTTAGAAATTTTAGGATTCTAATGAACGAGATTTGTTTACAGGATGATTATTAATTATTGAATACTAATGAACGAGATTTTTTTACCTAGAAATTTTAGGATTCTATTCTACTTTTATACTTGTTCCTCTTCTTGCTTTTGCTTTTATTTAGAAATTTTAGGATTCTATTCTACTTTTATACTTGTTCCTCTTCTTGCTTTTGCTTTTATTTAGAAATTTTAGGATTCTATTCTACTTTTATACTTGTTCCTCTTCTTGCTTTTGCTTTTATTTAGAAATTTTAGGATTCTATTCTACTTTTATACTTGTTCCTCTTCTTGCTTTTGCTTTTATTTAGAAATTTTAGGATTCTAATGAACGAGATTTGTTTACAGGATGATTATTAATTATTGAATACTAATGAACGAGATTTTTTTACCTAGAAATTTTAGGATTCTATTCTACTTTTATACTTGTTCCTCTTCTTGCTTTTGCTTTTATTTAGAAATTTTAGGATTCTATTCTACTTTTATACTTGTTCCTCTTCTTGCTTTTGCTTTTATTTAGAAATTTTAGGATTCTATTCTACTTTTATACTTGTTCCTCTTCTTGCTTTTGCTTTTATTTAGAAATTTTAGGATTCTATTCTACTTTTATACTTGTTCCTCTTCTTGCTTTTGCTTTTATTTAGAAATTTTAGGATTCTAATGAACGAGATTTGTTTACAGGATGATTATTAATTATTGAATACTAATGAACGAGATTTTTTTACCTAGAAATTTTAGGATTCTATTCTACTTTTATACTTGTTCCTCTTCTTGCTTTTGCTTTTATTTAGAAATTTTAGGATTCTATTCTACTTTTATACTTGTTCCTCTTCTTGCTTTTGCTTTTATTTAGAAATTTTAGGATTCTATTCTACTTTTATACTTGTTCCTCTTCTTGCTTTTGCTTTTATTTAGAAATTTTAGGATTCTAATGAACGAGATTTGTTTACAGGATGATTATTAATTATTGAATACTAATGAACGAGATTTTTTTACCTAGAAATTTTAGGATTCTATTCTACTTTTATACTTGTTCCTCTTCTTGCTTTTGCTTTTATTTAGAAATTTTAGGATTCTATTCTACTTTTATACTTGTTCCTCTTCTTGCTTTTGCTTTTATTTAGAAATTTTAGGATTCTATTCTACTTTTATACTTGTTCCTCTTCTTGCTTTTGCTTTTATTTAGAAATTTTAGGATTCTATTCTACTTTTATACTTGTTCCTCTTCTTGCTTTTGCTTTTATTTAGAAATTTTAGGATTCTATTCTACTTTTATACTTGTTCCTCTTCTTGCTTTTGCTTTTATTTAGAAATTTTAGGATTCTAATGAACGAGATTTGTTTACAGGATGATTATTAATTATTGAATACTAATGAACGAGATTTTTTTACCTAGAAATTTTAGGATTCTATTCTACTTTTATACTTGTTCCTCTTCTTGCTTTTGCTTTTATTTAGAAATTTTAGGATTCTATTCTACTTTTATACTTGTTCCTCTTCTTGCTTTTGCTTTTATTTAGAAATTTTAGGATTCTATTCTACTTTTATACTTGTTCCTCTTCTTGCTTTTGCTTTTATTTAGAAATTTTAGGATTCTATTCTACTTTTATACTTGTTCCTCTTCTTGCTTTTGCTTTTATTTAGAAATTTTAGGATTCTATTCTACTTTTATACTTGTTCCTCTTCTTGCTTTTGCTTTTATTTAGAAATTTTAGGATTCTATTCTACTTTTATACTTGTTCCTCTTCTTGCTTTTGCTTTTATTTAGAAATTTTAGGATTCTATTCTACTTTTATACTTGTTCCTCTTCTTGCTTTTGCTTTTATTTAGAAATTTTAGGATTCTATTCTACTTTTATACTTGTTCCTCTTCTTGCTTTTGCTTTTATTTAGAAATTTTAGGATTCTAATGAACGAGATTTGTTTACAGGATGATTATTAATTATTGAATACTAATGAACGAGATTTTTTTACCTAGAAATTTTAGGATTCTATTCTACTTTTATACTTGTTCCTCTTCTTGCTTTTGCTTTTATTTAGAAATTTTAGGATTCTATTCTACTTTTATACTTGTTCCTCTTCTTGCTTTTGCTTTTATTTAGAAATTTTAGGATTCTATTCTACTTTTATACTTGTTCCTCTTCTTGCTTTTGCTTTTATTTAGAAATTTTAGGATTCTATTCTACTTTTATACTTGTTCCTCTTCTTGCTTTTGCTTTTATTTAGAAATTTTAGGATTCTATTCTACTTTTATACTTGTTCCTCTTCTTGCTTTTGCTTTTATTTAGAAATTTTAGGATTCTATTCTACTTTTATACTTGTTCCTCTTCTTGCTTTTGCTTTTATTTAGAAATTTTAGGATTCTAATCTACTTTTATACTTGTTCCTCTTCTTGCTTTTGCTTTTATTTAGAAATTTTAGGATTCTAATGAACGAGATTTTTTTACAGGATGATTATTAATTATTGAATACTAATGAACGAGATTTTTTTACCTAGAAATTTTAGGATTCTATTCTACTTTTATACTTGTTCCTCTTCTTGCTTTTGCTTTTATTTAGAAATTTTAGGATTCTATTCTACTTTTATACTTGTTCCTCTTCTTGCTTTTGCTTTTATTTAGAAATTTTAGGATTCTATTCTACTTTTATACTTGTTCCTCTTCTTGCTTTTGCTTTTATTTAGAAATTTTAGGATTCTATTCTACTTTTATACTTGTTCCTCTTCTTGCTTTTGCTTTTATTTAGAAATTTTAGGATTCTATTCTACTTTTATACTTGTTCCTCTTCTTGCTTTTGCTTTTATTTAGAAATTTTAGGATTCTATTCTACTTTTATACTTGTTCCTCTTCTTGCTTTTGCTTTTATTTAGAAATTTTAGGATTCTATTCTACTTTTATACTTGTTCCTCTTCTTCCTTTTGCTTTTATTTAGAAATTTTAGGATTCTAATCTACTTTTATACTTGTTCCTCTTCTTGCTTTTGCTTTTATTTAGAAATTTTAGGATTCTAATGAACGAGATTTGTTTACAGGATGATTATTAATTATTGAATACTAATGAACGAGATTTTTTTACCTAGAAATTTTAGGATTCTATTCTACTTTTATACTTGTTCCTCTTCTTGCTTTTGCTTTTATTTAGAAATTTTAGGATTCTATTCTACTTTTATACTTGTTCCTCTTCTTGCTTTTGCTTTTATTTAGAAATTTTAGGATTCTATTCTACTTTTATACTTGTTCCTCTTCTTGCTTTTGCTTTTATTTAGAAATTTTAGGATTCTATTCTACTTTTATACTTGTTC
Organism: Euprymna scolopes; assembly: GCF_053919585.1. Classification (NCBI taxonomy): domain Eukaryota; kingdom Metazoa; phylum Mollusca; class Cephalopoda; order Sepiida; family Sepiolidae; genus Euprymna; species Euprymna scolopes. The sequence goes on along the minus strand of NC_136527.1, from coordinate 129,529,226 downwards.
CTCTTCTTGCTTTTGCTTTTATTTAGAAATTTTAGGATTCTATTCTACTTTTATACTTGTTCCTCTTCTTGCTTTTGCTTTTATTTAGAAATTTTAGGATTCTATTCTACTTTTATACTTGTTCCTCTTCTTGCTTTTGCTTTTATTTAGAAATTTTAGGATTCTATTCTACTTTTATACTTGTTCCTCTTCTTGCTTTTGCTTTTATTTAGAAATTTTAGGATTCTATTCTACTTTTATACTTGTTCCTCTTCTTCCTTTTGCTTTTATTTAGAAATTTTAGGATTCTAATCTACTTTTATACTTGTTCCTCTTCTTGCTTTTGCTTTTATTTAGAAATTTTAGGATTCTAATGAACGAGATTTGTTTACAGGATGATTATTAATTATTGAATACTAATGAACGAGATTTTTTTACCTAGAAATTTTAGGATTCTATTCTACTTTTATACTTGTTCCTCTTCTTGCTTTTGCTTTTATTTAGAAATTTTAGGATTCTATTCTACTTTTATACTTGTTCCTCTTCTTGCTTTTGCTTTTATTTAGAAATTTTAGGATTCTATTCTACTTTTATACTTGTTCCTCTTCTTGCTTTTGCTTTTATTTAGAAATTTTAGGATTCTATTCTACTTTTATACTTGTTCCTCTTCTTGCTTTTGCTTTTATTTAGAAATTTTAGGATTCTATTCTACTTTTATACTTGTTCCTCTTCTTGCTTTTGCTTTTATTTAGAAATTTTAGGATTCTATTCTACTTTTATACTTGTTCCTCTTCTTGCTTTTGCTTTTATTTAGAAATTTTAGGATTCTATTCTACTTTTATACTTGTTCCTCTTCTTCCTTTTGCTTTTATTTAGAAATTTTAGGATTCTAATCTACTTTTATACTTGTTCCTCTTCTTGCTTTTGCTTTTATTTAGAAATTTTAGGATTCTAATGAACGAGATTTGTTTACAGGATGATTATTAATTATTGAATACTAATGAACGAGATTTTTTTACCTAGAAATTTTAGGATTCTATTCTACTTTTATACTTGTTCCTCTTCTTGCTTTTGCTTTTATTTAGAAATTTTAGGATTCTATTCTACTTTTATACTTGTTCCTCTTCTTGCTTTTGCTTTTATTTAGAAATTTTAGGATTCTATTCTACTTTTATACTTGTTCCTCTTCTTGCTTTTGCTTTTATTTAGAAATTTTAGGATTCTATTCTACTTTTATACTTGTTCCTCTTCTTGCTTTTGCTTTTATTTAGAAATTTTAGGATTCTATTCTACTTTTATACTTGTTCCTCTTCTTGCTTTTGCTTTTATTTAGAAATTTTAGGATTCTATTCTACTTTTATACTTGTTCCTCTTCTTGCTTTTGCTTTTATTTAGAAATTTTAGGATTCTAATCTACTTTTATACTTGTTCCTCTTCTTGCTTTTGCTTTTATTTAGAAATTTTAGGATTCTAATGAACGAGATTTTTTTACAGGATGATTATTAATTATTGAATACTAATGAACGAGATTTTTTTACCTAGAAATTTTAGGATTCTATTCTACTTTTATACTTGTTCCTCTTCTTGCTTTTGCTTTTATTTAGAAATTTTAGGATTCTATTCTACTTTTATACTTGTTCCTCTTCTTGCTTTTGCTTTTATTTAGAAATTTTAGGATTCTATTCTACTTTTATACTTGTTCCTCTTCTTGCTTTTGCTTTTATTTAGAAATTTTAGGATTCTATTCTACTTTTATACTTGTTCCTCTTCTTGCTTTTGCTTTTTTTTTAGAAATTTTAGGATTCTATTCTACTTTTATACTTGTTCCTCTTCTTGCTTTTGCTTTTATTTAGAAATTTTAGGATTCTATTCTACTTTTATACTTGTTCCTCTTCTTGCTTTTGCTTTTATTTAGAAATTTTAGGATTCTATTCTACTTTTATACTTGTTCCTCTTCTTGCTTTTGCTTTTATTTAGAAATTTTAGGATTCTAATGAACGAGATTTGTTTACAGGATGATTATTAATTATTGAATACTAATGAACGAGATTTTTTTACCTAGAAATTTTAGGATTCTATTCTACTTTTATACTTGTTCCTCTTCTTGCTTTTGCTTTTATTTAGAAATTTTAGGATTCTATTCTACTTTTATACTTGTTCCTCTTCTTGCTTTTGCTTTTATTTAGAAATTTTAGGATTCTATTCTACTTTTATACTTGTTCCTCTTCTTGCTTTTGCTTTTATTTAGAAATTTTAGGATTCTATTCTACTTTTATACTTGTTCCTCTTCTTGCTTTTGCTTTTATTTAGAAATTTTAGGATTCTATTCTACTTTTATACTTGTTCCTCTTCTTGCTTTTGCTTTTATTTAGAAATTTTAGGATTCTATTCTACTTTTATACTTGTTCCTCTTCTTGCTTTTGCTTTTATTTAGAAATTTTAGGATTCTATTCTACTTTTATACTTGTTCCTCTTCTTGCTTTTGCTTTTATTTAGAAATTTTAGGATTCTATTCTACTTTTATACTTGTTCCTCTTCTTGCTTTTGCTTTTATTTAGAAATTTTAGGATTCTAATGAACGAGATTTGTTTACAGGATGATTATTAATTATTGAATACTAATGAACGAGATTTTTTTACCTAGAAATTTTAGGATTCTATTCTACTTTTATACTTGTTCCTCTTCTTGCTTTTGCTTTTATTTAGAAATTTTAGGATTCTATTCTACTTTTATACTTGTTCCTCTTCTTGCTTTTGCTTTTATTTAGAAATTTTAGGATTCTATTCTACTTTTATACTTGTTCCTCTTCTTGCTTTTGCTTTTATTTAGAAATTTTAGGATTCTATTCTACTTTTATACTTGTTCCTCTTCTTGCTTTTGCTTTTATTTAGAAATTTTAGGATTCTATTCTACTTTTATACTTGTTCCTCTTCTTGCTTTTGCTTTTATTTAGAAATTTTAGGATTCTATTCTACTTTTATACTTGTTCCTCTTCTTGCTTTTGCTTTTATTTAGAAATTTTAGGATTCTATTCTACTTTTATACTTGTTCCTCTTCTTGCTTTTGCTTTTATTTAGAAATTTTAGGATTCTATTCTACTTTTATACTTGTTCCTCTTCTTGCTTTTGCTTTTATTTAGAAATTTTAGGATTCTATTCTACTTTTATACTTGTTCCTCTTCTTGCTTTTGCTTTTATTTAGAAATTTTAGGATTCTAATGAACGAGATTTGTTTACAGGATGATTATTAATTATTGAATACTAATGAACGAGATTTTTTTACCTAGAAATTTTAGGATTCTATTCTACTTTTATACTTGTTCCTCTTCTTGCTTTTGCTTTTACCTAGAAATTTTAGGATTCTATTCTACTTTTATACTTGTTCCTCTTCTTGCTTTTGCTTTTATTTAGAAATTTTAGGATTCTATTCTACTTTTATACTTGTTCCTCTTCTTGCTTTTGCTTTTACCTAGAAATTTTAGGATTCTATTCTACTTTTATACTTGTTCCTCTTCTTGCTTTTGCTTTTACCTAGAAATTTTAGGATTCTATTCTACTTTTATACTTGTTCCTCTTCTTGCTTTTGCTTTTATTTAGAAATTTTAGGTTTCTATTCTACTTTTATACTTGTTCCTCTTCTTGCTTTTGCTTTTATTTAGAAATTTTAGGATTCTATTCTACTTTTATACTTGTTCCTCTTCTTGCTTTTGCTTTTATTTAGAAATTTTAGGATTCTATTCTACTTTTATACTTGTTCCTCTTCTTGCTTTTGCTTTTACCTAGAAATTTTAGGATTCTATTCTACTTTTATACTTGTTCCTCTTCTTGCTTTTGCTTTTATTTAGAAATTTTAGGATTCTATTCTACTTTTATACTTGTTCCTCTTCTTGCTTTTGCTTTTATTTAGAAATTTTAGGATTCTATTCTACTTTTATACTTGTTCCTCTTCTTGCTTTTGCTTTTATTTAGAAATTTTAGGATTCTATTCTACTTTTATACTTGTTCCTCTTCTTGCTTTTGCTTTTATTTAGAAATTTTAGGATTCTATTCTACTTTTATACTTGTTCCTCTTCTTGCTTTTGCTTTTATTTAGAAATTTTAGGATTCTATTCTACTTTTATACTTGTTCCTCTTCTTGCTTTTGCTTTTATTTAGAAATTTTAGGATTCTATTCTACTTTTATACTTGTTCCTCTTCTTGCTTTTGCTTTTATTTAGAAATTTTAGGATTCTATTCTACTTTTATACTTGTTCCTCTTCTTGCTTTTGCTTTTACCTAGAAATTTTAGGATTCTATTCTACTTTTATACTTGTTCCTCTTCTTCCTTTTGCTTTTATTTAGAAATTTTAGGATTCTATTCTACTTTTATACTTGTTCCTCTTCTTGCTTTTGCTTTTATTTAGAAATTTTAGGATTCTATTCTACTTTTATACTTGTTCCTCTTCTTGCTTTTGCTTTTATTTAGAAATTTTAGGATTCTATTCTACTTTTATACTTGTTCCTCTTCTTGCTTTTGCTTTTATTTAGAAATTTTAGGATTCTATTCTACTTTTATACTTGTTCCTCTTCTTGCTTTTGCTTTTATTTAGAAATTTTAGGATTCTATTCTACTTTTATACTTGTTCCTCTTCTTGCTTTTGCTTTTATTTAGAAATTTTAGGATTCTATTCTACTTTTATACTTGTTCCTCTTCTTGCTTTTGCTTTTATTTAGAAATTTTAGGATTCTATTCTACTTTTATACTTGTTCCTCTTCTTGCTTTTGCTTTTATTTAGAAATTTTAGGATTCTATTCTACTTTTATACTTGTTCCTCTTCTTGCTTTTGCTTTTATTTAGAAATTTTAGGATTCTATTCTACTTTTATACTTGTTCCTCTTCTTGCTTTTGCTTTTATTTAGAAATTTTAGGATTCTATTCTACTTTTATACTTGTTCCTCTTCTTGCTTTTGCTTTTATTTAGAAATTTTAGGATTCTATTCTACTTTTATACTTGTTCCTCTTCTTGCTTTTGCTTTTATTTAGAAATTTTAGGATTCTATTCTACTTTTATACTTGTTCCTCTTCTTGCTTTTGCTTTTATTTAGAAATTTTAGGATTCTATTCTACTTTTATACTTGTTCCTCTTCTTGCTTTTGCTTTTATTTAGAAATTTTAGGATTCTATTCTACTTTTATACTTGTTCCTCTTCTTGCTTTTGCTTTTATTTAGAAATTTTAGGATTCTATTCTACTTTTATACTTGTTCCTCTTCTTGCTTTTGCTTTTATTTAGAAATTTTAGGATTCTATTCTACTTTTATACTTGTTCCTCTTCTTGCTTTTGCTTTTATTTAGAAATTTTAGGATTCTATTCTACTTTTATACTTGTTCCTCTTCTTGCTTTTGCTTTTACCTAGAAATTTTAGGATTCTATTCAACTTTTATACTTGTTCCTCTTCTTGCTTTTGCTTTTATTTAGAAATTTTAGGATTCTATTCTACTTTTATACTTGTTCCTCTTCTTGCTTTTGCTTTTATTTAGAAATTTTAGGATTCTATTCTACTTTTATACTTGTTCCTCTTCTTGCTTTTGCTTTTATTTAGAAATTTTAGGATTCTATTCTACTTTTATACTTGTTCCTCTTCTTGCTTTTGCTTTTATTTAGAAATTTTAGGATTCTATTCAACTTTTATACTTGTTCCTCTTCTTGCTTTTGCTTTTATTTAGAAATTTTAGGATTCTATTCTACTTTTATACTTGTTCCTCTTCTTGCTTTTGCTTTTATTTAGAAATTTTAGGATTCTATTCTACTTTTATACTTGTTCCTCTTCTTGCTTTTGCTTTTATTTAGAAATTTTAGGATTCTATTCAACTTTTATACTTGTTCCTCTTCTTGCTTTTGCTTTTATTTAGAAATTTTAGGATTCTATTCAACTTTTATACTTGTTCCTCTTCTTGCTTTTGCTTTTATTTAGAAATTTTAGGATTCTATTCTACTTTTATACTTGTTCCTCTTCTTGCTTTTGCTTTTATTTAGAAATTTTAGGATTCTATTCTACTTTTATACTTGTTCCTCTTCTTGCTTTTGCTTTTATTTAGAAATTTTAGGATTCTATTCTACTTTTATACTTGTTCCTCTTCTTGCTTTTGCTTTTATTTAGAAATTTTAGGATTCTATTCAACTTTTATACTTGTTCCTCTTCTTGCTTTTGCTTTTATTTAGAAATTTTAGGATTCTATTCTACTTTTATACTTGTTCCTCTTCTTGCTTTTGCTTTTATTTAGAAATTTTAGGATTCTATTCTACTTTTATACTTGTTCCTCTTCTTGCTTTTGCTTTTATTTAGAAATTTTAGGATTCTATTCTACTTTTATACTTGTTCCTCTTCTTGCTTTTGCTTTTATTTAGAAATTTTAGGATTCTATTCTACTTTTATACTTGTTCCTCTTCTTGCTTTTGCTTTTATTTAGAAATTTTAGGATTCTATTCTACTTTTATACTTGTTCCTCTTCTTGCTTTTGCTTTTACCTAGAAATTTTAGGATTCTATTCAACTTTTATACTTGTTCCTCTTCTTGCTTTTGCTTTTATTTAGAAATTTTAGGATTCTATTCTACTTTTATACTTGTTCCTCTTCTTGCTTTTGCTTTTATTTAGAAATTTTAGGATTCTATTCTACTTTTATACTTGTTCCTCTTCTTGCTTTTGCTTTTATTTAGAAATTTTAGGATTCTATTCTACTTTTATACTTGTTCCTCTTCTTGCTTTTGCTTTTATTTAGAAATTTTAGGATTCTATTCAACTTTTATACTTGTTCCTCTTCTTGCTTTTGCTTTTATTTAGAAATTTTAGGATTCTATTCTACTTTTATACTTGTTCCTCTTCTTGCTTTTGCTTTTATTTAGAAATTTTAGGATTCTATTCTACTTTTATACTTGTTCCTCTTCTTGCTTTTGCTTTTATTTAGAAATTTTAGGATTCTATTCAACTTTTATACTTGTTCCTCTTCTTGCTTTTGCTTTTATTTAGAAATTTTAGGATTCTATTCAACTTTTATACTTGTTCCTCTTCTTGCTTTTGCTTTTATTTAGAAATTTTAGGATTCTATTCTACTTTTATACTTGTTCCTCTTCTTGCTTTTGCTTTTATTTAGAAATTTTAGGATTCTATTCTACTTTTATACTTGTTCCTCTTCTTGCTTTTGCTTTTATTTAGAAATTTTAGGATTCTATTCTACTTTTATACTTGTTCCTCTTCTTGCTTTTGCTTTTATTTAGAAATTTTAGGATTCTATTCAACTTTTATACTTGTTCCTCTTCTTGCTTTTGCTTTTATTTAGAAATTTTAGGATTCTATTCTACTTTTATACTTGTTCCTCTTCTTGCTTTTGCTTTTATTTAGAAATTTTAGGATTCTATTCTACTTTTATACTTGTTCCTCTTCTTGCTTTTGCTTTTATTTAGAAATTTTAGGATTCTATTCTACTTTTATACTTGTTCCTCTTCTTGCTTTTGCTTTTATTTAGAAATTTTAGGATTCTATTCTACTTTTATACTTGTTCCTCTTCTTGCTTTTGCTTTTATTTAGAAATTTTAGGATTCTATTCTACTTTTATACTTGTTCCTCTTCTTGCTTTTGCTTTTACCTAGAAATTTTAGGATTCTATTCAACTTTTTATACTTGTTCCTCTTCTTGCTTTTGCTTTTATTTAGAAATTTTAGGATTCTATTCTACTTTTATACTTGTTCCTCTTCTTGCTTTTGCTTTTATTTAGAAATTTTAGGATTCTATTCTACTTTTATACTTGTTCCTCTTCTTGCTTTTGCTTTTATTTAGAAATTTTAGGATTCTATTCTACTTTTATACTTGTTCCTCTTCTTGCTTTTGCTTTTACCTAGAAATTTTAGGATTCTATTCTACTTTTATACTTGTTCCTCTTCTTGCTTTTGCTTTTATTTAGAAATTTTAGGATTCTATTCTACTTTTATACTTGTTCCTCTTCTTGCTTTTGCTTTTATTTAGAAATTTTAGGATTCTATTCTACTTTTATACTTGTTCCTCTTCTTGCTTTTGCTTTTATTTAGAAATTTTAGGATTCTATTCTACTTTTATACTTGTTCCTCTTCTTGCTTTTGCTTTTATTTAGAAATTTTAGGATTCTATTCTACTTTTATACTTGTTCCTCTTCTTGCTTTTGCTTTTATTTAGAAATTTTAGGATTCTATTCTACTTTTATACTTGTTCCTCTTCTTCCTTTTGCTTTTACCTAGAAATTTTAGGATTCTATTCTACTTTTATACTTGTTCCTCTTCTTGCTTTTGCTTTTACCTAGAAATTTTAGGATTCTATTCTACTTTTATACTTGTTCCTCTTCTTGCTTTTGCTTTTACTAGAAATTTTATGATTCTATTCTACTTTTATACTTGTTCCTCTTCTTGCTTTTGCTTTTACCTAGAAATTTTAGGATTCTATTCTACTTTTATACTTGTTCCTCTTCTTGCTTTTGCTTTTTATTTAGAAATTTTAGGATTCTATTCTACTTTTATACTTGTTCCTCTTCTTGCTTTTGCTTTTATTTAGAAATTTTAGGATTCTATTCTACTTTTATACTTGTTCCTCTTCTTGCTTTTGCTTTTATTTAGAAATTTTAGGATTCTATTCTACTTTTATACTTGTTCCTCTTCTTCCTTTTGCTTTTACCTAGAAATTTTAGGATTCTATTCTACTTTTATACTTGTTCCTCTTCTTGCTTTTGCTTTTATTTAGAAATTTTATGATTCTATTCTACTTTTATACTTGTTCCTCTTCTTGCTTTTGCTTTTATTTAGAAATTTTATGATTCTATTCTACTTTTATACTTGTTCCTCTTCTTGCTTTTGCTTTTATTTAGAAATTTTAGGATTCTATTCTACTTTTATACTTGTTCCTCTTCTTCCTTTTGCTTTTATTTAGAAATTTTATGATTCTATTCTACTTTTATACTTGTTCCTCTTCTTGCTTTTGCTTTTATTTAGAAATTTTATGATTCTATTCTACTTTTATACTTGTTCCTCTTCTTGCTTTTGCTTTTATTTAGAAATTTTAGGATTCTATTCTACTTTTATACTTGTTCCTCTTCTTGCTTTTGCTTTTATTTAGAAATTTTATGATTCTATTCTACTTTTATACTTGTTCCTCTTCTTGCTTTTGCTTTTATTTAGAAATTTTATGATTCTATTCTACTTTTATACTTGTTCCTCTTCTTGCTTTTGCTTTTATTTAGAAATTTTAGGATTCTATTCTACTTTTATACTTGTTCCTCTTCTTGCTTTTGCTTTTATTTAGAAATTTTATGATTCTATTCTACTTTTATACTTGTTCCTCTTCTTGCTTTGCTTTTATTTAGAAATTTTAGGATTCTATTCTACTTTTATACTTGTTCCTCTTCTTGCTTTTGCTTTTATTTAGAAATTTTAGGATTCTATTCTACTTTTATACTTGTTCCTCTTCTTGCTTTTGCTTTTATTTAGAAATTTTAGGATTCTATTCTACTTTTATACTTGTTCCTCTTCTTCCTTTTGCTTTTATTTAGAAATTTTAGGATTCTATTCTACTTTTATACTTGTTCCTCTTCTTGCTTTTGCTTTTATTTAGAAATTTTATGATTCTATTCTACTTTTATACTTGTTCCTCTTCTTGCTTTTGCTTTTATTTAGAAATTTTAGGATTCTATTCTACTTTTATACTTGTTCCTCTTCTTGCTTTTGCTTTTATTTAGAAATTTTAGGATTCTATTCTACTTTTATACTTGTTCCTCTTCTTCCTTTTGCTTTTATTTAGAAATTTTAGGATTCTATTCTACTTTTATACTTGTTCTCTTCTTCCTTTTGCTTTTATTTAGAAATTTTAGGATTCTATTCTACTTTTATACTTGTTCCTCTTCTTGCTTTTGCTTTTATTTAGAAATTTTAGGATTCTATTCTACTTTTATACTTGTTCCTCTTCTTGCTTTTGCTTTTATTTAGAAATTTTAGGATTCTATTCTACTTTTATACTTGTTCCTCTTCTTGCTTTTGCTTTTATTTAGAAATTTTATGATTCTATTCTACTTTTATACTTGTTCCTCTTCTTGCTTTTGCTTTTATTTAGAAATTTTATGATTCTATTCTACTTTTATACTTGTTCCTCTTCTTGCTTTTGCTTTTATTTAGAAATTTTAGGATTCTATTCTACTTTTATACTTGTTCCTCTTCTTGCTTTTGCTTTTATTTAGAAATTTTAGGATTCTATTCTACTTTTATACTTGTTCCTCTTCTTGCTTTTGCTTTTATTTAGAAATTTTAGGATTCTATTCTACTTTTATACTTGTTCCTCTTCTTGCTTTTGCTTTTATTTAGAAATTTTAGGATTCTATTCTACTTTTATACTTGTTCCTCTTCTTGCTTTTGCTTTTATTTAGAAATTTTAGGATTCTATTCTACTTTTATACTTGTTCCTCTTCTTGCTTTTGCTTTTATTTAGAAATTTTAGGATTCTATTCTACTTTTATACTTGTTCCTCTTCTTGCTTTTGCTTTTATTTAGAAATTTTAGGATTCTATTCTACTTTTATACTTGTTCCTCTTCTTGCTTTTGCTTTTATTTAGAAATTTTAGGATTCTATTCTACTTTTATACTTGTTCCTCTTCTTGCTTTTGCTTTTATTTAGAAATTTTAGGATTCTATTCTACTTTTATACTTGTTCCTCTTCTTGCTTTTGCTTTTATTTAGAAATTTTAGGATTCTATTCTACTTTTATACTTGTTCCTCTTCTTGCTTTTGCTTTTATTTAGAAATTTTAGGATTCTATTCTACTTTTATACTTGTTCCTCTTCTTGCTTTTGCTTTTATTTAGAAATTTTAGGATTCTATTCTACTTTTATACTTGTTCCTCTTCTTGCTTTTGCTTTTATTTAGAAATTTTAGGATTCTATTCTACTTTTATACTTGTTCCTCTTCTTGCTTTTGCTTTTATTTAGAAATTTTAGGATTCTATTCTACTTTTATACTTGTTCCTCTTCTTGCTTTTGCTTTTATTTAGAAATTTTAGGATTCTATTCTACTTTTATACTTGTTCCTCTTCTTGCTTTTGCTTTTATTTAGAAATTTTAGGATTCTATTCTACTTTTATACTTGTTCCTCTTCTTGCTTTTGCTTTTATTTAGAAATTTTAGGATTCTATTCTACTTTTATACTTGTTCCTCTTCTTGCTTTTGCTTTTATTTAGAAATTTTAGGATTCTATTCTACTTTTATACTTGTTCCTCTTCTTGCTTTTGCTTTTATTTAGAAATTTTAGGATTCTATTCTACTTTTATACTTGTTCCTCTTCTTGCTTTTGCTTTTATTTAGAAATTTTAGGATTCTATTCTACTTTTATACTTGTTCCTCTTCTTGCTTTTGCTTTTATTTAGAAATTTTAGGATTCTATTCTACTTTTATACTTGTTCCTCTTCTTGCTTTTGCTTTTATTTAGAAATTTTAGGATTCTATTCTACTTTTATACTTGTTCCTCTTCTTCCTTTTGCTTTTATTTAGAAATTTTAGGATTCTATTCTACTTTTATACTTGTTCCTCTTCTTCCTTTTGCTTTTATTTAGAAATTTTAGGATTCTATTCTACTTTTATACTTGTTCCTCTTCTTGCTTTTGCTTTTATTTAGAAATTTTAGGATTCTATTCTACTTTTATACTTGTTCCTCTTCTTGCTTTTGCTTTTATTTAGAAATTTTAGGATTCTATTCTACTTTTATACTTGTTCCTCTTCTTGCTTTTGCTTTTACCTAGAAATTTTAGGATTCTATTCTACTTTTATACTTGTTCCTCTTCTTGCTTTTGCTTTTACCTAGAAATTTTAGGATTCTATTCTACTTTTATACTTGTTCCTCTTCTTGCTTTTGCTTTTATTTAGAAATTTTAGGATTCTATTCTACTTTTATACTTGTTCCTCTTCTTGCTTTTGCTTTTACCTAGAAATTTTAGGATTCTATTCTACTTTTATACTTGTTCCTCTTCTTGCTTTTGCTTTTATTTAGAAATTTTAGGATTCTATTCTACTTTTATACTTGTTCCTCTTCTTGCTTTTGCTTTTATTTAGAAATTTTAGGATTCTATTCTACTTTTATACTTGTTCCTCTTCTTGCTTTTGCTTTTACCTAGAAATTTTAGGATTCTATTCTACTTTTATACTTGTTCCTCTTCTTGCTTTTGCTTTTATTTAGAAATTTTAGGATTCTATTCTACTTTTATACTTGTTCCTCTTCTTGCTTTTGCTTTTATTTAGAAATTTTAGGATTCTATTCTACTTTTATACTTGTTCCTCTTCTTGCTTTTGCTTTTATTTAGAAATTTTAGGATTCTATTCTACTTTTATACTTGTTCCTCTTCTTGCTTTTGCTTTTATTTAGAAATTTTAGGATTCTATTCTACTTTTATACTTGTTCCTCTTCTTGCTTTTGCTTTTATTTAGAAATTTTAGGATTCTATTCTACTTTTATACTTGTTCCTCTTCTTGCTTTTGCTTTTATTTAGAAATTTTAGGATTCTATTCTACTTTTATACTTGTTCCTCTTCTTGCTTTTGCTTTTATTTAGAAATTTTAGGATTCTATTCTACTTTTATACTTGTTCCTCTTCTTGCTTTTGCTTTTACCTAGAAATTTTAGGATTCTATTCTACTTTTATACTTGTTCCTCTTCTTGCTTTTGCTTTTATTTAGAAATTTTAGGATTCTATTCTACTTTTATACTTGTTCCTCTTCTTGCTTTTGCTTTTATTTAGAAATTTTAGGATTCTATTCTACTTTTATACTTGTTCCTCTTCTTGCTTTTGCTTTTACCTAGAAATTTTAGGATTCTATTCTACTTTTATACTTGTTCCTCTTCTTGCTTTTGCTTTTATTTAGAAATTTTAGGATTCTATTCTACTTTTATACTTGTTCCTCTTCTTGCTTTTGCTTTTATTTAGAAATTTTAGGATTCTATTCTACTTTTATACTTGTTCCTCTTCTTGCTTTTGCTTTTATTTAGAAATTTTAGGATTCTATTCTACTTTTATACTTGTTCCTCTTCTTGCTTTTGCTTTTACCTAGAAATTTTAGGATTCTATTCTACTTTTATACTTGTTCCTCTTCTTGCTTTTGCTTTTATTTAGAAATTTTAGGATTCTATTCTACTTTTATACTTGTTCCTCTTCTTGCTTTTGCTTTTATTTAGAAATTTTAGGATTCTATTCTACTTTTATACTTGTTCCTCTTCTTGCTTTTGCTTTTATTTAGAAATTTTAGGATTCTAATCTACTTTTATACTTGTTCCTCTTCTTGCTTTTGCTTTTATTTAGAAATTTTAGGATTCTATTCTACTTTTATACTTGTTCCTCTTCTTGCTTTTGCTTTTATTTAGAAATTTTAGGATTCTATTCTACTTTTATACTTGTTCCTCTTCTTGCTTTTGCTTTTATTTAGAAATTTTAGGATTCTAATCTACTTTTATACTTGTTCCTCTTCTTGCTTTTGCTTTTATTTAGAAATTTTAGGATTCTATTCTACTTTTATACTTGTTCCTCTTCTTGCTTTTGCTTTTATTTAGAAATTTTAGGATTCTATTCTACTTTTATACTTGTTCCTCTTCTTGCTTTTGCTTTTATTTAGAAATTTTAGGATTCTATTCTACTTTTTATACTTGTTCCTCTTCTTGCTTTTGCTTTTATTTAGAAATTTTAGGATTCTATTCTACTTTTATACTTGTTCCTCTTCTTGCTTTTGCTTTTATTTAGAAATTTTAGGATTCTATTCTACTTTTATACTTGTTCCTCTTCTTGCTTTTGCTTTTATTTAGAAATTTTAGGATTCTATTCTACTTTTATACTTGTTCCTCTTCTTGCTTTTGCTTTTATTTAGAAATTTTAGGATTCTATTCTACTTTTATACTTGTTCCTCTTCTTGCTTTTGCTTTTATTTAGAAATTTTAGGATTCTATTCTACTTTTATACTTGTTCCTCTTCTTGCTTTTGCTTTTATTTAGAAATTTTAGGATTCTATTCTACTTTTATACTTGTTCCTCTTCTTGCTTTTGCTTTTACCTAGAAATTTTAGGATTCTATTCTACTTTTATACTTGTTCCTCTTCTTGCTTTTGCTTTTACCTAGAAATTTTAGGATTCTATTCTACTTTTATACTTGTTCCTCTTCTTGCTTTTGCTTTTACCTAGAAATTTTCAATTGAATACACGTTCACTTGCATTGGTCTATAGGATTCTATTCTACTTTTATACTTGTTCCTCTTCTTGCTTTTGCTTTTACCTAGAAATTTTCAATTGAATACACGTTCACTTGCATTGGTCTATAGGATTCTATTCTACTTTTATACTTACTCCTCTTCTTGCTTTTACTTAGAAATTTTCAATTGAATACACGTTCACTTGCATTGGTCTATAGGATTCTATTCTACTTTTATACTTACTCCTCACCTTGTTTGGAATTAGAAATTTTCAATTGAATACACGTTCACTTGCATTGGTCTATAGGATTCTATTCTACCTATATCCACATCCCCTGTTGTTTGGACTTAGAATTTTTCAATTGAATACAATCTGAGAAGGCTTGGTCTATAGGATTGTCATCTATATATAACTACATACCCTCTTGTTTTTATTTGCTACTTATTTACTATTACTAAATACATATTAATCTCAAACCCCAAAATATTTACTACTAATTTACTATGAAATCAAACGTAATCTCAAACGCAAAAAATATTTGCTAATCATTTACTATTAATTCACTATTAATCTAAAACCTAAAAAATTTGCTAGTAATTTCCTATGAAATCATGTGTAATCTCAAACCCAAATTATATTTGCTACTTATTTACTATTAAATACATATTAATCTCAAACCAAAATTATATTTGCTACTAATTTACTATTAAATATATATTAATCTCAAACACAAATTATATTTTGAAATGTAAATCACTGGCGAGCATGTTTTAACAGGTGATATATGAACGGGGGCAACCATCAGTTTTTCAGGTATGCTGAAAACGAATATCGCTAGGAAAATTAGCACAGACAGACTGACTACTAGTTTTGGAGCTAGTTTTATTAATGCGTGTATTTTGAAATGTAAATCACTGGCGACCATGTTTGAACAGGCAGCATATGACAGGGGGCAACCCTCAGTGTGTTCAGGTATGCTGAAAACGAATATCGCAAGGAAAATCAGCACAGACTGACTATAGATTCACCATCAAAGTAGTGAAATATTTTTTTTATTTTATAAAGGAATCACTACTTATCAAGCCCCAGAGGCCACTCGAGGATAAGGGTTAGAGTGTGTACAGTAGTCAATGGACAATATCATAGTAATCGTTAGAAGTGTAAATTTGGTAAATTGGATTATTTAAGAGGAACGGCTCATCAAGAACTTATTTACATTGGACTTGAAGAAGACGAAATAAAAATATAAAGTTGAAAGAACTATCATTTTAATGATGCCCTTCAAATCGTAAACTGCCCGTTTACATTTTTTTACAGTTTTCGAAGATAATAAAAAGTGTAAAAGAAAGCAAACCTTTAGAATCCTAAAAAGATCTCCCGGGAGCATTTTTGCAACATGAAAAATATACAAACCAAAATAAAGAGAGGAGGCAACCCTACTCAAAAATATGGTTTATTACATCGCCTAAAAAAAGAAGAAGAATCGGGGGCTCCGTGGGGAAGTAAATTGTTTTCTTTTTTCTAACTTGGTTTTAAAAAGTTTTTATTGCTAACATTTATTTT
Source organism: Euprymna scolopes (assembly GCF_053919585.1). Taxonomy (NCBI): domain Eukaryota; kingdom Metazoa; phylum Mollusca; class Cephalopoda; order Sepiida; family Sepiolidae; genus Euprymna; species Euprymna scolopes. The sequence goes on along the minus strand of NC_136527.1, from coordinate 129,513,477 downwards.
CATGAACTCTAACCACACCTCACAACCCTAATCCAGCCGGTCGGGGAAAAACGTTTTTATTTTTTTAAATTTTGGTGAATACGACAACACACATACGAACGCATGTACACTCATACATACACACACACACGCACGCACACATAAGCATATCGCTTGTCACCAAGCTAAAGAAGAGAGAGAGAGAGAGTGGGGGAAGGAGAGACAGGATCGTACGTGCCGGGGTCAAACAGAAGTTAAATGAAATCGATTATAAATCGCTCGACAAAGTTGTGTCTGAACTTTTTATTCTATGAAACTTAAGATTAATAAAACGAAATAATCGTGACCCGTGGAAATTTCATGGCGAATATTTCGCATTCAAGAGAACAAAACGAAAAAATAGTGAACAAATAAATATATAAGAAAATGAATGTTACCAAAGGCAAGATAAGTTACTCTTCTACCTACCTAGATCATATTTGTTGTTTTAACTTATTTTAAAACGTTTATTTAACACAAACAAAAGTAGCGCACGGTTTTAAGTTAGAACAATAAAGAAGTGTCTGACATTTTACAGACATCTTGTGAGACTCGATAATCGCTCCAAACTCGAAAATTAAGCAAAATACTGGTAGGAACACATCCAATAAATGTTAGCAAACGTTCGAACATGTTTTCTTTTTCACATTAGCGAAACACTTATCAGAGAAAAAGCGAAAATGAGAAGCAAACACTAATGAAGAAGTCGGTTTTTATCGTTGAGCACAAAAAAAAAAAAAAAAGAGTATCTAATCTAATAGGCGTCGTGCGTGCTATAGGTCAATCTCCAACGTCTGTCCCATCGCCTCAGTGCTGCATCCCTGTTTACAAGTACTTTAATGGGATGTGCTCTCATGAACCCATAGCACTTATACCAGTGCCCGGAAAACTTGTCCCGGGAAAACTCGTCTCCGGAAAAACCGTACCCGGAAAACTAGAACCGTCAGTTTGTTCAGGTATGCTGAAAACGAATATCGCAAGGAAAATTAGCAGAGAAAAATAGTCTTGGAGCTAGTTTTATTAATGCGTGTATTGTGAAATGTAAATCACTGGCGACCATGTTTGAACAGGCGGCATATGAAAGGGGCAAAACCTCAGTTTGTTCAGGTATGCTGAAAACGAATATCGCAAGGAAAATTAGCACAGACAGACGAATAGTTTTCGAGATATTAATGCGTGTATTTTGAAATGTAAATCACTGGCGACCATGTTTGAGCAGGCGGTGTATGAAAGGGGCCAACCCTCAGTGTGTTCAGGTATGCTGAAAACGAATATCGCAAGGAAAATTAGCAGAGACAAATAGTTTTGGAGCTAGTCTTATTAATGCGTGTATTTGGAAATGTAAATCACTGGCGACCATGTTTGAACAGTTTGAACAGGCGGCGTATGAAAGGGGCCAACCCTCAGCTTGTTCAGGTATGCTGAAAACGAATATCTCAGCAGAACTTAAAACACTTGTTCAGGTAGGTAGAAGAGTAACTTATCTTGCCTTTTGGTAACATTTATATATTATATATTTGTTTTGTATTTTTTTTTTTTTTAACTTTTACGCTTTGTTGTCTTAACTCCGAAGGATTAACCTTAGAATTTCCACAGGTCTCCTTAGTTAAAACGAATTATTTCGCAGTTCACATTGGCGTGAAATAAACAAATCTGACTGATACAGGATTTGCCATTTCCGGTTGTCGCCGCCGCAACGCTCTTATATTTACAATCGAAAGCGTCGGCGAGTTCGTTCGTCGCTGTGTGTGTAGGAGTGGGGGCAAAGTTGTAACATTCAATACATAAAATCAACAGCTTTAATTTCTATGAATCGTCATTCGCGTATCGAGTGTCGGCGTTCTTGTCTCGAACTAAGTTGAGTTGGAAATGGATTTCTGCACGTGCATGGCTGGACGATAAGAATAACAATACAAACAACAATACTTATTATCTTCAAGTCTCTTCTTAAAGGGGCATTCGGCTACGAAGTTACAACTAGCTAATCGACACGCGACACTGTCAATGAGTTATGCGAAGCAGACGGACTGTTCCGCTGTATCAAAGTTATTAAGTGTGGTTAGACTGAAACTCATTAAAGCCAGTAATCTAAGTTTCAACTAGCTAATAGACATTCGGCACTTTCAATGAGTTATGCGATCACCGCCACTTGTCCAAAAACGGACTGTTCCGCTGTATCACAGTTATTAAGGGTGGTTAGAGTGTGACTCATCAGAGCCAGTAACCTAACTTACAACTAGCTAGTCAACATTCGACACTGTCATTGAGTTATGCGATACACTGCTAATTGTCCAGAGACGGACTGTTCTACTGTATCACAGTTGTAAAGGGTGGGTAGACTAAAACTCATAAGAGCCAGTAATCTAATTTACAACTAGCTTATCGACAGTAGACACTTTCACTGAGTTTACGTGTGTGTGTGTCTTTTTATGTGTGTGTGTGTGTGTGCTTCGTTAACATTCGGACTGTCCATTTTAAAATCGTTTGGGTATGCTGAAAACGAATATCGCAAGGCACAGACAAATAGTTTTCGAAATACTAATGCGTATATTTCGAGATACTAATGCGTATATTTTGAAATGTAAATCACTGGCGGTCATGTTTGAACAGGCGGCATATGAAAGGGGCCAACCTTCAGTTTGTTCAGGTATGCTGAAAACGAATATCGCAAGGAAAATGAGCAGAGACAAATAGTTTTGGAGCTAGTTTTATTAATGCGTGTATTTTGAAATGTAAATCACGGCGACCATGTTTGAACAGGCAGCATATGAAAGGGGCCAACCCTCAGTTTGTTCAGGTATGCTGAAAACGAATATCGCAAGGAAAATTAGCACAGACAGACGAATAGTTTTAGAGATAGTAATGCGTGTGTTTTGAAATGTAAATCACTGGCGACCATGTCAGAACAGGCGGCATATGAAAGGGGCCAACCATCAGTTTGTTTAGGTATGCTGAAAACGAATATCGCAAGGGAAATCAGCACAGACTGACTATAGACTCACCATCAAAGTATTGAAATATTTTTTTATTTTATAAAGGAATCACTACTTATCAAGCCCCAGAGGCCACTCGAGGATAAGGCTTAAAGTGTGTACAGTAGTCAATGGACAATATCATAGTAATCGTTAGAAGTGTACATTTGGTAAATTGGATTATTTATAAGGGGCGGCTTATCAAGAACTTGTTTACATTGGACTTGAAGACGACGTAATAAAAATATAAAGTTGCAAGAACTAGCGAAAAATATCATTTTAACGATGCATTTCAAATCGTAAACTGCCTGCTTACATTTTTTTACCTTTTTCGAAGATAATAAAAAGTGTAAAAAAAAGCAAACCTTTAGAATCCTAAAAAGATCTCCCGGGAGCATTTTTGCAACATGAAAAATATACAAACCAAAATAAAGAGAGGAGGCAACCCTGCTCAAAAATATGGTTTATTACATCGCCTAAAAAAAGAAGAAGAATCGGGGGCTCCGTGGGGAAGTAAATTGTTTTCTTTTTTCTAACTTGGTTTTAAAAAGTTTTTATTGCTAACATTTATTTTTATGAACTCTAACCACACCTCACAACCCTAAACCGGCCAGTCGGGGAAAAAAGTTTTTATTTTTTTAAATTTTGGTGAATACGACAACACACATACGCACGCATGTACACACATACACACACACGCACGCACGCACACATAAGCATATCGCTTGTCACCAAGCTAAAGAAGAGAGAGAGAGAGTGGGGGAAGGAGAGAAAGGATCGTACGTGCCGGGGTCAAACAGAAGTTAAATGAAATCGATTATAAATCGCTCGACAAAGTTGTGTCTGAACTTTTTATTCTATGAAACTTAAGATTAATAAAACGAAATAATCGTGGCCCGTGGAAATTTCATGGCGAATATTTCGCATTCAAGAGAACAAAACGAAAAAGTAGTGAATAAATAAATATATAAGAAAATGAATGTTACCAAAGGCAAGATAAGTTACTCTGCTACCTACCTAGATCACATTTTTGTTGTTTTAACTTATTTTAAAACGTTTATTCAACACAAACAAAAGTAGCGCACGGTTTTAAGTTAGAACAATAAAGAAGTGTCTGACATTTTACAGACATCTTGTGAGACTCGATAATCGCTCCAAACTCGAAAATTAAGCAAAATACTGGTAGGAACACATCCAATAAATGTCAGCAAACGTTCGAACATGTTTTCTTTTTCACATTAGCGAAACACTTATCAGAGAAAAAGCGAAAATGAGAAGCAAACACAAATGAAGAAGTCGGTTTTTATCGTTGAGCACAAAAACAACAAAAAAAAGAGTATCTAATCTAATAGTTCTATAGGTGCGTGCTATAGGTCAATCTCCAACGTCTGTCCCATCGCCTCAGTGTTGCATCCCTGTTTACAAGTACTTTAATGGGATGTGCTCTCATGAACCCATAGCACTTATACCAGTGCCCGGAAAACTTGTCCCGGGAAAACTCGTCTCTGGAAAAATCGTACCTGGAAAACTCGAACCGTTCAGTTTGTTCAGGTATGCTGAAAACGAATATCGCAAGGAAAATCAGCACAGACTGACTATAGACTCACCATCAAAGTATTGAAATATTTTTTTATTTTATAAAGGAATCACTACTTATCAAGCCCCAGAGGCCACTCGAGGATAAGGCTTAAAGTGTGTACAGTAGTCAATGGACAATATCATAGTAATCGTTAGAAGTGTACATTTGGTAAATTGGATTATTTATAAGGGGCGGCTTATCAAGAACTTGTTTACATTGAACTTGAAGACGACGTAATAAAAATATAAAGTTGCAAGAACTAGCGAAAAATATCATTTTAACGATGCATTTCAAATCGTAAACTGCCTGCTTACATTTTTTTTACATTTTTCGAAGATAATAAAAAGTGTAAAAAAAAGCAAACCTTTAGAATCCTAAAAAGATCTCCCGGGAGCATTTTTGCAACATGAAAAATATACAAACCAAAATAAAGAGAGGAGGCAACCCTGCTCAAAAATATGGTTTATTACATCGCCTAAAAAAAGAAGAAGAATCGGGGGCTCCGTGGGGAAGTAAATTGTTTTCTTTTTTCTAACTTGGTTTTAAAAAGCTTTTATTGCTAACATTTATTTTCATGAACTCTAACCACACCTCACAACCCTAAACCGGCCGGTCGGGGAAAAAAGTTTTTATTTTTTTAAATTTTGGTGAATACGACAACACACATACGCACGCATGTACACACATACACACACACGCACGCACGCACACATAAGCATATCGCTTGTCACCAAGCTAAAGAAGAGAGAGAGAGAGAGTGGGGGAAGGAGAGAAAGGATCGTACGTGCCGGGGTCAAACAGAAGTTAAATGAAATCGATTATAAATCGCTCGACAAAGTTGTGTCTGAACTTTTTATTCTATGAAACTAAAGATTAATAAAACGAAATAATCGTGGCCCGTGGAAATTTCATGGCGAATATTTCGCATTCAAGAGAACAAAACGAAAAAGTAGTGAATAAATAAATATATAAGAAAATGAATGTTACCAAAGGCAAGATAAGTTACTCTGCTACCTACCTAGATCACATTTTTGTTGTTTTAACTTATTTTAAAACGTTTATTCAACACAAACAAAAGTAGCGCACGGTTTTAAGTTAGAACAATAAAGAAGTGTCTGACATTTTACAGACATCTTGTGAGACTCGATAATCGCTCCAAACTCGAAAATTAAGCAAAATACTGGTAGGAACACATCCAATAAATGTCAGCAAACGTTCGAACATGTTTTCTTTTTCACATTAGCGAAACACTTATCAGAGAAAAAGCGAAAATGAGAAGCAAACACAAATGAAGAAGTCGGTTTTTATCGTTGAGCACAAAAACAACAAAAAAAAGAGTATCTAATCTAATAGACCCCGTGCGTGCTATAGGTCAATCTCCAACGTCTGTCCCATCGCCTCAGTGTTGCATCCCTGTTTACAAGTACTTTAATGGGATGTGCTCTCATGAACCCATAGCACTTATACCAGTGCCCGGAAAACTTGTCCCGGGAAAACTCGTCTCTGGAAAAATCGTACCTGGAAAACTCGAACCGTTCAGTTTGTTCAGGTATGCTGAAAACGAATATCGCAAGGAAAATCAGCACAGACTGACTATAGACTCACCATCAAAGTATTGAAATATTTTTTTTATTTTATAAAGGAATCACTACTTATCAAGCCCCAGAGGCCACTCGAGGATAAGGCTTAAAGTGTGTACAGTAGTCAATGGACAATATCATAGTAATCGTTAGAAGTGTACATTTGGTAAATTGGATTATTTATAAGGGGCGGCTTATCAAGAACTTGTTTACATTGGACTTGAAGACGACGTAATAAAAATATAAAGTTGCAAGAACTAGCGAAAAATATCATTTTAACGATGCATTTCAAATCGTAAACTGCCTGCTTACATTTTTTTTACATTTTTCGAAGATAATAAAAAGTGTAAAAAAAAGCAAACCTTTAGAATCCTAAAAAGATCTCCCGGGAGCATTTTTGCAACATGAAAAATATACAAACCAAAATAAAGAGAGGAGGCAACCCTGCTCAAAAATATGGTTTATTACATCGCCTAAAAAAAGAAGAAGAATCGGGGGCTCCGTTGGGAAGTAAATTGTTTTCTTTTTTCTAACTTGGTTTTAAAAAGTTTTTATTGCTAACATTTATTTTCATGAACTCTAACCACACCTCACAAACCTCATCCGGCCGGTCGGGGAAAAAAGTTTTTATTTTTTTAAATTTTGGTGAATACGACAACACACATACGCACGCATGTACACACATACACACACACGCACGCACGCACACATAAGCATATCGCTTGTCACCAAGCTAAAGAAGAGAGAGAGAGAGTGGGGGAAGGAGAGAAAGGATCGTACGTGCCGGGGTCAAACAGAAGTTAAATGAAATCGATTATAAATCGCTCGACAAAGTTGTGTCTGAACTTTTTATTCTATGAAACTTAAGATTAATAAAACGAAATAATCGTGGCCCGTGGAAATTTCATGGCGAATATTTCGCATTCGAGAGAACAAAACGAAAAAGTAGTGAATAAATAAATATATAAGAAAATGAATGTTACCAAAGGCAAGATAAGTTACTCTGCTACCTACCTAGATCACATTTTTGTTGTTTTAACTTATTTTAAAACGTTTATTCAACACAAACAAAAGTAGCGCACGGTTTTAAGTTAGAACAATAAAGAAGTGTCTGACATTTTACAGACATCTTGTGAGACTCGATAATCGCTCCAAACTCGAAAATTAAGCAAAATACTGGTAGGAACACATCCAATAAATGTCAGCAAACGTTCGAACATGTTTTCTTTTTCACATTAGCGAAACACTTATCAGAGAAAAAGCGAAAATGAGAAGCAAACACAAATGAAGAAGTCGGTTTTTATCGTTGAGCACAAAAACAACAAAAAAAAGAGTATCTAATCTAATAGGCCCCGTGCGTGCTATAGGTCAATCTCCAACGTCTGTCCCATCGCCTCAGTGTTGCATCCCTGTTTACAAGTACTTTAATGGGATGTGCTCTCATGAACCCATAGCACTTATACCAGTGCCCGGAAAACTTGTCCCGGGAAAACTCGTCTCTGGAAAAATCGTACCTGGAAAACTCGAACCGTTCAGTTTGTTCAGGTATGCTGAAAACGAATATCGCAAGGAAAATCAGCACAGACTGACTATAGACTCACCATCAAAGTATTGAAATATTTTTTTATTTTATAAAGGAATCACTACTTATCAAGCCCCAGAGGCCACTCGAGGATAAGGCTTAAAGTGTGTACAGTAGTCAATGGACAATATCATAGTAATCGTTAGAAGTGTACATTTGGTAAATTGGATTATTTATAAGGGGCGGCTTATCAAGAACTTGTTTACATTGGACTTGAAGACGACGTAATAAAAATATAAAGTTGCAAGAACTAGCGAAAAATATCATTTTAACGATGCATTTCAAATCGTAAACTGCCTGCTTACATTTTTTTTACATTTTTCGAAGATAATAAAAAGTGTAAAAAAAAGCAAACCTTTAGAATCCTAAAAAGATCTCCCGGGAGCATTTTTGCAACATGAAAAATATACAAACCAAAATAAAGAGAGGAGGCAACCCTGCTCAAAAATATGGTTTATTACATCGCCTAAAAAAAGAAGAAGAATCGGGGGCTCCGTTGGGAAGTAAATTGTTTTCTTTTTTCTAACTTGGTTTTAAAAAGTTTTTATTGCTAACATTTATTTTCATGAACTCTAACCACACCTCACAAACCTCATCCGGCCGGTCGGGGAAAAAAGTTTTTATTTTTTTAAATTTTGGTGAATACGACAACACACATACGCACGCATGTACACACATACACACACACGCACGCACGCACACATAAGCATATCGCTTGTCACCAAGCTAAAGAAGAGAGAGAGAGAGTGGGGGAAGGAGAGAAAGGATCGTACGTGCCGGGGTCAAACAGAAGTTAAATGAAATCGATTATAAATCGCTCGACAAAGTTGTGTCTGAACTTTTTATTCTATGAAACTTAAGATTAATAAAACGAAATAATCGTGGCCCGTGGAAATTTCATGGCGAATATTTCGCATTCAAGAGAACAAAACGAAAAAGTAGTGAATAAATAAATATATAAGAAAATGAATGTTACCAAAGGCAAGATAAGTTACTCTGCTACCTACCTAGATCACATTTTTGTTGTTTTAACTTATTTTAAAACGTTTATTCAACACAAACAAAAGTAGCGCACGGTTTTAAGTTAGAACAATAAAGAAGTGTCTGACATTTTACAGACATCTTGTGAGACTCGATAATCGCTCCAAACTCGAAAATTAAGCAAAATACTGGTAGGAACACATCCAATAAATGTCAGCAAACGTTCGAACATGTTTTCTTTTTCACATTAGCGAAACACTTATCAGAGAAAAAGCGAAAATGAGAAGCAAACACAAATGAAGAAGTCGGTTTTTATCGTTGAGCACAAAAACAACAAAAAAAAGAGTATCTAATCTAATAGGCCCCGTGCGTGCTATAGGTCAATCTCCAACGTCTGTCCCATCGCCTCAGTGTTGCATCCCTGTTTACAAGTACTTTAATGGGATGTGCTCTCATGAACCCATCGCACTTATACCAGTGCCCGAAAAACTTGTCCCGGGAAAACTCGTCTCTGGAAAAATCGTACCTGGAAAACTCGAACCGTTCAGTTTGTTCAGGTATGCTGAAAACGAATATCGCAAGGAAAATCAGCACAGACTGACTATAGACTCACCATCAAAGTATTGAAATATTTTTTTATTTTATAAAGGAATCACTACTTATCAAGCCCCAGAGGCCACTCGAGGATAAGGCTTAAAGTGTGTACAGTAGTCAATGGACAATATCATAGTAATCGTTAGAAGTGTACATTTGGTAAATTGGATTATTTATAAGGGGCGGCTTATCAAGAACTTGTTTACATTGGACTTGAAGACGACGTAATAAAAATATAAAGTTGCAAGAACTAGCGAAAAATATCATTTTAACGATGCATTTCAAATCGTAAACTGCCTGCTTACATTTTTTTTACATTTTTCGAAGATAATAAAAAGTGTAAAAAAAAGCAAACCTTTAGAATCCTAAAAAGATCTCCCGGGAGCATTTTTGCAACATGAAAAATATACAAACCAAAATAAAGAGAGGAGGCAACCCTGCTCAAAAATATGGTTTATTACATCGCCTAAAAAAAGAAGAAGAATCGGGGGCTCCGTGGGGAAGTAAATTGTTTTCTTTTTTCTAACTTGGTTTTAAAAAGCTTTTATTGCTAACATTTATTTTCATGAACTCTAACCACACCTCACAACCCTAAACCGGCCGGTCGGGGAAAAAAGTTTTTATTTTTTTAAATTTTGGTGAATACGACAACACACATACGCACGCATGTACACACATACACACACGCGCACGCACGCACACATAAGCATATCGCTTGTCACCAAGCTAAAGAAGAGAGAGAGAGAGAGTGGGGGAAGGAGAGAAAGGATCGTACGTGCCGGGGTCAAACAGAAGTTAAATGAAATCGATTATAAATCGCTCGACAAAGTTGTGTCTGAACTTTTTATTCTATGAAACTAAAGATTAATAAAACGAAATAATCGTGGCCCGTGGAAATTTCATGGCGAATATTTCGCATTCAAGAGAACAAAACGAAAAAGTAGTGAATAAATAAATATATAAGAAAATGAATGTTACCAAAGGCAAGATAAGTTACTCTGCTACCTACCTAGATCACATTTTTGTTGTTTTAACTTATTTTAAAACGTTTATTCAACACAAACAAAAGTAGCGCACGGTTTTAAGTTAGAACAATAAAGAAGTGTCTGACATTTTACAGACATCTTGTGAGACTCGATAATCGCTCCAAACTCGAAAATTAAGCAAAATACTGGTAGGAACACATCCAATAAATGTCAGCAAACGTTCGAACATGTTTTCTTTTTCACATTAGCGAAACACTTATCAGAGAAAAAGCGAAAATGAGAAGCAAACACAAATGAAGAAGTCGGTTTTTATCGTTGAGCACAAAAACAACAAAAAAAAGAGTATCTAATCTAATAGACCCCGTGCGTGCTATAGGTCAATCTCCAACGTCTGTCCCATCGCCTCAGTGTTGCATCCCTGTTTACAAGTACTTTAATGGGATGTGCTCTCATGAACCCATAGCACTTATACCAGTGCCCGGAAAACTTGTCCCGGGAAAACTCGTCTCTGGAAAAATCGTACCTGGAAAACTCGAACCGTTCAGTTTGTTCAGGTATGCTGAAAACGAATATCGCAAGGAAAATCAGCACAGACTGACTATAGACTCACCATCAAAGTATTGAAATATTTTTTTTATTTTATAAAGGAATCACTACTTATCAAGCCCCAGAGGCCACTCGAGGATAAGGCTTAAAGTGTGTACAGTAGTCAATGGACAATATCATAGTAATCGTTAGAAGTGTACATTTGGTAAATTGGATTATTTATAAGGGGCGGCTTATCAAGAACTTGTTTACATTGGACTTGAAGACGACGTAATAAAAATATAAAGTTGCAAGAACTAGCGAAAAATATCATTTTAACGATGCATTTCAAATCGTAAACTGCCTGCTTACATTTTTTTTACATTTTTCGAAGATAATAAAAAGTGTAAAAAAAAGCAAACCTTTAGAATCCTAAAAAGATCTCCCGGGAGCATTTTTGCAACATGAAAAATATACAAACCAAAATAAAGAGAGGAGGCAACCCTGCTCAAAAATATGGTTTATTACATCGCCTAAAAAAAGAAGAAGAATCGGGGGCTCCGTTGGGAAGTAAATTGTTTTCTTTTTTCTAACTTGGTTTTAAAAAGTTTTTATTGCTAACATTTATTTTCATGAACTCTAACCACACCTCACAAACCTCATCCGGCCGGTCGGGGAAAAAAGTTTCTATTTTTTTAAATTTTGGTGAATACGACAACACACATACGCACGCATGTACACACATACACACACACGCACGCACGCACACATAAGCATATCGCTTGTCACCAAGCTAAAGAAGAGAGAGAGAGAGTGGGGGAAGGAGAGAAAGGATCGTACGTGCCGGGGTCAAACAGAAGTTAAATGAAATCGATTATAAATCGCTCGACAAAGTTGTGTCTGAACTTTTTATTCTATGAAACTTAAGATTAATAAAACGAAATAATCGTGGCCCGTGGAAATTTCATGGCGAATATTTCGCATTCAAGAGAACAAAACGAAAAAGTAGTGAATAAATAAATATATAAGAAAATGAATGTTACCAAAGGCAAGATAAGTTACTCTGCTACCTACCTAGATCACATTTTTGTTGTTTTAACTTATTTTAAAACGTTTATTCAACACAAACAAAAGTAGCGCACGGTTTTAAGTTAGAACAATAAAGAAGTGTCTGACATTTTACAGACATCTTGTGAGACTCGATAATCGCTCCAAACTCGAAAATTAAGCAAAATACTGGTAGGAACACATCCAATAAATGTCAGCAAACGTTCGAACATGTTTTCTTTTTCACATTAGCGAAACACTTATCAGAGAAAAAGCGAAAATGAGAAGCAAACACAAATGAAGAAGTCGGTTTTTATCGTTGAGCACAAAAACAACAAAAAAAAGAGTATCTAATCTAATAGGCCCCGTGCGTGCTATAGGTCAATCTCCAACGTCTGTCCCATCGCCTCAGTGTTGCATCCCTGTTTACAAGTACTTTAATGGGATGTGCTCTCATGAACCCATAGCACTTATACCAGTGCCCGGAAAACTTGTCCCGGGAAAACTCGTCTCTGGAAAAATCGTACCTGGAAAACTCGAACCGTTCAGTTTGTTCAGGTATGCTGAAAACGAATATCGCAAGGAAAATCAGCACAGACTGACTATAGACTCACCATCAAAGTATTGAAATATTTTTTTATTTTATAAAGGAATCACTACTTATCAAGCCCCAGAGGCCACTCGAGGATAAGGCTTAAAGTGTGTACAGTAGTCAATGGACAATAGCATAGTAATCGTTAGAAGTGTACATTTGGTAAATTGGATTATTTATAAGGGGCGGCTTATCAAGAACTTGTTTACATTGGACTTGAAGACGACGTAATAAAAATATAAAGTTGCAAGAACTAGCGAAAAATATCATTTTAACGATGCATTTCAAATCGTAAACTGCCTGCTTACATTTTTTTTACATTTTTCGAAGATAATAAAAAGTGTAAAAAAAAGCAAACCTTTAGAATCCTAAAAAGATCTCCCGGGAGCATTTTTGCAACATGAAAAATATACAAACCAAAATAAAGAGAGGAGGCAACCCTGCTCAAAAATATGGTTTATTACATCGCCTAAAAAAAGAAGAAGAATCGGGGGCTCCGTGGAGAAGTAAATTGTTTTCTTTTTTCTAACTTGGTTTTAAAAAGCTTTTATTGCTAACATTTATTTTCATGAACTCTAACCACACCTCACAACCCTAAACCGGCCGGTCGGGGAAAAAAGTTTTTATTTTTTTAAATTTTGGTGAATACGACAACACACATACGCACGCATGTACACACATACACACACACGCACGCACGCACACATAAGCATATCGCTTGTCACCAAGCTAAAGAAGAGAGAGAGAGAGTGGGGGAAGGAGAGAAAGGATCGTACGTGCCGGGGTCAAACAGAAGTTAAATGAAATCGATTATAAATCGCTCGACAAAGTTGTGTCTGAACTTTTTATTCTATGAAACTTAAGATTAATAAAACGAAATAATCGTGGCCCGTGGAAATTTCATGGCGAATATTTCGCATTCAAGAGAACAAAACGAAAAAGTAGTGAATAAATAAATATATAAGAAAATGAATGTTACCAAAGGCAAGATAAGTTACTCTGCTACCTACCTAGATCACATTTTTGTTGTTTTAACTTATTTTAAAACGTTTATTCAACACAAACAAAAGTAGCGCACGGTTTTAAGTTAGAACAATAAAGAAGTGTCTGACATTTTACAGACATCTTGTGAGACTCGATAATCGCTCCAAACTCGAAAATTAAGCAAAATACTGGTAGGAACACATCCAATAAATGTCAGCAAACGTTCGAACATGTTTTCTTTTTCACATTAGCGAAACACTTATCAGAGAAAAAGCGAAAATGAGAAGCAAACACAAATGAAGAAGTCGGTTTTTATCGTTGAGCACAAAAACAACAAAAAAAAGAGTATCTAATCTAATAGGCCCCGTGCGTGCTATAGGTCAATCTCCAACGTCTGTCCCATCGCCTCAGTGTTGCATCCCTGTTTACAAGTACTTTAATGGGATGTGCTCTCATGAACCCATAGCACTTATACCAGTGCCCGGAAAACTTGTCCCGGGAAAACTCGTCTCTGGAAAAATCGTACCTGGAAAACTCGAACCGTTCAGTTTGTTCAGGTATGCTGAAAACGAATATCGCAAGGAAAATCAGCACAGACTGACTATAGACTCACCATCAAAGTATTGAAATATTTTTTTATTTTATAAAGGAATCACTACTTATCAAGCCCCAGAGGCCACTCGAGGATAAGGCTTAAAGTGTGTACAGTAGTCAATGGACAATATCATAGTAATCGTTAGAAGTGTACATTTGGTAAATTGGATTATTTATAAGGGGCGGCTTATCAAGAACTTGTTTACATTGGACTTGAAGACGACGTAATAAAAATATAAAGTTGCAAGAACTAGCGAAAAATATCATTTTAACGATGCATTTCAAATCGTAAACTGCCTGCTTACATTTTTTTTACATTTTTCGAAGATAATAAAAAGTGTAAAAAAAAGCAAACCTTTAGAATCCTAAAAAGATCTCCCGGGAGCATTTTTGCAACATGAAAAATATACAAACCAAAATAAAGAGAGGAGGCAACCCTGCTCAAAAATATGGTTTATTACATCGCCTAAAAAAAGAAGAAGAATCGGGGGCTCCGTTGGGAAGTAAATTGTTTTCTTTTTTCTAACTTGGTTTTAAAAAGTTTTTATTGCTAACATTTATTTTCATGAACTCTAACCACACCTCACAAACCTCATCCGGCCGGTCGGGGAAAAAAGTTTTTATTTTTTTAAATTTTGGTGAATACGACAACACACATACGCACGCATGTACACACATACACACACACGCACGCACGCACACATAAGCATATCGCTTGTCACCAAGCTAAAGAAGAGAGAGAGAGAGTGGGGGAAGGAGAGAAAGGATCGTACGTGCCGGGGTCAAACAGAAGTTAAATGAAATCGATTATAAATCGCTCGACAAAGTTGTGTCTGAACTTTTTATTCTATGAAACTTAAGATTAATAAAACGAAATAATCGTGGCCCGTGGAAATTTCATGGCGAATATTTCGCATTCAAGAGAACAAAACGAAAAAGTAGTGAATAAATAAATATATAAGAAAATGAATGTTACCAAAGGCAAGATAAGTTACTCTGCTACCTACCTAGATCACATTTTTGTTGTTTTAACTTATTTTAAAACGTTTATTCAACACAAACAAAAGTAGCGCACGGTTTTAAGTTAGAACAATAAAGAAGTGTCTGACATTTTACAGACATCTTGTGAGACTCGATAATCGCTCCAAACTCGAAAATTAAGCAAAATACTGGTAGGAACACATCCAATAAATGTCAGCAAACGTTCGAACATGTTTTCTTTTTCACATTAGCGAAACACTTATCAGAGAAAAAGCGAAAATGAGAAGCAAACACAAATGAAGAAGTCGGTTTTTATCGTTGAGCACAAAAACAACAAAAAAAAGAGTATCTAATCTAATAGGCCCCGTGCGTGCTATAGGTCAATCTCCAACGTCTGTCCCATCGCCTCAGTGTTGCATCCCTGTTTACAAGTACTTTAATGGGATGTGCTCTCATGAACCCATAGCACTTATACCAGTGCCCGAAAAACTTGTCCCGGGAAAACTCGTCTCTGGAAAAATCGTACCTGGAAAACTCGAACCGTTCAGTTTGTTCAGGTATGCTGAAAACGAATATCGCAAGGAAAATCAGCACAGACTGACTATAGACTCACCATCAAAGTATTGAAATATTTTTTTATTTTATAAAGGAATCACTACTTATCAAGCCCCAGAGGCCACTCGAGGATAAGGCTTAAAGTGTGTACAGTAGTCAATGGACAATATCATAGTAATCGTTAGAAGTGTACATTTGGTAAATTGGATTATTTATAAGGGGCGGCTTATCAAGAACTTGTTTACATTGGACTTGAAGACGACGTAATAAAAATATAAAGTTGCAAGAACTAGCGAAAAATATCATTTTAACGATGCATTTCAAATCGTAAACTGCCTGCTTACATTTTTTTTACATTTTTCGAAGATAATAAAAAGTGTAAAAAAAAGCAAACCTTTAGAATCCTAAAAAGATCTCCCGGGAGCATTTTTGCAACATGAAAAATATACAAACCAAAATAAAGAGAGGAGGCAACCCTGCTCAAAAATATGGTTTATTACATCGCCTAAAAAAAGAAGAAGAATCGGGGGCTCCGTGGGGAAGTAAATTGTTTTCTTTTTTCTAACTTGGTTTTAAAAAGCTTTTATTGCTAACATTTATTTTCATGAACTCTAACCACACCTCACAACCCTAAACCGGCCGGTCGGGGAAAAAAGTTTTTATTTTTTTAAATTTTGGTGAATACGACAACACACATACGCACGCATGTACACACATACACACACACGCACGCACGCACACATAAGCATATCGCTTGTCACCAAGCTAAAGAAGAGAGAGAGAGAGAGTGGGGGAAGGAGAGAAAGGATCGTACGTGCCGGGGTCAAACAGAAGTTAAATGAAATCGATTATAAATCGCTCGACAAAGTTGTGTCTGAACTTTTTATTCTATGAAACTAAAGATTAATAAAACGAAATAATCGTGGCCCGTGGAAATTTCATGGCGAATATTTCGCATTCAAGAGAACAAAACGAAAAAGTAGTGAATAAATAAATATATAAGAAAATGAATGTTACCAAAGGCAAGATAAGTTACTCTGCTACCTACCTAGATCACATTTTTGTTGTTTTAACTTATTTTAAAACGTTTATTCAACACAAACAAAAGTAGCGCACGGTTTTAAGTTAGAACAATAAAGAAGTGTCTGACATTTTACAGACATCTTGTGAGACTCGATAATCGCTCCAAACTCGAAAATTAAGCAAAATACTGGTAGGAACACATCCAATAAATGTCAGCAAACGTTCGAACATGTTTTCTTTTTCACATTAGCGAAACACTTATCAGAGAAAAAGCGAAAATGAGAAGCAAACACAAATGAAGAAGTCGGTTTTTATCGTTGAGCACAAAAACAACAAAAAAAAGAGTATCTAATCTAATAGGCCCCGTGCGTGCTATAGGTCAATCTCCAACGTCTGTCCCATCGCCTCAGTGTTGCATCCCTGTTTACAAGTACTTTGATGGGATGTGCTCTCATGAACCCATAGCACTTATACCAGTGCCCGGAAAACTTGTCCCGGGAAAACTCGTCTCTGGAAAAATCGTACCTGGAAAACTCGAACCGTTCAGTTTGTTCAGGTATGCTGAAAACGAATATCGCAAGGAAAATCAGCACAGACTGACTATAGACTCACCATCAAAGTATTGAAATATTTTTTT
Source organism: Euprymna scolopes (assembly GCF_053919585.1). NCBI lineage: Eukaryota > Metazoa > Mollusca > Cephalopoda > Sepiida > Sepiolidae > Euprymna > Euprymna scolopes. The sequence continues at coordinate 129,496,247 of NC_136527.1, read as the reverse complement.
TATTTTATAAAGGAATCACTACTTATCAAGCCCCAGAGGCCACTCGAGGATAAGGCTTAAAGTGTGTACAGTAGTCAATGGACAATATCATAGTAATCGTTAGAAGTGTACATTTGGTAAATTGGATTATTTATAAGGGGCGGCTTATCAAGAACTTGTTTACATTGGACTTGAAGACGACGTAATAAAAATATAAAGTTGCAAGAACTAGCGAAAAATATCATTTTAACGATGCATTTCAAATCGTAAACTGCCTGCTTACATTTTTTTTACATTTTTCGAAGATAATAAAAAGTGTAAAAAAAAGCAAACCTTTAGAATCCTAAAAAGATCTCCCGGGAGCATTTTTGCAACATGAAAAATATACAAACCAAAATAAAGAGAGGAGGCAACCCTGCTCAAAAATATGGTTTATTACATCGCCTAAAAAAAGAAGAAGAATCGGGGGCTCCGTGGGGAAGTAAATTGTTTTCTTTTTTCTAACTTGGTTTTAAAAAGCTTTTATTGCTAACATTTATTTTCATGAACTCTAACCACACCTCACAACCCTAAACCGGCCGGTCGGGGAAAAAAGTTTTTATTTTTTTAAATTTTGGTGAATACGACAACACACATACGCACGCATGTACACACATACACACACACGCACGCACGCACACATAAGCATATCGCTTGTCACCAAGCTAAAGAAGAGAGAGAGAGAGAGTGGGGGAAGGAGAGAAAGGATCGTACGTGCCGGGGTCAAACAGAAGTTAAATGAAATCGATTATAAATCGCTCGACAAAGTTGTGTCTGAACTTTTTATTCTATGAAACTAAAGATTAATAAAACGAAATAATCGTGGCCCGTGGAAATTTCATGGCGAATATTTCGCATTCAAGAGAACAAAACGAAAAAGTAGTGAATAAATAAATATATAAGAAAATGAATGTTACCAAAGGCAAGATAAGTTACTCTGCTACCTACCTAGATCACATTTTTGTTGTTTTAACTTATTTTAAAACGTTTATTCAACACAAACAAAAGTAGCGCACGGTTTTAAGTTAGAACAATAAAGAAGTGTCTGACATTTTACAGACATCTTGTGAGACTCGATAATCGCTCCAAACTCGAAAATTAAGCAAAATACTGGTAGGAACACATCCAATAAATGTCAGCAAACGTTCGAACATGTTTTCTTTTTCACATTAGCGAAACACTTATCAGAGAAAAAGCGAAAATGAGAAGCAAACACAAATGAAGAAGTCGGTTTTTATCGTTGAGCACAAAAACAACAAAAAAAAGAGTATCTAATCTAATAGACCCCGTGCGTGCTATAGGTCAATCTCCAACGTCTGTCCCATCGCCTCAGTGTTGCATCCCTGTTTACAAGTACTTTAATGGGATGTGCTCTCATGAACCCATAGCACTTATACCAGTGCCCGGAAAACTTGTCCCGGGAAAACTCGTCTCTGGAAAAATCGTACCTGGAAAACTCGAACCGTTCAGTTTGTTCAGGTATGCTGAAAACGAATATCGCAAGGAAAATCAGCACAGACTGACTATAGACTCACCATCAAAGTATTGAAATATTTTTTTTATTTTATAAAGGAATCACTACTTATCAAGCCCCAGAGGCCACTCGAGGATAAGGCTTAAAGTGTGTACAGTAGTCAATGGACAATATCATAGTAATCGTTAGAAGTGTACATTTGGTAAATTGGATTATTTATAAGGGGCGGCTTATCAAGAACTTGTTTACATTGGACTTGAAGACGACGTAATAAAAATATAAAGTTGCAAGAACTAGCGAAAAATATCATTTTAACGATGCATTTCAAATCGTAAACTGCCTGCTTACATTTTTTTTACATTTTTCGAAGATAATAAAAAGTGTAAAAAAAAGCAAACCTTTAGAATCCTAAAAAGATCTCCCGGGAGCATTTTTGCAACATGAAAAATATACAAACCAAAATAAAGAGAGGAGGCAACCCTGCTCAAAAATATGGTTTATTACATCGCCTAAAAAAAGAAGAAGAATCGGGGGCTCCGTTGGGAAGTAAATTGTTTTCTTTTTTCTAACTTGGTTTTAAAAAGTTTTTATTGCTAACATTTATTTTCATGAACTCTAACCACACCTCACAAACCTCATCCGGCCGGTCGGGGAAAAAAGTTTTTATTTTTTTAAATTTTGGTGAATACGACAACACACATACGCACGCATGTACACACATACACACACACGCACGCACGCACACATAAGCATATCGCTTGTCACCAAGCTAAAGAAGAGAGAGAGAGAGAGTGGGGGAAGGAGAGAAAGGATCGTACGTGCCGGGGTCAAACAGAAGTTAAATGAAATCGATTATAAATCGCTCGACAAAGTTGTGTCTGAACTTTTTATTCTATGAAACTTAAGATTAATAAAACGAAATAATCGTGGCCCGTGGAAATTTCATGGCGAATATTTCGCATTCAAGAGAACAAAACGAAAAAGTAGTGAATAAATAAATATATAAGAAAATGAATGTTACCAAAGGCAAGATAAGTTACTCTGCTACCTACCTAGATCACATTTTTGTTGTTTTAACTTATTTTAAAACGTTTATTCAACACAAACAAAAGTAGCGCACGGTTTTAAGTTAGAACAATAAAGAAGTGTCTGACATTTTACAGACATCTTGTGAGACTCGATAATCGCTCCAAACTCGAAAATTAAGCAAAATACTGGTAGGAACACATCCAATAAATGTCAGCAAACGTTCGAACATGTTTTCTTTTTCACATTAGCGAAACACTTATCAGAGAAAAAGCGAAAATGAGAAGCAAACACAAATGAAGAAGTCGGTTTTTATCGTTGAGCAGTTTGTTCAGATATGCTGAAAACGAATATCGCAAGGAAAATTAGCACAGACAGACAGACAAATCGTTTTCGAGATATTAATGCGTGTATTTTGAAATGTAAAGTAAAAAAGATGGCCCATCAAGCCAGAAATAAATTAATGACAGTTTAAAGGCTTCAAAATCGCTTTCGAATTGACTATGACATGATCGTGATTTTCTCATAAAATTCAACATCAACTGTCGATTTATTCGTCGCATTAACTCGCATCCTAGACTTGATTTAACCCGTGAGTGTCGACTCATAAATCAATCGAAATATAAATATAGAAAAAAAATTATTAGGATTATTTTTTATTAATAGTAAATTACTGTTTCTTAAATTTCAAATCTATATAAAAACACGAACTTAATTTCAAATCTATATAAAAACACGAACTTAATTTTCCGTTTCAGCGTATATTTTGTAAATTTAAATCCAGCCGAGAATGGTTTATGTAAGATGACTAAACCTCCCCCCCCCTCTCTCTCTCTCTCTCTCTTTAGCTTCTCCGTGCCCCTGTCACTAAGTATGTGTATATATATATACTTATATATATATATATATATATGGAGAGAGAGAGAGAGAGAGAGAGAGAGAGAGAATATGTGCTTCCACATCAAAGAGGGGCAGGAGCATAAACAGAGACAGATGCACACACTCTAACACACTCGCATAAAAACACACATACAGAAAACACACACATACATACGCACTTGGATAAACACACACACACACTCGCATAAACACACACATACACGAACACACACGTACACACAAATACTCAAACACACCAACACCAACACAAATCAACTTTCCGTTAAAAGCTGTCATGAGGTGGCAGGGGTGGGTGTCATAAGTGTCAATCGAATTTGAAAGTTTGTTAACGAAATGGATTTATTTCAACTTCGTTTGACACGTGCCAATTCTCCTGCCCTTCACCCACCCCTCTACCTGCCTCTCTCTTTACTAAGACTTTTCGGGTTGGGGTCTGGGGTAGGGCGTAAAAATAACCGTTTTTTTTTTCGTTATTAAATTGTAATTTTAAAAAATTGAATCATTACCTTAAAAGTTAAGAAAGCCATTCTTAATGTAGAGAGGGGCATGTTAACTATTCTGTACTTCCAGCCAATAATTTAATAAGCAAAAGATAGGATAAAATTGAATTTAACAAATATCGAAGAAGTTTTCTTTGATATTTTTTATTTTACAAGCTGCCCCAGCGTAGTATTATCTCCAATCTCTCCATGATAAAAACGGCTTTCTGAAAAAAAAAAATAAAAAAACACTCCCAAGAAAGCCGTTCTTAACATGGTAACAAATATCGAAGAAGTTTTCTTTGATATTTTTTATTTTACAAGCTGCCCCAGCGTAGTATTTTCTCCAATCTCTCCATGATAAAAACGGCTTTCTGAAAAAAAAAAAAAAAAAAACACTCCCAAGAAAGCCGTTCTTAACATGGAGAGATTGGAGGGGGTATTCCGGAAGTCGTTCTTAAAATGGGGAGAGGAGGGCGTTTTGTAACTATTCCGTACTTTAACCTAACAATTTAATAAAAAAAAACATCAAATGTTAAATAAAAATAAATAAAAATAAGATAAATAAAAAATAAATACCTACCTGCCTCTCTCTTTACTAAGACTTTTCGGTTGGGGTGTTTATGCTACGCTGGGGTAGGTCGTAAAAACAAATTTTTTTTTTTCGTTATTAAATTGTAATTTTTTAAGAAATCATTACCTTAAAAGTTAAGAAAGCCATTCTTAATGTAGAGAGGGGCATGTTAACTATTCTGTACTTTCAGCATGTTAACTATTCTGTACTTTCAGCCAATAATTTAATAAGATAGGATAAAATTGAATTTAACTTGAAATTTGTACCCAAAAATATCGAAGAAGTTTTCTTTGATATTTTTTATTTTACAAGCTGCCCCAGCGTAGTATTATCTCCAATCTCTCCATGATAAAAACGGCTTTCTGAAAAAAAAAAAACACTTCCAAGAAAGCCGTTCTTAACATGGAGAGATTGGAGATAATACTACGCTGGGGCAGCTTGTAAAATAAAAAATAAATTTCTGCTAATGATATATATATATCTATATCTATATCTATATCTATATATATATATATATATATATATATATATATATATATATATATATATATATATTAAGTAATGTGATTTATAATTTAAAAGTTTTTTATTTTATTGAATTAAAAAATAATTATATATATATATATATATATATATATATATATATATATATATATATATATATATAATTATTTTTTAATTTTTTTATAACTTTTCAAAGTTTCGGTTTCTCTCTCTCTCTCTCTCTCTTTCTCTCTCTCTCTCTCTCTCTCTCTCTATCTCTCTCTCTCTCGCTCGCTCGCTCTCGCGCACGCGCGCTTCTCCGTGTCCTTATATATAGACAGAGAGAGAGGGAAAAGGGGGGAGAGACCGAAAGAGACAGAGAATGTGTCTACGCTCCCCTCCAACATGCTTCAACGCCAACGACGCACAAACCCACATACACACACACTTGCATTAACACAAACATACAAATTTAACTCAGCACACACACTCACATAAACACATAAACACATACACACACACACACTCGCATAAAGGCACCAACACACACAAACACAAAGTATTACTCTGTGTGTGCGTGCGTGCGTGCGCGCATATCACGCCACATTCACTCTTCAACTAAACAAGTTTAAATCAACCAATGAAAAGGCAGCTAGGTAACACAAACTCCATAAAAGGTAAAAAGGTTGCATCATCGACTCGAATTGTTCGATTTTTCCCGGAAAAAGTTAACGGTTTTCACGGCGATGGTGAAATATAAAAAGAGGCCTAAAACGGGCTGTAAATTCAGTTTGGACCCTGGCAGCGAGATGAGTTCCGGAAGAATAGATGACCAGCCAGTCGACCCAGCTAAGCCGCCGCCCTGCCGCTCCTCAGTCGACCCAGCTAAGCCGCCGCCCTGCCGCTCCTCTGTCTACTTCTCTGATGTCAAAAAAAAAGGTATGTCCTTTCGTTTCAAAGTAGATGACGCATTTATTTCAGTTGTGTAAACTGCACAAGTGTTCAAATGAACGTTGTTAGTATGAGCACAGTTCATAAACACGTCGAATTTCTTTTCAAATTTCGACACTTGTGTAGTTTACACGATTTTAACGTTTAACGTCTTTTTATATTTTATTATACTGTTAGACAGCCAGCCAACAAATATTACCGTTTTTTTAATTTGTTAGGTGAAAGTATACATATAATATTATTTAAGGGAGGTCAATAAACTATAGAATTACCGTGACAATTGTGCAGTTTATAAACCGTGCTGTTCTTGGAAAAAAATATTAAAATTTAAATCTAAATTAACGTCTTTTTGTAAAATTTGTTAGGTGAAAGTATACATATAATATTATTTAAGGGCGGTCAATAAACTATAGAATTACCGTGACAATTGTGCAGTTTATAAACCGTGCTGTTCTGCTGTTCTGGGAAAAAATATTAAAATTTAAATCTAAATTAACGTCTGTTTTTGTTAATTTGTTAGGTGAAAGCATACATATAATATTATTTAAGGGCGGTCGATAAACTATAGAATTACCGTGACAATTGTGCAGTTTATAAACCGTGCTTTTGCTGGAAAATATATTTTAAATTTAAATCTAAATTAACGTCTTTTTTTTTTAATTTGTTAGGTGAAAGTATATATATAATATTATTTAAGGGTGGTCAATAAACTATAGAATTACCGTGACAATTGTGCAGTTTATAAACCGTGCTGTTCTGGGAAAAAAATATTAAAGTTTAAATCTAAATTAACGTCTTTTTTTAAAATTTGTTAGGTGAAAGCATACATATAATATTATTTAAGGGTGGTCGATAAACTATAGAATTACCGTGACAATTGTGCAGTTTATAAACCGTGCTTTTGCTGGAAAATATATTTTAAATTTAAATCTAAATTAACGTCTTTTTTTTTTAATTTGTTAGGTGAAAGCATACATATAATATTATTTAAGGGTGGTCAATAAACTATAGAATTACCGTGACAATTGTGCAGTTTATAAACCGTGCTGTTCTGGGAAAAAAATATTAAAGTTTAAATCTAAATTAACGTCTTTTTTTAAAATTTGTTAGGTGAAAGCATACATATAATATTATTTAAGGGTGGTCGATAAACTATAGAATTACCGTGACAATTGTGCAGTTTATAAACCGTGCTTTTGCTGGAAAATATATTTTAAATTTAAATCTAAATTAACGTCTTTTTTTTTTAATTTGTTAGGTGAAAGTATATATATAATATTATTTAAGGGCGGTCGATAAACTATAGAATTACCGTGACAATTGTGCAGTTTATAAACCGTGCTGTTCTGGGAAAAAATATTAAAATTTAAATCTAAATTAACGTCTGTTTTTTTTAATTTGTTAGGTGAAAGCATACATATAATATTATTTAAGGGCGGTCGATAAACTATAGAATTACCGTGACAATTGTGCAGTTTATAAACCGTACTGTTCTGGGAAAAAAATATTAAAATTTAAATCTAAATTAACGTCTTTTTTTAAAATTTGTTAGGTGAAAGCATACATATAATATTATTTAAGGGCGGTCAATAAACTATAGAATTACCGTGACAATTGTGCAGTTTATAAACCGTGCTTTTGCTGGAAAATATATTTTAAATTTAAATCTAAATTAACGTCTGTTTTTGTTAATTTGTTAGGTGAAAGCATACATATAATATTATTTAAGGGCGGTCGATAAACTATAGAATTACCGTGACAATTGTGCAGTTTATAAACCGTACTGTTCTGGGAAAAAAATATTAAAATTTAAATCTAAATTAACGTCTTTTTTTAAAATTTGTTAGGTGAAAGCATACATATAATATTATTTAAGGGAGGTCAATAAACTATAGAATTACCGTGACAATTGTGCAGTTTATAAACCGTGCTTTTGCTGGAAAATATATTTTAAATTTAAATCTAAATTAACGTCTGTTTTTGTTAATTTGTTAGGTGAAAGCATACATATAATATTATTTAAAGGCGGTCGATAAACTATAGAATTACCGTGACAATTGTGCAGTTTATAAACCGTGCTGTTCTGGGAAAAAAATATTAAAATTTAAATCTAAATTAACGTCTTTTTTTAAAATTTGTTAGGTGAAAGCATACGTATAATATTATTTAAGGGTGGTCGATAAACTATAGAATTACCGTGACAATTGTGCAGTTTATAAACCGTGCTTTTGCTGGAAAATATATTTTAAATTTAAATCTAAATTAACGTTTTTTTTTTTTCATTTGTTAGGTGAAAGCATACATATAATATTATTTAAGGGTGGTCAATAAACTATAGAATTACCGTGACAATTGTGCAGTTTATAAACCGTGCTTTTGCTGGTAAATATATTTTAAATTTAAATCTAAATTAACGTCTTTTTTTTTAATTTGTTAGGTGAAAGCATACATATAATATTATTTAAGAGTGGTCGATAAACTATAGAATTACCGTGACAATTGTGCAGTTTATAAACCGTGCTTTTGCTGGAAAATATATTTTAAATTTAAATCTAAATTAACGTCTTTTTTTTTAATTTGTTAGGTGAAAGCATACATATAATATTATTTAAGGGCGGTCAATAAACTATAGAATTACCGTGACAATTGTGCAGTTTATAAACCGTGCTGTTCTGGGAAAAAAATATTAAAATTTTGATCTAAATTAACGTCATTTTTTTAAATTTGTTAGATGAAAGCATACATATAATATTATTTAAGGGCATTCCATAAACTGTAGAATTACCGTGACAATTGTGCAGTTTATAAACCGTTCTTTTATTGGATAAAATACTGGATGTGTATTTTCCCCCCTAAAGTCCAACCCTATCCTCACCGTGGTAGGGGGGTGTAACGTTGTAGTTTAACAGCTACACGGCTAAATGGGCTCTGGCAAAAAAAAAAAAAAAAAAAAAAATCCAGAAAATGTCGGCATTAGTTTGTTGCGTCCGTCATCTGGTCGTCTTTTTATACGCTTGCATGTGGCGAGCAAAAAGGCGTGAAGGGAGCAGGCTGAAAGGAGAACAATACCCGAAAGATGTAAACCGAACGAAAGAGAAAAATGGGCCTTCCTGAAAGGCCCCGTGTTCTCCCCAGCCTGCTCCCAGTTTCCCCGACTTTGCATGCAACTGGTTTTGAGCTTTTGGAAAGCTCTTTTCTCAGTGTCGGGGTGTTGACTCCACTTCCAAGTTAACAAATAGCTGCAAGTCTGGGTACGGTCCGATTGGTTCCGAAGCTCTTCCGCTGTGAGGTGCGCTTTCGAATCTCCCGAAGGGGGCTACCCTCTAAGCAGGCGACACGTGCTCGTGTTACTATGTAATGCATGCTTGCCTCGACTCAACGAAGGACGACTAGAGTTCGACTAGATTGTGTGCTCACAAGCCGCTTTAAGGCCGCTTTTATTATTCCTACTGTCTAGGAACTCTGAAATGGTATGGTAGTGCAATTATATATGACCGTCCTCCAATACGAAATGGTAGTGCAATTATATATGACGGTCCTCCGATATGATAGTAGGAATGCCAGTTTTGTGAGCGATCATCGCCGTCTTATGAACACAAACTAGTGGTATCTTTACGAATCCTGTTGGGTAGAGAGAACACCTCTGTTTTCTGCTCCGCCTGTTATTCTGAGTAGAAACCGCTTTTTAGGAGATGTTCGCAGCACAGCTTGTTTTTATATAGTGCCCCTCCTTTCGGGAGTTCATCACCTCGCTGCCCAGACGAGAGCTTTTTCCGGTGGAACCTCTTTTTTTTTTTCTTTTTTTTATTTTACTTTCCAGTTTAATGGCGAACGAACAGTCACCAGCAAGTGGTCTGCACCGACAGGAAGATGAGTATAGTATCACCCTTTCTTCTTTTTATTTCGATTTCAGTCTTTGTGATTTGATAATTTAATTTAACTGTTTCCATTGTTCCAGCTTTCACACAGCAGTAGATTATCAACACTATAAATATCATCTCTTTTTTATAGATTGGAACAAGCAATGAAACCTAGCAGCATCACCGTTCCTGTCTGCCACATGTCTTGTGCACTTTGAATCCAGTATTTCTTTCTTTGCGTTCAAGCACATCTGGGTACAATCAAACTGCGTATGATGTATGTCTATCTGTTTCTTCCAACATTAGCATCTCAAAGTCTTGGCAGCAATCATTGTCATAGAAGTAGAGTAAGTATTCTTTTTCTTTCCTTCTGTGTGTATATCTTTATAATTTCAGGTACTCCTCTTGATCATGATGGAATTCTACTATCAGCTATTGTGAGAATTATGTGCATTGGAAAAAACAACTGAATCCAGCAGCATCACCTATCCTAGCTGCCACATGTTTCCTGTAGTTACAGAAGTCCTCAAGTAAGTGTTTCTTTCTTTGTGTACATGCACATCTGGGTACAATCAAATTCTAAACTATTAACTTTATTTAAATGAATGCAGTTCTGCTTGTATTTCTTCTCATCAGCTAACTTATGCAACTACAAAAAAAAAGGTAGTACATGGGTGTTTGATCATAACCAGAAAGTTAAATATATCATTAAAAAAAAAAAGTTTTTAAATTATTAAAAAAAAGAAGTTTTTAAATTATTAAAAGGAAAAAAATCATCACAGTAAAAATTATATATATGTAACAAAGAACACAAACAAACATGAAATTGCCATGAGTTTCAGCAAGAAGCACAAAAGAGAAAAAGTGGAGATAACACCTGGGAAGTAACAGGTAAGAATTTTCTTTATTTCTTATCTCAACTAGCGCATAGATTTTTTTCAAATATACATTAAAAAAAATTACCCAAGTCAAACAATTGATGGAAAAACTAAGCATTAAAGTTCAATTAAGCATAAAAAAAATAAATTCTAATAATTATGTAATCTATATACAAATTGTCTCCCTTGAATATATATATATATACATATTCAAGGGAGACCATTGGTATATAGATTACATAATAATTAGAAGTTATTTTTTTAATTGAAATATATATATTCAAGGGAGACAATTTGTATATATATCATATAATTATTTGAAGTAATTTTTTAATTCAAATATATATATATATATATATATTTATTTATTTATTTCAATTAAAAAAATAACTTCTAATAATTGTTATCTATATTCACATAGTCTTCCTTGAATATATATATATATATATATATATTCAAGGGAGACAATTTGTATAAAGATCACATAATTATTAGAAGTTATTTTTTTTAATTGAAATAAATATATATATTCAAGGGAGACAATTTGTATATAGATCAGATAATTATTAGAATTATTTTTTTAAATTGAAATAAATACATTTATATATATATATATATATATATATATATATATATATATATATATTATACTAGCATAGGTTACTGGCGTAGCCCCGGTGTTTAGCGGTGTATGCTGCCCCCCTCCCCAACAAAAAAGAAAGCAGAGAAACGGTTAATTTTTTAAAACTTGACCCCTATTATGAACCCTTAAAATTTATTGTTTTGGGCTCCAAATGAGATATTAAGTTAGATCCATGTCCAAGGAAACTATATGTAAAATTTCAAGTGTTTAGACCCATAATTGTCGGAGGAGATTTGTAAGGTTCTCAAAGGCCAAATCATTGAAGTTTGACCCCTCAATCGCCAAATTTCTGTCCAAGTACCAATCACATAGATTTTCCAAAATCTCAGTACCCTTTTTATCAAAATTTGGAATATGTAGACTAAAATTGACAGAAATGTACACACAGACAGACATATTCAATTCTATAGATAGATAGATAGATAGATAAATAATGAGAGACAGAAAGATAAATATATACAATGATTAATGAATTAGTAGAGATAGTTGTTAAATTTTTGGAAATATGTATGGCAATTTGATGGTAAGACTTAGAGCTAACTGTAAATATTTAAAATATATACACAGAAATTCAAATGACAGGACTTATATGTAGAGTGCTCAATACATCAGTAGAGCAAGGTAATAAATTAAAAAAAATGTATACGTAAATTTAGATAACCACAATTTTTTTGGTATTCTTGTGTGAATATGACATAATGTAATATAAATTTTAATAATTTTATTCTAAATGTTATGATTCTCAATGAAAAATCTAAAATGTCAATATATATATATATATATATATACATATATATATATATATTTCAATAAAAAGAATAACTTCTAATAATTATGTCATCTATATAACAATTGTCTCCCTTGAACATATATAGATTATATATATATATTAAATATATATATTTATATATATATATATATATATATATATATATATATTTATTAAAAAAAATAACTTCTAATAATTATGTGATCTATATTAAAATTGTCTCCCTTGAATATATATATATATATATATATATATATATATATATATATTTATTTCAATAAAAAAATAAGGTCTAATAAAAATTACAAATTGTCCCCCTGTAATATATATATATGTATATATATATACACATATATTTACTTATTTCAATAAAAAAATAACTTCTGATAATTATATGATCTATATACAAATTGTCTCCCTTTTTTTAGCACTATTTAAAGTGTAATTATTAAATAAAAATCTAAATAAAATGTCTTTATTGCTCTGTCTTATTGAGCACTCTTATATAACTCTGGTTAAATCTTAATGTTTACTTATCCTGTAATAAAATAAACGTTTTATAATATCAGCTCTGTCTAGTTTTGAGCACTATTTTAAAGTGTTATTATTAAGTAAAAATCTAAATAACATGACTTTATTGTTCTATGTCTCATTGATTGAATTGAAATAAATAAATATATATATATATATTTACTTCAATTAATAAAAATAACTTCTAATTATTATATGATCTATATCAAATTGTCTCCCTTGAATATATATATATATATTTATTTATTTCAATAAAAAAAAACTTCTAATAATTATGTGATCTATATACAAATTGTCTCCCTTGAATATATATATATATAGATTATATATATATATATATATGTATTTCAATTAAAAAAATAACTTCTAATAATTATGTGATTTATATATTTACCAATGATTCTTGCATGTGCTCCATAGTTTTATATAGCTGTGTAGTAAATTTAAAAATTGCTTTGTTTAATTATACAAGACGATTTTACTTTAAGAGTGCTCAATGCATTTATAGAGCTTTGTAGTAAGAGTTGGAAACATTTTGGCAATTATTTTAGACAAATCTACTTCCAGAGTGCTCAATATATTAGTAGAGCTAAATAAAACATTTGAGAAACAGATATGGCATTTCAACTGCATAAATTTATTTTGACAGAGTTCAATACATTAGTAGAGCTAAATATAGACTTTCAAAAAACGTATGGCAATTCAGCTACACGAATATACTTAAGAGTGCTCAATACATTAGTAGACGAAAGAATAAAATTCAGAAAACATGAAGAGCTCTGCAGTATGTTTTGAAAACCTAAATGTCAATATGTAAGTATAGATATACTGTAAGTGTTTAATATATATATATATATATATATATATATATATATATACATATATATATATATATATATATATATATATATATATATATATATATATATATATATATGACAAGTATTTAAAACAAGTTTCTTATTTGAGTGCCTAATATATTTGAGGGCTCTTTGGTAACTTTATAAAACATATTTCAAAATTATGTTAGATAAATTGTCTTTGAGAGTGCTCATTTCTAAGTAGAGCTCTGTAGAAAATTTTTGAGACATGTTCAGCAATTTAAGTTCATATGAGTTAATAAATAGAGCTATATAGTGACTTGTGCAAACTTATATGGCACTTATCCTAGACAAGTTAACTCTTGTAGCTGTGCAATACGTAAGTAGAGTTCTGCATTAGTTTTGGGGTATGGTTCTCACTTTATTAGGGCAATAACTTGGACACATTATACTATGGACAAATCCATTGAGGACAACCAAAGGTAACCTGTTTTTTTCCACTCTGCTGAATAAGACTCATCCGTCTTGGTTCACTCTTGGGACATTAAAACACACAAGGTGAAGAATTAAAAAAAGAATGCAAAAATGTAAATGTCTTTGCAACTCATTCATTTTCACTTTCATAACACAAAAACAAAAAAATATACATAATAAAAAATGTTAAGCAAAATTGATTCATGTTAACACCTCTCCCAACACCACAGATTAACTACAAAAATACTTGATAAAGCAAAACACAATTACAAATGTGTATGAAAAAAATAAAAATAAAAAAAATCAACCAAGCAATGGCTCATGATTTCCTGGTGTTTGATGGAATGTGAGTAGGCATACAGCCTGGATAATTTTCCAAGGTAAGTGATGATATTCATCATTATTGTCTTTTTGGATTAGTTCAGATATATCTCATAACTATAATTGTTTTATGTATATATTTATATGTCTAGATGTTATGTGTGCTATTTGCATGTTCCCTATAGAAAAAAAGCTACATAAAATCTACAAGTGTATTCTGATGTAGAATTAACCAGTAAAAACAATGCTTGTGTTCCTGATATACAAACTATTTCCTATTAGCATATAAGTTGAATCATGAAATTTATCTCCCTTGCCTGTCTCTCTTTATACCTCTGTATTTATCTAGATCTGTCTATCTCCCTTTTCTTATTCTTTATCCCTATTCCCCGTCTTGCTATCCCAGGTAAGAGTAGGCGTCGATGAGGCACATCCAGACGCCAACCTACACGGTGCAGAGAAAGGACAGAAAAAAAACTAAGTCCCGATGTGCCTAGCAGATTAGAAGGCATTTTGCTACGCCTACATGCACCCAACATGGGAGTAGGCGTCGATCGGGCACTTCAAGACACTTACTTACACTGTTTTGAACTTAGAGATTTCAATTGAATACTACTTGACATGTGTTGGTCTAGTAGCTCCTCATCTACCTATACCTACGTCCACCCCTGTAAGGACTTAGAAATTTTCAATTGAATACACGTTGAGAAGGCTTGGTCTATAGGATTCTCATCTACCTATATCCACATCCCCTGTTGTTTGGACTTAGAAATTTTACATTGAATACACGTTGACTTGCATTGGTCTATAGGATTCTCATCTACCTATATCCACATCCCCTCTTGTTTGGACTTAGAAATTTTCAATTGAATACACGTTGACTTGCATTGGTCTATAGGATTCTCATCTACCTATATCCACATCCCCTCTTGTTTGGACTTAGAAATTTTCAATTGAATACACGTTGACTTGCGTTGGTCTATAGGATTCTCATCTACCTATATCCACATCCCCTCTTGTTTGGACTTAGAAATTTTCAATTGAATACACGTTGACTTGCATTGGTCTATAGGATTCTTATCTACCTATATCTACATCCCCTCTTGTTTGGACTTAGAAATTTTCAATTGAATACACGTTGACTTGCATTGGTCTATAGGATTCTCATCTACCTATATCCACATCCCCTCTTGTTTGGACTTAGAAATTTTCAATTGAATACACGTTGACTTGCATTGGTCTATAGGATTCTCATCTACCAATATCTACATCCCCTCTTGTTTGGACTTAGAAATTTTCAATTGAATACACGTTGACTTGCATTGGTCTATAGGATTCTCATCTACCTATATCCACATCCCCTCTTGTTTGGACTTAGAAATTTTCAATTGAATACACGTTGACTTGCATTGGTCTATAGGATTCTCATCTACCTATATCTACATCCCCTCTTGTTTGGACTAAGAAATTTTCAATTGAATACACGTTGACTTGCATTGGTCTATAGGATTCTCATCTACCTATATCTACATCCCCTCTTGTTTGGACTTAGAAATTTTCAATTGAATACACGTTGACTTGCATTGGTCTATAGGATTCTCATCTACCTATATCCACATCCCCTCTTGTTTGGACTTAGAAATTTTCAATTGAATACATGTTGACTTGCATTGGTCTATAGGATTCTCATCTACCTATATCCACATCCCCTCTTGTTTGGACTTAGAAATTTTACATTGAATACACGTTGACTTGCATTGGTCTATAGGATTCTCATCTACCTATATCCACATCCCCTCTTGTTTGGACTTAGAAATTTTCAATTGAATCCACGTTGACTTGCATTGGTCTATAGGATTCTCATCTACCCATAACTACGTCCTGTCTTGTTTGGACTTAGAAATTTTCAATTGAATACACGTTGACTTGCATTGGTCTACAGGACTCTCATCTACCTATATCTACATCCCCTCTTGTTTGGACTTAGAAATTTTCAATTGAATACACGTTGACTTGCATTGGTCTATAGGATTCTCATCTACCTATATCCACATCCCCTCTTGTTTGGACTTAGAAATTTTCAATTGAATACACGTTGACTTGCATTGGTCTATAGTATTCTCATCTACCTATATCCACATCCCCTCTTGTTTGGACTTAGAAATTTTCAATTGAATACACGTTGACTTGCATTGGTCTATAGGATTCTGATCTACCTATATCCACATCCCCTCTTGTTTGGACTTAGAAATTTTCAATTGAATACACGTTGACTTGCATTGGTCTATAGGATTCTCATCTACCTATATCCACATCCCCTCTTGTTTGGACTTAGAAATTTTCAATTGAATACACGTTGACTTGCATTGGTCTATAGGATTCTCATCTACCTATATCCACATCCCCTCTTGTTTGGACTTAGAAATTTTCAATTGAATACACGTTGACTTGCATTGGTCTATAGGATTCTCATCTACCTATATCCACATCCCCTCTTGTTTGGACTTAGAAATTTTCAATTGAATACACGTTGACTTGCATTGGTCTATAGGATTCTCATCTACCTATATCCACATCCCCTCTTGTTTGGACTTAGAAATTTTCAATTGAATACACGTTGACTTGCATTGGTCTATAGGATTCTCATCTACCTATATCCACATCCCCTCTTGTTTGGACTTAGAAATTTTCAATTGAATACACGTTGACTTGCATTGGTCTATAGGATTCTCATCTACCTATATCCACATCCCCTCTTGTTTGGACTTAGAAATTTTCAATTGAATACACGTTGACTTGCATTGGTCTATAGGATTCTCATCTACCTATATCTACATCCCCTCTTGTTTGGACTTAGAAATTTTCAATTGAATACACGTTGACTTGCATTGGTCTATAGGATTCTCATCTACCTATATCTACATCCCCTCTTGTTTGGACTTAGAAATTTTCAATTGAATACACGTTGACTTGCATTGGTCTATAGTATTCTCATCTACCTATATCCACATCCCCTCTTGTTTGGACTTAGAAATTTTCAATTGAATACACGTTGACTTGCATTGGTCTATAGGATTCTCATCTACCTATATCCATATCCCCTCTTGTTTGGACTTAGAAATTTTCAATTGAATACACGTTGACTTGCATTGGTCTATAGGATTCTCATCTACCTATATCTACATCCCCTCTTGTTTGGACTTAGAAATTTTCAATTGAATACACGTTGACTTGCATTGGTCTATAGGATTCTCATCTACCTATATCTACATCCCCTCTTGTTTGGACTTAGAAATTTTCAATTGAATACACGTTGACTTGCATTGGTCTATAGTATTCTCATCTACCTATATCCACATCCCCTCTTGTTTGGACTTAGAAATTTTCAATTGAATACACGTTGACTTGCATTGGTCTATAGTATTCTCATCTACCTATATCTACATCCCCTGTTGTTTGGACTTAGAAATTTTTAATTGAATACACGTTGACTTGCATTGGTCTATAGTATTCTCATCTACCTATATCTACATCCCCTCTTGTTTGGACTTAGAAATTTTCAATTGAATACACGTTGACTTGCATTGGTCTATAGGATTCTCATCTACCTATATCTACATCCCCTCTTGTTTGGACTTAGAAATTTTCAATTGAATACACGTTGACTTGCATTGGTCTATAGTATTCTCATCTACCTATATCCACATCCCCTCTTGTTTGGACTTAGAAATTTTCAATTGAATACACGTTGACTTGCATTGGTCTATAGTATTCTCATCTACCTATATCCACATCCCCTCTTGTTTGGACTTAGAAATTTTCAATTGAATACACGTTGACTTGCATTGGTCTATAGGATTCTCATCTACCTATATCCACATCCCCTCTTGTTTGGACTTAGAAATTTTCAATTGAATACACGTTGACTTGCATTGGTCTATAGGATTCTCATCTACCTATATCCACATCCCCTCTTGTTTGGACTTAGAAATTTTCAATTGAATACACGTTGACTTGCATTGGTCTATAGGATTCTCATCTACCTATATCCACATCCCCTCTTGTTTGGACTTAGAAATTTTCAATTGAATACACGTTGACTTGCATTGGTCTATAGTATTCTCATCTACCTATATCCACATCCCCTCTTGTTTGGACTTAGAAATTTTCAATTGAATACACGTTGACTTGCATTGGTCTATAGTATTCTCATCTACCTATATCCACATCCCCTCTTGTTTGGACTTAGAAATTTTCAATTGAATACACGTTGACTTGCATTGGTCTATAGTATTCTCATCTACCTATATCCACATCCCCTCTTGTTTGGACTTAGAAATTTTCAATTGAATACACGTTGACTTGCATTGGTCTATAGGATTCTCATCTACCTATATCCACATCCCCTCTTGTTTGGACTTAGAAATTTTCAATTGAATACACGTTGACTTGCATTGGTCTATAGGATTCTCATCTACCTATATCCACATCCCCTCTTGTTTGGACTTAGAAATTTTCAATTGAATACACGTTGACTTGCATTGGTCTATAGTATTCTCATCTACCTATATCTACATCCCCTCTTGTTTGGACTTAGAAATTTTCAATTGAATACACGTTGACTTGCATTGGTCTATAGTATTCTCATCTACCTATATCTACATCCCCTCTTGTTTGGACTTAGAAATTTTCAATTGAATACACGTTGACTTGCATTGGTCTATAGTATTCTCATCTACCTATATCTACATCCCCTCTTGTTTGGACTTAGAAATTTTCAATTGAATACACGTTGACTTGCATTGGTCTATAGGATTCTCATCTACCTATATCTACATCCCCTCTTGTTTGGACTTAGAAATTTTCAATTGAATACACGTTGACTTGCATTGGTCTATAGTATTCTCATCTACCTATATCCACATCCCCTCTTGTTTGGACTTAGAAATTTTCAATTGAATACACGTTGACTTGCATTGGTCTATAGGATTCTGATCTACCTATATCTACATCCCCTCTTGTTTGGACTTAGAAATTTTCAATTGAATACACGTTGACTTACATTGGTCTATAGGATTCTCATCTACCTATATCCACATCCCCTCTTGTTTGGACTTAGAAATTTTCAATTGAATACACCTTGACTTGCATTGGTCTATAGGATTCTCATCTACCTATATCCACATCCCCTCTTGTTTGGACTTAGAAATTTTCAATTGAATACACGTTGACTTGCATTGGTCTATAGGATTCTCATCTACCTATATCTACATCCCCTCTTGTTTGGACTTAGAAATTTTACATTGAATACACGTTGACTTGCATTGGTCTATAGGATTCTCATCTACCTATATCCACATCCCCTCTTGTTTGGACTTAGAAATTTTCAATTGAATACACGTTGACTTGCATTGGTCAATAGGATTCTCATCTACCTATATCCACATCCCCTGTTGTTTGGACTTAGAAATTTTCAATTGAATACACGTTGACTTGCATTGGTCTATAGGATTGTCATCTACCTATATCCACATCCCCTCTTGTTTGGACTTAGAAATTTTCAATTGAATACACGTTGACTTGCATTGGTCTATAGGATTCTCATCTACCTATATCCACATCCCCTCTTGTTTGGACTTAGAAATTTTCAATTGAATACACGTTGACTTGCATTGGTCTATAGGATTCTGATCTACCTATATCCACATCCCCTCTTGTTTGGACTTAGAAATTTTCAATTGAATACACGTTGACTTGCATTGGTCTATAGGATTCTCATCTACCTATATCCACATCCCCTCTTGTTTGGACTTAGAAATTTTCAATTGAATACACGTTGACTTGCATTGGTCTATAGGATTCTCATCTACCTATATCCACATCCCCTCTTGTTTGGACTTAGAAATTTTCAATTGAATACACGTTGACTTGCATTGGTCTATAGGATTCTCATCTACCTATATCCACATCCCCTGTTGTTTGGACTTAGAAATTTTCAATTGAATACACGTTGACTTGCATTGGTCTATAGGATTCTCATCTACCTATATCCACATCCCCTCTTGTTTGGACTTAGAAATTTTCAATTGAATACACGTTGACTTGCATTGGTCTATAGGATTCTAATCTACCTATATCTACATCCCCTCTTGTTTGGACTTAGAAATTTTACATTGAATACACGTTGACTTGCATTGGTCTATAGGATTCTAATCTACCTATATCCACATCCCCTCTTGTTTGGACTTAGAAATTTTCAATTGAATACACGTTGACTTGCATTGGTCTATAGGATTCTAATCTACCTATATCTACATCCCCTCTTGTTTGGACTTAGAAATTTTACATTGAATACACGTTGACTTGCATTGGTCTATAGGATTCTAATCTACCTATATCCACATCCCCTCTTGTTTGGACTTAGAAATTTTCAATTGAATACACGTTGACTTGCATTGGTCTATAGGATTCTAATCTACCTATATCTACATCCCCTCTTGTTTGGACTTAGAAATTTTACATTGAATACACGTTGACTTGCATTGGTCTATAGGATTGTCATCTACCTATATCCACATCCCCTCTTGTTTGGACTTAGAAATTTTCAATTGAATACACGTTGACTTGCATTGGTCTATAGGATTCTCATCTACTATATCCACATCCCCTCTTGTTTGGACTTAGAAATTTTCAATTGAATACACGTTGACTTGCATTGGTCTATAGGATTCTCATCTACCTATATCCACATCCCCTGTTGTTTGGACTTAGAAATTTTCAATTGAATACACGTTGACTTGCATTGGTCTATAGGATTCTCATCTACCTATATCCACATCCCCTCTTGTTTGGACTTAGAAATTTTACATTGAATACACGTTGACTTGCATTGGTCTATAAGATTCTCATCTACCTATATCCACATCCCCTCTTGTTTGGACTTAGAAATTTTCAATTGAATACACGTTGACTTGCATTGGTCTATAAGATTCTCATCTACCTATATCCACATCCCCTCTTGTTTGGACTTAGAAATTTTCAATTGAATACACGTTGACTTGCATTGGTCTATAAGATTCTCATCTACCTATATCCACATCCCCTGTTGTTTGGACTTAGAAATTTTCAATTGAATACACGTTGACTTGCATTGGTCTATAGGATTCTCATCTACCTATATCAACATCCCCTCTTGTTTGGACTTAGACATTCTCAATTGAATACACGTTGACTTGCATTGGTCTATAGGATTCTCATCTACCTATATCCACATCCCCTGTTGTTTGGACTTAGAAATTTTCAATTGAATACACGTTGACTTGCATTGGTCTATAGAATTCTCATCTACCTATATCCACATCCCCTCTTGTTTGGACTTAGAAATTTTCAATTGAATACACGTTGAATTGCATTGGTCTATAGGATTCTCATCTACCTATATCCACATCCCCTCTTGTTTGGACTTAGAAATTTTCAATTGAATACACGTTGACTTGCATTGGTCTATAGGATTCTCATTTACCTAAATCCACATCCCCTCTTGTTTGGACTTAGAAATTTTCAATTGAATACACGTTGACTTGCATTGGTCTATAGGATTCTCATTTACCTAAATCCACATCCCCTCTTGTTTGGACTTAGAAATTTTCAATTGAATACACGTTGACTTGCATTGGTCGATAGGATTCTCATCTACCTATATCAACATCCCCTCTTGTTTGGACTTAGAAATTTTCAATTGAATACACGTTGTCTTGCATTGGTCTATAGGATTCTCATCTACCTATATCAACATCCCCTCTTGTTTGGACTTAGAAATTTTCAATTGAATACACGTTGACTTGCATTGGTCGATAGGATTCTCATCTACCTATATCCACATCCCCTGTTGTTTGGACTTAGAAATTTTCAATTGAATACACGTTGACTTGCATTGGTCGATAGGATTCTCATCTACCTATATCAACATCCCCTCTTGTTTGGACTTAGAAATTTTCAATTGAATACACGTTGTCTTGCATTGGTCTATAGGATTCTCATCTACCTATATCAACATCCCCTCTTGTTTGGACTTAGAAATTTTCAATTGAATACACGTTGACTTGCATTGGTCGATAGGATTCTCATCTACCTATATCCACATCCCCTGTTGTTTGGACTTAGAAATTTTCAATTGAATACACGTTGACTTGCATTGGTCTATAGGATTCTCATCTACCTATATCAACATCCCCTCTTGTTTGGACTTAGAAATTTTCAATTGAATACACGTTGACTTGCATTGGTCGATAGGATTCTCATCTACCTATATCAACATCCCCTCTTGTTTGGACTTAGAAATTTTCAATTGAATACACGTTGACTTGCATTGGTCGATAGGATTCTCATCTACCTATATCAACATCCCCTCTTGTTTGGACTTAGAAATTTTCAATTGAATACACGTTGACTTGCATTGGTCTATAGGATTGTCATCTACCTATATCCACATCCCCTCTTGTTTGGACTTAGAAATTTTACATTGAATACACGTTGACTTGCATTGGTCGATAGGATTCTCATCTACCTATATCAACATCCCCTCTTGTTTGGACTTAGAAATTTTCAATTGAATACACGTTGACTTGCATTGGTCTATAGGATTGTCATCTACCTATATCCACATCCCCTCTTGTTTGGACTTAGAAATTTTACATTGAATACACGTTGACTTGCATTGGTCGATAGGATTCTCATCTACCTATATCAACATCCCCTCTTGTTTGGACTTAGAAATTTTCAATTGAATACACGTTGACTTGCATTGGTCGATAGGATTCTCATCTACCTATATCAACATCCCCTCTTGTTTGGACTTAGAAATTTTCAATTGAATACACGTTGACTTGCATTGGTCGATAGGATTCTCATCTACCTATATCAACATCCCCTCTTGTTTGGACTTAGAAATTTTCAATTGAATACACGTTGACTTGCATTGGTCTAAAGGATTCTGATCTACCTATATCCACATCCCCTCTTGTTTGGACTTAGAAATTTTACATTGAATACACGTTGACTTGCATTGGTCGATAGGATTCTCATCTACCTATATCCACATCCCCTCTTGTTTGGACTTAGAAATTTTCAATTGAATACACGTTGACTTGCATTGGTCTATAGGATTCTCATCTACCTGTATCCACATCCCCTCTTGTTTGGACTTAGAAATTTTACATTGAATACACGTTGACTTGCATTGGTCGATAGGATTCTCATCTACCTATATCCACATCCCCTGTTGTTTGGACTTAGAAATTTTCAATATAATACACGTTGACTTGCATTGGTCTATAGGATTCTCATCTACCTGTATCCACATCCCCTCTTGTTTGGACTTAGAAATTTTACATTGAATACACGTTGACTTGCATTGGTCTATAGGATTCTCATTTACCTATATCCACATCCCCTCTTGTTTGGACATAGAAATTTTCAATTGAATACACGTTGACTTGCATTGGTCTATAGGATTCTCATCTACCTATATCAACATCCCCTCTTGTTTGGACTTAGAAATTTTCAATTGAATACACGTTGACTTGCATTGGTCTATAGGATTCTCATCTACCTATATCTACATCCCCTCTTGTTTGGACTTAGAAATTTTCAATTGAATACACGTTGACTTGCATTGGTCTATAGGATTCTCATCTACCTATATCAACATCCCCTCTTGTTTGGACTTAGAAATTTTCAATTGAATACACGTTGACTTGCATTGGTCTATAGGATTCTCATCTACCTATATCAACATCCCCTCTTGTTTGGACTTAGAAATTTTCAATTGAATACACGTTGACTTGCATTGGTCTATAGGATTCTCATCTACCTATATCTACATCCCCTCTTGTTTGGACTTAGAAATTTTCAATTGAATACACGTTGACTTGCATTGGTCTATAGGATTCTCATCTACCTATATCAACATCCCCTCTTGTTTGGACTTAGAAATTTTCAATTGAATACACGTTGACTTGCATTGGTCTATAGGATTCTCATCTACCTATATCAACATCCCCTCTTGTTTGGACTTAGAAATTTTCAATTGAATACACGTTGACTTGCATTGGTCTATAGGATTCTCATCTACCTATATCAACATCCCCTCTTGTTTGGACTTAGAAATTTTCAATTGAATACACGTTGACTTGCATTGGTCTATAGGATTCTCATCTACCTATATCCACATCCCCTGTTGTTTGGACTTAGAAATTTTCAATTGAATACACGTTGACTTGCATTGGTCTATAGGATTCTGATCTACCTATATCCACATCCCCTCTTGTTTGGACTTAGAAATTTTCAATTGAATACACGTTGACTTGCATTGGTCTATAGGATTCTCATCTACCTATATCCACATCCCCTCTTGTTTGGACTTAGAAATTTTCAATTGAATACACGTTGACTTGCATTGGTCTATAGGATTCTAATCTACCTATATCTACATCCCCTCTTGTTTGGACTTAGAAATTTTACATTGAATACACGTTGACTTGCATTGGTCTATAGGATTCTAATCTACCTATATCCACATCCCCTCTTGTTTGGACTTAGAAATTTTCAATTGAATACACGTTGACTTGCATTGGTCTATAGGATTCTAATCTACCTATATCTACATCCCCTCTTGTTTGGACTTAGAAATTTTACATTGAATACACGTTGACTTGCATTGGTCTATAGGATTCTAATCTACCTATATCCACATCCCCTCTTGTTTGGACTTAGAAATTTTCAATTGAATACACGTTGACTTGCATTGGTCTATAGGATTCTAATCTACCTATATCTACATCCCCTCTTGTTTGGACTTAGAAATTTTACATTGAATACACGTTGACTTGCATTGGTCTATAGGATTGTCATCTACCTATATCCACATCCCCTCTTGTTTGGACTTAGAAATTTTCAATTGAATACACGTTGACTTGCATTGGTCTATAGGATTCTCATCTACTATATCCACATCCCCTCTTGTTTGGACTTAGAAATTTTCAATTGAATACACGTTGACTTGCATTGGTCTATAGTATTCTCATCTACCTATATCCACATCCCCTGTTGTTTGGACTTAGAAATTTTCAATTGAATACACGTTGACTTGCATTGGTCTATAGGATTCTCATCTACCTATATCCACATCCCCTCTTGTTTGGACTTAGAAATTTTACATTGAATACACGTTGACTTGCATTGGTCTATAAGATTCTCATCTACCTATATCCACATCCCCTCTTGTTTGGACTTAGAAATTTTCAATTGAATACACGTTGACTTGCATTGGTCTATAAGATTCTCATCTACCTATATCCACATCCCCTCTTGTTTGGACTTAGAAATTTTCAATTGAATACACGTTGACTTGCATTGGTCTATAAGATTCTCATCTACCTATATCCACATCCCCTCTTGTTTGGACTTAGAAATTTTCAATTGAATACACGTTGACTTGCATTGGTCTATAGGATTCTCATCTACCTATATCAACATCCCCTCTTGTTTGGACTTAGACATTCTCAATTGAATACACGTTGACTTGCATTGGTCTATAGGATTCTCATCTACCTATATCCACATCCCCTGTTGTTTGGACTTAGAAATTTTCAATTGAATACACGTTGACTTGCATTGGTCTATAGAATTCTCATCTACCTATATCCACATCCCCTCTTGTTTGGACTTAGAAATTTTCAATTTAATACACGTTGAATTGCATTGGTCTATAGGATTCTCATCTACCTATATCCACATCCCCTCTTGTTTGGACTTAGAAATTTTCAATTGAATACACGTTGACTTGCATTGGTCTATAGGATTCTCATTTACCTAAATCCACATCCCCTCTTGTTTGGACTTAGAAATTTTCAATTGAATACACGTTGACTTGCATTGGTCTATAGGATTCTGATCTACCTATATCCACATCCCCTCTTGTTTGGACTTAGAAATTTTCAATTGAATACACGTTGACTTGCATTGGTCTATAGGATTCTCATTTACCTAAATCCACATCCCCTCTTGTTTGGACTTAGAAATTTTCAATTGAATACACGTTGACTTGCATTGGTCTATAGGATTCTCATCTACCTATATCCACATCCCCTCTTGTTTGGACTTAGAAATTTTCAATTGAATACACGTTGACTTGCATTGGTCTATAGGATTCTCATCTACCTATATCCACATCCCCTCTTGTTTGGACTTAGAAATTTTCAATTGAATACACGTTGACTTGCATTGGTCGATAGGATTCTCATCTACCTATATCCACATCCCCTGTTGTTTGGACTTAGAAATTTTCAATTGAATACACGTTGACTTGCATTGGTCGATAGGATTCTCATCTACCTATATCCACATCCCCTCTTGTTTGGACTTAGAAATTTTCAATTGAATACACGTTGACTTGCATTGGTCTATAGGATTCTCATCTACCTATATCAACATCCCCTCTTGTTTGGACTTAGAAATTTTCAATTGAATACACGTTGACTTGCATTGGTCGATAGGATTCTCATCTACCTATATCCACATCCCCTGTTGTTTGGACTTAGAAATTTTCAATTGAATACGCGTTGACTTGCATTGGTCGATAGGATTCTCATCTACCTATATCAACATCCCCTCTTGTTTGGACTTAGAAATTTTCAATTGAATACACGTTGACTTGCATTGGTCGATAGGATTCTCATCTACCTATATCCACATCCCCTGTTGTTTGGACTTAGAAATTTTCAATTGAATACACGTTGACTTGCATTGGTCGATAGGATTCTCATCTACCTTTATCAACATCCCCTCTTGTTTGGACTTAGAAATTTTACATTGAATACACGTTGACTTGCATTGGTCGATAGGATTCTCATCTACCTATATCCACATCCCCTGTTGTTTGGACTTAGAAATTTTCAATTGAATACACGTTGACTTGCATTGGTCGATAGGATTCTCATCTACCTATATCCACATCCCCTGTTGTTTGGACTTAGAAATTTTCAATTGAATACACGTTGACTTGCATTGGTCTATAGGATTCTCATCTACCTGTATCCACATCCCCTCTTGTTTTGACTTAGAAATTTTACATTGAATACACGTTGACTTGCATTGGTCGATAGGATTCTCATCTACCTATATCCACATCCCCTGTTGTTTGGACTTAGAAATTTTCAATATAATACACGTTGACTTGCATTGGTCTATAGGATTCTCATCTACCTGTATCCACATCCCCTCTTGTTTGGACTTAGAAATTTTACATTGAATACACGTTGACTTGCATTGGTCTATAGGATTCTGATCTACCTGTATCCACATCCCCTGTTGTTTGGACTTAGAAATTTTCAATTGAATACACGTTGACTTGCATTGGTCTATAGGATTCTCATATACCTATATCCACATCCCCTCTTGTTTGGACATAGAAATTTTCAATTGAATACACGTTGACTTGCATTGGTCTATAGGATTCTCATCTACCTATATCAACATCCCCTCTTGTTTGGACTTAGAAATTTTCAATTGAATACACGTTGACTTGCATTGGTCTATAGGATTCTCATCTACCTATATCCACATCCCCTCTTGTTTGGACTTAGAAATTTTCAATTGAATACACGTTGACTTGCATTGGTCTATAGGATTCTGATCTACCTATATCCACATCCCCTCTTGTTTGGACTTAGAAATTTTAGTTGTAATACACGTTCACTTGCATTGGTCTATAGGATTCTGATCTACCTATATCCACATCCCCTCTTGTTTGGACTTAGAAATTTTAGTTGTAATACACGTTCACTTGCATTGGTCTATAGGATTCTGATCTACCTATATCCACATCCCCTCTTGTTTGGACTTAGAAATTTTAGTTGTAATACACGTTCACTTGCATTGGTCTATAGGATTCTATTCTACTTTTATACTTGTTCCTCTTCTTGCTTTTGCTTTTACTTAGAAATTTTCAATTGAATACACGTTCACTTGCATTGCTCTATAGGATTCTCATCTACCTATATCCACATCCCCTGTTGTTTGGACTTAGAAATTTTCAATTGAATACACGTTGACTTGCATTGGTCTATAGGATTCTGATGTACCTATATCCACATCCCCTGTTGTTTGGACTTAGAAATTTTACATTGAATACACGTTGACTTGCATTGGTCTATAGGATTCTGATGTACCTATATCTACATCCCCTCTTGTTTGGACTTAGAAATTTTCAATTGAATACACGTTGACTTGCATTGGTCTATAGGATTCTGATCTACCTATATCCACATCCCCTCTTGTTTGGACTTAGAAATTTTAGTTGTAATACACGTTCACTTGCATTGGTCTATAGGATTCTGATCTACCTATATCCACATCCCCTGTTGTTTGGACTTAGAAATTTTCAATTGAATACACGTTAACTTGCATTGGTCTATAGGATTCTCATCTACCTATATCCACATCCCCTCTTGTTTGGACTTAGAAATTTTAGTTGTAATACACGTTCACTTGCATTGGTCTATAGGATTCTGATCTACTTTTATACTTGTTCCTCTTCTTGCTTTTGCTTTTATTTAGAAATTTTAGGATTCTATTCTACTTTTATACTTGTTCCTCTTCTTGCTTTTGCTTTTATTTAGAAATTTTAGGATTCTATTCTACTTTTATACTTGTTCCTCTTCTTGCTTTTGCTTTTACCTAGAAATTTTAGGATTCTATTCTACTTTTATACTTGTTCCTCTTCTTGCTTTTGCTTTTATTTAGAAATTTTAGGATTCTATTCTACTTTTATACTTGTTCCTCTTCTTGCTTTTGCTTTTATTTAGAAATTTTAGGATTCTATTCTACTTTTATACTTGTTCCTCTTCTTGCTTTTGCTTTTATTTAGAAATTTTAGGATTCTATTCTACTTTTATACTTGTTCCTCTTCTTGCTTTTGCTTTTATTTAGAAATTTTAGGATTCTATTCTACTTTTATACTTGTTCCTCTTCTTGCTTTTGCTTTTATTTAGAAATTTTAGGATTCTATTCTACTTTTATACTTGTTCCTCTTCTTGCTTTTGCTTTTATTTAGAAATTTTAGGATTCTAATGAACGAGATTTGTTTACAGGATGATTATTAATTATTGAATACTAATGAACGAGATTTTTTTACCTAGAAATTTTAGGATTCTATTCTACTTTTATACTTGTTCCTCTTCTTGCTTTTGCTTTTATTTAGAAATTTTAGGATTCTATTCTACTTTTATACTTGTTCCTCTTCTTGCTTTTGCTTTTACCTAGAAATTTTAGGATTCTATTCTACTTTTATACTTGTTCCTCTTCTTGCTTTTGCTTTTATTTAGAAATTTTAGGATTCTATTCTACTTTTATACTTGTTCCTCTTCTTGCTTTTGCTTTTATTTAGAAATTTTAGGATTCTATTCTACTTTTATACTTGTTCCTCTTCTTGCTTTTGCTTTTATTTAGAAATTTTAGGATTCTATTCTACTTTTATACTTGTTCCTCTTCTTGCTTTTGCTTTTACCTAGAAATTTTAGGATTCTATTCTACTTTTATACTTGTTCCTCTTCTTGCTTTTGCTTTTATTTAGAAATTTTAGGATTCTATTCTACTTTTATACTTGTTCCTCTTCTTGCTTTTGCTTTTATTTAGAAATTTTAGGATTCTATTCTACTTTTATACTTGTTCCTCTTCTTGCTTTTGCTTTTATTTAGAAATTTTAGGATTCTATTCTACTTTTATACTTGTTCCTCTTCTTGCTTTTGCTTTTACCTAGAAATTTTAGGATTCTATTCTACTTTTATACTTGTTCCTCTTCTTGCTTTTGCTTTTATTTAGAAATTTTAGGATTCTATTCTACTTTTATACTTGTTCCTCTTCTTGCTTTTGCTTTTATTTAGAAATTTTAGGATTCTATTCTACTTTTATACTTGTTCCTCTTCTTGCTTTTGCTTTTATTTAGAAATTTTAGGATTCTATTCTACTTTTATACTTGTTCCTCTTCTTGCTTTTGCTTTTATTTAGAAATTTTAGGATTCTATTCTACTTTTATACTTGTTCCTCTTCTTGCTTTTGCTTTTATTTAGAAATTTTAGGATTCTAATGAACGAGATTTGTTTACAGGATGATTATTAATTATTGAATACTAATGAACGAGATTTTTTTACCTAGAAATTTTAGGATTCTATTCTACTTTTATACTTGTTCCTCTTCTTGCTTTTGCTTTTATTTAGAAATTTTAGGATTCTATTCTACTTTTATACTTGTTCCTCTTCTTGCTTTTGCTTTTATTTAGAAATTTTAGGATTCTATTCTACTTTTATACTTGTTCCTCTTCTTGCTTTTGCTTTTATTTAGAAATTTTAGGATTCTATTCTACTTTTATACTTGTTCCTCTTCTTGCTTTTGCTTTTATTTAGAAATTTTAGGATTCTATTCTACTTTTATACTTGTTCCTCTTCTTGCTTTTGCTTTTATTTAGAAATTTTAGGATTCTAATGAACGAGATTTGTTTACAGGATGATTATTAATTATTGAATACTAATGAACGAGATTTTTTTACCTAGAAATTTTAGGATTCTATTCTACTTTTATACTTGTTCCTCTTCTTGCTTTTGCTTTTATTTAGAAATTTTAGCTATTCTATTCTACTTTTATACTTGTTCCTCTTCTTGCTTTTGCTTTTATTTAGAAATTTTAGGATTCTATTCTACTTTTATACTTGTTCCTCTTCTTGCTTTTGCTTTTATTTAGAAATTTTAGGATTCTATTCTACTTTTATACTTGTTCCTCTTCTTGCTTTTGCTTTTATTTAGAAATTTTAGGATTCTATTCTACTTTTATACTTGTTCCTCTTCTTGCTTTTGCTTTTATTTAGAAATTTTAGGATTCTATTCTACTTTTATACTTGTTCCTCTTCTTGCTTTTGCTTTTATTTAGAAATTTTAGGATTCTATTCTACTTTTATACTTGTTCCTCTTCTTGCTTTTGCTTTTATTTAGAAATTTTAGCTATTCTATTCTACTTTTATACTTGTTCCTCTTCTTGCTTTTGCTTTTATTTAGAAATTTTAGCTATTCTATTCTACTTTTATACTTGTTCCTCTTCTTGCTTTTGCTTTTATTTAGAAATTTTAGGATTCTATTCTACTTTTATACTTGTTCCTCTTCTTGCTTTTGCTTTTATTTAGAAATTTTAGGATTCTATTCTACTTTTATACTTGTTCCTCTTCTTGCTTTTGCTTTTATTTAGAAATTTTAGGATTCTATTCTACTTTTATACTTGTTCCTCTTCTTGCTTTTGCTTTTATTTAGAAATTTTAGGATTCTAATGAACGAGATTTGTTTACAGGATGATTATTAATTATTGAATACTAATGAACGAGATTTTTTTACCTAGAAATTTTAGGATTCTATTCTACTTTTATACTTGTTCCTCTTCTTGCTTTTGCTTTTATTTAGAAATTTTAGCTATTCTATTCTACTTTTATACTTGTTCCTCTTCTTGCTTTTGCTTTTATTTAGAAATTTTAGGATTCTATTCTACTTTTATACTTGTTCCTCTTCTTGCTTTTGCTTTTATTTAGAAATTTTAGGATTCTATTCTACTTTTATACTTGTTCCTCTTCTTGCTTTTGCTTTTATTTAGAAATTTTAGGATTCTAATGAACGAGATTTGTTTACAGGATGATTATTAATTATTGAATACTAATGAACGAGATTTTTTTACCTAGAAATTTTAGGATTCTATTCTACTTTTATACTTGTTCCTCTTCTTGCTTTTGCTTTTATTTAGAAATTTTAGGATTCTATTCTACTTTTATACTTGTTCCTCTTCTTGCTTTTGCTTTTATTTAGAAATTTTAGGATTCTATTCTACTTTTATACTTGTTCCTCTTCTTGCTTTTGCTTTTATTTAGAAATTTTAGGATTCTATTCTACTTTTATACTTGTTCCTCTTCTTGCTTTTGCTTTTATTTAGAAATTTTAGGATTCTATTCTACTTTTATACTTGTTCCTCTTCTTGCTTTTGCTTTTATTTAGAAATTTTAGGATTCTATTCTACTTTTATACTTGTTCCTCTTCTTGCTTTTGCTTTTATTTAGAAATTTTAGGATTCTAATGAACGAGATTTGTTTACAGGATGATTATTAATTATTGAATACTAATGAACGAGATTTTTTTACCTAGAAATTTTAGGATTCTATTCTACTTTTATACTTGTTCCTCTTCTTGCTTTTGCTTTTATTTAGAAATTTTAGGATTCTAATGAACGAGATTTGTTTACAGGATGATTATTAATTATTGAATACTAATGAACGAGATTTTTTTACCTAGAAATTTTAGGATTCTATTCTACTTTTATACTTGTTCCTCTTCTTGCTTTTGCTTTTATTTAGAAATTTTAGCTATTCTATTCTACTTTTATACTTGTTCCTCTTCTTGCTTTTGCTTTTATTTAGAAATTTTAGGATTCTATTCTACTTTTATACTTGTTCCTCTTCTTGCTTTTGCTTTTATTTAGAAATTTTAGGATTCTATTCTACTTTTATACTTGTTCCTCTTCTTGCTTTTGCTTTTATTTAGAAATTTTAGGATTCTATTCTACTTTTATACTTGTTCCTCTTCTTGCTTTTGCTTTTATTTAGAAATTTTAGGATTCTATTCTACTTTTATACTTGTTCCTCTTCTTGCTTTTGCTTTTATTTAGAAATTTTAGGATTCTATTCTACTTTTATACTTGTTCCTCTTCTTGCTTTTGCTTTTATTTAGAAATTTTAGCTATTCTATTCTACTTTTATACTTGTTCCTCTTCTTGCTTTTGCTTTTATTTAGAAATTTTAGCTATTCTATTCTACTTTTATACTTGTTCCTCTTCTTGCTTTTGCTTTTATTTAGAAATTTTAGGATTCTATTCTACTTTTATACTTGTTCCTCTTCTTGCTTTTGCTTTTATTTAGAAATTTTAGGATTCTATTCTACTTTTATACTTGTTCCTCTTCTTGCTTTTGCTTTTATTTAGAAATTTTAGGATTCTATTCTACTTTTATACTTGTTCCTCTTCTTGCTTTTGCTTTTATTTAGAAATTTTAGGATTCTATTCTACTTTTATACTTGTTCCTCTTCTTGCTTTTGCTTTTATTTAGAAATTTTAGGATTCTATTCTACTTTTATACTTGTTCCTCTTCTTGCTTTTGCTTTTTTTTTAGAAATTTTAGGATTCTATTCTACTTTTATACTTGTTCCTCTTCTTGCTTTTGCTTTTATTTAGAAATTTTAGGATTCTAATGAACGAGATTTGTTTACAGGATGATTATTAATTATTGAATACTAATGAACGAGATTTTTTTACCTAGAAATTTTAGGATTCTATTCTACTTTTATACTTGTTCCTCTTCTTGCTTTTGCTTTTATTTAGAAATTTTAGCTATTCTATTCTACTTTTATACTTGTTCCTCTTCTTGCTTTTGCTTTTATTTAGAAATTTTAGGATTCTATTCTACTTTTATACTTGTTCCTCTTCTTGCTTTTGCTTTTATTTAGAAATTTTAGGATTCTATTCTACTTTTATACTTGTTCCTCTTCTTGCTTTTGCTTTTATTTAGAAATTTTAGGATTCTATTCTACTTTTATACTTGTTCCTCTTCTTGCTTTTGCTTTTATTTAGAAATTTTAGGATTCTATTCTACTTTTATACTTGTTCCTCTTCTTGCTTTTGCTTTTATTTAGAAATTTTAGGATTCTAATGAACGAGATTTGTTTACAGGATGATTATTAATTATTGAATACTAATGAACGAGATTTTTTTACCTAGAAATTTTAGGATTCTATTCTACTTTTATACTTGTTCCTCTTCTTGCTTTTGCTTTTATTTAGAAATTTTAGCTATTCTATTCTACTTTTATACTTGTTCCTCTTCTTGCTTTTGCTTTTATTTAGAAATTTTAGGATTCTATTCTACTTTTATACTTGTTCCTCTTCTTGCTTTTGCTTTTATTTAGAAATTTTAGGATTCTATTCTACTTTTATACTTGTTCCTCTTCTTGCTTTTGCTTTTATTTAGAAATTTTAGGATTCTATTCTACTTTTATACTTGTTCCTCTTCTTGCTTTTGCTTTTATTTAGAAATTTTAGGATTCTATTCTACTTTTATACTTGTTCCTCTTCTTGCTTTTGCTTTTATTTAGAAATTTTAGGATTCTAATGAACGAGATTTGTTTACAGGATGATTATTAATTATTGAATACTAATGAACGAGATTTTTTTACCTAGAAATTTTAGGATTCTATTCTACTTTTATACTTGTTCCTCTTCTTGCTTTTGCTTTTATTTAGAAATTTTAGCTATTCTATTCTACTTTTATACTTGTTCCTCTTCTTGCTTTTGCTTTTATTTAGAAATTTTAGGATTCTATTCTACTTTTATACTTGTTCCTCTTCTTGCTTTTGCTTTTATTTAGAAATTTTAGGATTCTATTCTACTTTTATACTTGTTCCTCTTCTTGCTTTTGCTTTTATTTAGAAATTTTAGGATTCTATTCTACTTTTATACTTGTTCCTCTTCTTGCTTTTGCTTTTATTTAGAAATTTTAGGATTCTATTCTACTTTTATACTTGTTCCTCTTCTTGCTTTTGCTTTTATTTAGAAATTTTAGGATTCTATTCTACTTTTATACTTGTTCCTCTTCTTGCTTTTGCTTTTATTTAGAAATTTTAGGATTCTATTCTACTTTTATACTTGTTCCTCTTCTTGCTTTTGCTTTTATTTAGAAATTTTAGGATTCTATTCTACTTTTATACTTGTTCCTCTTCTTGCTTTTGCTTTTATTTAGAAATTTTAGGATTCTATTCTACTTTTATACTTGTTCCTCTTCTTGCTTTTGCTTTTATTTAGAAATTTTAGGATTCTAATGAACGAGATTTGTTTACAGGATGATTATTAATTATTGAATACTAATGAACGAGATTTTTTTACCTAGAAATTTTAGGATTCTATTCTACTTTTATACTTGTTCCTCTTCTTGCTTTTGCTTTTATTTAGAAATTTTAGCTATTCTATTCTACTTTTATACTTGTTCCTCTTCTTGCTTTTGCTTTTATTTAGAAATTTTAGGATTCTATTCTACTTTTATACTTGTTCCTCTTCTTGCTTTTGCTTTTATTTAGAAATTTTAGGATTCTATTCTACTTTTATACTTGTTCCTCTTCTTGCTTTTGCTTTTATTTAGAAATTTTAGGATTCTATTCTACTTTTATACTTGTTCCTCTTCTTGCTTTTGCTTTTATTTAGAAATTTTAGGATTCTATTCTACTTTTATACTTGTTCCTCTTCTTGCTTTTGCTTTTACCTAGAAATTTTAGGATTCTATTCTACTTTTATACTTGTTCCTCTTCTTGCTTTTGCTTTTATTTAGAAATTTTAGGATTCTATTCTACTTTTATACTTGTTCCTCTTCTTGCTTTTGCTTTTATTTAGAAATTTTAGGATTCTATTCTACTTTTATACTTGTTCCTCTTCTTGCTTTTGCTTTTATTTAGAAATTTTAGGATTCTATTCTACTTTTATACTTGTTCCTCTTCTTGCTTTTGCTTTTATTTAGAAATTTTAGGATTCTATTCTACTTTTATACTTGTTCCTCTTCTTGCTTTTGCTTTTATTTAGAAATTTTAGGATTCTATTCTACTTTTATACTTGTTCCTCTTCTTGCTTTTGCTTTTATTTAGAAATTTTAGGATTCTATTCTACTTTTATACTTGTTCCTCTTCTTGCTTTTGCTTTTATTTAGAAATTTTAGGATTCTATTCTACTTTTATACTTGTTCCTCTTCTTGCTTTTGCTTTTATTTAGAAATTTTAGGATTCTATTCTACTTTTATACTTGTTCCTCTTCTTGCTTTTGCTTTTATTTAGAAATTTTAGGATTCTATTCTACTTTTATACTTGTTCCTCTTCTTGCTTTTGCTTTTATTTAGAAATTTTAGGATTCTATTCTACTTTTATACTTGTTCCTCTTCTTGCTTTTGCTTTTACCTAGAAATTTTAGGATTCTATTCTACTTTTATACTTGTTCCTCTTCTTGCTTTTGCTTTTATTTAGAAATTTTAGGATTCTATTCTACTTTTATACTTGTTCCTCTTCTTGCTTTTGCTTTTATTTAGAAATTTTAGGATTCTATTCTACTTTTATACTTGTTCCTCTTCTTGCTTTTGCTTTTATTTAGAAATTTTAGGATTCTATTCTACTTTTATACTTGTTCCTCTTCTTGCTTTTGCTTTTATTTAGAAATTTTAGGATTCTATTCTACTTTTATACTTGTTCCTCTTCTTGCTTTTGCTTTTATTTAGAAATTTTAGGATTCTATTCTACTTTTATACTTGTTCCTCTTCTTGCTTTTGCTTTTATTTAGAAATTTTAGGATTCTATTCTACTTTTATACTTGTTCCTCTTCTTGCTTTTGCTTTTATTTAGAAATTTTAGGATTCTATTCTACTTTTATACTTGTTCCTCTTCTTGCTTTTGCTTTTATTTAGAAATTTTAGGATTCTATTCTACTTTTATACTTGTTCCTCTTCTTGCTTTTGCTTTTATTTAGAAATTTTAGGATTCTATTCTACTTTTATACTTGTTCCTCTTCTTGCTTTTGCTTTTATTTAGAAATTTTAGGATTCTATTCTACTTTTATACTTGTTCCTCTTCTTGCTTTTGCTTTTATTTAGAAATTTTAGGATTCTATTCTACTTTTATACTTGTTCCTCTTCTTGCTTTTGCTTTTATTTAGAAATTTTAGGATTCTATTCTACTTTTATACTTGTTCCTCTTCTTGCTTTTGCTTTTATTTAGAAATTTTAGGATTCTATTCTACTTTTATACTTGTTCCTCTTCTTGCTTTTGCTTTTACCTAGAAATTTTAGGATTCTATTCTACTTTTATACTTGTTCCTCTTCTTGCTTTTGCTTTTATTTAGAAATTTTAGGATTCTATTCTACTTTTATACTTGTTCCTCTTCTTGCTTTTGCTTTTATTTAGAAATTTTAGGATTCTATTCTACTTTTATACTTGTTCCTCTTCTTGCTTTTGCTTTTATTTAGAAATTTTAGGATTCTATTCTACTTTTATACTTGTTCCTCTTCTTGCTTTTGCTTTTACCTAGAAATTTTAGGATTCTATTCTACTTTTATACTTGTTCCTCTTCTTGCTTTTGCTTTTATTTAGAAATTTTAGGATTCTATTCTACTTTTATACTTGTTCCTCTTCTTGCTTTTGCTTTTATTTAGAAATTTTAGGATTCTATTCTACTTTTATACTTGTTCCTCTTCTTGCTTTTGCTTTTACCTAGAAATTTTAGGATTCTATTCTACTTTTATACTTGTTCCTCTTCTTGCTTTTGCTTTTATTTAGAAATTTTAGGATTCTATTCTACTTTTATACTTGTTCCTCTTCTTGCTTTTGCTTTTATTTAGAAATTTTAGGATTCTATTCTACTTTTATACTTGTTCCTCTTCTTGCTTTTGCTTTTATTTAGAAATTTTAGGATTCTATTCTACTTTTATACTTGTTCCTCTTCTTGCTTTTGCTTTTATTTAGAAATTTTAGGATTCTATTCTACTTTTATACTTGTTCCTCTTCTTGCTTTTGCTTTTACCTAGAAATTTTAGGATTCTATTCTACTTTTATACTTGTTCCTCTTCTTGCTTTTGCTTTTATTTAGAAATTTTAGGATTCTATTCTACTTTTATACTTGTTCCTCTTCTTGCTTTTGCTTTTATTTAGAAATTTTAGGATTCTATTCTACTTTTATACTTGTTCCTCTTCTTGCTTTTGCTTTTATTTAGAAATTTTAGGATTCTATTCTACTTTTATACTTGTTCCTCTTCTTGCTTTTGCTTTTATTTAGAAATTTTAGGATTCTATTCTACTTTCATACTTGTTCCTCTTCTTGCTTTTGCTTTTATTTAGAAATTTTAGGATTCTATTCTACTTTTATACTTGTTCCTCTTCTTGCTTTTGCTTTTATTTAGAAATTTTAGGATTCTATTCTACTTTTATACTTGTTCCTCTTCTTGCTTTTGCTTTTATTTAGAAATTTTAGGATTCTATTCTACTTTTATACTTGTTCCTCTTCTTGCTTTTGCTTTTATTTAGAAATTTTAGGATTCTATTCTACTTTTATACTTGTTCCTCTTCTTGCTTTTGCTTTTATTTAGAAATTTTAGGATTCTATTCTACTTTTATACTTGTTCCTCTTCTTGCTTTTGCTTTTATTTAGAAATTTTAGGATTCTATTCTACTTTTATACTTGTTCCTCTTCTTGCTTTTGCTTTTATTTAGAAATTTTAGGATTCTATTCTACTTTTATACTTGTTCCTCTTCTTGCTTTTGCTTTTATTTAGAAATTTTAGGATTCTATTCTACTTTTATACTTGTTCCTCTTCTTGCTTTTGCTTTTATTTAGAAATTTTAGGATTCTATTCTACTTTTATACTTGTTCCTCTTCTTGCTTTTGCTTTTATTTAGAAATTTTAGGATTCTATTCTACTTTTATACTTGTTCCTCTTCTTGCTTTTGCTTTTACCTAGAAATTTTAGGATTCTATTCTACTTTTATACTTGTTCCTCTTCTTGCTTTTGCTTTTATTTAGAAATTTTAGGATTCTATTCTACTTTTATACTTGTTCCTCTTCTTGCTTTTGCTTTTACCTAGAAATTTTAGGATTCTATTCTACTTTTATACTTGTTCCTCTTCTTGCTTTTGCTTTTATTTAGAAATTTTAGGATTCTATTCTACTTTTATACTTGTTCCTCTTCTTGCTTTTGCTTTTATTTAGAAATTTTAGGATTCTATTCTACTTTTATACTTGTTCCTCTTCTTGCTTTTGCTTTTATTTAGAAATTTTAGGATTCTATTCTACTTTTATACTTGTTCCTCTTCTTGCTTTTGCTTTTACCTAGAAATTTTAGGATTCTATTCTACTTTTATACTTGTTCCTCTTCTTGCTTTTGCTTTTATTTAGAAATTTTAGGATTCTATTCTACTTTTATACTTGTTCCTCTTCTTGCTTTTGCTTTTATTTAGAAATTTTAGGATTCTATTCTACTTTTATACTTGTTCCTCTTCTTGCTTTTGCTTTTATTTAGAAATTTTAGGATTCTATTCTACTTTTATACTTGTTCCTCTTCTTGCTTTTGCTTTTATTTAGAAATTTTAGGATTCTATTCTACTTTTATACTTGTTCCTCTTCTTGCTTTTGCTTTTATTTAGAAATTTTAGGATTCTATTCTACTTTTATACTTGTTCCTCTTCTTGCTTTTGCTTTTATTTAGAAATTTTAGGATTCTATTCTACTTTTATACTTGTTCCTCTTCTTGCTTTTGCTTTTATTTAGAAATTTTAGGATTCTATTCTACTTTTATACTTGTTCCTCTTCTTGCTTTTGCTTTTACCTAGAAATTTTAGGATTCTATTCTACTTTTATACTTGTTCCTCTTCTTGCTTTTGCTTTTATTTAGAAATTTTAGGATTCTATTCTACTTTTATACTTGTTCCTCTTCTTGCTTTTGCTTTTATTTAGAAATTTTAGGATTCTATTCTACTTTTATACTTGTTCCTCTTCTTGCTTTTGCTTTTATTTAGAAATTTTAGGATTCTATTCTACTTTTATACTTGTTCCTCTTCTTGCTTTTGCTTTTACCTAGAAATTTTAGGATTCTATTCTACTTTTATACTTGTTCCTCTTCTTGCTTTTGCTTTTATTTAGAAATTTTAGGATTCTATTCTACTTTTATACTTGTTCCTCTTCTTGCTTTTGCTTTTATTTAGAAATTTTAGGATTCTATTCTACTTTTATACTTGTTCCTCTTCTTGCTTTTGCTTTTATTTAGAAATTTTAGGATTCTATTCTACTTTTATACTTGTTCCTCTTCTTGCTTTTGCTTTTATTTAGAAATTTTAGGATTCTATTCTACTTTTATACTTGTTCCTCTTCTTGCTTTTGCTTTTATATAGAAATTTTAGGATTCTATTCTACTTTTATACTTGTTCCTCTTCTTGCTTTTGCTTTTATTTAGAAATTTTAGGATTCTATTCTACTTTTATACTTGTTCCTCTTCTTGCTTTTGCTTTTATTTAGAAATTTTAGGATTCTATTCTACTTTTATACTTGTTCCTCTTCTTGCTTTTGCTTTTATTTAGAAATTTTAGGATTCTATTCTACTTTTATACTTGTTCCTCTTCTTGCTTTTGCTTTTATTTAGAAATTTTAGGATTCTATTCTACTTTTATACTTGTTCCTCTTCTTGCTTTTGCTTTTATTTAGAAATTTTAGGATTCTATTCTACTTTTATACTTGTTCCTCTTCTTGCTTTTGCTTTTATTTAGAAATTTTAGGATTCTATTCTACTTTTATACTTGTTCCTCTTCTTCCTTTTGCTTTTATTTAGAAATTTTAGGATTCTATTCTACTTTTATACTTGTTCCTCTTCTTGCTTTTGCTTTTATTTAGAAATTTTAGGATTCTATTCTACTTTTATACTTGTTCCTCTTCTTGCTTTTGCTTTTATTTAGAAATTTTAGGATTCTATTCTACTTTTATACTTGTTCCTCTTCTTCCTTTTGCTTTTATTTAGAAATTTTAGGATTCTATTCTACTTTTATACTTGTTCCTCTTCTTGCTTTTGCTTTTATTTAGAAATTTTAGGATTCTATTCTACTTTTATACTTGTTCCTCTTCTTGCTTTTGCTTTTATTTAGAAATTTTAGGATTCTATTCTACTTTTATACTTGTTCCTCTTCTTGCTTTTGCTTTTACCTAGAAATTTTAGGATTCTATTCTACTTTTATACTTGTTCCTCTTCTTGCTTTTGCTTTTATTTAGAAATTTTAGGATTCTATTCTACTTTTATACTTGTTCCTCTTCTTGCTTTTGCTTTTATTTAGAAATTTTAGGATTCTATTCTACTTTTATACTTGTTCCTCTTCTTCCTTTTGCTTTTATATAGAAATTTTAGGATTCTATTCTACTTTTATACTTGTTCCTCTTCTTCCTTTTGCTTTTATATAGAAATTTTAGGATTCTATTCTACTTTTATACTTGTTCCTCTTCTTGCTTTTGCTTTTATTTAGAAATTTTAGGATTCTATTCTACTTTTATACTTGTTCCTCTTCTTGCTTTTGCTTTTATTTAGAAATTTTAGGATTCTATTCTACTTTTATACTTGTTCCTCTTCTTGCTTTTGCTTTTATTTAGAAATTTTAGGATTCTATTCTACTTTTATACTTGTTCCTCTTCTTGCTTTTGCTTTTATTTAGAAATTTTAGGATTCTATTCTACTTTTATACTTGTTCCTCTTCTTGCTTTTGCTTTTATTTAGAAATTTTAGGATTCTATTCTACTTTTATACTTGTTCCTCTTCTTGCTTTTGCTTTTACCTAGAAATTTTAGGATTCTATTCTACTTTTATACTTGTTCCTCTTCTTGCTTTTGCTTTTATATAGAAATTTTAGGATTCTATTCTACTTTTATACTTGTTCCTCTTCTTGCTTTTGCTTTTATTTAGAAATTTTAGGATTCTATTCTACTTTTATACTTGTTCCTCTTCTTGCTTTTGCTTTTATTTAGAAATTTTAGGATTCTATTCTACTTTTATACTTGTTCCTCTTCTTCCTTTTGCTTTTATTTAGAAATTTTAGGATTCTATTCTACTTTTATACTTGTTCCTCTTCTTGCTTTTGCTTTTATTTAGAAATTTTAGGATTCTATTCTACTTTTATACTTGTTCCTCTTCTTGCTTTTGCTTTTATTTAGAAATTTTAGGATTCTATTCTACTTTTATACTTGTTCCTCTTCTTCCTTTTGCTTTTATTTAGAAATTTTAGGATTCTATTCTACTTTTATACTTGTTCCTCTTCTTGCTTTTGCTTTTATTTAGAAATTTTAGGATTCTATTCTACTTTTATACTTGTTCCTCTTCTTCCTTTTGCTTTTATTTAGAAATTTTAGGATTCTATTCTACTTTTATACTTGTTCCTCTTCTTGCTTTTGCTTTTATTTAGAAATTTTAGGATTCTATTCTACTTTTATACTTGTTCCTCTTCTTGCTTTTGCTTTTATTTAGAAATTTTAGGATTCTATTCTACTTTTATACTTGTTCCTCTTCTTCCTTTTGCTTTTATTTAGAAATTTTAGGATTCTATTCTACTTTTATACTTGTTCCTCTTCTTGCTTTTGCTTTTATTTAGAAATTTTAGGATTCTATTCTACTTTTATACTTGTTCCTCTTCTTCCTTTTGCTTTTATTTAGAAATTTTAGGATTCTATTCTACTTTTATACTTGTTCCTCTTCTTGCTTTTGCTTTTATTTAGAAATTTTAGGATTCTATTCTACTTTTATACTTGTTCCTCTTCTTGCTTTTGCTTTTATTTAGAAATTTTAGGATTCTATTCTACTTTTATACTTGTTCCTCTTCTTGCTTTTGCTTTTATTTAGAAATTTTAGGATTCTATTCTACTTTTATACTTGTTCCTCTTCTTGCTTTTGCTTTTATTTAGAAATTTTAGGATTCTATTCTACTTTTATACTTGTTCCTCTTCTTGCTTTTGCTTTTATTTAGAAATTTTAGGATTCTATTCTACTTTTATACTTGTTCCTCTTCTTGCTTTTGCTTTTACCTAGAAATTTTAGGATTCTATTCTACTTTTATACTTGTTCCTCTTCTTGCTTTTGCTTTTATATAGAAATTTTAGGATTCTATTCTACTTTTATACTTGTTCCTCTTCTTGCTTTTGCTTTTATTTAGAAATTTTAGGATTCTATTCTACTTTTATACTTGTTCCTCTTCTTGCTTTTGCTTTTACCTAGAAATTTTAGGATTCTATTCTACTTTTATACTTGTTCCTCTTCTTGCTTTTGCTTTTATTTAGAAATTTTAGGATTCTATTCTACTTTTATACTTGTTCCTCTTCTTGCTTTTGCTT
Organism: Euprymna scolopes; assembly: GCF_053919585.1. Classification (NCBI taxonomy): domain Eukaryota; kingdom Metazoa; phylum Mollusca; class Cephalopoda; order Sepiida; family Sepiolidae; genus Euprymna; species Euprymna scolopes. The sequence continues at coordinate 129,453,036 of NC_136527.1, read as the reverse complement.
TTATTTAGAAATTTTAGGATTCTATTCTACTTTTATACTTGTTCCTCTTCTTGCTTTTGCTTTTATTTAGAAATTTTAGGATTCTATTCTACTTTTATACTTGTTCCTCTTCTTCCTTTTGCTTTTATTTAGAAATTTTAGTATTCTATTCTACTTTTATACTTGTTCCTCTTCTTGCTTTTGCTTTTATTTAGAAATTTTAGGATTCTATTCTACTTTTATACTTGTTCCTCTTCTTGCTTTTGCTTTTATTTAGAAATTTTAGGATTCTATTCTACTTTTATACTTGTTCCTCTTCTTGCTTTTGCTTTTATTTAGAAATTTTAGGATTCTATTCTACTTTTATACTTGTTCCTCTTCTTGCTTTTGCTTTTATTTAGAAATTTTAGGATTCTATTCTACTTTTATACTTGTTCCTCTTCTTGCTTTTGCTTTTATTTAGAAATTTTAGGATTCTATTCTACTTTTATACTTGTTCCTCTTCTTGCTTTTGCTTTTATTTAGAAATTTTAGGATTCTATTCTACTTTTATACTTGTTCCTCTTCTTGCTTTTGCTTTTACCTAGAAATTTTAGGATTCTATTCTACTTTTATACTTGTTCCTCTTCTTGCTTTTGCTTTTATTTAGAAATTTTAGGATTCTATTCTACTTTTATACTTGTTCCTCTTCTTGCTTTTGCTTTTATTTAGAAATTTTAGGATTCTATTCTACTTTTATACTTGTTCCTCTTCTTGCTTTTGCTTTTATTTAGAAATTTTAGGATTCTATTCTACTTTTATACTTGTTCCTCTTCTTCCTTTTGCTTTTATTTAGAAATTTTAGTATTCTATTCTACTTTTATACTTGTTCCTCTTCTTGCTTTTGCTTTTATTTAGAAATTTTAGGATTCTATTCTACTTTTATACTTGTTCCTCTTCTTGCTTTTGCTTTTATTTAGAAATTTTAGGATTCTATTCTACTTTTATACTTGTTCCTCTTCTTGCTTTTGCTTTTATTTAGAAATTTTAGGATTCTATTCTACTTTTATACTTGTTCCTCTTCTTGCTTTTGCTTTTATTTAGAAATTTTAGGATTCTATTCTACTTTTATACTTGTTCCTCTTCTTGCTTTTGCTTTTACCTAGAAATTTTAGGATTCTATTCTACTTTTATACTTGTTCCTCTTCTTGCTTTTGCTTTTATATAGAAATTTTAGGATTCTATTCTACTTTTATACTTGTTCCTCTTCTTGCTTTTGCTTTTATTTAGAAATTTTAGGATTCTATTCTACTTTTATACTTGTTCCTCTTCTTGCTTTTGCTTTTACCTAGAAATTTTAGGATTCTATTCTACTTTTATACTTGTTCCTCTTCTTGCTTTTGCTTTTATTTAGAAATTTTAGGATTCTATTCTACTTTTATACTTGTTCCTCTTCTTGCTTTTGCTTTTATTTAGAAATTTTAGGATTCTATTCTACTTTTATACTTGTTCCTCTTCTTGCTTTTGCTTTTATTTAGAAATTTTAGGATTCTATTCTACTTTTATACTTGTTCCTCTTCTTCCTTTTGCTTTTATTTAGAAATTTTAGTATTCTATTCTACTTTTATACTTGTTCCTCTTCTTGCTTTTGCTTTTATTTAGAAATTTTAGGATTCTATTCTACTTTTATACTTGTTCCTCTTCTTGCTTTTGCTTTTATTTAGAAATTTTAGGATTCTATTCTACTTTTATACTTGTTCCTCTTCTTGCTTTTGCTTTTATTTAGAAATTTTAGGATTCTATTCTACTTTTATACTTGTTCCTCTTCTTGCTTTTGCTTTTATTTAGAAATTTTAGGATTCTATTCTACTTTTATACTTGTTCCTCTTCTTCCTTTTGCTTTTATTTAGAAATTTTAGGATTCTATTCTACTTTTATACTTGTTCCTCTTCTTGCTTTTGCTTTTACCTAGAAATTTTAGGATTCTATTCTACTTTTATACTTGTTCCTCTTCTTGCTTTTGCTTTTATATAGAAATTTTAGGATTCTATTCTACTTTTATACTTGTTCCTCTTCTTGCTTTTGCTTTTATTTAGAAATTTTAGGATTCTATTCTACTTTTATACTTGTTCCTCTTCTTGCTTTTGCTTTTACCTAGAAATTTTAGGATTCTATTCTACTTTTATACTTGTTCCTCTTCTTGCTTTTGCTTTTATTTAGAAATTTTAGGATTCTATTCTACTTTTATACTTGTTCCTCTTCTTGCTTTTGCTTTTATTTAGAAATTTTAGGATTCTATTCTACTTTTATACTTGTTCCTCTTCTTGCTTTTGCTTTTATTTAGAAATTTTAGGATTCTATTCTACTTTTATACTTGTTCCTCTTCTTCCTTTTGCTTTTATTTAGAAATTTTAGTATTCTATTCTACTTTTATACTTGTTCCTCTTCTTGCTTTTGCTTTTATTTAGAAATTTTAGGATTCTATTCTACTTTTATACTTGTTCCTCTTCTTGCTTTTGCTTTTATTTAGAAATTTTAGGATTCTATTCTACTTTTATACTTGTTCCTCTTCTTGCTTTTGCTTTTATTTAGAAATTTTAGGATTCTATTCTACTTTTATACTTGTTCCTCTTCTTGCTTTTGCTTTTATTTAGAAATTTTAGGATTCTATTCTACTTTTATACTTGTTCCTCTTCTTGCTTTTGCTTTTATTTAGAAATTTTAGGATTCTATTCTACTTTTATACTTGTTCCTCTTCTTGCTTTTGCTTTTATTTAGAAATTTTAGGATTCTATTCTACTTTTATACTTGTTCCTCTTCTTGCTTTTGCTTTTACCTAGAAATTTTAGGATTCTATTCTACTTTTATACTTGTTCCTCTTCTTGCTTTTGCTTTTATTTAGAAATTTTAGGATTCTATTCTACTTTTATACTTGTTCCTCTTCTTGCTTTTGCTTTTATTTAGAAATTTTAGGATTCTATTCTACTTTTATACTTGTTCCTCTTCTTGCTTTTGCTTTTATTTAGAAATTTTAGGATTCTATTCTACTTTTATACTTGTTCCTCTTCTTCCTTTTGCTTTTATTTAGAAATTTTAGTATTCTATTCTACTTTTATACTTGTTCCTCTTCTTGCTTTTGCTTTTATTTAGAAATTTTAGGATTCTATTCTACTTTTATACTTGTTCCTCTTCTTGCTTTTGCTTTTATTTAGAAATTTTAGGATTCTATTCTACTTTTATACTTGTTCCTCTTCTTGCTTTTGCTTTTATTTAGAAATTTTAGGATTCTATTCTACTTTTATACTTGTTCCTCTTCTTGCTTTTGCTTTTATTTAGAAATTTTAGGATTCTATTCTACTTTTATACTTGTTCCTCTTCTTGCTTTTGCTTTTATTTAGAAATTTTAGGATTCTATTCTACTTTTATACTTGTTCCTCTTCTTCCTTTTGCTTTTATTTAGAAATTTTAGGATTCTATTCTACTTTTATACTTGTTCCTCTTCTTGCTTTTGCTTTTATTTAGAAATTTTAGGATTCTATTCTACTTTTATACTTGTTCCTCTTCTTGCTTTTGCTTTTATTTAGAAATTTTAGGATTCTATTCTACTTTTATACTTGTTCCTCTTCTTGCTTTTGCTTTTATTTAGAAATTTTAGGATTCTATTCTACTTTTATACTTGTTCCTCTTCTTGCTTTTGCTTTTATTTAGAAATTTTAGGATTCTATTCTACTTTTATACTTGTTCCTCTTCTTGCTTTTGCTTTTATTTAGAAATTTTAGGATTCTATTCTACTTTTATGCTTGTTCCTCTTCTTGCTTTTGCTTTTATTTAGAAATTTTAGGATTCTATTCTACTTTTATACTTGTTCCTCTTCTTGCTTTTGCTTTTATTTAGAAATTTTAGGATTCTATTCTACTTTTATACTTGTTCCTCTTCTTGCTTTTGCTTTTATTTAGAAATTTTAGGATTCTATTCTACTTTTATACTTGTTCCTCTTCTTCCTTTTGCTTTTATTTAGAAATTTTAGGATTCTATTCTACTTTTATACTTGTTCCTCTTCTTGCTTTTGCTTTTATTTAGAAATTTTAGGATTCTATTCTACTTTTATACTTGTTCCTCTTCTTGCTTTTGCTTTTACCTAGAAATTTTAGGATTCTATTCTACTTTTATACTTGTTCCTCTTCTTGCTTTTGCTTTTATTTAGAAATTTTAGGATTCTATTCTACTTTTATACTTGTTCCTCTTCTTGCTTTTGCTTTTATTTAGAAATTTTAGGATTCTATTCTACTTTTATACTTGTTCCTCTTCTTGCTTTTGCTTTTATTTAGAAATTTTAGGATTCTATTCTACTTTTATACTTGTTCCTCTTCTTCCTTTTGCTTTTATTTAGAAATTTTAGTATTCTATTCTACTTTTATACTTGTTCCTCTTCTTGCTTTTGCTTTTATTTAGAAATTTTAGGATTCTATTCTACTTTTATACTTGTTCCTCTTCTTGCTTTTGCTTTTATTTAGAAATTTTAGGATTCTATTCTACTTTTATACTTGTTCCTCTTCTTGCTTTTGCTTTTATTTAGAAATTTTAGGATTCTATTCTACTTTTATACTTGTTCCTCTTCTTGCTTTTGCTTTTATTTAGAAATTTTAGGATTCTATTCTACTTTTATACTTGTTCCTCTTCTTGCTTTTGCTTTTATTTAGAAATTTTAGGATTCTATTCTACTTTTATACTTGTTCCTCTTCTTGCTTTTGCTTTTATTTAGAAATTTTAGGATTCTATTCTACTTTTATACTTGTTCCTCTTCTTGCTTTTGCTTTTATTTAGAAATTTTAGGATTCTATTCTACTTTTATACTTGTTCCTCTTCTTGCTTTTGCTTTTATTTAGAAATTTTAGGATTCTATTCTACTTTTATACTTGTTCCTCTTCTTGCTTTTGCTTTTATTTAGAAATTTTAGGATTCTATTCTACTTTTATACTTGTTCCTCTTCTTGCTTTTGCTTTTATTTAGAAATTTTAGGATTCTATTCTACTTTTATACTTGTTCCTCTTCTTGCTTTTGCTTTTATTTAGAAATTTTAGGATTCTATTCTACTTTTATGCTTGTTCCTCTTCTTGCTTTTGCTTTTATTTAGAAATTTTAGGATTCTATTCTACTTTTATACTTGTTCCTCTTCTTGCTTTTGCTTTTATTTAGAAATTTTAGGATTCTATTCTACTTTTATACTTGTTCCTCTTCTTGCTTTTGCTTTTATTTAGAAATTTTAGGATTCTATTCTACTTTTATACTTGTTCCTCTTCTTCCTTTTGCTTTTATTTAGAAATTTTAGGATTCTATTCTACTTTTATACTTGTTCCTCTTCTTGCTTTTGCTTTTATTTAGAAATTTTAGGATTCTATTCTACTTTTATACTTGTTCCTCTTCTTGCTTTTGCTTTTATTTAGAAATTTTAGGATTCTATTCTACTTTTATACTTGTTCCTCTTCTTGCTTTTGCTTTTATTTAGAAATTTTAGGATTCTATTCTACTTTTATACTTGTTCCTCTTCTTGCTTTTGCTTTTACCTAGAAATTTTAGGATTCTATTCTACTTTTATACTTGTTCCTCTTCTTCCTTTTGCTTTTATTTAGAAATTTTAGGATTCTATTCTACTTTTATACTTGTTCCTCTTCTTGCTTTTGCTTTTATTTAGAAATTTTAGGATTCTATTCTACTTTTATACTTGTTCCTCTTCTTGCTTTTGCTTTTATTTAGAAATTTTAGGATTCTATTCTACTTTTATACTTGTTCCTCTTCTTCCTTTTGCTTTTATTTAGAAATTTTAGGATTCTATTCTACTTTTATACTTGTTCCTCTTCTTGCTTTTGCTTTTATTTAGAAATTTTAGGATTCTATTCTACTTTTATACTTGTTCCTCTTCTTGCTTTTGCTTTTATTTAGAAATTTTAGGATTCTATTCTACTTTTATACTTGTTCCTCTTCTTGCTTTTGCTTTTATTTAGAAATTTTAGGATTCTATTCTACTTTTATACTTGTTCCTCTTCTTGCTTTTGCTTTTATTTAGAAATTTTAGGATTCTATTCTACTTTTATACTTGTTCCTCTTCTTGCTTTTGCTTTTATTTAGAAATTTTAGGATTCTATTCTACTTTTATACTTGTTCCTCTTCTTCCTTTTGCTTTTATTTAGAAATTTTAGGATTCTATTCTACTTTTATACTTGTTCCTCTTCTTGCTTTTGCTTTTATTTAGAAATTTTAGGATTCTATTCTACTTTTATACTTGTTCCTCTTCTTGCTTTTGCTTTTATTTAGAAATTTTAGGATTCTATTCTACTTTTATACTTGTTCCTCTTCTTGCTTTTGCTTTTATTTAGAAATTTTAGGATTCTATTCTACTTTTATACTTGTTCCTCTTCTTGCTTTTGCTTTTATTTAGAAATTTTAGGATTCTATTCTACTTTTATACTTGTTCCTCTTCTTGCTTTTGCTTTTATTTAGAAATTTTAGGATTCTATTCTACTTTTATACTTGTTCCTCTTCTTGCTTTTGCTTTTATTTAGAAATTTTAGGATTCTATTCTACTTTTATACTTGTTCCTCTTCTTCCTTTTGCTTTTATTTAGAAATTTTAGGATTCTATTCTACTTTTATACTTGTTCCTCTTCTTGCTTTTGCTTTTATTTAGAAATTTTAGGATTCTATTCTACTTTTATACTTGTTCCTCTTCTTGCTTTTGCTTTTATTTAGAAATTTTAGGATTCTATTCTACTTTTATACTTGTTCCTCTTCTTGCTTTTGCTTTTATTTAGAAATTTTAGGATTCTATTCTACTTTTATACTTGTTCCTCTTCTTGCTTTTGCTTTTATTTAGAAATTTTAGGATTCTATTCTACTTTTATACTTGTTCCTCTTCTTGCTTTTGCTTTTATTTAGAAATTTTAGGATTCTATTCTACTTTTATACTTGTTCCTCTTCTTGCTTTTGCTTTTATTTAGAAATTTTAGGATTCTATTCTACTTTTATACTTGTTCCTCTTCTTCCTTTTGCTTTTATTTAGAAATTTTAGGATTCTATTCTACTTTTATACTTGTTCCTCTTCTTGCTTTTGCTTTTATTTAGAAATTTTAGGATTCTATTCTACTTTTATACTTGTTCCTCTTCTTGCTTTTGCTTTTATTTAGAAATTTTAGGATTCTATTCTACTTTTATACTTGTTCCTCTTCTTGCTTTTGCTTTTATTTAGAAATTTTAGGATTCTATTCTACTTTTATACTTGTTCCTCTTCTTGCTTTTGCTTTTATTTAGAAATTTTAGGATTCTATTCTACTTTTATACTTGTTCCTCTTCTTGCTTTTGCTTTTATTTAGAAATTTTAGGATTCTATTCTACTTTTATACTTGTTCCTCTTCTTGCTTTTGCTTTTATTTAGAAATTTTAGGATTCTATTCTACTTTTATACTTGTTCCTCTTCTTGCTTTTGCTTTTATTTAGAAATTTTAGGATTCTATTCTACTTTTATACTTGTTCCTCTTCTTGCTTTTGCTTTTATTTAGAAATTTTAGGATTCTATTCTACTTTTATACTTGTTCCTCTTCTTGCTTTTGCTTTTATTTAGAAATTTTAGGATTCTATTCTACTTTTATACTTGTTCCTCTTCTTGCTTTTGCTTTTATTTAGAAATTTTAGGATTCTATTCTACTTTTATACTTGTTCCTCTTCTTGCTTTTGCTTTTATTTAGAAATTTTAGGATTCTATTCTACTTTTATACTTGTTCCTCTTCTTGCTTTTGCTTTTATTTAGAAATTTTAGGATTCTATTCTACTTTTATACTTGTTCCTCTTCTTCCTTTTGCTTTTATTTAGAAATTTTAGGATTCTATTCTACTTTTATACTTGTTCCTCTTCTTGCTTTTGCTTTTATTTAGAAATTTTAGGATTCTATTCTACTTTTATACTTGTTCCTCTTCTTGCTTTTGCTTTTATTTAGAAATTTTAGGATTCTATTCTACTTTTATACTTGTTCCTCTTCTTGCTTTTGCTTTTATTTAGAAATTTTAGGATTCTATTCTACTTTTATACTTGTTCCTCTTCTTGCTTTTGCTTTTATTTAGAAATTTTAGGATTCTATTCTACTTTTATACTTGTTCCTCTTCTTGCTTTTGCTTTTATTTAGAAATTTTAGGATTCTATTCTACTTTTATACTTGTTCCTCTTCTTGCTTTTGCTTTTATTTAGAAATTTTAGGATTCTATTCTACTTTTATACTTGTTCCTCTTCTTGCTTTTGCTTTTATTTAGAAATTTTAGGATTCTATTCTACTTTTATACTTGTTCCTCTTCTTGCTTTTGCTTTTATTTAGAAATTTTAGGATTCTATTCTACTTTTATACTTGTTCCTCTTCTTGCTTTTGCTTTTATTTAGAAATTTTAGGATTCTATTCTACTTTTATACTTGTTCCTCTTCTTGCTTTTGCTTTTATTTAGAAATTTTAGGATTCTATTCTACTTTTATACTTGTTCCTCTTCTTGCTTTTGCTTTTATTTAGAAATTTTAGGATTCTATTCTACTTTTATACTTGTTCCTCTTCTTGCTTTTGCTTTTATTTAGAAATTTTAGGATTCTATTCTACTTTTATACTTGTTCCTCTTCTTGCTTTTGCTTTTATTTAGAAATTTTAGGATTCTATTCTACTTTTATACTTGTTCCTCTTCTTCCTTTTGCTTTTATTTAGAAATTTTAGGATTCTATTCTACTTTTATACTTGTTCCTCTTCTTGCTTTTGCTTTTATTTAGAAATTTTAGGATTCTATTCTACTTTTATACTTGTTCCTCTTCTTGCTTTTGCTTTTATTTAGAAATTTTAGGATTCTATTCTACTTTTATACTTGTTCCTCTTCTTGCTTTTGCTTTTATTTAGAAATTTTAGGATTCTATTCTACTTTTATACTTGTTCCTCTTCTTGCTTTTGCTTTTATTTAGAAATTTTAGGATTCTATTCTACTTTTATACTTGTTCCTCTTCTTCCTTTTGCTTTTATTTAGAAATTTTAGGATTCTATTCTACTTTTATACTTGTTCCTCTTCTTGCTTTTGCTTTTATTTAGAAATTTTAGGATTCTATTCTACTTTTATACTTGTTCCTCTTCTTGCTTTTGCTTTTATTTAGAAATTTTAGGATTCTATTCTACTTTTATACTTGTTCCTCTTCTTGCTTTTGCTTTTACCTAGAAATTTTAGGATTCTATTCTACTTTTATACTTGTTCCTCTTCTTGCTTTTGCTTTTATTTAGAAATTTTAGGATTCTATTCTACTTTTATACTTGTTCCTCTTCTTGCTTTTGCTTTTATTTAGAAATTTTAGGATTCTATTCTACTTTTATACTTGTTCCTCTTCTTGCTTTTGCTTTTATTTAGAAATTTTAGGATTCTATTCTACTTTTATACTTGTTCCTCTTCTTGCTTTTGCTTTTATTTAGAAATTTTAGGATTCTATTCTACTTTTATACTTGTTCCTCTTCTTGCTTTTGCTTTTATTTAGAAATTTTAGGATTCTATTCTACTTTTATACTTGTTCCTCTTCTTGCTTTTGCTTTTATTTAGAAATTTTAGGATTCTATTCTACTTTTATACTTGTTCCTCTTCTTGCTTTTGCTTTTATTTAGAAATTTTAGGATTCTATTCTACTTTTATACTTGTTCCTCTTCTTGCTTTTGCTTTTATTTAGAAATTTTAGGATTCTATTCTACTTTTATGCTTGTTCCTCTTCTTGCTTTTGCTTTTATTTAGAAATTTTAGGATTCTAATCTACTTTTATGCTTGTTCCTCTTCTTGCTTTTGCTTTTATTTAGAAATTTTAGGATTCTATTCTACTTTTATACTTGTTCCTCTTCTTGCTTTTGCTTTTATTTAGAAATTTTAGGATTCTATTCTACTTTTATACTTGTTCCTCTTCTTGCTTTTGCTTTTACCTAGAAATTTTAGGATTCTATTCTACTTTTATACTTGTTCCTCTTCTTGCTTTTGCTTTTATTTAGAAATTTTAGGATTCTATTCTACTTTTATACTTGTTCCTCTTCTTGCTTTTGCTTTTATTTAGAAATTTTAGGATTCTATTCTACTTTTATACTTGTTCCTCTTCTTGCTTTTGCTTTTATTTAGAAATTTTAGGATTCTATTCTACTTTTATACTTGTTCCTCTTCTTCCTTTTGCTTTTATTTAGAAATTTTAGGATTCTATTCTACTTTTATACTTGTTCCTCTTCTTGCTTTTGCTTTTATTTAGAAATTTTAGGATTCTATTCTACTTTTATACTTGTTCCTCTTCTTGCTTTTGCTTTTATTTAGAAATTTTAGGATTCTATTCTACTTTTATACTTGTTCCTCTTCTTGCTTTTGCTTTTATTTAGAAATTTTAGGATTCTATTCTACTTTTATACTTGTTCCTCTTCTTCCTTTTGCTTTTATTTAGAAATTTTAGGATTCTATTCTACTTTTATACTTGTTCCTCTTCTTGCTTTTGCTTTTATTTAGAAATTTTAGGATTCTATTCTACTTTTATACTTGTTCCTCTTCTTCCTTTTGCTTTTATTTAGAAATTTTAGGATTCTATTCTACTTTTATACTTGTTCCTCTTCTTGCTTTTGCTTTTATTTAGAAATTTTAGGATTCTATTCTACTTTTATACTTGTTCCTCTTCTTGCTTTTGCTTTTATTTAGAAATTTTAGGATTCTATTCTACTTTTATACTTGTTCCTCTTCTTGCTTTTGCTTTTATTTAGAAATTTTAGGATTCTAATCTACTTTTATGCTTGTTCCTCTTCTTGCTTTTGCTTTTATTTAGAAATTTTAGGATTCTATTCTACTTTTATACTTGTTCCTCTTCTTGCTTTTGCTTTTATTTAGAAATTTTAGGATTCTATTCTACTTTTATACTTGTTCCTCTTCTTGCTTTTGCTTTTACCTAGAAATTTTAGGATTCTATTCTACTTTTATACTTGTTCCTCTTCTTGCTTTTGCTTTTATTTAGAAATTTTAGGATTCTATTCTACTTTTATACTTGTTCCTCTTCTTGCTTTTGCTTTTATTTAGAAATTTTAGGATTCTATTCTACTTTTATACTTGTTCCTCTTCTTGCTTTTGCTTTTATTTAGAAATTTTAGGATTCTATTCTACTTTTATACTTGTTCCTCTTCTTGCTTTTGCTTTTATTTAGAAATTTTAGGATTCTATTCTACTTTTATACTTGTTCCTCTTCTTGCTTTTGCTTTTATTTAGAAATTTTAGGATTCTATTCTACTTTTATACTTGTTCCTCTTCTTGCTTTTGCTTTTATTTAGAAATTTTAGGATTCTATTCTACTTTTATACTTGTTCCTCTTCTTGCTTTTGCTTTTATTTAGAAATTTTAGGATTCTATTCTACTTTTATACTTGTTCCTCTTCTTCCTTTTGCTTTTATTTAGAAATTTTAGGATTCTATTCTACTTTTATACTTGTTCCTCTTCTTGCTTTTGCTTTTATTTAGAAATTTTAGGATTCTATTCTACTTTTATACTTGTTCCTCTTCTTCCTTTTGCTTTTATTTAGAAATTTTAGGATTCTATTCTACTTTTATACTTGTTCCTCTTCTTGCTTTTGCTTTTATTTAGAAATTTTAGGATTCTATTCTACTTTTATACTTGTTCCTCTTCTTGCTTTTGCTTTTATTTAGAAATTTTAGGATTCTATTCTACTTTTATACTTGTTCCTCTTCTTGCTTTTGCTTTTATTTAGAAATTTTAGGATTCTATTCTACTTTTATACTTGTTCCTCTTCTTGCTTTTGCTTTTATTTAGAAATTTTAGGATTCTATTCTACTTTTATACTTGTTCCTCTTCTTGCTTTTGCTTTTATTTAGAAATTTTAGGATTCTATTCTACTTTTATACTTGTTCCTCTTCTTGCTTTTGCTTTTATTTAGAAATTTTAGGATTCTATTCTACTTTTATACTTGTTCCTCTTCTTGCTTTTGCTTTTATTTAGAAATTTTAGGATTCTATTCTACTTTTATACTTGTTCCTCTTCTTGCTTTTGCTTTTATTTAGAAATTTTAGGATTCTATTCTACTTTTATACTTGTTCCTCTTCTTGCTTTTGCTTTTATTTAGAAATTTTAGGATTCTATTCTACTTTTATACTTGTTCCTCTTCTTGCTTTTGCTTTTATTTAGAAATTTTAGGATTCTATTCTACTTTTATACTTGTTCCTCTTCTTGCTTTTGCTTTTATTTAGAAATTTTAGGATTCTATTCTACTTTTATACTTGTTCCTCTTCTTGCTTTTGCTTTTATTTAGAAATTTTAGGATTCTATTCTACTTTTATACTTGTTCCTCTTCTTGCTTTTGCTTTTATTTAGAAATTTTAGGATTCTATTCTACTTTTATACTTGTTCCTCTTCTTCCTTTTGCTTTTATTTAGAAATTTTAGGATTCTATTCTACTTTTATACTTGTTCCTCTTCTTGCTTTTGCTTTTATTTAGAAATTTTAGGATTCTATTCTACTTTTATACTTGTTCCTCTTCTTCCTTTTGCTTTTATTTAGAAATTTTAGGATTCTATTCTACTTTTATACTTGTTCCTCTTCTTGCTTTTGCTTTTATTTAGAAATTTTAGGATTCTATTCTACTTTTATACTTGTTCCTCTTCTTGCTTTTGCTTTTATTTAGAAATTTTAGGATTCTATTCTACTTTTATACTTGTTCCTCTTCTTGCTTTTGCTTTTATTTAGAAATTTTAGGATTCTATTCTACTTTTATACTTGTTCCTCTTCTTGCTTTTGCTTTTATTTAGAAATTTTAGGATTCTATTCTACTTTTATACTTGTTCCTCTTCTTCCTTTTGCTTTTATTTAGAAATTTTAGGATTCTATTCTACTTTTATACTTGTTCCTCTTCTTGCTTTTGCTTTTATTTAGAAATTTTAGGATTCTATTCTACTTTTATACTTGTTCCTCTTCTTCCTTTTGCTTTTATTTAGAAATTTTAGGATTCTATTCTACTTTTATACTTGTTCCTCTTCTTGCTTTTGCTTTTATTTAGAAATTTTAGGATTCTATTCTACTTTTATACTTGTTCCTCTTCTTCCTTTTGCTTTTATTTAGAAATTTTAGGATTCTATTCTACTTTTATACTTGTTCCTCTTCTTGCTTTTGCTTTTATTTAGAAATTTTAGGATTCTATTCTACTTTTATACTTGTTCCTCTTCTTCCTTTTGCTTTTATTTAGAAATTTTAGGATTCTATTCTACTTTTATACTTGTTCCTCTTCTTGCTTTTGCTTTTATTTAGAAATTTTAGGATTCTATTCTACTTTTATACTTGTTCCTCTTCTTGCTTTTGCTTTTATTTAGAAATTTTAGGATTCTATTCTACTTTTATACTTGTTCCTCTTCTTCCTTTTGCTTTTATTTAGAAATTTTAGGATTCTATTCTACTTTTATACTTGTTCCTCTTCTTCCTTTTGCTTTTATTTAGAAATTTTAGGATTCTATTCTACTTTTATACTTGTTCCTCTTCTTCCTTTTGCTTTTATTTAGAAATTTTAGGATTCTATTCTACTTTTATACTTGTTCCTCTTCTTCCTTTTGCTTTTATTTAGAAATTTTAGGATTCTATTCTACTTTTATACTTGTTCCTCTTCTTGCTTTTGCTTTTATTTAGAAATTTTAGGATTCTATTCTACTTTTATACTTGTTCCTCTTCTTCCTTTTGCTTTTATTTAGAAATTTTAGGATTCTATTCTACTTTTATACTTGTTCCTCTTCTTCCTTTTGCTTTTATTTAGAAATTTTAGGATTCTATTCTACTTTTATACTTGTTCCTCTTCTTGCTTTTGCTTTTATTTAGAAATTTTAGGATTCTATTCTACTTTTATACTTGTTCCTCTTCTTGCTTTTGCTTTTATTTAGAAATTTTAGGATTCTATTCTACTTTTATACTTGTTCCTCTTCTTCCTTTTGCTTTTATTTAGAAATTTTAGGATTCTATTCTACTTTTATACTTGTTCCTCTTCTTCCTTTTGCTTTTATTTAGAAATTTTAGGATTCTATTCTACTTTTATACTTGTTCCTCTTCTTGCTTTTGCTTTTATTTAGAAATTTTAGGATTCTATTCTACTTTTATACTTGTTCCTCTTCTTCCTTTTGCTTTTATTTAGAAATTTTAGGATTCTATTCTACTTTTATACTTGTTCCTCTTCTTGCTTTTGCTTTTATTTAGAAATTTTAGGATTCTATTCTACTTTTATACTTGTTCCTCTTCTTCCTTTTGCTTTTATTTAGAAATTTTAGGATTCTATTCTACTTTTATACTTGTTCCTCTTCTTGCTTTTGCTTTTATTTAGAAATTTTAGGATTCTATTCTACTTTTATACTTGTTCCTCTTCTTGCTTTTGCTTTTATTTAGAAATTTTAGGATTCTATTCTACTTTTATACTTGTTCCTCTTCTTGCTTTTGCTTTTATTTAGAAATTTTAGGATTCTATTCTACTTTTATACTTGTTCCTCTTCTTGCTTTTGCTTTTATTTAGAAATTTTAGGATTCTATTCTACTTTTATACTTGTTCCTCTTCTTGCTTTTGCTTTTATTTAGAAATTTTAGGATTCTATTCTACTTTTATACTTGTTCCTCTTCTTGCTTTTGCTTTTATTTAGAAATTTTAGGATTCTATTCTACTTTTATACTTGTTCCTCTTCTTGCTTTTGCTTTTATTTAGAAATTTTAGGATTCTATTCTACTTTTATACTTGTTCCTCTTCTTGCTTTTGCTTTTATTTAGAAATTTTAGGATTCTATTCTACTTTTATACTTGTTCCTCTTCTTGCTTTTGCTTTTATTTAGAAATTTTAGGATTCTATTCTACTTTTATACTTGTTCCTCTTCTTGCTTTTGCTTTTATTTAGAAATTTTAGGATTCTATTCTACTTTTATACTTGTTCCTCTTCTTCCTTTTGCTTTTATTTAGAAATTTTAGGATTCTATTCTACTTTTATACTTGTTCCTCTTCTTGCTTTTGCTTTTATTTAGAAATTTTAGGATTCTATTCTACTTTTATACTTGTTCCTCTTCTTGCTTTTGCTTTTATTTAGAAATTTTAGGATTCTATTCTACTTTTATACTTGTTCCTCTTCTTGCTTTTGCTTTTATTTAGAAATTTTAGGATTCTATTCTACTTTTATACTTGTTCCTCTTCTTGCTTTTGCTTTTATTTAGAAATTTTAGGATTCTATTCTACTTTTATACTTGTTCCTCTTCTTGCTTTTGCTTTTATTTAGAAATTTTAGGATTCTATTCTACTTTTATACTTGTTCCTCTTCTTGCTTTTGCTTTTATTTAGAAATTTTAGGATTCTATTCTACTTTTATACTTGTTCCTCTTCTTGCTTTTGCTTTTATTTAGAAATTTTAGGATTCTATTCTACTTTTATACTTGTTCCTCTTCTTGCTTTTGCTTTTATTTAGAAATTTTAGGATTCTATTCTACTTTTATACTTGTTCCTCTTCTTGCTTTTGCTTTTATTTAGAAATTTTAGGATTCTATTCTACTTTTATACTTGTTCCTCTTCTTGCTTTTGCTTTTATTTAGAAATTTTAGGATTCTATTCTACTTTTATACTTGTTCCTCTTCTTGCTTTTGCTTTTATTTAGAAATTTTAGGATTCTATTCTACTTTTATACTTGTTCCTCTTCTTGCTTTTGCTTTTATTTAGAAATTTTAGGATTCTATTCTACTTTTATACTTGTTCCTCTTCTTGCTTTTGCTTTTACCTAGAAATTTTAGGATTCTATTCTACTTTTATACTTGTTCCTCTTCTTGCTTTTGCTTTTATTTAGAAATTTTAGGATTCTATTCTACTTTTATACTTGTTCCTCTTCTTGCTTTTGCTTTTATTTAGAAATTTTAGGATTCTATTCTACTTTTATACTTGTTCCTCTTCTTGCTTTTGCTTTTATTTAGAAATTTTAGGATTCTATTCTACTTTTATACTTGTTCCTCTTCTTGCTTTTGCTTTTATTTAGAAATTTTAGGATTCTATTCTACTTTTATACTTGTTCCTCTTCTTGCTTTTGCTTTTACCTAGAAATTTTAGGATTCTATTCTACTTTTATACTTGTTCCTCTTCTTGCTTTTGCTTTTATTTAGAAATTTTAGGATTCTATTCTACTTTTATACTTGTTCCTCTTCTTGCTTTTGCTTTTATTTAGAAATTTTAGGATTCTATTCTACTTTTATACTTGTTCCTCTTCTTGCTTTTGCTTTTATTTAGAAATTTTAGGATTCTATTCTACTTTTATACTTGTTCCTCTTCTTGCTTTTGCTTTTATTTAGAAATTTTAGGATTCTATTCTACTTTTATACTTGTTCCTCTTCTTGCTTTTGCTTTTATTTAGAAATTTTAGGATTCTATTCTACTTTTATACTTGTTCCTCTTCTTGCTTTTGCTTTTATTTAGAAATTTTAGGATTCTATTCTACTTTTATACTTGTTCCTCTTCTTGCTTTTGCTTTTATTTAGAAATTTTAGGATTCTATTCTACTTTTATACTTGTTCCTCTTCTTGCTTTTGCTTTTACCTAGAAATTTTAGGATTCTATTCTACTTTTATACTTGTTCCTCTTCTTGCTTTTGCTTTTATTTAGAAATTTTAGGATTCTATTCTACTTTTATACTTGTTCCTCTTCTTGCTTTTGCTTTTATTTAGAAATTTTAGGATTCTATTCTACTTTTATACTTGTTCCTCTTCTTGCTTTTGCTTTTATTTAGAAATTTTAGGATTCTATTCTACTTTTATACTTGTTCCTCTTCTTGCTTTTGCTTTTATTTAGAAATTTTAGGATTCTATTCTACTTTTATACTTGTTCCTCTTCTTGCTTTTGCTTTTATTTAGAAATTTTAGGATTCTATTCTACTTTTATACTTGTTCCTCTTCTTGCTTTTGCTTTTATTTAGAAATTTTAGGATTCTATTCTACTTTTATACTTGTTCCTCTTCTTCCTTTTGCTTTTATTTAGAAATTTTAGGATTCTATTCTACTTTTATACTTGTTCCTCTTCTTGCTTTTGCTTTTATTTAGAAATTTTAGGATTCTATTCTACTTTTATACTTGTTCCTCTTCTTGCTTTTGCTTTTATTTAGAAATTTTAGGATTCTATTCTACTTTTATACTTGTTCCTCTTCTTCCTTTTGCTTTTATTTAGAAATTTTAGGATTCTATTCTACTTTTATACTTGTTCCTCTTCTTGCTTTTGCTTTTACCTAGAAATTTTAGGATTCTATTCTACTTTTATACTTGTTCCTCTTCTTGCTTTTGCTTTTATTTAGAAATTTTAGGATTCTATTCTACTTTTATACTTGTTCCTCTTCTTGCTTTTGCTTTTATTTAGAAATTTTAGGATTCTATTCTACTTTTATACTTGTTCCTCTTCTTGCTTTTGCTTTTACCTAGAAATTTTAGGATTCTATTCTACTTTTATACTTGTTCCTCTTCTTGCTTTTGCTTTTATTTAGAAATTTTAGGATTCTATTCTACTTTTATACTTGTTCCTCTTCTTGCTTTTGCTTTTATTTAGAAATTTTAGGATTCTATTCTACTTTTATACTTGTTCCTCTTCTTGCTTTTGCTTTTATTTAGAAATTTTAGGATTCTATTCTACTTTTATACTTGTTCCTCTTCTTGCTTTTGCTTTTATTTAGAAATTTTAGGATTCTATTCTACTTTTATACTTGTTCCTCTTCTTGCTTTTGCTTTTATTTAGAAATTTTAGGATTCTATTCTACTTTTATACTTGTTCCTCTTCTTGCTTTTGCTTTTATTTAGAAATTTTAGGATTCTATTCTACTTTTATACTTGTTCCTCTTCTTGCTTTTGCTTTTATTTAGAAATTTTAGGATTCTATTCTACTTTTATACTTGTTCCTCTTCTTGCTTTTGCTTTTATTTAGAAATTTTAGGATTCTATTCTACTTTTATACTTGTTCCTCTTCTTCCTTTTGCTTTTATTTAGAAATTTTAGGATTCTATTCTACTTTTATACTTGTTCCTCTTCTTGCTTTTGCTTTTACCTAGAAATTTTAGGATTCTATTCTACTTTTATACTTGTTCCTCTTCTTGCTTTTGCTTTTATTTAGAAATTTTAGGATTCTATTCTACTTTTATACTTGTTCCTCTTCTTGCTTTTGCTTTTATTTAGAAATTTTAGGATTCTATTCTACTTTTATACTTGTTCCTCTTCTTGCTTTTGCTTTTATTTAGAAATTTTAGGATTCTATTCTACTTTTATACTTGTTCCTCTTCTTGCTTTTGCTTTTATTTAGAAATTTTAGGATTCTATTCTACTTTTATACTTGTTCCTCTTCTTGCTTTTGCTTTTATTTAGAAATTTTAGGATTCTATTCTACTTTTATACTTGTTCCTCTTCTTGCTTTTGCTTTTATTTAGAAATTTTAGGATTCTATTCTACTTTTATACTTGTTCCTCTTCTTGCTTTTGCTTTTATTTAGAAATTTTAGGATTCTATTCTACTTTTATACTTGTTCCTCTTCTTCCTTTTGCTTTTATTTAGAAATTTTAGGATTCTATTCTACTTTTATACTTGTTCCTCTTCTTGCTTTTGCTTTTATTTAGAAATTTTAGGATTCTATTCTACTTTTATACTTGTTCCTCTTCTTGCTTTTGCTTTTATTTAGAAATTTTAGGATTCTATTCTACTTTTATACTTGTTCCTCTTCTTGCTTTTGCTTTTATTTAGAAATTTTAGGATTCTATTCTACTTTTATACTTGTTCCTCTTCTTGCTTTTGCTTTTATTTAGAAATTTTAGGATTCTATTCTACTTTTATACTTGTTCCTCTTCTTGCTTTTGCTTTTACCTAGAAATTTTAGGATTCTATTCTACTTTTATACTTGTTCCTCTTCTTGCTTTTGCTTTTATTTAGAAATTTTAGGATTCTATTCTACTTTTATACTTGTTCCTCTTCTTGCTTTTGCTTTTATTTAGAAATTTTAGGATTCTATTCTACTTTTATACTTGTTCCTCTTCTTGCTTTTGCTTTTATTTAGAAATTTTAGGATTCTATTCTACTTTTATACTTGTTCCTCTTCTTGCTTTTGCTTTTATTTAGAAATTTTAGGATTCTATTCTACTTTTATACTTGTTCCTCTTCTTGCTTTTGCTTTTATTTAGAAATTTTAGGATTCTATTCTACTTTTATACTTGTTCCTCTTCTTGCTTTTGCTTTTATTTAGAAATTTTAGGATTCTATTCTACTTTTATACTTGTTCCTCTTCTTGCTTTTGCTTTTATTTAGAAATTTTAGGATTCTATTCTACTTTTATACTTGTTCCTCTTCTTGCTTTTGCTTTTACCTAGAAATTTTAGGATTCTATTCTACTTTTATACTTGTTCCTCTTCTTGCTTTTGCTTTTATTTAGAAATTTTAGGATTCTATTCTACTTTTATACTTGTTCCTCTTCTTGCTTTTGCTTTTATTTAGAAATTTTAGGATTCTATTCTACTTTTATACTTGTTCCTCTTCTTGCTTTTGCTTTTATTTAGAAATTTTAGGATTCTATTCTACTTTTATACTTGTTCCTCTTCTTGCTTTTGCTTTTATTTAGAAATTTTAGGATTCTATTCTACTTTTATACTTGTTCCTCTTCTTGCTTTTGCTTTTACCTAGAAATTTTAGGATTCTATTCTACTTTTATACTTGTTCCTCTTCTTGCTTTTGCTTTTATTTAGAAATTTTAGGATTCTATTCTACTTTTATACTTGTTCCTCTTCTTGCTTTTGCTTTTATTTAGAAATTTTAGGATTCTATTCTACTTTTATACTTGTTCCTCTTCTTGCTTTTGCTTTTATTTAGAAATTTTAGGATTCTATTCTACTTTTATACTTGTTCCTCTTCTTGCTTTTGCTTTTATTTAGAAATTTTAGGATTCTATTCTACTTTTATACTTGTTCCTCTTCTTGCTTTTGCTTTTATTTAGAAATTTTAGGATTCTATTCTACTTTTATACTTGTTCCTCTTCTTGCTTTTGCTTTTATTTAGAAATTTTAGGATTCTATTCTACTTTTATACTTGTTCCTCTTCTTGCTTTTGCTTTTATTTAGAAATTTTAGGATTCTATTCTACTTTTATACTTGTTCCTCTTCTTGCTTTTGCTTTTATTTAGAAATTTTAGGATTCTATTCTACTTTTATACTTGTTCCTCTTCTTGCTTTTGCTTTTATTTAGAAATTTTAGGATTCTATTCTACTTTTATACTTGTTCCTCTTCTTCCTTTTGCTTTTATTTAGAAATTTTAGGATTCTATTCTACTTTTATACTTGTTCCTCTTCTTGCTTTTGCTTTTATTTAGAAATTTTAGGATTCTATTCTACTTTTATACTTGTTCCTCTTCTTGCTTTTGCTTTTATTTAGAAATTTTAGGATTCTATTCTACTTTTATACTTGTTCCTCTTCTTGCTTTTGCTTTTACCTAGAAATTTTAGGATTCTATTCTACTTTTATACTTGTTCCTCTTCTTCCTTTTGCTTTTATTTAGAAATTTTAGGATTCTATTCTACTTTTATACTTGTTCCTCTTCTTGCTTTTGCTTTTATTTAGAAATTTTAGGATTCTATTCTACTTTTATACTTGTTCCTCTTCTTGCTTTTGCTTTTACCTAGAAATTTTAGGATTCTATTCTACTTTTATACTTGTTCCTCTTCTTGCTTTTGCTTTTACCTAGAAATTTTAGGATTCTATTCTACTTTTATACTTGTTCCTCTTCTTGCTTTTGCTTTTACCTAGAAATTTTAGGATTCTATTCTACTTTTATACTTGTTCCTCTTCTTGCTTTTGCTTTTATTTAGAAATTTTAGGATTCTATTCTACTTTTATACTTGTTCCTCTTCTTGCTTTTGCTTTTATTTAGAAATTTTAGGATTCTATTCTACTTTTATACTTGTTCCTCTTCTTGCTTTTGCTTTTATTTAGAAATTTTAGGATTCTATTCTACTTTTATACTTGTTCCTCTTCTTCCTTTTGCTTTTATTTAGAAATTTTAGGATTCTATTCTACTTTTATACTTGTTCCTCTTCTTCCTTTTGCTTTTATTTAGAAATTTTAGGATTCTATTCTACTTTTATACTTGTTCCTCTTCTTGCTTTTGCTTTTATTTAGAAATTTTAGGATTCTATTCTACTTTTATACTTGTTCCTCTTCTTGCTTTTGCTTTTATTTAGAAATTTTAGGATTCTATTCTACTTTTATACTTGTTCCTCTTCTTGCTTTTGCTTTTATTTAGAAATTTTAGGATTCTATTCTACTTTTATACTTGTTCCTCTTCTTGCTTTTGCTTTTATTTAGAAATTTTAGGATTCTATTCTACTTTTATACTTGTTCCTCTTCTTGCTTTTGCTTTTATTTAGAAATTTTAGGATTCTATTCTACTTTTATACTTGTTCCTCTTCTTGCTTTTGCTTTTACCTAGAAATTTTAGGATTCTATTCTACTTTTATACTTGTTCCTCTTCTTGCTTTTGCTTTTATTTAGAAATTTTAGGATTCTATTCTACTTTTATACTTGTTCCTCTTCTTGCTTTTGCTTTTATTTAGAAATTTTAGGATTCTATTCTACTTTTATACTTGTTCCTCTTCTTGCTTTTGCTTTTATTTAGAAATTTTAGGATTCTATTCTACTTTTATACTTGTTCCTCTTCTTGCTTTTGCTTTTATTTAGAAATTTTAGGATTCTATTCTACTTTTATACTTGTTCCTCTTCTTGCTTTTGCTTTTACCTAGAAATTTTAGGATTCTATTCTACTTTTATACTTGTTCCTCTTCTTGCTTTTGCTTTTATTTAGAAATTTTAGGATTCTATTCTACTTTTATACTTGTTCCTCTTCTTGCTTTTGCTTTTATTTAGAAATTTTAGGATTCTATTCTACTTTTATACTTGTTCCTCTTCTTGCTTTTGCTTTTATTTAGAAATTTTAGGATTCTATTCTACTTTTATACTTGTTCCTCTTCTTGCTTTTGCTTTTATTTAGAAATTTTAGGATTCTATTCTACTTTTATACTTGTTCCTCTTCTTGCTTTTGCTTTTATTTAGAAATTTTAGGATTCTATTCTACTTTTATACTTGTTCCTCTTCTTGCTTTTGCTTTTACCTAGAAATTTTAGGATTCTATTCTACTTTTATACTTGTTCCTCTTCTTGCTTTTGCTTTTATTTAGAAATTTTAGGATTCTATTCTACTTTTATACTTGTTCCTCTTCTTCCTTTTGCTTTTATTTAGAAATTTTAGGATTCTATTCTACTTTTATACTTGTTCCTCTTCTTCCTTTTGCTTTTATTTAGAAATTTTAGGATTCTATTCTACTTTTATACTTGTTCCTCTTCTTGCTTTTGCTTTTATTTAGAAATTTTAGGATTCTATTCTACTTTTATACTTGTTCCTCTTCTTGCTTTTGCTTTTATTTAGAAATTTTAGGATTCTATTCTACTTTTATACTTGTTCCTCTTCTTGCTTTTGCTTTTATTTAGAAATTTTAGGATTCTATTCTACTTTTATACTTGTTCCTCTTCTTCCTTTTGCTTTTACCTAGAAATTTTAGGATTCTATTCTACTTTTATACTTGTTCCTCTTCTTGCTTTTGCTTTTATTTAGAAATTTTAGGATTCTATTCTACTTTTATACTTGTTCCTCTTCTTGCTTTTGCTTTTATTTAGAAATTTTAGGATTCTATTCTACTTTTATACTTGTTCCTCTTCTTGCTTTTGCTTTTATTTAGAAATTTTAGGATTCTATTCTACTTTTATACTTGTTCCTCTTCTTGCTTTTGCTTTTATTTAGAAATTTTAGGATTCTATTCTACTTTTATACTTGTTCCTCTTCTTCCTTTTGCTTTTATTTAGAAATTTTAGGATTCTATTCTACTTTTATACTTGTTCCTCTTCTTGCTTTTGCTTTTATTTAGAAATTTTAGGATTCTATTCTACTTTTATACTTGTTCCTCTTCTTGCTTTTGCTTTTATTTAGAAATTTTAGGATTCTATTCTACTTTTATACTTGTTCCTCTTCTTGCTTTTGCTTTTATTTAGAAATTTTAGGATTCTATTCTACTTTTATACTTGTTCCTCTTCTTGCTTTTGCTTTTACCTAGAAATTTTAGGATTCTATTCTACTTTTATACTTGTTCCTCTTCTTCCTTTTGCTTTTATTTAGAAATTTTAGGATTCTATTCTACTTTTATACTTGTTCCTCTTCTTGCTTTTGCTTTTATTTAGAAATTTTAGGATTCTATTCTACTTTTATACTTGTTCCTCTTCTTGCTTTTGCTTTTACCTAGAAATTTTAGGATTCTATTCTACTTTTATACTTGTTCCTCTTCTTGCTTTTGCTTTTACCTAGAAATTTTAGGATTCTATTCTACTTTTATACTTGTTCCTCTTCTTGCTTTTGCTTTTACCTAGAAATTTTAGGATTCTATTCTACTTTTATACTTGTTCCTCTTCTTGCTTTTGCTTTTATTTAGAAATTTTAGGATTCTATTCTACTTTTATACTTGTTCCTCTTCTTGCTTTTGCTTTTATTTAGAAATTTTAGGATTCTATTCTACTTTTATACTTGTTCCTCTTCTTGCTTTTGCTTTTATTTAGAAATTTTAGGATTCTATTCTACTTTTATACTTGTTCCTCTTCTTGCTTTTGCTTTTATTTAGAAATTTTAGGATTCTATTCTACTTTTATACTTGTTCCTCTTCTTGCTTTTGCTTTTATTTAAAAATTTTAGGATTCTATTCTACTTTTATACTTGTTCCTCTTCTTGCTTTTGCTTTTATTTAGAAATTTTAGGATTCTATTCTACTTTTATACTTGTTCCTCTTCTTGCTTTTGCTTTTATTTAGAAATTTTAGGATTCTATTCTACTTTTATACTTGTTCCTCTTCTTGCTTTTGCTTTTATTTAGAAATTTTAGGATTCTATTCTACTTTTATACTTGTTCCTCTTCTTGCTTTTGCTTTTATTTAGAAATTTTAGGATTCTATTCTACTTTTATACTTGTTCCTCTTCTTGCTTTTGCTTTTATTTAGAAATTTTATGATTCTATTCTACTTTTATACTTGTTCCTTTTCTTGCTTTTGCTTTTATTTAGAAATTTTAGGATTCTATTCTACTTTTATACTTGTTCCTCTTCTTGCTTTTGCTTTTACCTAGAAATTTTAGGATTCTATTCTACTTTTATACTTGTTCCTCTTCTTGCTTTTGCTTTTACCTAGAAATTTTAGGATTCTATTCTACTTTTATACTTGTTCCTCTTCTTGCTTTTGCTTTTATTTAGAAATTTTAGGATTCTATTCTACTTTTATACTTGTTCCTCTTCTTGCTTTTGCTTTTATTTAGAAATTTTAGGATTCTATTCTACTTTTATACTTGTTCCTCTTCTTGCTTTTGCTTTTATTTAGAAATTTTATGATTCTATTCTACTTTTATACTTGTTCCTTTTCTTGCTTTTGCTTTTATTTAGAAATTTTAGGATTCTATTCTACTTTTATACTTGTTCCTCTTCTTGCTTTTGCTTTTATTTAGAAATTTTAGGATTCTATTCTACTTTTATACTTGTTCCTCTTCTTGCTTTTGCTTTTATTTAGAAATTTTAGGATTCTATTCTACTTTTATACTTGTTCCTCTTCTTGCTTTTGCTTTTATTTAGAAATTTTAGGATTCTATTCTACTTTTATACTTGTTCCTCTTCTTGCTTTTGCTTTTACCTAGAAATTTTAGGATTCTATTCTACTTTTATACTTGTTCCTTTTCTTGCTTTTGCTTTTATTTAGAAATTTTAGGATTCTATTCTACTTTTATACTTGTTCCTCTTCTTGCTTTTGCTTTTACCTAGAAATTTTAGGATTCTATTCTACTTTTATACTTGTTCCTCTTCTTGCTTTTGCTTTTATTTAGAAATTTTAGGATTCTATTCTACTTTTATACTTGTTCCTCTTCTTGCTTTTGCTTTTATTTAGAAATTTTAGGATTCTATTCTACTTTTATACTTGTTCCTCTTCTTGCTTTTGCTTTTACCTAGAAATTTTAGGATTCTATTCTACTTTTATACTTGTTCCTCTTCTTGCTTTTGCTTTTATTTAGAAATTTTAGGATTCTATTCTACTTTTATACTTGTTCCTCTTCTTGCTTTTGCTTTTACCTAGAAATTTTAGGATTCTATTCTACTTTTATACTTGTTCCTCTTCTTGCTTTTGCTTTTATTTAGAAATTTTAGGATTCTATTCTACTTTTATACTTGTTCCTCTTCTTGCTTTTGCTTTTATTTAGAAATTTTAGGATTCTATTCTACTTTTATACTTGTTCCTCTTCTTGCTTTTGCTTTTATTTAGAAATTTTAGGATTCTATTCTACTTTTATACTTGTTCCTCTTCTTGCTTTTGCTTTTATTTAGAAATTTTAGGATTCTATTCTACTTTTATACTTGTTCCTCTTCTTGCTTTTGCTTTTATTTAGAAATTTTAGGATTCTATTCTACTTTTATACTTGTTCCTCTTCTTGCTTTTGCTTTTATTTAGAAATTTTAGGATTCTATTCTACTTTTATACTTGTTCCTCTTCTTGCTTTTGCTTTTATTTAGAAATTTTAGGATTCTATTCTACTTTTATACTTGTTCCTCTTCTTGCTTTTGCTTTTATTTAGAAATTTTATGATTCTATTCTACTTTTATACTTGTTCCTTTTCTTGCTTTTGCTTTTATTTAGAAATTTTAGGATTCTATTCTACTTTTATACTTGTTCCTCTTCTTGCTTTTGCTTTTACCTAGAAATTTTAGGATTCTATTCTACTTTTATACTTGTTCCTCTTCTTGCTTTTGCTTTTACCTAGAAATTTTAGGATTCTATTCTACTTTTATACTTGTTCCTCTTCTTGCTTTTGCTTTTATTTAGAAATTTTAGGATTCTATTCTACTTTTATACTTGTTCCTCTTCTTGCTTTTGCTTTTATTTAGAAATTTTAGGATTCTATTCTACTTTTATACTTGTTCCTCTTCTTGCTTTTGCTTTTATTTAGAAATTTTAGGATTCTATTCTACTTTTATACTTGTTCCTCTTCTTGCTTTTGCTTTTATTTAGAAATTTTATGATTCTATTCTACTTTTATACTTGTTCCTTTTCTTGCTTTTGCTTTTATTTAGAAATTTTAGGATTCTATTCTACTTTTATACTTGTTCCTCTTCTTGCTTTTGCTTTTATTTAGAAATTTTAGGATTCTATTCTACTTTTATACTTGTTCCTCTTCTTGCTTTTGCTTTTATTTAGAAATTTTAGGATTCTATTCTACTTTTATACTTGTTCCTCTTCTTGCTTTTGCTTTTATTTAGAAATTTTAGGATTCTATTCTACTTTTATACTTGTTCCTCTTCTTGCTTTTGCTTTTACCTAGAAATTTTAGGATTCTATTCTACTTTTATACTTGTTCCTCTTCTTGCTTTTGCTTTTATTTAGAAATTTTAGGATTCTATTCTACTTTTATACTTGTTCCTCTTCTTGCTTTTGCTTTTATTTAGAAATTTTAGGATTCTAATCTACTTTTATACTTGTTCCTCTTCTTGCTTTTGCTTTTACCTAGAAATTTTAGGATTCTATTCTACTTTTATACTTGTTCCTCTTCTTGCTTTTGCTTTTATTTAGAAATTTTAGGATTCTATTCTACTTTTATACTTGTTCCTCTTCTTGCTTTTGCTTTTATTTAGAAATTTTAGGATTCTATTCTACTTTTATACTTGTTCCTCTTCTTGCTTTTGCTTTTACCTAGAAATTTTAGGATTCTATTCTACTTTTATACTTGTTCCTCTTCTTGCTTTTGCTTTTACCTAGAAATTTTAGGATTCTATTCTACTTTTATACTTGTTCCTCTTCTTGCTTTTGCTTTTACCTAGAAATTTTAGGATTCTATTCTACTTTTATACTTGTTCCTCTTCTTGCTTTTGCTTTTATTTAGAAATTTTAGGATTCTATTCTACTTTTATACTTGTTCCTCTTCTTGCTTTTGCTTTTATTTAGAAATTTTAGGATTCTATTCTACTTTTATACTTGTTCCTCTTCTTGCTTTTGCTTTTACCTAGAAATTTTAGGATTCTATTCTACTTTTATACTTGTTCCTCTTCTTGCTTTTGCTTTTATTTAGAAATTTTAGGATTCTATTCTACTTTTATACTTGTTCCTCTTCTTGCTTTTGCTTTTATTTAGAAATTTTAGGATTCTATTCTACTTTTATACTTGTTCCTCTTCTTGCTTTTGCTTTTATTTAGAAATTTTAGGATTCTATTCTACTTTTATACTTGTTCCTCTTCTTGCTTTTGCTTTTATTTAGAAATTTTAGGATTCTATTCTACTTTTATACTTGTTCCTCTTCTTGCTTTTGCTTTTACCTAGAAATTTTAGGATTCTATTCTACTTTTATACTTGTTCCTCTTCTTGCTTTTGCTTTTATTTAGAAATTTTAGGATTCTATTCTACTTTTATACTTGTTCCTCTTCTTGCTTTTGCTTTTATTTAGAAATTTTAGGATTCTATTCTACTTTTATACTTGTTCCTCTTCTTGCTTTTGCTTTTATTTAGAAATTTTAGGATTCTATTCTACTTTTATACTTGTTCCTCTTCTTGCTTTTGCTTTTATTTAGAAATTTTAGGATTCTATTCTACTTTTATACTTGTTCCTCTTCTTGCTTTTGCTTTTACCTAGAAATTTTAGGATTCTATTCTACTTTTATACTTGTTCCTCTTCTTGCTTTTGCTTTTATTTAGAAATTTTAGGATTCTATTCTACTTTTATACTTGTTCCTCTTCTTGCTTTTGCTTTTACCTAGAAATTTTAGGATTCTATTCTACTTTTATACTTGTTCCTCTTCTTGCTTTTGCTTTTATTTAGAAATTTTAGGATTCTATTCTACTTTTATACTTGTTCCTCTTCTTGCTTTTGCTTTTATTTAGAAATTTTAGGATTCTATTCTACTTTTATACTTGTTCCTCTTCTTGCTTTTGCTTTTATTTAGAAATTTTAGGATTCTATTCTACTTTTATACTTGTTCCTCTTCTTGCTTTTGCTTTTATTTAGAAATTTTAGGATTCTATTCTACTTTTATACTTGTTCCTCTTCTTGCTTTTGCTTTTACCTAGAAATTTTAGGATTCTATTCTACTTTTATACTTGTTCCTCTTCTTGCTTTTGCTTTTATTTAGAAATTTTAGGATTCTATTCTACTTTTATACTTGTTCCTCTTCTTGCTTTTGCTTTTATTTAGAAATTTTAGGATTCTATTCTACTTTTATACTTGTTCCTCTTCTTGCTTTTGCTTTTATTTAGAAATTTTAGGATTCTATTCTACTTTTATACTTGTTCCTCTTCTTGCTTTTGCTTTTATTTAGAAATTTTAGGATTCTATTCTACTTTTATACTTGTTCCTCTTCTTGCTTTTGCTTTTATTTAGAAATTTTAGGATTCTATTCTACTTTTATACTTGTTCCTCTTCTTGCTTTTGCTTTTATTTAGAAATTTTAGGATTCTATTCTACTTTTATACTTGTTCCTCTTCTTGCTTTTGCTTTTATTTAGAAATTTTAGGATTCTATTCTACTTTTATACTTGTTCCTCTTCTTGCTTTTGCTTTTATTTAGAAATTTTAGGATTCTATTCTACTTTTATACTTGTTCCTCTTCTTGCTTTTGCTTTTACCTAGAAATTTTAGGATTCTATTCTACTTTTATACTTGTTCCTCTTCTTGCTTTTGCTTTTATTTAGAAATTTTAGGATTCTATTCTACTTTTATACTTGTTCCTCTTCTTGCTTTTGCTTTTATTTAGAAATTTTAGGATTCTATTCTACTTTTATACTTGTTCCTCTTCTTGCTTTTGCTTTTACCTAGAAATTTTAGGATTCTATTCTACTTTTATACTTGTTCCTCTTCTTGCTTTTGCTTTTATTTAGAAATTTTAGGATTCTATTCTACTTTTATACTTGTTCCTCTTCTTGCTTTTGCTTTTATTTAGAAATTTTAGGATTCTATTCTACTTTTATACTTGTTCCTCTTCTTGCTTTTGCTTTTATTTAGAAATTTTAGGATTCTATTCTACTTTTATACTTGTTCCTCTTCTTGCTTTTGCTTTTATTTAGAAATTTTAGGATTCTATTCTACTTTTATACTTGTTCCTCTTCTTGCTTTTGCTTTTACCTAGAAATTTTAGGATTCTATTCTACTTTTATACTTGTTCCTCTTCTTGCTTTTGCTTTTATTTAGAAATTTTAGGATTCTATTCTACTTTTATACTTGTTCCTCTTCTTGCTTTTGCTTTTATTTAGAAATTTTAGGATTCTATTCTACTTTTATACTTGTTCCTCTTCTTGCTTTTGCTTTTATTTAGAAATTTTAGGATTCTATTCTACTTTTATACTTGTTCCTCTTCTTGCTTTTGCTTTTATTTAGAAATTTTAGGATTCTATTCTACTTTTATACTTGTTCCTCTTCTTGCTTTTGCTTTTATTTAGAAATTTTAGGATTCTATTCTACTTTTATACTTGTTCCTCTTCTTGCTTTTGCTTTTATTTAGAAATTTTAGGATTCTATTCTACTTTTATACTTGTTCCTCTTCTTCCTTTTGCTTTTATTTAGAAATTTTAGGATTCTATTCTACTTTTATACTTGTTCCTCTTCTTGCTTTTGCTTTTACCTAGAAATTTTAGGATTCTATTCTACTTTTATACTTGTTCCTCTTCTTGCTTTTGCTTTTATTTAGAAATTTTAGGATTCTATTCTACTTTTATACTTGTTCCTCTTCTTGCTTTTGCTTTTATTTAGAAATTTTAGGATTCTATTCTACTTTTATACTTGTTCCTCTTCTTGCTTTTGCTTTTATTTAGAAATTTTAGGATTCTATTCTACTTTTATACTTGTTCCTCTTCTTGCTTTTGCTTTTACCTAGAAATTTTAGGATTCTATTCTACTTTTATACTTGTTCCTCTTCTTGCTTTTGCTTTTATTTAGAAATTTTAGGATTCTATTCTACTTTTATACTTGTTCCTCTTCTTGCTTTTGCTTTTACCTAGAAATTTTAGGATTCTATTCTACTTTTATACTTGTTCCTCTTCTTGCTTTTGCTTTTATTTAGAAATTTTAGGATTCTATTCTACTTTTATACTTGTTCCTCTTCTTCCTTTTGCTTTTATTTAGAAATTTTAGGATTCTATTCTACTTTTATACTTGTTCCTCTTCTTGCTTTTGCTTTTACCTAGAAATTTTAGGATTCTATTCTACTTTTATACTTGTTCCTCTTCTTGCTTTTGCTTTTATTTAGAAATTTTAGGATTCTATTCTACTTTTATACTTGTTCCTCTTCTTGCTTTTGCTTTTATATAGAAATTTTAGGATTCTATTCTACTTTTATACTTGTTCCTCTTCTTGCTTTTGCTTTTACCTAGAAATTTTAGGATTCTATTCTACTTTTATACTTGTTCCTCTTCTTGCTTTTGCTTTTATTTAGAAATTTTAGGATTCTATTCTACTTTTATACTTGTTCCTCTTCTTGCTTTTGCTTTTATTTAGAAATTTTAGGATTCTATTCTACTTTTATACTTGTTCCTCTTCTTGCTTTTGCTTTTATTTAGAAATTTTAGGATTCTATTCTACTTTTATACTTGTTCCTCTTCTTGCTTTTGCTTTTATTTAGAAATTTTAGGATTCTATTCTACTTTTATACTTGTTCCTCTTCTTGCTTTTGCTTTTATTTAGAAATTTTAGGATTCTATTCTACTTTTATACTTGTTCCTCTTCTTCCTTTTGCTTTTACCTAGAAATTTTAGGATTCTATTCTACTTTTATACTTGTTCCTCTTCTTGCTTTTGCTTTTATTTAGAAATTTTAGGATTCTATTCTACTTTTATACTTGTTCCTCTTCTTGCTTTTGCTTTTATTTAGAAATTTTAGGATTCTATTCTACTTTTATACTTGTTCCTCTTCTTGCTTTTGCTTTTATTTAGAAATTTTAGGATTCTATTCTACTTTTATACTTGTTCCTCTTCTTGCTTTTGCTTTTATTTAGAAATTTTAGGATTCTATTCTACTTTTATACTTGTTCCTCTTCTTGCTTTTGCTTTTATTTAGAAATTTTAGGATTCTATTCTACTTTTATACTTGTTCCTCTTCTTGCTTTTGCTTTTATTTAGAAATTTTAGGATTCTATTCTACTTTTATACTTGTTCCTCTTCTTGCTTTTGCTTTTATTTAGAAATTTTATGATTCTATTCTACTTTTATACTTGTTCCTCTTCTTGCTTTTGCTTTTATTTAGAAATTTTAGGATTCTATTCTACTTTTATACTTGTTCCTCTTCTTGCTTTTGCTTTTATTTAGAAATTTTAGGATTCTATTCTACTTTTATACTTGTTCCTCTTCTTGCTTTTGCTTTTATTTAGAAATTTTAGGATTCTATTCTACTTTTATACTTGTTCCTCTTCTTGCTTTTGCTTTTATTTAGAAATTTTAGGATTCTATTCTACTTTTATACTTGTTCCTCTTCTTGCTTTTGCTTTTATTTAGAAATTTTAGGATTCTATTCTACTTTTATACTTGTTCCTCTTCTTGCTTTTGCTTTTATTTAGAAATTTTAGGATTCTAATGAACGAGATTTGTTTACAGGATGATTATTAATTATTGAATACTAATGAACGAGATTTTTTTACCTAGAAATTTTAGGATTCTATTCTACTTTTATACTTGTTCCTCTTCTTGCTTTTGCTTTTATTTAGAAATTTTAGGATTCTATTCTACTTTTATACTTGTTCCTCTTCTTGCTTTTGCTTTTATTTAGAAATTTTAGGATTCTATTCTACTTTTATACTTGTTCCTCTTCTTGCTTTTGCTTTTATTTAGAAATTTTAGGATTCTATTCTACTTTTATACTTGTTCCTCTTCTTGCTTTTGCTTTTATTTAGAAATTTTATGATTCTATTCTACTTTTATACTTGTTCCTCTTCTTGCTTTTGCTTTTATTTAGAAATTTTAGGATTCTATTCTACTTTTATACTTGTTCCTCTTCTTGCTTTTGCTTTTATTTAGAAATTTTAGGATTCTATTCTACTTTTATACTTGTTCCTCTTCTTGCTTTTGCTTTTATTTAGAAATTTTAGGATTCTAATGAACGAGATTTGTTTACAGGATGATTATTAATTATTGAATACTAATGAACGAGATTTTTTTACCTAGAAATTTTAGGATTCTATTCTACTTTTATACTTGTTCCTCTTCTTGCTTTTGCTTTTATTTAGAAATTTTAGGATTCTATTCTACTTTTATACTTGTTCCTCTTCTTGCTTTTGCTTTTATTTAGAAATTTTAGGATTCTATTCTACTTTTATACTTGTTCCTCTTCTTGCTTTTGCTTTTATTTAGAAATTTTAGGATTCTATTCTACTTTTATACTTGTTCCTCTTCTTGCTTTTGCTTTTATTTAGAAATTTTAGGATTCTATTCTACTTTTATACTTGTTCCTCTTCTTGCTTTTGCTTTTATTTAGAAATTTTAGGATTCTATTCTACTTTTATACTTGTTCCTCTTCTTGCTTTTGCTTTTATTTAGAAATTTTAGGATTCTATTCTACTTTTATACTTGTTCCTCTTCTTGCTTTTGCTTTTATTTAGAAATTTTAGGATTCTATTCTACTTTTATACTTGTTCCTCTTCTTGCTTTTGCTTTTATTTAGAAATTTTAGGATTCTATTCTACTTTTATACTTGTTCCTCTTCTTGCTTTTGCTTTTATTTAGAAATTTTAGGATTCTAATGAACGAGATTTGTTTACAGGATGATTATTAATTATTGAATACTAATGAACGAGATTTTTTTACCTAGAAATTTTAGGATTCTATTCTACTTTTATACTTGTTCCTCTTCTTGCTTTTGCTTTTATTTAGAAATTTTAGGATTCTATTCTACTTTTATACTTGTTCCTCTTCTTGCTTTTGCTTTTATTTAGAAATTTTAGGATTCTAATGAACGAGATTTGTTTACAGGATGATTATTAATTATTGAATACTAATGAACGAGATTTTTTTACCTAGAAATTTTAGGATTCTATTCTACTTTTATACTTGTTCCTCTTCTTGCTTTTGCTTTTATTTAGAAATTTTAGGATTCTATTCTACTTTTATACTTGTTCCTCTTCTTGCTTTTGCTTTTATTTAGAAATTTTAGGATTCTAATGAACGAGATTTGTTTACAGGATGATTATTAATTATTGAATACTAATGAACGAGATTTTTTTACCTAGAAATTTTAGGATTCTATTCTACTTTTATACTTGTTCCTCTTCTTGCTTTTGCTTTTATTTAGAAATTTTAGGATTCTATTCTACTTTTATACTTGTTCCTCTTCTTGCTTTTGCTTTTATTTAGAAATTTTAGGATTCTATTCTACTTTTATACTTGTTCCTCTTCTTGCTTTTGCTTTTATTTAGAAATTTTAGGATTCTATTCTACTTTTATACTTGTTCCTCTTCTTGCTTTTGCTTTTATTTAGAAATTTTAGGATTCTATTCTACTTTTATACTTGTTCCTCTTCTTGCTTTTGCTTTTATTTAGAAATTTTAGGATTCTAATGAACGAGATTTGTTTACAGGATGATTATTAATTATTGAATACTAATGAACGAGATTTTTTTACCTAGAAATTTTAGGATTCTATTCTACTTTTATACTTGTTCCTCTTCTTGCTTTTGCTTTTATTTAGAAATTTTAGGATTCTATTCTACTTTTATACTTGTTCCTCTTCTTGCTTTTGCTTTTATTTAGAAATTTTAGGATTCTAATGAACGAGATTTGTTTACAGGATGATTATTAATTATTGAATACTAATGAACGAGATTTTTTTACCTAGAAATTTTAGGATTCTATTCTACTTTTATACTTGTTCCTCTTCTTGCTTTTGCTTTTATTTAGAAATTTTAGGATTCTATTCTACTTTTATACTTGTTCCTCTTCTTGCTTTTGCTTTTATTTAGAAATTATAGGATTCTATTCTACTTTTATACTTGTTCCTCTTCTTGCTTTTGCTTTTATTTAGAAATTTTAGGATTCTATTCTACTTTTATACTTGTTCCTCTTCTTGCTTTTGCTTTTATTTAGAAATTTTAGGATTCTATTCTACTTTTATACTTGTTCCTCTTCTTGCTTTTGCTTTTATTTAGAAATTTTAGGATTCTATTCTACTTTTATACTTGTTCCTCTTCTTGCTTTTGCTTTTATTTAGAAATTTTAGGATTCTAATGAACGAGATTTGTTTACAGGATGATTATTAATTATTGAATACTAATGAACGAGATTTTTTTACCTAGAAATTTTAGGATTCTATTCTACTTTTATACTTGTTCCTCTTCTTGCTTTTGCTTTTATTTAGAAATTTTAGGATTCTATTCTACTTTTATACTTGTTCCTCTTCTTGCTTTTGCTTTTATTTAGAAATTTTAGGATTCTAATGAACGAGATTTGTTTACAGGATGATTATTAATTATTGAATACTAATGAACGAGATTTTTTTACCTAGAAATTTTAGGATTCTATTCTACTTTTATACTTGTTCCTCTTCTTGCTTTTGCTTTTATTTAGAAATTTTAGGATTCTATTCTACTTTTATACTTGTTCCTCTTCTTGCTTTTGCTTTTATTTAGAAATTATAGGATTCTATTCTACTTTTATACTTGTTCCTCTTCTTGCTTTTGCTTTTATTTAGAAATTTTAGGATTCTATTCTACTTTTATACTTGTTCCTCTTCTTGCTTTTGCTTTTATTTAGAAATTTTAGGATTCTATTCTACTTTTATACTTGTTCCTCTTCTTGCTTTTGCTTTTATTTAGAAATTTTAGGATTCTATTCTACTTTTATACTTGTTCCTCTTCTTGCTTTTGCTTTTATTTAGAAATTATAGGATTCTATTCTACTTTTATACTTGTTCCTCTTCTTGCTTTTGCTTTTATTTAGAAATTTTAGGATTCTAATGAACGAGATTTGTTTACAGGATGATTATTAATTATTGAATACTAATGAACGAGATTTTTTTACCTAGAAATTTTAGGATTCTATTCTACTTTTATACTTGTTCCTCTTCTTGCTTTTGCTTTTATTTAGAAATTTTAGGATTCTATTCTACTTTTATACTTGTTCCTCTTCTTGCTTTTGCTTTTATTTAGAAATTTTAGGATTCTATTCTACTTTTATACTTGTTCCTCTTCTTGCTTTTGCTTTTATTTAGAAATTATAGGATTCTATTCTACTTTTATACTTGTTCCTCTTCTTGCTTTTGCTTTTATTTAGAAATTTTAGGATTCTAATGAACGAGATTTGTTTACAGGATGATTATTAATTATTGAATACTAATGAACGAGATTTTTTTACCTAGAAATTTTAGGATTCTATTCTACTTTTATACTTGTTCCTCTTCTTGCTTTTGCTTTTTTTTAGAAATTTTAGGATTCTATTCTACTTTTATACTTGTTCCTCTTCTTGCTTTTGCTTTTATTTAGAAATTTTAGGATTCTATTCTACTTTTATACTTGTTCCTCTTCTTGCTTTTGCTTTTATTTAGAAATTTTAGGATTCTATTCTACTTTTATACTTGTTCCTCTTCTTGCTTTTGCTTTTATTTAGAAATTTTAGGATTCTAATGAACGAGATTTGTTTACAGGATGATTATTAATTATTGAATACTAATGAACGAGATTTTTTTACCTAGAAATTTTAGGATTCTATTCTACTTTTATACTTGTTCCTCTTCTTGCTTTTGCTTTTTTTTAGAAATTTTAGGATTCTATTCTACTTTTATACTTGTTCCTCTTCTTGCTTTTGCTTTTATTTAGAAATTTTAGGATTCTATTCTACTTTTATACTTGTTCCTCTTCTTGCTTTTGCTTTTATTTAGAAATTTTAGGATTCTATTCTACTTTTATACTTGTTCCTCTTCTTGCTTTTGCTTTTATTTAGAAATTTTAGGATTCTAATGAACGAGATTTGTTTACAGGATGATTATTAATTATTGAATACTAATGAACGAGATTTTTTTACCTAGAAATTTTAGGATTCTATTCTACTTTTATACTTGTTCCTCTTCTTGCTTTTGCTTTTATTTAGAAATTTTAGGATTCTATTCTACTTTTATACTTGTTCCTCTTCTTGCTTTTGCTTTTATTTAGAAATTTTAGGATTCTAATGAACGAGATTTGTTTACAGGATGATTATTAATTATTGAATACTAATGAACGAGATTTTTTTACCTAGAAATTTTAGGATTCTATTCTACTTTTATACTTGTTCCTCTTCTTGCTTTTGCTTTTTTTTAGAAATTTTAGGATTCTATTCTACTTTTATACTTGTTCCTCTTCTTGCTTTTGCTTTTATTTAGAAATTTTAGGATTCTATTCTACTTTTATACTTGTTCCTCTTCTTGCTTTTGCTTTTATTTAGAAATTTTAGGATTCTATTCTACTTTTATACTTGTTCCTCTTCTTGCTTTTGCTTTTATTTAGAAATTTTAGGATTCTATTCTACTTTTATACTTGTTCCTCTTCTTCCTTTTGCTTTTATTTAGAAATTTTAGGATTCTATTCTACTTTTATACTTGTTCCTCTTCTTGCTTTTGCTTTTATTTAGAAATTTTAGGATTCTAATGAACGAGATTTGTTTACAGGATGATTATTAATTATTGAATACTAATGAACGAGATTTTTTTACCTAGAAATTTTAGGATTCTATTCTACTTTTATACTTGTTCCTCTTCTTGCTTTTGCTTTTATTTAGAAATTTTAGGATTCTATTCTACTTTTATACTTGTTCCTCTTCTTGCTTTTGCTTTTATTTAGAAATTTTAGGATTCTATTCTACTTTTATACTTGTTCCTCTTCTTGCTTTTGCTTTTATTTAGAAATTTTAGGATTCTATTCTACTTTTATACTTGTTCCTCTTCTTGCTTTTGCTTTTATTTAGAAATTTTAGGATTCTATTCTACTTTTATACTTGTTCCTCTTCTTCCTTTTGCTTTTATTTAGAAATTTTAGGATTCTATTCTACTTTTATACTTGTTCCTCTTCTTGCTTTTGCTTTTATTTAGAAATTTTAGGATTCTAATGAACGAGATTTGTTTACAGGATGATTATTAATTATTGAATACTAATGAACGAGATTTTTTTACCTAGAAATTTTAGGATTCTATTCTACTTTTATACTTGTTCCTCTTCTTGCTTTTGCTTTTATTTAGAAATTTTAGGATTCTATTCTACTTTTATACTTGTTCCTCTTCTTGCTTTTGCTTTTATTTAGAAATTTTAGGATTCTATTCTACTTTTATACTTGTTCCTCTTCTTGCTTTTGCTTTTATTTAGAAATTTTAGGATTCTATTCTACTTTTATACTTGTTCCTCTTCTTGCTTTTGCTTTTATTTAGAAATTTTAGGATTCTATTCTACTTTTATACTTGTTCCTCTTCTTCCTTTTGCTTTTATTTAGAAATTTTAGGATTCTATTCTACTTTTATACTTGTTCCTCTTCTTGCTTTTGCTTTTATTTAGAAATTTTAGGATTCTAATGAACGAGATTTGTTTACAGGATGATTATTAATTATTGAATACTAATGAACGAGATTTTTTTACCTAGAAATTTTAGGATTCTATTCTACTTTTATACTTGTTCCTCTTCTTGCTTTTGCTTTTATTTAGAAATTTTAGGATTCTATTCTACTTTTATACTTGTTCCTCTTCTTGCTTTTGCTTTTATTTAGAAATTTTAGGATTCTATTCTACTTTTATACTTGTTCCTCTTCTTGCTTTTGCTTTTATTTAGAAATTTTAGGATTCTATTCTACTTTTATACTTGTTCCTCTTCTTGCTTTTGCTTTTATTTAGAA
This sequence comes from Euprymna scolopes, assembly GCF_053919585.1. Taxonomy (NCBI): domain Eukaryota; kingdom Metazoa; phylum Mollusca; class Cephalopoda; order Sepiida; family Sepiolidae; genus Euprymna; species Euprymna scolopes. The sequence goes on along the minus strand of NC_136527.1, from coordinate 129,415,125 downwards.
ATTTTAGGATTCTATTCTACTTTTATACTTGTTCCTCTTCTTGCTTTTGCTTTTATTTAGAAATTTTAGGATTCTAATGAACGAGATTTGTTTACAGGATGATTATTAATTATTGAATACTAATGAACGAGATTTTTTTACCTAGAAATTTTAGGATTCTATTCTACTTTTATACTTGTTCCTCTTCTTGCTTTTGCTTTTATTTAGAAATTTTAGGATTCTATTCTACTTTTATACTTGTTCCTCTTCTTGCTTTTGCTTTTATTTAGAAATTTTAGGATTCTATTCTACTTTTATACTTGTTCCTCTTCTTGCTTTTGCTTTTATTTAGAAATTATAGGATTCTATTCTACTTTTATACTTGTTCCTCTTCTTGCTTTTGCTTTTATTTAGAAATTTTAGGATTCTATTCTACTTTTATACTTGTTCCTCTTCTTGCTTTTGCTTTTATTTAGAAATTATAGGATTCTATTCTACTTTTATACTTGTTCCTCTTCTTGCTTTTGCTTTTATTTAGAAATTTTAGGATTCTATTCTACTTTTATACTTGTTCCTCTTCTTGCTTTTGCTTTTATTTAGAAATTATAGGATTCTATTCTACTTTTATACTTGTTCCTCTTCTTGCTTTTGCTTTTATTTAGAAATTTTAGGATTCTATTCTACTTTTATACTTGTTCCTCTTCTTGCTTTTGCTTTTATTTAGAAATTATAGGATTCTATTCTACTTTTATACTTGTTCCTCTTCTTGCTTTTGCTTTTATTTAGAAATTTTAGGATTCTAATGAACGAGATTTGTTTACAGGATGATTATTAATTATTGAATACTAATGAACGAGATTTTTTTACCTAGAAATTTTAGGATTCTATTCTACTTTTATACTTGTTCCTCTTCTTGCTTTTGCTTTTATTTAGAAATTTTAGGATTCTATTCTACTTTTATACTTGTTCCTCTTCTTGCTTTTGCTTTTATTTAGAAATTTTAGGATTCTATTCTACTTTTATACTTGTTCCTCTTCTTGCTTTTGCTTTTATTTAGAAATTATAGGATTCTATTCTACTTTTATACTTGTTCCTCTTCTTGCTTTTGCTTTTATTTAGAAATTTTAGGATTCTATTCTACTTTTATACTTGTTCCTCTTCTTGCTTTTGCTTTTATTTAGAAATTATAGGATTCTATTCTACTTTTATACTTGTTCCTCTTCTTGCTTTTGCTTTTATTTAGAAATTTTAGGATTCTATTCTACTTTTATACTTGTTCCTCTTCTTGCTTTTGCTTTTATTTAGAAATTATAGGATTCTATTCTACTTTTATACTTGTTCCTCTTCTTGCTTTTGCTTTTATTTAGAAATTTTAGGATTCTAATGAACGAGATTTGTTTACAGGATGATTATTAATTATTGAATACTAATGAACGAGATTTTTTTACCTAGAAATTTTAGGATTCTATTCTACTTTTATACTTGTTCCTCTTCTTGCTTTTGCTTTTATTTAGAAATTTTAGGATTCTATTCTACTTTTATACTTGTTCCTCTTCTTGCTTTTGCTTTTATTTAGAAATTTTAGGATTCTATTCTACTTTTATACTTGTTCCTCTTCTTGCTTTTGCTTTTATTTAGAAATTATAGGATTCTATTCTACTTTTATACTTGTTCCTCTTCTTGCTTTTGCTTTTATTTAGAAATTTTAGGATTCTATTCTACTTTTATACTTGTTCCTCTTCTTGCTTTTGCTTTTATTTAGAAATTATAGGATTCTATTCTACTTTTATACTTGTTCCTCTTCTTGCTTTTGCTTTTATTTAGAAATTTTAGGATTCTATTCTACTTTTATACTTGTTCCTCTTCTTGCTTTTGCTTTTATTTAGAAATTATAGGATTCTATTCTACTTTTATACTTGTTCCTCTTCTTGCTTTTGCTTTTATTTAGAAATTTTAGGATTCTAATGAACGAGATTTGTTTACAGGATGATTATTAATTATTGAATACTAATGAACGAGATTTTTTTACCTAGAAATTTTAGGATTCTATTCTACTTTTATACTTGTTCCTCTTCTTGCTTTTGCTTTTATTTAGAAATTTTAGGATTCTATTCTACTTTTATACTTGTTCCTCTTCTTGCTTTTGCTTTTATTTAGAAATTTTAGGATTCTATTCTACTTTTATACTTGTTCCTCTTCTTGCTTTTGCTTTTACCTAGAAATTTTAGGATTCTATTCTACTTTTATACTTGTTCCTCTTCTTGCTTTTGCTTTTATTTAGAAATTTTAGGATTCTATTCTACTTTTATACTTGTTCCTCTTCTTGCTTTTGCTTTTATTTAGAAATTTTAGGATTCTATTCTACTTTTATACTTGTTCCTCTTCTTGCTTTTGCTTTTCTTTAGAAATTTTAGGATTCTATTCTACTTTTATACTTGTTCCTCTTCTTGCTTTTGCTTTTATTTAGAAATTTTAGGATTCTATTCTACTTTTATACTTGTTCCTCTTCTTGCTTTTGCTTTTATTTAGAAATTTTAGGATTCTATTCTACTTTTATACTTGTTCCTCTTCTTGCTTTTGCTTTTATTTAGAAATTTTAGGATTCTATTCTACTTTTATACTTGTTCCTCTTCTTGCTTTTGCTTTTATTTAGAAATTTTAGGATTCTATTCTACTTTTATACTTGTTCCTCTTCTTGCTTTTGCTTTTACCTAGAAATTTTAGGATTCTATTCTACTTTTATACTTGTTCCTCTTCTTGCTTTTGCTTTTACCTAGAAATTTTAGGATTCTATTCTACTTTTATACTTGTTCCTCTTCTTGCTTTTGCTTTTATTTAGAAATTTTAGGATTCTATTCTACTTTTATACTTGTTCCTCTTCTTGCTTTTGCTTTTATTTAGAAATTTTAGGATTCTATTCTACTTTTATACTTGTTCCTCTTCTTGCTTTTGCTTTTACCTAGAAATTTTAGGATTCTATTCTACTTTTATACTTGTTCCTCTTCTTGCTTTTGCTTTTATTTAGAAATTTTAGGATTCTATTCTACTTTTATACTTGTTCCTCTTCTTGCTTTTGCTTTTATTTAGAAATTTTAGGATTCTATTCTACTTTTATACTTGTTCCTCTTCTTGCTTTTGCTTTTATTTAGAAATTTTAGGATTCTATTCTACTTTTATACTTGTTCCTCTTCTTGCTTTTGCTTTTATTTAGAAATTTTAGGATTCTATTCTACTTTTATACTTGTTCCTCTTCTTGCTTTTGCTTTTATTTAGAAATTTTAGGATTCTATTCTACTTTTATACTTGTTCCTCTTCTTGCTTTTGCTTTTATTTAGAAATTTTAGGATTCTATTCTACTTTTATACTTGTTCCTCTTCTTGCTTTTGCTTTTATTTAGAAATTTTAGGATTCTATTCTACTTTTATACTTGTTCCTCTTCTTGCTTTTGCTTTTATTTAGAAATTTTAGGATTCTATTCTACTTTTATACTTGTTCCTCTTCTTGCTTTTGCTTTTATTTAGAAATTTTAGGATTCTATTCTACTTTTATACTTGTTCCTCTTCTTGCTTTTGCTTTTATTTAGAAATTTTAGGATTCTATTCTACTTTTATACTTGTTCCTCTTCTTGCTTTTGCTTTTATTTAGAAATTTTAGGATTCTATTCTACTTTTATACTTGTTCCTCTTCTTGCTTTTGCTTTTATTTAGAAATTTTAGGATTCTATTCTACTTTTATACTTGTTCCTCTTCTTGCTTTTGCTTTTATATAGAAATTTTAGGATTCTATTCTACTTTTATACTTGTTCCTCTTCTTGCTTTTGCTTTTATTTAGAAATTTTAGGATTCTATTCTACTTTTATACTTGTTCCTCTTCTTGCTTTTGCTTTTATTTAGAAATTTTAGGATTCTATTCTACTTTTATACTTGTTCCTCTTCTTGCTTTTGCTTTTATTTAGAAATTTTAGGATTCTATTCTACTTTTATACTTGTTCCTCTTCTTGCTTTTGCTTTTATTTAGAAATTTTAGGATTCTATTCTACTTTTATACTTGTTCCTCTTCTTGCTTTTGCTTTTATTTAGAAATTTTAGGATTCTATTCTACTTTTATACTTGTTCCTCTTCTTGCTTTTGCTTTTATTTAGAAATTTTAGGATTCTATTCTACTTTTATACTTGTTCCTCTTCTTCCTTTTGCTTTTACCTAGAAATTTTAGGATTCTATTCTACTTTTATACTTGTTCCTCTTCTTGCTTTTGCTTTTATTTAGAAATTTTAGGATTCTATTCTACTTTTATACTTGTTCCTCTTCTTGCTTTTGCTTTTATTTAGAAATTTTAGGATTCTATTCTACTTTTATACTTGTTCCTCTTCTTGCTTTTGCTTTTATTTAGAAATTTTAGGATTCTATTCTACTTTTATACTTGTTCCTCTTCTTGCTTTTGCTTTTATTTAGAAATTTTAGGATTCTATTCTACTTTTATACTTGTTCCTCTTCTTGCTTTTGCTTTTATTTAGAAATTTTAGGATTCTATTCTACTTTTATACTTGTTCCTCTTCTTCCTTTTGCTTTTATTTAGAAATTTTAGGATTCTATTCTACTTTTATACTTGTTCCTCTTCTTGCTTTTGCTTTTATTTAGAAATTTTAGGATTCTATTCTACTTTTATACTTGTTCCTCTTCTTGCTTTTGCTTTTATTTAGAAATTTTAGGATTCTATTCTACTTTTATACTTGTTCCTCTTCTTGCTTTTGCTTTTATTTAGAAATTTTAGGATTCTATTCTACTTTTATACTTGTTCCTCTTCTTGCTTTTGCTTTTATTTAGAAATTTTAGGATTCTATTCTACTTTTATACTTGTTCCTCTTCTTGCTTTTGCTTTTATTTAGAAATTTTAGGATTCTATTCTACTTTTATACTTGTTCCTCTTCTTGCTTTTGCTTTTATTTAGAAATTTTAGCTATTCTATTCTACTTTTATACTTGTTCCTCTTCTTGCTTTTGCTTTTATTTAGAAATTTTAGGATTCTATTCTACTTTTATACTTGTTCCTCTTCTTGCTTTTGCTTTTATTTAGAAATTTTAGGATTCTATTCTACTTTTATACTTGTTCCTCTTCTTGCTTTTGCTTTTATTTAGAAATTTTAGGATTCTATTCTACTTTTATACTTGTTCCTCTTCTTGCTTTTGCTTTTATTTAGAAATTTTAGGATTCTATTCTACTTTTATACTTGTTCCTCTTCTTGCTTTTGCTTTTATTTAGAAATTTTAGGATTCTATTCTACTTTTATACTTGTTCCTCTTCTTCCTTTTGCTTTTATTTAGAAATTTTAGGATTCTATTCTACTTTTATACTTGTTCCTCTTCTTGCTTTTGCTTTTATTTAGAAATTTTAGGATTCTATTCTACTTTTATACTTGTTCCTCTTCTTGCTTTTGCTTTTATATAGAAATTTTAGGATTCTATTCTACTTTTATACTTGTTCCTCTTCTTGCTTTTGCTTTTATTTAGAAATTTTAGGATTCTATTCTACTTTTATACTTGTTCCTCTTCTTGCTTTTGCTTTTATTTAGAAATTTTAGGATTCTATTCTACTTTTATACTTGTTCCTCTTCTTGCTTTTGCTTTTATTTAGAAATTTTAGGATTCTATTCTACTTTTATACTTGTTCCTCTTCTTGCTTTTGCTTTTATTTAGAAATTTTAGGATTCTATTCTACTTTTATACTTGTTCCTCTTCTTGCTTTTGCTTTTATTTAGAAATTTTAGGATTCTATTCTACTTTTATACTTGTTCCTCTTCTTGCTTTTGCTTTTATTTAGAAATTTAAGGATTCTATTCTACTTTTATACTTGTTCCTCTTCTTGCTTTTGCTTTTATTTAGAAATTTTAGGATTCTATTCTACTTTTATACTTGTTCCTCTTCTTGCTTTTGCTTTTATTTAGAAATTTTAGGATTCTATTCTACTTTTATACTTGTTCCTCTTCTTGCTTTTGCTTTTATTTAGAAATTTTAGGATTCTATTCTACTTTTATACTTGTTCCTCTTCTTGCTTTTGCTTTTACTTAGAAATTTTAGGATTCTATTCTACTTTTATACTTGTTCCTCTTCTTGCTTTTGCTTTTATTTAGAAATTTTAGGATTCTATTCTACTTTTATACTTGTTCCTCTTCTTGCTTTTGCTTTTATTTAGAAATTTTAGGATTCTATTCTACTTTTATACTTGTTCCTCTTCTTGCTTTTGCTTTTATTTAGAAATTTTAGGATTCTATTCTACTTTTATACTTGTTCCTCTTCTTGCTTTTGCTTTTATTTAGAAATTTTAGGATTTTATTCTACTTTTATACTTGTTCCTCTTCTTGCTTTTGCTTTTATTTAGAAATTTTAGGATTCTATTCTACTTTTATACTTGTTCCTCTTCTTGCTTTTGCTTTTATTTAGAAATTTTAGGATTCTATTCTACTTTTATACTTGTTCCTCTTCTTGCTTTTGCTTTTACCTAGAAATTTTAGGATTCTATTCTACTTTTATACTTGTTCCTCTTCTTGCTTTTGCTTTTATTTAGAAATTTTAGGATTCTATTCTACTTTTATACTTGTTCCTCTTCTTGCTTTTGCTTTTATTTAGAAATTTTAGGATTCTATTCTACTTTTATACTTGTTCCTCTTCTTCCTTTTGCTTTTATTTAGAAATTTTAGGATTCTATTCTACTTTTATACTCGTTCCTCTTCTTGCTTTTGCTTTTATTTAGAAATTTTAGGATTCTATTCTACTTTTATACTTGTTCCTCTTCTTGCTTTTGCTTTTATTTAGAAATTTTAGGATTCTATTCTACTTTTATACTTGTTCCTCTTCTTGCTTTTGCTTTTACCTAGAAATTTTAGGATTCTATTCTACTTTTATACTTGTTCCTCTTCTTGCTTTTGCTTTTATTTAGAAATTTTAGGATTCTATTCTACTTTTATACTTGTTCCTCTTCTTGCTTTTGCTTTTACCTAGAAATTTTAGGATTCTATTCTACTTTTATACTTGTTCCTCTTCTTGCTTTTGCTTTTACCTAGAAATTTTAGGATTCTATTCTACTTTTATACTTGTTCCTCTTCTTGCTTTTGCTTTTACCTAGAAATTTTAGGATTCTATGCTACTTTTATACTTGTTCCTCTTCTTGCTTTTGCTTTTACCTAGAAATTTTAGGATTCTATTCTACTTTTATACTTGTTCCTCTTCTTGCTTTTGCTTTTATTTAGAAATTTTAGGATTCTATTCTACTTTTATACTTGTTCCTCTTCTTGCTTTTGCTTTTATTTAGAAATTTTATGATTCTATTCTACTTTTATACTTGTTCCTCTTCTTGCTTTTGCTTTTATTTAGAAATTTTATGATTCTATTCTACTTTTATACTTGTTCCTCTTCTTGCTTTTGCTTTTATTTAGAAATTTTAGGATTCTATTCTACTTTTATACTTGTTCCTCTTCTTGCTTTTGCTTTTACCTAGAAATTTTAGGATTCTATTCTACTTTTATACTTGTTCCTCTTCTTGCTTTTGCTTTTATTTAGAAATTTTAGGATTCTATTCTACTTTTATACTTGTTCCTCTTCTTGCTTTTGCTTTTATTTAGAAATTTTAGGATTCTATTCTACTTTTATACTTGTTCCTCTTCTTGCTTTTGCTTTTATTTAGAAATTTTAGGATTCTATTCTACTTTTATACTTGTTCCTCTTCTTGCTTTTGCTTTTATTTAGAAATTTTAGGATTCTATTCTACTTTTATACTTGTTCCTCTTCTTGCTTTTGCTTTTATTTAGAAATTTTAGGATTCTATTCTACTTTTATACTTGTTCCTCTTCTTGCTTTTGCTTTTATTTAGAAATTTTAGGATTCTATTCTACTTTTATACTTGTTCCTCTTCTTGCTTTTGCTTTTATTTAGAAATTTTAGGATTCTATTCTACTTTTATACTTGTTCCTCTTCTTGCTTTTGCTTTTATTTAGAAATTTTAGGATTCTATTCTACTTTTATACTTGTTCCTCTTCTTGCTTTTGCTTTTATTTAGAAATTTTAGGATTCTATTCTACTTTTATACTTGTTCCTCTTCTTGCTTTTGCTTTTACCTAGAAATTTTAGGATTCTATTCTACTTTTATACTTGTTCCTCTTCTTGCTTTTGCTTTTATTTAGAAATTTTAGGATTCTATTCTACTTTTATACTTGTTCCTCTTCTTGCTTTTGCTTTTATTTAGAAATTTTAGGATTCTATTCTACTTTTATACTTGTTCCTCTTCTTGCTTTTGCTTTTATTTAGAAATTTTAGGATTCTATTCTACTTTTATACTTGTTCCTCTTCTTGCTTTTGCTTTTATTTAGAAATTTTAGGATTCTATTCTACTTTTATACTTGTTCCTCTTCTTGCTTTTGCTTTTATTTAGAAATTTTAGGATTCTATTCTACTTTTATACTTGTTCCTCTTCTTGCTTTTGCTTTTACCTAGAAATTTTAGGATTCTATTCTACTTTTATACTTGTTCCTCTTCTTGCTTTTGCTTTTATTTAGAAATTTTAGGATTCTATTCTACTTTTATACTTGTTCCTCTTCTTGCTTTTGCTTTTATTTAGAAATTTTAGGATTCTATTCTACTTTTATACTTGTTCCTCTTCTTGCTTTTGCTTTTATTTAGAAATTTTAGGATTCTATTCTACTTTTATACTTGTTCCTCTTCTTGCTTTTGCTTTTATTTAGAAATTTTAGGATTCTATTCTACTTTTATACTTGTTCCTCTTCTTGCTTTTGCTTTTATTTAGAAATTTTAGGATTCTATTCTACTTTTATACTTGTTCCTCTTCTTGCTTTTGCTTTTACCTAGAAATTTTAGGATTCTATTCTACTTTTATACTTGTTCCTCTTCTTGCTTTTGCTTTTATTTAGAAATTTTAGGATTCTATTCTACTTTTATACTTGTTCCTCTTCTTGCTTTTGCTTTTATTTAGAAATTTTAGGATTCTATTCTACTTTTATACTTGTTCCTCTTCTTGCTTTTGCTTTTATTTAGAAATTTTAGGATTCTATTCTACTTTTATACTTGTTCCTCTTCTTGCTTTTGCTTTTATTTAGAAATTTTAGGATTCTATTCTACTTTTATACTTGTTCCTCTTCTTGCTTTTGCTTTTATTTAGAAATTTTAGGATTCTATTCTACTTTTATACTTGTTCCTCTTCTTGCTTTTGCTTTTACCTAGAAATTTTAGGATTCTATTCTACTTTTATACTTGTTCCTCTTCTTGCTTTTGCTTTTATTTAGAAATTTTAGGATTCTATTCTACTTTTATACTTGTTCCTCTTCTTGCTTTTGCTTTTATTTAGAAATTTTAGGATTCTATTCTACTTTTATACTTGTTCCTCTTCTTGCTTTTGCTTTTATTTAGAAATTTTAGGATTCTATTCTACTTTTATACTTGTTCCTCTTCTTGCTTTTGCTTTTATTTAGAAATTTTAGGATTCTATTCTACTTTTATACTTGTTCCTCTTCTTGCTTTTGCTTTTATTTAGAAATTTTAGGATTCTATTCTACTTTTATACTTGTTCCTCTTCTTGCTTTTGCTTTTACCTAGAAATTTTAGGATTCTATTCTACTTTTATACTTGTTCCTCTTCTTCCTTTTGCTTTTATTTAGAAATTTTAGGATTCTATTCTACTTTTATACTTGTTCCTCTTCTTGCTTTTGCTTTTATTTAGAAATTTTAGGATTCTATTCTACTTTTATACTTGTTCCTCTTCTTGCTTTTGCTTTTATTTAGAAATTTTAGGATTCTATTCTACTTTTATACTTGTTCCTCTTCTTGCTTTTGCTTTTATTTAGAAATTTTAGGATTCTATTCTACTTTTATACTTGTTCCTCTTCTTGCTTTTGCTTTTATTTAGAAATTTTAGGATTCTATTCTACTTTTATACTTGTTCCTCTTCTTGCTTTTGCTTTTATTTAGAAATTTTAGGATTCTATTCTACTTTTATACTTGTTCCTCTTCTTGCTTTTGCTTTTATTTAGAAATTTTAGGATTCTATTCTACTTTTATACTTGTTCCTCTTCTTGCTTTTGCTTTTATTTAGAAATTTTAGGATTCTATTCTACTTTTATACTTGTTCCTCTTCTTGCTTTTGCTTTTACCTAGAAATTTTAGGATTCTATTCTACTTTTATACTTGTTCCTCTTCTTGCTTTTGCTTTTATTTAGAAATTTTAGGATTCTATTCTACTTTTATACTTGTTCCTCTTCTTGCTTTTGCTTTTACCTAGAAATTTTAGGATTCTATTCTACTTTTATACTTGTTCCTCTTCTTGCTTTTGCTTTTACCTAGAAATTTTAGGATTCTATTCTACTTTTATACTTGTTCCTCTTCTTGCTTTTGCTTTTACCTAGAAATTTTAGGATTCTATTCTACTTTTATACTTGTTCCTCTTCTTGCTTTTGCTTTTACCTAGAAATTTTAGGATTCTATGCTACTTTTATACTTGTTCCTCTTCTTGCTTTTGCTTTTACCTAGAAATTTTAGGATTCTATTCTACTTTTATACTTGTTCCTCTTCTTGCTTTTGCTTTTATTTAGAAATTTTATGATTCTATTCTACTTTTATACTTGTTCCTCTTCTTGCTTTTGCTTTTATTTAGAAATTTTAGGATTCTATTCTACTTTTATACTTGTTCCTCTTCTTGCTTTTGCTTTTATTTAGAAATTTTAGGATTCTATTCTACTTTTATACTTGTTCCTCTTCTTCCTTTTGCTTTTATTTAGAAATTTTAGGATTCTATTCTACTTTTATACTTGTTCCTCTTCTTGCTTTTGCTTTTATTTAGAAATTTTAGGATTTTATTCTACTTTTATACTTGTTCCTCTTCTTGCTTTTGCTTTTATTTAGAAATTTTAGGATTCTATTCTACTTTTATACTTGTTCCTCTTCTTGCTTTTGCTTTTACCTAGAAATTTTAGGATTCTATTCTACTTTTATACTTGTTCCTCTTCTTGCTTTTGCTTTTACCTAGAAATTTTAGGATTCTATTCTACTTTTATACTTGTTCCTCTTCTTGCTTTTGCTTTTACCTAGAAATTTTAGGATTCTATTCTACTTTTATACTTGTTCCTCTTCTTGCTTTTGCTTTTACCTAGAAATTTTAGGATTCTATTCTACTTTTATACTTGTTCCTCTTCTTGCTTTTGCTTTTATTTAGAAATTTTATGATTCTATTCTACTTTTATACTTGTTCCTCTTCTTGCTTTTGCTTTTATTTAGAAATTTTAGGATTCTATTCTACTTTTATACTTGTTCCTCTTCTTCCTTTTGCTTTTATTTAGAAATTTTAGGATTCTATTCTACTTTTATACTTGTTCCTCTTCTTGCTTTTGCTTTTATTTAGAAATTTTAGGATTTTATTCTACTTTTATACTTGTTCCTCTTCTTGCTTTTGCTTTTATTTAGAAATTTTAGGATTCTATTCTACTTTTATACTTGTTCCTCTTCTTGCTTTTGCTTTTATTTAGAAATTTTAGGATTCTATTCTACTTTTATACTTGTTCCTCTTCTTGCTTTTGCTTTTATTTAGAAATTTTAGGATTCTATTCTACTTTTATACTTGTTCCTCTTCTTGCTTTTGCTTTTATTTAGAAATTTTATGATTCTATTCTACTTTTATACTTGTTCCTCTTCTTGCTTTTGCTTTTATTTAGAAATTTTAGGATTCTATTCTACTTTTATACTTGTTCCTCTTCTTCCTTTTGCTTTTATTTAGAAATTTTAGGATTCTATTCTACTTTTATACTTGTTCCTCTTCTTGCTTTTGCTTTTATTTAGAAATTTTAGGATTTTATTCTACTTTTATACTTGTTCCTCTTCTTGCTTTTGCTTTTATTTAGAAATTTTAGGATTCTATTCTACTTTTATACTTGTTCCTCTTCTTGCTTTTGCTTTTATTTAGAAATTTTAGGATTCTATTCTACTTTTATACTTGTTCCTCTTCTTGCTTTTGCTTTTACCTAGAAATTTTAGGATTCTATTCTACTTTTATACTTGTTCCTCTTCTTGCTTTTGCTTTTACCTAGAAATTTTAGGATTCTATTCTACTTTTATACTTGTTCCTCTTCTTGCTTTTGCTTTTATTTAGAAATTTTAGGATTCTATTCTACTTTTATACTTGTTCCTCTTCTTGCTTTTGCTTTTATTTAGAAATTTTAGGATTCTATTCTACTTTTATACTTGTTCCTCTTCTTGCTTTTGCTTTTATTTAGAAATTTTAGGATTCTATTCTACTTTTATACTTGTTCCTCTTCTTGCTTTTGCTTTTATTTAGAAATTTTAGGATTTTATTCTACTTTTATACTTGTTCCTCTTCTTGCTTTTGCTTTTATTTAGAAATTTTAGGATTCTATTCTACTTTTATACTTGTTCCTCTTCTTGCTTTTGCTTTTATTTAGAAATTTTAGGATTCTATTCTACTTTTATACTTGTTCCTCTTCTTGCTTTTGCTTTTACCTAGAAATTTTAGGATTCTATTCTACTTTTATACTTGTTCCTCTTCTTGCTTTTGCTTTTACCTAGAAATTTTAGGATTCTATTCTACTTTTATACTTGTTCCTCTTCTTGCTTTTGCTTTTATTTAGAAATTTTAGGATTCTATTCTACTTTTATACTTGTTCCTCTTCTTGCTTTTGCTTTTATTTAGAAATTTTAGGATTCTATTCTACTTTTATACTTGTTCCTCTTCTTGCTTTTGCTTTTATTTAGAAATTTTAGGATTCTATTCTACTTTTATACTTGTTCCTCTTCTTGCTTTTGCTTTTATTTAGAAATTTTAGGATTTTATTCTACTTTTATACTTGTTCCTCTTCTTGCTTTTGCTTTTATTTAGAAATTTTAGGATTCTATTCTACTTTTATACTTGTTCCTCTTCTTGCTTTTGCTTTTATTTAGAAATTTTAGGATTCTATTCTACTTTTATACTTGTTCCTCTTCTTGCTTTTGCTTTTATTTAGAAATTTTAGGATTCTATTCTACTTTTATACTTGTTCCTCTTCTTGCTTTTGCTTTTATTTAGAAATTTTATGATTCTATTCTACTTTTATACTTGTTCCTCTTCTTGCTTTTGCTTTTATTTAGAAATTTTAGGATTCTATTCTACTTTTATACTTGTTCCTCTTCTTCCTTTTGCTTTTATTTAGAAATTTTAGGATTCTATTCTACTTTTATACTTGTTCCTCTTCTTGCTTTTGCTTTTATTTAGAAATTTTAGGATTCTATTCTACTTTTATACTTGTTCCTCTTCTTGCTTTTGCTTTTATTTAGAAATTTTAGGATTCTATTCTACTTTTATACTTGTTCCTCTTCTTGCTTTTGCTTTTATTTAGAAATTTTAGGATTCTATTCTACTTTTATACTTGTTCCTCTTCTTGCTTTTGCTTTTATTTAGAAATTTTAGGATTCTATTCTACTTTTATACTTGTTCCTCTTCTTGCTTTTGCTTTTATTTAGAAATTTTAGGATTCTATTCTACTTTTATACTTGTTCCTCTTCTTCCTTTTGCTTTTATTTAGAAATTTTAGGATTCTATTCTACTTTTATACTTGTTCCTCTTCTTGCTTTTGCTTTTATTTAGAAATTTTAGGATTCTATTCTACTTTTATACTTGTTCCTCTTCTTGCTTTTGCTTTTATTTAGAAATTTTAGGATTCTATTCTACTTTTATACTTGTTCCTCTTCTTGCTTTTGCTTTTATTTAGAAATTTTAGGATTCTATTCTACTTTTATACTTGTTCCTCTTCTTGCTTTTGCTTTTATTTAGAAATTTTAGGATTCTATTCTACTTTTATACTTGTTCCTCTTCTTGCTTTTGCTTTTATTTAGAAATTTTAGGATTCTATTCTACTTTTATACTTGTTCCTCTTCTTGCTTTTGCTTTTATTTAGAAATTTTAGGATTCTATTCTACTTTTATACTTGTTCCTCTTCTTGCTTTTGCTTTTATTTAGAAATTTTAGGATTCTATTCTACTTTTATACTTGTTCCTCTTCTTGCTTTTGCTTTTATTTAGAAATTTTAGGATTCTATTCTACTTTTATACTTGTTCCTCTTCTTGCTTTTGCTTTTATTTAGAAATTTTAGGATTCTATTCTACTTTTATACTTGTTCCTCTTCTTCCTTTTGCTTTTATTTAGAAATTTTAGGATTCTATTCTACTTTTATACTTGTTCCTCTTCTTCCTTTTGCTTTTATTTAGAAATTTTAGGATTCTATTCTACTTTTATACTTGTTCCTCTTCTTGCTTTTGCTTTTATTTAGAAATTTTAGGATTCTATTCTACTTTTATACTTGTTCCTCTTCTTGCTTTTGCTTTTATTTAGAAATTTTAGGATTCTATTCTACTTTTATACTTGTTCCTCTTCTTGCTTTTGCTTTTATTTAGAAATTTTAGGATTCTATTCTACTTTTATACTTGTTCCTCTTCTTGCTTTTGCTTTTATTTAGAAATTTTAGGATTCTATTCTACTTTATACTTGTTCCTCTTCTTCCTTTTGCTTTTATTTAGAAATTTTAGGATTCTATTCTACTTTTATACTTGTTCCTCTTCTTCCTTTTGCTTTTATTTAGAAATTTTAGGATTCTATTCTACTTTTATACTTGTTCCTCTTCTTCCTTTTGCTTTTATTTAGAAATTTTAGGATTCTATTCTACTTTTATACTTGTTCCTCTTCTTGCTTTTGCTTTTATTTAGAAATTTTAGGATTCTATTCTACTTTTATACTTGTTCCTCTTCTTGCTTTTGCTTTTATTTAGAAATTTTAGGATTCTATTCTACTTTTATACTTGTTCCTCTTCTTGCTTTTGCTTTTATTTAGAAATTTTAGGATTCTATTCTACTTTTATACTTGTTCCTCTTCTTGCTTTTGCTTTTATTTAGAAATTTTAGGATTCTATTCTACTTTATACTTGTTCCTCTTCTTCCTTTTGCTTTTATTTAGAAATTTTAGGATTCTATTCTACTTTTATACTTGTTCCTCTTCTTGCTTTTGCTTTTATTTAGAAATTTTAGGATTCTATTCTACTTTTATACTTGTTCCTCTTCTTGCTTTTGCTTTTATTTAGAAATTTTAGGATTCTATTCTACTTTTATACTTGTTCCTCTTCTTCCTTTTGCTTTTATTTAGAAATTTTAGGATTCTATTCTACTTTTATACTTGTTCCTCTTCTTGCTTTTGCTTTTATTTAGAAATTTTAGGATTCTATTCTACTTTTATACTTGTTCCTCTTCTTGCTTTTGCTTTTATTTAGAAATTTTAGGATTCTATTCTACTTTTATACTTGTTCCTCTTCTTGCTTTTGCTTTTATTTAGAAATTTTAGGATTCTATTCTACTTTTATACTTGTTCCTCTTCTTCCTTTTGCTTTTATTTAGAAATTTTAGGATTCTATTCTACTTTTATACTTGTTCCTCTTCTTCCTTTTGCTTTTATTTAGAAATTTTAGGATTCTATTCTACTTTTATACTTGTTCCTCTTCTTGCTTTTGCTTTTATTTAGAAATTTTAGGATTCTATTCTACTTTTATACTTGTTCCTCTTCTTGCTTTTGCTTTTATTTAGAAATTTTAGGATTCTATTCTACTTTTATACTTGTTCCTCTTCTTGCTTTTGCTTTTATTTAGAAATTTTAGGATTCTATTCTACTTTTATACTTGTTCCTCTTCTTGCTTTTGCTTTTATTTAGAAATTTTAGGATTCTATTCTACTTTTATACTTGTTCCTCTTCTTGCTTTTGCTTTTATTTAGAAATTTTAGGATTCTATTCTACTTTTATACTTGTTCCTCTTCTTGCTTTTGCTTTTATTTAGAAATTTTAGGATTCTATTCTACTTTTATACTTGTTCCTCTTCTTGCTTTTGCTTTTATTTAGAAATTTTAGGATTCTATTCTACTTTTATACTTGTTCCTCTTCTTGCTTTTGCTTTTATTTAGAAATTTTAGGATTCTATTCTACTTTTATACTTGTTCCTCTTCTTGCTTTTGCTTTTATTTAGAAATTTTAGGATTCTATTCTACTTTTATACTTGTTCCTCTTCTTCCTTTTGCTTTTATTTAGAAATTTTAGGATTCTATTCTACTTTTATACTTGTTCCTCTTCTTCCTTTTGCTTTTATTTAGAAATTTTAGGATTCTATTCTACTTTTATACTTGTTCCTCTTCTTGCTTTTGCTTTTATTTAGAAATTTTAGGATTCTATTCTACTTTTATACTTGTTCCTCTTCTTGCTTTTGCTTTTATTTAGAAATTTTAGGATTCTATTCTACTTTTATACTTGTTCCTCTTCTTGCTTTTGCTTTTATTTAGAAATTTTAGGATTCTATTCTACTTTTATACTTGTTCCTCTTCTTGCTTTTGCTTTTATTTAGAAATTTTAGGATTCTATTCTACTTTTATACTTGTTCCTCTTCTTGCTTTTGCTTTTATTTAGAAATTTTAGGATTCTATTCTACTTTTATACTTGTTCCTCTTCTTCCTTTTGCTTTTATTTAGAAATTTTAGGATTCTATTCTACTTTTATACTTGTTCCTCTTCTTCCTTTTGCTTTTATTTAGAAATTTTAGGATTCTATTCTACTTTTATACTTGTTCCTCTTCTTGCTTTTGCTTTTATTTAGAAATTTTAGGATTCTATTCTACTTTTATACTTGTTCCTCTTCTTGCTTTTGCTTTTATTTAGAAATTTTAGGATTCTATTCTACTTTTATACTTGTTCCTCTTCTTGCTTTTGCTTTTATTTAGAAATTTTAGGATTCTATTCTACTTTTATACTTGTTCCTCTTCTTGCTTTTGCTTTTATTTAGAAATTTTAGGATTCTATTCTACTTTATACTTGTTCCTCTTCTTCCTTTTGCTTTTATTTAGAAATTTTAGGATTCTATTCTACTTTTATACTTGTTCCTCTTCTTGCTTTTGCTTTTATTTAGAAATTTTAGGATTCTATTCTACTTTTATACTTGTTCCTCTTCTTGCTTTTGCTTTTATTTAGAAATTTTAGGATTCTATTCTACTTTTATACTTGTTCCTCTTCTTCCTTTTGCTTTTATTTAGAAATTTTAGGATTCTATTCTACTTTTATACTTGTTCCTCTTCTTGCTTTTGCTTTTATTTAGAAATTTTAGGATTCTATTCTACTTTTATACTTGTTCCTCTTCTTGCTTTTGCTTTTATTTAGAAATTTTAGGATTCTATTCTACTTTTATACTTGTTCCTCTTCTTGCTTTTGCTTTTATTTAGAAATTTTAGGATTCTATTCTACTTTTATACTTGTTCCTCTTCTTCCTTTTGCTTTTATTTAGAAATTTTAGGATTCTATTCTACTTTTATACTTGTTCCTCTTCTTCCTTTTGCTTTTATTTAGAAATTTTAGGATTCTATTCTACTTTTATACTTGTTCCTCTTCTTGCTTTTGCTTTTATTTAGAAATTTTAGGATTCTATTCTACTTTTATACTTGTTCCTCTTCTTGCTTTTGCTTTTATTTAGAAATTTTAGGATTCTATTCTACTTTTATACTTGTTCCTCTTCTTGCTTTTGCTTTTATTTAGAAATTTTAGGATTCTATTCTACTTTTATACTTGTTCCTCTTCTTGCTTTTGCTTTTATTTAGAAATTTTAGGATTCTATTCTACTTTTATACTTGTTCCTCTTCTTGCTTTTGCTTTTACCTAGAAATTTTAGGATTCTATTCTACTTTTATACTTGTTCCTCTTCTTGCTTTTGCTTTTATTTAGAAATTTTAGGATTCTATTCTACTTTTATACTTGTTCCTCTTCTTGCTTTTGCTTTTATTTAGAAATTTTAGGATTCTATTCTACTTTTATACTTGTTCCTCTTCTTGCTTTTGCTTTTATTTAGAAATTTTAGGATTCTATTCTACTTTTATACTTGTTCCTCTTCTTGCTTTTGCTTTTATTTAGAAATTTTAGGATTCTATTCTACTTTTATACTTGTTCCTCTTCTTGCTTTTGCTTTTATTTAGAAATTTTAGGATTCTATTCTACTTTTATACTTGTTCCTCTTCTTGCTTTTGCTTTTACCTAGAAATTTTAGGATTCTATTCTACTTTTATACTTGTTCCTCTTCTTGCTTTTGCTTTTATTTAGAAATTTTAGGATTCTATTCTACTTTTATACTTGTTCCTCTTCTTGCTTTTGCTTTTATTTAGAAATTTTAGGATTCTATTCTACTTTTATACTTGTTCCTCTTCTTGCTTTTGCTTTTATTTAGAAATTTTAGGATTCTATTCTACTTTTATACTTGTTCCTCTTCTTGCTTTTGCTTTTATTTAGAAATTTTAGGATTCTATTCTACTTTTATACTTGTTCCTCTTCTTGCTTTTGCTTTTATTTAGAAATTTTAGGATTCTATTCTACTTTTATACTTGTTCCTCTTCTTGCTTTTGCTTTTACCTAGAAATTTTAGGATTCTATTCTACTTTTATACTTGTTCCTCTTCTTGCTTTTGCTTTTATTTAGAAATTTTAGGATTCTATTCTACTTTTATACTTGTTCCTCTTCTTGCTTTTGCTTTTATTTAGAAATTTTATGATTCTATTCTACTTTTATACTTGTTCCTCTTCTTGCTTTTGCTTTTATTTAGAAATTTTAGGATTCTATTCTACTTTTATACTTGTTCCTCTTCTTGCTTTTGCTTTTATTTAGAAATTTTAGGATTCTATTCTACTTTTATACTTGTTCCTCTTCTTGCTTTTGCTTTTATTTAGAAATTTTAGGATTCTATTCTACTTTTATACTTGTTCCTCTTCTTGCTTTTGCTTTTATTTAGAAATTTTAGGATTCTATTCTACTTTTATACTTGTTCCTCTTCTTGCTTTTGCTTTTACCTAGAAATTTTAGGATTCTATTCTACTTTTATACTTGTTCCTCTTCTTGCTTTTGCTTTTATTTAGAAATTTTAGGATTCTATTCTACTTTTATACTTGTTCCTCTTCTTGCTTTTGCTTTTATTTAGAAATTTTAGGATTCTATTCTACTTTTATACTTGTTCCTCTTCTTGCTTTTGCTTTTATTTAGAAATTTTAGGATTCTATTCTACTTTTATACTTGTTCCTCTTCTTGCTTTTGCTTTTATTTAGAAATTTTAGGATTCTATTCTACTTTTATACTTGTTCCTCTTCTTGCTTTTGCTTTTATTTAGAAATTTTAGGATTCTATTCTACTTTTATACTTGTTCCTCTTCTTGCTTTTGCTTTTATTTAGAAATTTTAGGATTCTATTCTACTTTTATACTTGTTCCTCTTCTTGCTTTTGCTTTTACCTAGAAATTTTAGGATTCTATTCTACTTTTATACTTGTTCCTCTTCTTGCTTTTGCTTTTATTTAGAAATTTTAGGATTCTATTCTACTTTTATACTTGTTCCTCTTCTTGCTTTTGCTTTTATTTAGAAATTTTATGATTCTATTCTACTTTTATACTTGTTCCTCTTCTTGCTTTTGCTTTTATTTAGAAATTTTAGGATTCTATTCTACTTTTATACTTGTTCCTCTTCTTGCTTTTGCTTTTATTTAGAAATTTTAGGATTCTATTCTACTTTTATACTTGTTCCTCTTCTTGCTTTTGCTTTTATTTAGAAATTTTAGGATTCTATTCTACTTTTATACTTGTTCCTCTTCTTGCTTTTGCTTTTATTTAGAAATTTTAGGATTCTATTCTACTTTTATACTTGTTCCTCTTCTTGCTTTTGCTTTTACCTAGAAATTTTAGGATTCTATTCTACTTTTATACTTGTTCCTCTTCTTGCTTTTGCTTTTATTTAGAAATTTTAGGATTCTATTCTACTTTTATACTTGTTCCTCTTCTTGCTTTTGCTTTTATTTAGAAATTTTAGGATTCTATTCTACTTTTATACTTGTTCCTCTTCTTGCTTTTGCTTTTATTTAGAAATTTTAGGATTCTATTCTACTTTTATACTTGTTCCTCTTCTTGCTTTTGCTTTTATTTAGAAATTTTAGGATTCTATTCTACTTTTATACTTGTTCCTCTTCTTGCTTTTGCTTTTATTTAGAAATTTTAGGATTCTATTCTACTTTTATACTTGTTCCTCTTCTTGCTTTTGCTTTTACCTAGAAATTTTAGGATTCTATTCTACTTTTATACTTGTTCCTCTTCTTGCTTTTGCTTTTATTTAGAAATTTTAGGATTCTATTCTACTTTTATACTTGTTCCTCTTCTTGCTTTTGCTTTTATTTAGAAATTTTAGGATTCTATTCTACTTTTATACTTGTTCCTCTTCTTGCTTTTGCTTTTATTTAGAAATTTTAGGATTCTATTCTACTTTTATACTTGTTCCTCTTCTTGCTTTTGCTTTTATTTAGAAATTTTAGGATTCTATTCTACTTTTATACTTGTTCCTCTTCTTGCTTTTGCTTTTATTTAGAAATTTTAGGATTCTATTCTACTTTTATACTTGTTCCTCTTCTTGCTTTTGCTTTTACCTAGAAATTTTAGGATTCTATTCTACTTTTATACTTGTTCCTCTTCTTGCTTTTGCTTTTATTTAGAAATTTTAGGATTCTATTCTACTTTTATACTTGTTCCTCTTCTTGCTTTTGCTTTTATTTAGAAATTTTATGATTCTATTCTACTTTTATACTTGTTCCTCTTCTTGCTTTTGCTTTTATTTAGAAATTTTAGGATTCTATTCTACTTTTATACTTGTTCCTCTTCTTGCTTTTGCTTTTATTTAGAAATTTTAGGATTCTATTCTACTTTTATACTTGTTCCTCTTCTTGCTTTTGCTTTTATTTAGAAATTTTAGGATTCTATTCTACTTTTATACTTGTTCCTCTTCTTGCTTTTGCTTTTATTTAGAAATTTTAGCTATTCTATTCTACTTTTATACTTGTTCCTCTTCTTGCTTTTGCTTTTATTTAGAAATTTTAGCTATTCTATTCTACTTTTATACTTGTTCCTCTTCTTGCTTTTGCTTTTATTTAGAAATTTTAGGATTCTATTCTACTTTTATACTTGTTCCTCTTCTTGCTTTTGCTTTTATTTAGAAATTTTAGGATTCTATTCTACTTTTATACTTGTTCCTCTTCTTGCTTTTGCTTTTATTTAGAAATTTTAGGATTCTATTCTACTTTTATACTTGTTCCTCTTCTTGCTTTTGCTTTTATTTAGAAATTTTATGATTCTATTCTACTTTTATACTTGTTCCTCTTCTTGCTTTTGCTTTTATTTAGAAATTTTAGGATTCTATTCTACTTTTATACTTGTTCCTCTTCTTCCTTTTGCTTTTATTTAGAAATTTTAGGATTCTATTCTACTTTTATACTTGTTCCTCTTCTTCCTTTTGCTTTTATTTAGAAATTTTAGGATTCTATTCTACTTTTATACTTGTTCCTCTTCTTGCTTTTGCTTTTATTTAGAAATTTTAGGATTCTATTCTACTTTTATACTTGTTCCTCTTCTTGCTTTTGCTTTTATTTAGAAATTTTAGGATTCTATTCTACTTTTATACTTGTTCCTCTTCTTGCTTTTGCTTTTATTTAGAAATTTTAGGATTCTATTCTACTTTTATACTTGTTCCTCTTCTTGCTTTTGCTTTTATTTAGAAATTTTAGGATTCTATTCTACTTTTATACTTGTTCCTCTTCTTGCTTTTGCTTTTATTTAGAAATTTTAGGATTCTATTCTACTTTTATACTTGTTCCTCTTCTTGCTTTTGCTTTTATTTAGAAATTTTAGGATTCTATTCTACTTTTATACTTGTTCCTCTTCTTGCTTTTGCTTTTACCTCGAAATTTTAGGATTCTATTCTACTTTTATACTTGTTCCTCTTCTTGCTTTTGCTTTTACCTCGAAATTTTAGGATTCTATTCTACTTTTATACTTGTTCCTCTTCTTGCTTTTGCTTTTATTTAGAAATTTTAGGATTCTATTCTACTTTTATACTTGTTCCTCTTCTTGCTTTTGCTTTTATTTAGAAATTTTAGGATTCTATTCTACTTTTATACTTGTTCCTCTTCTTGCTTTTGCTTTTATTTAGAAATTTTAGGATTCTATTCTACTTTTATACTTGTTCCTCTTCTTGCTTTTGCTTTTATTTAGAAATTTTAGGATTCTATTCTACTTTTATACTTGTTCCTCTTCTTGCTTTTGCTTTTATTTAGAAATTTTAGGATTCTAATGAACGAGATTTGTTTACAGGATGATTATTAATTATTGAATACTAATGAACGAGATTTTTTTACCTAGAAATTTTAGGATTCTATTCTACTTTTATACTTGTTCCTCTTCTTGCTTTTGCTTTTATTTAGAAATTTTAGGATTCTAATGAACGAGATTTGTTTACAGGATGATTATTAATTATTGATTAATTATTTAGAAATTTTAGGATTCTATTCTACTTTTATACTTGTTCCTCTTCTTGCTTTTGCTTTTATTTAGAAATTTTAGGATTCTATTCTACTTTTATACTTGTTCCTCTTCTTGCTTTTGCTTTTATTTAGAAATTTTAGGATTCTATTCTACTTTTATACTTGTTCCTCTTCTTGCTTTTGCTTTTATTTAGAAATTTTAGGATTCTATTCTACTTTTATACTTGTTCCTCTTCTTGCTTTTGCTTTTATTTAGAAATTTTAGGATTCTATTCTACTTTTATACTTGTTCCTCTTCTTGCTTTTGCTTTTATTTAGAAATTTTAGGATTCTAATGAACGAGATTTGTTTACAGGATGATTATTAATTATTGAATACTAATGAACGAGATTTTTTTACCTAGAAATTTTAGGATTCTATTCTACTTTTATACTTGTTCCTCTTCTTGCTTTTGCTTTTATTTAGAAATTTTAGGATTCTATTCTACTTTTATACTTGTTCCTCTTCTTGCTTTTGCTTTTATTTAGAAATTTTAGGATTCTATTCTACTTTTATACTTGTTCCTCTTCTTGCTTTTGCTTTTATTTAGAAATTTTAGGATTCTAATGAACGAGATTTGTTTACAGGATGATTATTAATTATTGAATACTAATGAACGAGATTTTTTTACCTAGAAATTTTAGGATTCTATTCTACTTTTATACTTGTTCCTCTTCTTGCTTTTGCTTTTATTTAGAAATTTTAGGATTCTAATGAACGAGATTTGTTTACAGGATGATTATTAATTATTGAATACTAATGAACGAGATTTTTTTACCTAGAAATTTTAGGATTCTATTCTACTTTTATACTTGTTCCTCTTCTTGCTTTTGCTTTTATTTAGAAATTTTAGGATTCTAATGAACGAGATTTGTTTACAGGATGATTATTAATTATTGAATACTAATGAACGAGATTTTTTTACCTAGAAATTTTAGGATTCTATTCTACTTTTATACTTGTTCCTCTTCTTGCTTTTGCTTTTATTTAGAAATTTTAGGATTCTATTCTACTTTTATACTTGTTCCTCTTCTTCCTTTTGCTTTTATTTAGAAATTTTAGGATTCTATTCTACTTTTATACTTGTTCCTCTTCTTGCTTTTGCTTTTATTTAGAAATTTTAGGATTCTAATGAACGAGATTTGTTTACAGGATGATTATTAATTATTGAATACTAATGAACGAGATTTTTTTACCTAGAAATTTTAGGATTCTATTCTACTTTTATACTTGTTCCTCTTCTTGCTTTTGCTTTTATTTAGAAATTTTAGGATTCTATTCTACTTTTATACTTGTTCCTCTTCTTGCTTTTGCTTTTATTTAGAAATTTTAGGATTCTATTCTACTTTTATACTTGTTCCTCTTCTTGCTTTTGCTTTTATTTAGAAATTTTAGGATTCTATTCTACTTTTATACTTGTTCCTCTTCTTGCTTTTGCTTTTATTTAGAAATTTTAGGATTCTAATGAACGAGATTTGTTTACAGGATGATTATTAATTATTGAATACTAATGAACGAGATTTTTTTACCTAGAAATTTTAGGATTCTATTCTACTTTTATACTTGTTCCTCTTCTTGCTTTTGCTTTTATTTAGAAATTTTAGGATTCTAATGAACGAGATTTGTTTACAGGATGATTATTAATTATTGAATACTAATGAACGAGATTTTTTTACCTAGAAATTTTAGGATTCTATTCTACTTTTATACTTGTTCCTCTTCTTGCTTTTGCTTTTATTTAGAAATTTTAGGATTCTATTCTACTTTTATACTTGTTCCTCTTCTTGCTTTTGCTTTTATTTAGAAATTTTAGGATTCTATTCTACTTTTATACTTGTTCCTCTTCTTGCTTTTGCTTTTATTTAGAAATTTTAGGATTCTATTCTACTTTTATACTTGTTCCTCTTCTTGCTTTTGCTTTTATTTAGAAATTTTAGGATTCTAATGAACGAGATTTGTTTACAGGATGATTATTAATTATTGAATACTAATGAACGAGATTTTTTTACCTAGAAATTTTAGGATTCTATTCTACTTTTATACTTGTTCCTCTTCTTGCTTTTGCTTTTATTTAGAAATTTTAGGATTCTATTCTACTTTTATACTTGTTCCTCTTCTTGCTTTTGCTTTTATTTAGAAATTTTAGGATTCTAATGAACGAGATTTGTTTACAGGATGATTATTAATTATTGAATACTAATGAACGAGATTTTTTTACCTAGAAATTTTAGGATTCTATTCTACTTTTATACTTGTTCCTCTTCTTGCTTTTGCTTTTATTTAGAAATTTTAGGATTCTATTCTACTTTTATACTTGTTCCTCTTCTTGCTTTTGCTTTTATTTAGAAATTTTAGGATTCTATTCTACTTTTATACTTGTTCCTCTTCTTGCTTTTGCTTTTATTTAGAAATTTTAGGATTCTATTCTACTTTTATACTTGTTCCTCTTCTTGCTTTTGCTTTTATTTAGAAATTTTAGGATTCTATTCTACTTTTATACTTGTTCCTCTTCTTGCTTTTGCTTTTATTTAGAAATTTTAGGATTCTAATGAACGAGATTTGTTTACAGGATGATTATTAATTATTGAATACTAATGAACGAGATTTTTTTACCTAGAAATTTTAGGATTCTATTCTACTTTTATACTTGTTCCTCTTCTTGCTTTTGCTTTTACCTAGAAATTTTAGGATTCTATTCTACTTTTATACTTGTTCCTCTTCTTGCTTTTGCTTTTATTTAGAAATTTTAGGATTCTATTCTACTTTTATACTTGTTCCTCTTCTTGCTTTTGCTTTTATTTAGAAATTTTAGGATTCTATTCTACTTTTATACTTGTTCCTCTTCTTGCTTTTGCTTTTATTTAGAAATTTTAGGATTCTATTCTACTTTTATACTTGTTCCTCTTCTTGCTTTTGCTTTTATTTAGAAATTTTAGGATTCTATTCTACTTTTATACTTGTTCCTCTTCTTGCTTTTGCTTTTATTTAGAAATTTTAGGATTCTATTCTACTTTTATACTTGTTCCTCTTCTTGCTTTTGCTTTTATTTAGAAATTTTAGGATTCTATTCTACTTTTATACTTGTTCCTCTTCTTGCTTTTGCTTTTATTTAGAAATTTTAGGATTCTATTCTACTTTTATACTTGTTCCTCTTCTTGCTTTTGCTTTTATTTAGAAATTTTAGGATTCTATTCTACTTTTATACTTGTTCCTCTTCTTGCTTTTGCTTTTATTTAGAAATTTTAGGATTCTATTCTACTTTTATACTTGTTCCTCTTCTTGCTTTTGCTTTTATTTAGAAATTTTAGGATTCTATTCTACTTTTATACTTGTTCCTCTTCTTGCTTTTGCTTTTATTTAGAAATTTTAGGATTCTATTCTACTTTTATACTTGTTCCTCTTCTTGCTTTTGCTTTTATTTAGAAATTTTAGGATTCTATTCTACTTTTATACTTGTTCCTCTTCTTGCTTTTGCTTTTATTTAGAAATTTTAGGATTCTATTCTACTTTTATACTTGTTCCTCTTCTTGCTTTTGCTTTTATTTAGAAATTTTAGGATTCTATTCTACTTTTATACTTGTTCCTCTTCTTGCTTTTGCTTTTATTTAGAAATTTTAGGATTCTATTCTACTTTTATACTTGTTCCTCTTCTTGCTTTTGCTTTTATTTAGAAATTTTAGGATTCTATTCTACTTTTATACTTGTTCCTCTTCTTGCTTTTGCTTTTATTTAGAAATTTTAGGATTCTAATGAACGAGATTTGTTTACAGGATGATTATTAATTATTGAATACTAATGAACGAGATTTTTTTACCTAGAAATTTTAGGATTCTATTCTACTTTTATACTTGTTCCTCTTCTTGCTTTTGCTTTTACCTAGAAATTTTAGGATTCTATTCTACTTTTATACTTGTTCCTCTTCTTGCTTTTGCTTTTATTTAGAAATTTTAGGATTCTATTCTACTTTTATACTTGTTCCTCTTCTTGCTTTTGCTTTTATTTAGAAATTTTAGGATTCTAATGAACGAGATTTGTTTACAGGATGATTATTAATTATTGAATACTAATGAACGAGATTTTTTTACCTAGAAATTTTAGGATTCTATTCTACTTTTATACTTGTTCCTCTTCTTGCTTTTGCTTTTACCTAGAAATTTTAGGATTCTATTCTACTTTTATACTTGTTCCTCTTCTTGCTTTTGCTTTTATTTAGAAATTTTAGGATTCTATTCTACTTTTATACTTGTTCCTCTTCTTGCTTTTGCTTTTATTTAGAAATTTTAGGATTCTATTCTACTTTTATACTTGTTCCTCTTCTTGCTTTTGCTTTTATTTAGAAATTTTAGGATTCTATTCTACTTTTATACTTGTTCCTCTTCTTGCTTTTGCTTTTATTTAGAAATTTTAGGATTCTATTCTACTTTTATACTTGTTCCTCTTCTTGCTTTTGCTTTTACCTAGAAATTTTAGGATTCTATTCTACTTTTATACTTGTTCCTCTTCTTGCTTTTGCTTTTATTTAGAAATTTTAGGATTCTATTCTACTTTTATACTTGTTCCTCTTCTTGCTTTTGCTTTTACCTAGAAATTTTAGGATTCTATTCTACTTTTATACTTGTTCCTCTTCTTGCTTTTGCTTTTATTTAGAAATTTTAGGATTCTATTCTACTTTTATGCTTGTTCCTCTTCTTGCTTTTGCTTTTATTTAGAAATTTTAGGATTCTATTCTACTTTTATACTTGTTCCTCTTCTTCCTTTTGCTTTTATTTAGAAATTTTAGGATTCTATTCTACTTTTATACTTGTTCCTCTTCTTGCTTTTGCTTTTATTTAGAAATTTTAGGATTCTATTCTACTTTTATACTTGTTCCTCTTCTTGCTTTTGCTTTTACCTAGAAATTTTAGGATTCTATTCTACTTTTATACTTGTTCCTCTTCTTGCTTTTGCTTTTATTTAGAAATTTTAGGATTCTATTCTACTTTTATGCTTGTTCCTCTTCTTGCTTTTGCTTTTATTTAGAAATTTTAGGATTCTATTCTACTTTTATACTTGTTCCTCTTCTTGCTTTTGCTTTTATTTAGAAATTTTAGGATTCTATTCTACTTTTATACTTGTTCCTCTTCTTCCTTTTGCTTTTATTTAGAAATTTTAGGATTCTATTCTACTTTTATACTTGTTCCTCTTCTTGCTTTTGCTTTTACCTAGAAATTTTAGGATTCTATTCTACTTTTATACTTGTTCCTCTTCTTGCTTTTGCTTTTATTTAGAAATTTTAGGATTCTATTCTACTTTTATACTTGTTCCTCTTCTTGCTTTTGCTTTTACCTAGAAATTTTAGGATTCTATTCTACTTTTATACTTGTTCCTCTTCTTGCTTTTGCTTTTATTTAGAAATTTTAGGATTCTATTCTACTTTTATACTTGTTCCTCTTCTTGCTTTTGCTTTTATTTAGAAATTTTAGGATTCTATTCTACTTTTATACTTGTTCCTCTTCTTGCTTTTGCTTTTACCTAGAAATTTTAGGATTCT
Source organism: Euprymna scolopes (assembly GCF_053919585.1). Classification (NCBI taxonomy): domain Eukaryota; kingdom Metazoa; phylum Mollusca; class Cephalopoda; order Sepiida; family Sepiolidae; genus Euprymna; species Euprymna scolopes. The sequence goes on along the minus strand of NC_136527.1, from coordinate 129,387,187 downwards.
ATTCTACTTTTATACTTGTTCCTCTTCTTGCTTTTGCTTTTATTTAGAAATTTTAGGATTCTATTCTACTTTTATACTTGTTCCTCTTCTTGCTTTTGCTTTTACCTAGAAATTTTAGGATTCTATTCTACTTTTATACTTGTTCCTCTTCTTGCTTTTGCTTTTATTTAGAAATTTTAGGATTCTATTCTACTTTTATGCTTGTTCCTCTTCTTGCTTTTGCTTTTATTTAGAAATTTTAGGATTCTATTCTACTTTTATACTTGTTCCTCTTCTTGCTTTTGCTTTTATTTAGAAATTTTAGGATTCTATTCTACTTTTATACTTGTTCCTCTTCTTGCTTTTGCTTTTATTTAGAAATTTTAGGATTCTATTCTACTTTTATACTTGTTCCTCTTCTTGCTTTTGCTTTTACCTAGAAATTTTAGGATTCTATTCTACTTTTATACTTGTTCCTCTTCTTGCTTTTGCTTTTATTTAGAAATTTTAGGATTCTATTCTACTTTTATGCTTGTTCCTCTTCTTGCTTTTGCTTTTATTTAGAAATTTTAGGATTCTATTCTACTTTTATACTTGTTCCTCTTCTTGCTTTTGCTTTTACCTAGAAATTTTAGGATTCTATTCTACTTTTATACTTGTTCCTCTTCTTGCTTTTGCTTTTATTTAGAAATTTTAGGATTCTATTCTACTTTTATACTTGTTCCTCTTCTTGCTTTTGCTTTTATTTAGAAATTTTAGGATTCTATTCTACTTTTATACTTGTTCCTCTTCTTGCTTTTGCTTTTACCTAGAAATTTTAGGATTCTATTCTACTTTTATACTTGTTCCTCTTCTTGCTTTTGCTTTTATTTAGAAATTTTAGGATTCTATTCTACTTTTATACTTGTTCCTCTTCTTGCTTTTGCTTTTATTTAGAAATTTTAGGATTCTATTCTACTTTTATACTTGTTCCTCTTCTTGCTTTTGCTTTTATTTAGAAATTTTAGGATTCTATTCTACTTTTATACTTGTTCCTCTTCTTGCTTTTGCTTTTATTTAAAAATTTTAGGATTCTATTCTACTTTTATACTTGTTCCTCTTCTTGCTTTTGCTTTTATTTAGAAATTTTAGGATTCTATTCTACTTTTATACTTGTTCCTCTTCTTGCTTTTGCTTTTATTTAGAAATTTTAGGATTCTATTCTACTTTTATACTTGTTCCTCTTCTTGCTTTTGCTTTTATTTAGAAATTTTAGGATTCTATTCTACTTTTATACTTGTTCCTCTTCTTGCTTTTGCTTTTATTTAGAAATTTTAGGATTCTATTCTACTTTTATGCTTGTTCCTCTTCTTGCTTTTGCTTTTACCTAGAAATTTTAGGATTCTATTCTACTTTTATACTTGTTCCTCTTCTTGCTTTTGCTTTTATTTAGAAATTTTAGGATTCTATTCTACTTTTATACTTGTTCCTCTTCTTGCTTTTGCTTTTATATAGAAATTTTAGGATTCTATTCTACTTTTATACTTGTTCCTCTTCTTGCTTTTGCTTTTATTTAGAAATTTTAGGATTCTATTCTACTTTTATACTTGTTCCTCTTCTTGCTTTTGCTTTTATTTAGAAATTTTAGGATTCTATTCTACTTTTATACTTGTTCCTCTTCTTGCTTTTGCTTTTATTTAGAAATTTTAGGATTCTATTCTACTTTTATACTTGTTCCTCTTCTTGCTTTTGCTTTTATTTAGAAATTTTAGGATTCTATTCTACTTTTATACTTGTTCCTCTTCTTGCTTTTGCTTTTACCTAGAAATTTTAGGATTCTATTCTACTTTTATACTTGTTCCTCTTCTTGCTTTTGCTTTTATTTAGAAATTTTAGGATTCTATTCTACTTTTATGCTTGTTCCTCTTCTTGCTTTTGCTTTTATTTAGAAATTTTAGGATTCTATTCTACTTTTATACTTGTTCCTCTTCTTGCTTTTGCTTTTATTTAGAAATTTTAGGATTCTATTCTACTTTTATACTTGTTCCTCTTCTTGCTTTTGCTTTTATTTAGAAATTTTAGGATTCTATTCTACTTTTATACTTGTTCCTCTTCTTGCTTTTGCTTTTACCTAGAAATTTTAGGATTCTATTCTACTTTTATACTTGTTCCTCTTCTTGCTTTTGCTTTTATTTAGAAATTTTAGGATTCTATTCTACTTTTATGCTTGTTCCTCTTCTTGCTTTTGCTTTTACCTAGAAATTTTAGGATTCTATTCTACTTTTATACTTGTTCCTCTTCTTGCTTTTGCTTTTATTTAGAAATTTTAGGATTCTATTCTACTTTTATACTTGTTCCTCTTCTTGCTTTTGCTTTTACCTAGAAATTTTAGGATTCTATTCTACTTTTATACTTGTTCCTCTTCTTGCTTTTGCTTTTATTTAGAAATTTTAGGATTCTATTCTACTTTTATACTTGTTCCTCTTCTTGCTTTTGCTTTTATTTAGAAATTTTAGGATTCTATTCTACTTTTATACTTGTTCCTCTTCTTGCTTTTGCTTTTACCTAGAAATTTTAGGATTCTATTCTACTTTTATACTTGTTCCTCTTCTTGCTTTTGCTTTTACCTAGAAATTTTAGGATTCTATTCTACTTTTATACTTGTTCCTCTTCTTGCTTTTGCTTTTATTTAGAAATTTTAGGATTCTATTCTACTTTTATACTTGTTCCTCTTCTTGCTTTTGCTTTTATTTAGAAATTTTAGGATTCTATTCTACTTTTATACTTGTTCCTCTTCTTGCTTTTGCTTTTACCTAGAAATTTTAGGATTCTATTCTACTTTTATACTTGTTCCTCTTCTTGCTTTTGCTTTTACCTAGAAATTTTAGGATTCTATTCTACTTTTATACTTGTTCCTCTTCTTGCTTTTGCTTTTATTTAGAAATTTTAGGATTCTATTCTACTTTTATACTTGTTCCTCTTCTTGCTTTTGCTTTTACCTAGAAATTTTAGGATTCTATTCTACTTTTATACTTGTTCCTCTTCTTGCTTTTGCTTTTATTTAGAAATTTTAGGATTCTATTCTACTTTTATGCTTGTTCCTCTTCTTGCTTTTGCTTTTATTTAGAAATTTTAGGATTCTATTCTACTTTTATACTTGTTCCTCTTCTTGCTTTTGCTTTTATTTAGAAATTTTAGGATTCTATTCTACTTTTATACTTGTTCCTCTTCTTGCTTTTGCTTTTACCTAGAAATTTAAGGATTCTATTCTACTTTTATACTTGTTCCTCTTCTTGCTTTTGCTTTTATTTAGAAATTTTAGGATTCTATTCTACTTTTATACTTGTTCCTCTTCTTGCTTTTGCTTTTATTTAGAAATTTTAGGATTCTATTCTACTTTTATACTTGTTCCTCTTCTTGCTTTTGCTTTTACCTAGAAATTTAAGGATTCTATTCTACTTTTATACTTGTTCCTCTTCTTCCTTTTGCTTTTATTTAGAAATTTTAGGATTCTATTCTACTTTTATACTTGTTCCTCTTCTTGCTTTTGCTTTTACCTAGAAATTTAAGGATTCTATTCTACTTTTATACTTGTTCCTCTTCTTGCTTTTGCTTTTATTTAGAAATTTTAGGATTCTATTCTACTTTTATACTTGTTCCTCTTCTTGCTTTTGCTTTTATTTAGAAATTTTAGGATTCTATTCTACTTTTATACTTGTTCCTCTTCTTCCTTTTGCTTTTATTTAGAAATTTTAGGATTCTATTCTACTTTTATACTTGTTCCTCTTCTTGCTTTTGCTTTTATTTAGAAATTTTAGGATTCTATTCTACTTTTATACTTGTTCCTCTTCTTGCTTTTGCTTTTATTTAGAAATTTTAGGATTCTATTCTACTTTTATACTTGTTCCTCTTCTTCCTTTTGCTTTTATTTAGAAATTTTAGGATTCTATTCTACTTTTATACTTGTTCCTCTTCTTGCTTTTGCTTTTACCTAGAAATTTAAGGATTCTATTCTACTTTTATACTTGTTCCTCTTCTTGCTTTTGCTTTTATTTAGAAATTTTAGGATTCTATTCTACTTTTATACTTGTTCCTCTTCTTGCTTTTGCTTTTATTTAGAAATTTTAGGATTCTATTCTACTTTTATACTTGTTCCTCTTCTTGCTTTTGCTTTTATTTAGAAATTTTAGGATTCTATTCTACTTTTATACTTGTTCCTCTTCTTGCTTTTGCTTTTATTTAGAAATTTTAGGATTCTAATGAACGAGATTTGTTTACAGGATGATTATTAATTATTGAATACTAATGAACGAGATTTTTTTACCTAGAAATTTTAGGATTCTATTCTACTTTTATACTTGTTCCTCTTCTTGCTTTTGCTTTTATTTAGAAATTTTAGGATTCTATTCTACTTTTATACTTGTTCCTCTTCTTGCTTTTGCTTTTATTTAGAAATTTTAGGATTCTATTCTACTTTTATACTTGTTCCTCTTCTTGCTTTTGCTTTTATTTAGAAATTTTAGGATTCTATTCTACTTTTATACTTGTTCCTCTTCTTGCTTTTGCTTTTATTTAGAAATTTTAGGATTCTATTCTACTTTTATACTTGTTCCTCTTCTTGCTTTTGCTTTTATTTAGAAATTTTAGGATTCTATTCTACTTTTATACTTGTTCCTCTTCTTGCTTTTGCTTTTATTTAGAAATTTTAGGATTCTATTCTACTTTTATACTTGTTCCTCTTCTTCCTTTTGCTTTTATTTAGAAATTTTAGGATTCTATTCTACTTTTATACTTGTTCCTCTTCTTGCTTTTGCTTTTATTTAGAAATTTTAGGATTCTATTCTACTTTTATACTTGTTCCTCTTCTTGCTTTTGCTTTTATTTAGAAATTTTAGGATTCTATTCTACTTTTATACTTGTTCCTCTTCTTGCTTTTGCTTTTATTTAGAAATTTTAGGATTCTATTCTACTTTTATACTTGTTCCTCTTCTTGCTTTTGCTTTTATTTAGAAATTTTAGGATTCTATTCTACTTTTATACTTGTTCCTCTTCTTGCTTTTGCTTTTATTTAGAAATTTTAGGATTCTATTCTACTTTTATACTTGTTCCTCTTCTTGCTTTTGCTTTTATTTAGAAATTTTAGGATTCTATTCTACTTTTATACTTGTTCCTCTTCTTGCTTTTGCTTTTATTTAGAAATTTTAGGATTCTATTCTACTTTTATACTTGTTCCTCTTCTTGCTTTTGCTTTTATTTAGAAATTTTAGGATTCTATTCTACTTTTATACTTGTTCCTCTTCTTGCTTTTGCTTTTATTTAGAAATTTTAGGATTCTATTCTACTTTTATACTTGTTCCTCTTCTTGCTTTTGCTTTTATTTAGAAATTTTAGGATTCTATTCTACTTTTATACTTGTTCCTCTTCTTGCTTTTGCTTTTATTTAGAAATTTTAGGATTCTATTCTACTTTTATACTTGTTCCTCTTCTTGCTTTTGCTTTTATTTAGAAATTTTAGGATTCTATTCTACTTTTATACTTGTTCCTCTTCTTGCTTTTGCTTTTATTTAGAAATTTTAGGATTCTATTCTACTTTTATACTTGTTCCTCTTCTTGCTTTTGCTTTTATTTAGAAATTTTAGGATTCTATTCTACTTTTATACTTGTTCCTCTTCTTGCTTTTGCTTTTATTTAGAAATTTTAGGATTCTATTCTACTTTTATACTTGTTCCTCTTCTTGCTTTTGCTTTTATTTAGAAATTTTAGGATTCTATTCTACTTTTATACTTGTTCCTCTTCTTGCTTTTGCTTTTATTTAGAAATTTTAGGATTCTATTCTACTTTTATACTTGTTCCTCTTCTTGCTTTTGCTTTTATTTAGAAATTTTAGGATTCTATTCTACTTTTATACTTGTTCCTCTTCTTGCTTTTGCTTTTATTTAGAAATTTTAGGATTCTATTCTACTTTTATACTTGTTCCTCTTCTTGCTTTTGCTTTTATTTAGAAATTTTAGGATTCTAATGAACGAGATTTGTTTACAGGATGATTATTAATTATTGAATACTAATGAACGAGATTTTTTTACCTAGAAATTTTAGGATTCTATTCTACTTTTATACTTGTTCCTCTTCTTGCTTTTGCTTTTATTTAGAAATTTTAGGATTCTATTCTACTTTTATACTTGTTCCTCTTCTTGCTTTTGCTTTTACCTAGAAATTTTAGGATTCTATTCTACTTTTATACTTGTTCCTCTTCTTGCTTTTGCTTTTATTTAGAAATTTTAGGATTCTATTCTACTTTTATACTTGTTCCTCTTCTTGCTTTTGCTTTTACCTAGAAATTTTAGGATTCTATTCTACTTTTATACTTGTTCCTCTTCTTGCTTTTGCTTTTATTTAGAAATTTTAGGATTCTATTCTACTTTTATACTTGTTCCTCTTCTTGCTTTTGCTTTTATTTAGAAATTTTAGGATTCTATTCTACTTTTATACTTGTTCCTCTTCTTGCTTTTGCTTTTATTTAGAAATTTTAGGATTCTATTCTACTTTTATACTTGTTCCTCTTCTTGCTTTTGCTTTTATTTAGAAATTTTAGGATTCTATTCTACTTTTATACTTGTTCCTCTTCTTGCTTTTGCTTTTATTTAGAAATTTTAGGATTCTATTCTACTTTTATACTTGTTCCTCTTCTTGCTTTTGCTTTTATTTAGAAATTTTAGGATTCTATTCTACTTTTATACTTGTTCCTCTTCTTCCTTTTGCTTTTACTTAGAAATTTTAGGATTCTATTCTACTTTTATACTTGTTCCTCTTCTTGCTTTTGCTTTTATTTAGAAATTTTAGGATTCTATTCTACTTTTATACTTGTTCCTCTTCTTGCTTTTGCTTTTATTTAGAAATTTTAGGATTCTATTCTACTTTTATACTTGTTCCTCTTCTTGCTTTTGCTTTTATTTAGAAATTTTAGGATTCTATTCTACTTTTATACTTGTTCCTCTTCTTGCTTTTGCTTTTATTTAGAAATTTTAGGATTCTATTCTACTTTTATACTTGTTCCTCTTCTTGCTTTTGCTTTTATTTAGAAATTTTAGGATTCTATTCTACTTTTATACTTGTTCCTCTTCTTGCTTTTGCTTTTATTTAGAAATTTTAGGATTCTATTCTACTTTTATACTTGTTCCTCTTCTTGCTTTTGCTTTTATTTAGAAATTTTAGGATTCTATTCTACTTTTATACTTGTTCCTCTTCTTGCTTTTGCTTTTATTTAGAAATTTTAGGATTCTATTCTACTTTTATACTTGTTCCTCTTCTTGCTTTTGCTTTTATTTAGAAATTTTAGGATTCTATTCTACTTTTATACTTGTTCCTCTTCTTGCTTTTGCTTTTATTTAGAAATTTTAGGATTCTATTCTACTTTTATACTTGTTCCTCTTCTTGCTTTTGCTTTTATTTAGAAATTTTAGGATTCTATTCTACTTTTATACTTGTTCCTCTTCTTGCTTTTGCTTTTATTTAGAAATTTTAGGATTCTATTCTACTTTTATACTTGTTCCTCTTCTTGCTTTTGCTTTTATTTAGAAATTTTAGGATTCTATTCTACTTTTATACTTGTTCCTCTTCTTGCTTTTGCTTTTATTTAGAAATTTTAGGATTCTATTCTACTTTTATACTTGTTCCTCTTCTTCCTTTTGCTTTTATTTAGAAATTTTAGGATTCTATTCTACTTTTATACTTGTTCCTCTTCTTGCTTTTGCTTTTATTTAGAAATTTTAGGATTCTATTCTACTTTTATACTTGTTCCTCTTCTTCCTTTTGCTTTTACTTAGAAATTTTAGGATTCTATTCTACTTTTATACTTGTTCCTCTTCTTGCTTTTGCTTTTATTTAGAAATTTTAGGATTCTATTCTACTTTTATACTTGTTCCTCTTCTTGCTTTTGCTTTTATTTAGAAATTTTAGGATTCTATTCTACTTTTATACTTGTTCCTCTTCTTGCTTTTGCTTTTATTTAGAAATTTTAGGATTCTATTCTACTTTTATACTTGTTCCTCTTCTTGCTTTTGCTTTTATTTAGAAATTTTAGGATTCTATTCTACTTTTATACTTGTTCCTCTTCTTGCTTTTGCTTTTATTTAGAAATTTTAGGATTCTATTCTACTTTTATACTTGTTCCTCTTCTTGCTTTTGCTTTTATTTAGAAATTTTAGGATTCTATTCTACTTTTATACTTGTTCCTCTTCTTGCTTTTGCTTTTATTTAGAAATTTTAGGATTCTATTCTACTTTTATACTTGTTCCTCTTCTTGCTTTTGCTTTTATTTAGAAATTTTAGGATTCTATTCTACTTTTATACTTGTTCCTCTTCTTGCTTTTGCTTTTATTTAGAAATTTTAGGATTCTATTCTACTTTTATACTTGTTCCTCTTCTTGCTTTTGCTTTTATTTAGAAATTTTAGGATTCTATTCTACTTTTATACTTGTTCCTCTTCTTGCTTTTGCTTTTATTTAGAAATTTTAGGATTCTATTCTACTTTTATACTTGTTCCTCTTCTTGCTTTTGCTTTTATTTAGAAATTTTAGGATTCTATTCTACTTTTATACTTGTTCCTCTTCTTGCTTTTGCTTTTATTTAGAAATTTTAGGATTCTATTCTACTTTTATACTTGTTCCTCTTCTTGCTTTTGCTTTTATTTAGAAATTTTAGGATTCTATTCTACTTTTATACTTGTTCCTCTTCTTCCTTTTGCTTTTACTTAGAAATTTTAGGATTCTATTCTACTTTTATACTTGTTCCTCTTCTTGCTTTTGCTTTTATTTAGAAATTTTAGGATTCTATTCTACTTTTATACTTGTTCCTCTTCTTGCTTTTGCTTTTATTTAGAAATTTTAGGATTCTATTCTACTTTTATACTTGTTCCTCTTCTTGCTTTTGCTTTTATTTAGAAATTTTAGGATTCTATTCTACTTTTATACTTGTTCTTCTTCTTCCTTTTGCTTTTACTTAGACATTTTAGGATTCTATTCTACTTTTATACTTGTTCCTCTTCTTGCTTTTGCTTTTATTTAGAAATTTTAGGATTCTATTCTACTTTTATACTTGTTCCTCTTCTTGCTTTTGCTTTTATTTAGAAATTTTAGGATTCTATTCTACTTTTATACTTGTTCCTCTTCTTGCTTTTGCTTTTATTTAGAAATTTTAGGATTCTATTCTACTTTTATACTTGTTCCTCTTCTTCCTTTTGCTTTTACTTAGAAATTTTAGGATTCTATTCTACTTTTATACTTGTTCCTCTTCTTGCTTTTGCTTTTATTTAGAAATTTTAGGATTCTATTCTACTTTTATACTTGTTCCTCTTCTTGCTTTTGCTTTTACCTAGAAATTTTAGGATTCTATTCTACTTTTATACTTGTTCCTCTTCTTGCTTTTGCTTTTATTTAGAAATTTTAGGATTCTATTCTACTTTTATACTTGTTCCTCTTCTTGCTTTTGCTTTTACCTAGAAATTTTAGGATTCTATTCTACTTTTATACTTGTTCCTCTTCTTGCTTTTGCTTTTATTTAGAAATTTTAGGATTCTATTCTACTTTTATACTTGTTCCTCTTCTTGCTTTTGCTTTTATTTAGAAATTTTAGGATTCTATTCTACTTTTATACTTGTTCCTCTTCTTGCTTTTGCTTTTATTTAGAAATTTTAGGATTCTATTCTACTTTTATACTTGTTCCTCTTCTTGCTTTTGCTTTTATTTAGAAATTTTAGGATTCTAATGAACGAGATTTGTTTACAGGATGATTATTAATTATTGAATACTAATGAACGAGATTTTTTTACCTAGAAATTTTAGGATTCTATTCTACTTTTATACTTGTTCCTCTTCTTGCTTTTGCTTTTATTTAGAAATTTTAGGATTCTATTCTACTTTTATACTTGTTCCTCTTCTTGCTTTTGCTTTTATTTAGAAATTTTAGGATTCTATTCTACTTTTATACTTGTTCCTCTTCTTGCTTTTGCTTTTATTTAGAAATTTTAGGATTCTATTCTACTTTTATACTTGTTCCTCTTCTTGCTTTTGCTTTTATTTAGAAATTTTAGGATTCTATTCTACTTTTATACTTGTTCCTCTTCTTGCTTTTGCTTTTATTTAGAAATTTTAGGATTCTATTCTACTTTTATACTTGTTCCTCTTCTTGCTTTTGCTTTTATTTAGAAATTTTAGGATTCTATTCTACTTTTATACTTGTTCCTCTTCTTGCTTTTGCTTTTATTTAGAAATTTTAGGATTCTAATGAACGAGATTTGTTTACAGGATGATTATTAATTATTGAATACTAATGAACGAGATTTTTTTACCTAGAAATTTTAGGATTCTATTCTACTTTTATACTTGTTCCTCTTCTTGCTTTTGCTTTTATTTAGAAATTTTAGGATTCTATTCTACTTTTATACTTGTTCCTCTTCTTGCTTTTGCTTTTATTTAGAAATTTTAGGATTCTATTCTACTTTTATACTTGTTCCTCTTCTTGCTTTTGCTTTTATTTAGAAATTTTAGGATTCTATTCTACTTTTATACTTGTTCCTCTTCTTGCTTTTGCTTTTATTTAGAAATTTTAGGATTCTATTCTACTTTTATACTTGTTCCTCTTCTTGCTTTTGCTTTTATTTAGAAATTTTAGGATTCTATTCTACTTTTATACTTGTTCCTCTTCTTGCTTTTGCTTTTATTTAGAAATTTTAGGATTCTAATGAACGAGATTTGTTTACAGGATGATTATTAATTATTGAATACTAATGAACGAGATTTTTTTACCTAGAAATTTTAGGATTCTATTCTACTTTTATACTTGTTCCTCTTCTTGCTTTTGCTTTTATTTAGAAATTTTAGGATTCTATTCTACTTTTATACTTGTTCCTCTTCTTGCTTTTGCTTTTATTTAGAAATTTTAGGATTCTATTCTACTTTTATACTTGTTCCTCTTCTTGCTTTTGCTTTTATTTAGAAATTTTAGGATTCTATTCTACTTTTATACTTGTTCCTCTTCTTGCTTTTGCTTTTATTTAGAAATTTTAGGATTCTATTCTACTTTTATACTTGTTCCTCTTCTTGCTTTTGCTTTTATTTAGAAATTTTAGGATTCTAATGAACGAGATTTGTTTACAGGATGATTATTAATTATTGAATACTAATGAACGAGATTTTTTTACCTAGAAATTTTAGGATTCTATTCTACTTTTATACTTGTTCCTCTTCTTGCTTTTGCTTTTATTTAGAAATTTTAGGATTCTATTCTACTTTTATACTTGTTCCTCTTCTTGCTTTTGCTTTTATTTAGAAATTTTAGGATTCTAATGAACGAGATTTGTTTACAGGATGATTATTAATTATTGAATACTAATGAACGAGATTTTTTTACCTAGAAATTTTAGGATTCTATTCTACTTTTATACTTGTTCCTCTTCTTGCTTTTGCTTTTATTTAGAAATTTTAGGATTCTATTCTACTTTTATACTTGTTCCTCTTCTTGCTTTTGCTTTTATTTAGAAATTTTAGGATTCTAATGAACGAGATTTGTTTACAGGATGATTATTAATTATTGAATACTAATGAACGAGATTTTTTTACCTAGAAATTTTAGGATTCTATTCTACTTTTATACTTGTTCCTCTTCTTGCTTTTGCTTTTATTTAGAAATTTTAGGATTCTATTCTACTTTTATACTTGTTCCTCTTCTTGCTTTTGCTTTTATTTAGAAATTTTAGGATTCTATTCTACTTTTATACTTGTTCCTCTTCTTGCTTTTGCTTTTATTTAGAAATTTTAGGATTCTATTCTACTTTTATACTTGTTCCTCTTCTTGCTTTTGCTTTTATTTAGAAATTTTAGGATTCTATTCTACTTTTATACTTGTTCCTCTTCTTGCTTTTGCTTTTATTTAGAAATTTTAGGATTCTATTCTACTTTTATACTTGTTCCTCTTCTTGCTTTTGCTTTTATTTAGAAATTTTAGGATTCTATTCTACTTTTATACTTGTTCCTCTTCTTGCTTTTGCTTTTATTTAGAAATTTTAGGATTCTAATGAACGAGATTTGTTTACAGGATGATTATTAATTATTGAATACTAATGAACGAGATTTTTTTACCTAGAAATTTTAGGATTCTATTCTACTTTTATACTTGTTCCTCTTCTTGCTTTTGCTTTTATTTAGAAATTTTAGGATTCTATTCTACTTTTATACTTGTTCCTCTTCTTGCTTTTGCTTTTATTTAGAAATTTTAGGATTCTATTCTACTTTTATACTTGTTCCTCTTCTTGCTTTTGCTTTTATTTAGAAATTTTAGGATTCTATTCTACTTTTATACTTGTTCCTCTTCTTGCTTTTGCTTTTATTTAGAAATTTTAGGATTCTATTCTACTTTTATACTTGTTCCTCTTCTTGCTTTTGCTTTTATTTAGAAATTTTAGGATTCTATTCTACTTTTATACTTGTTCCTCTTCTTGCTTTTGCTTTTATTTAGAAATTTTAGGATTCTATTCTACTTTTATACTTGTTCCTCTTCTTCCTTTTGCTTTTACCTAGAAATTTTAGGATTCTATTCTACTTTTATATACTTGTTCCTCTTCTTGCTTTTGCTTTTATTTAGAAATTTTAGGATTCTATTCTACTTTTATACTTGTTCCTCTTCTTGCTTTTGCTTTTACCTAGAAATTTTAGGATTCTATTCTACTTTTATACTTGTTCCTCTTCTTGCTTTTGCTTTTATTTAGAAATTTTAGGATTCTATTCTACTTTTATACTTGTTCCTCTTCTTCCTTTTGCTTTTATTTAGAAATTTTAGGATTCTATTCTACTTTTATACTTGTTCCTCTTCTTGCTTTTGCTTTTATTTAGAAATTTTAGGATTCTAATGAACGAGATTTGTTTACAGGATGATTATTAATTAAGATAGAGTGGTATTAAGGTCACGTGGACATGACTGTTTCAACAGTTTAATATAGATAAATATATATATATATATATATATATATATATATATATATATATAGGTATGAGGGGATGTAGGTATATGTTTTCATTTGATATAAATTAAAATAATAAATTAACATATCAGTTGTGATAGGAGCAATTGGCTTAATGAAAAAAATCTTGAGAAAATGAATGAAATACAGACAGAAGCCATGGGGGGGGGGAACAACATTTATTCGTAAAAGAGACATTTGATATAAATTAAAATAATAAATTAACATATCAGTTGTGATTGGAGCAACTGGCTTAATGAAAAAAATCTTGAGAGAATAAATGAAATACAGACACAAGCCATGGGGGGGGAACAACATCTATTTGTAAAAGAGACATTTGATATAAATTAAAATAATAAATTAACATATCAGTTGTGATAGGAGCAAGTTGCTTAATGAAAATATCTTGATAAAATAAATGAAATAAGATTGTATTGTATTGAACTAATGATTCATATGTTATGTACCGTATGTATTGAACTAATGATTCATATGTTATGTACCGTATGTATTGAACTAATGATTCATATGTTATGTACCGTATGTATTGAACTAATGATTCATATGTTATGTACCGTAAAGCGTAATTTTGTCATTTTTGGATTGTTTTGACCCTTTTTACATCCCCCAAAGATCTGTAAATACCCTAAATACAAATGGATAAGATAACAGGGTGGTTATTTCAGTCTTCCAACTGTAAAAAGCCATACAGGAGTGTTCATAGGAGCCCGATGAGATATAATACCTGCATTTTGGGGATTATCCGTGATTTTTGTCCATTTTTGGCTAATGTTTGGGTAAATTTGACCCATTTTGGACCCTTAAGATACCTTGAAAAGCCCTATATAGGTGGGATAGCCAGTGAGAATGTTAGATTTAATGATATAGAGCCATTTATGGTCAAAAATTGCACCCTGTGTGGCTTGGGAGGTGCATTTTGGAAAATCCGTGATTTCCGACCATTTTTGACTAATTTTGGGGTAATTTTGACCCATTTTGGACTCTGAGATATCCTAAAAAACCCTCTACTTGTGGGATAGCCAATGGGAATGTTACATTTAATGATACAAATGCATTTATAGTCAAAAAATGCATCCTGTGGCTTTCAATAAATGATTAAGTGTACATATATGTGTGTGTGCTTTCTCAAGGGAGATAATAAAAATAAGAGTTATCTACCTTTAAAAAACCATATGAAAATGTACTAATAAATATATATATATATATATTTATATATATATATATATATATATATATATATATATATATATATATATATATATATATATAGTAATTTATGAAATATATATGGTGATTAAGCTACACTGAATATTCGGCGTTTCATCCACTATAGGATTCGTTAATTTATGAAATATATATGGCGGTTAAGCTACACTGAATATTCGGCGTTTCATCCACTATAGGATTCGTTAGCCTGACATGTCAAAATACACACATTAATAAAACTAGATCCAAAACTATTTGTCTCTGCTAATTTTCCTTGCGATATTCGTTTTCAGCATACCTGAACAAACTGAGGGTTGGCCCCTTTCATATGCCGCCTGTACAAACATGGTCACCAGTGATTTACATTTCAAAATATACACATTAATATTTTCACTTTTAAAAGGCTTGGCTTCAGAAGGAGTGATACGACTTTGCACCCGTCTCTCACTGCCACGCCCTCTTCCCCCGACCTTAGTCCGCTGGCTGGACTACTACTACTACGTCGAGAACATCACCAACATGACCTCCCACAACACCACAGGGAGCCTGGTCGCTGCCATCCGCCGAGTATTCCGGCCGGCGCTTGTTGAAAAGGCATGCTCCCAGCTCCGGACCTGTATCGAGACGGAGATTGAGGCTGAAGGCGGCTGCATTGAATATATATCAACTCTACTACATAATCAAGTCACCTGACTTTTTCAAATAAAGCTGTAGTGTCGTTTTTCACTTTTATCGTTCCACCCTGTGTATATATTTGAGCACAAGAATAAAAAGACCTTAGAAATAACAAGCTTTGATTAACTCACATTTAGTATAAGTAGGTAAATGTGCATTTCAGGTGCGTAACTCTTTTGTGAAAAATTTTAACACCAAGTTTTTAAAAATTTTGAGAATTTAAAGTGGGGGATCAATTTCGTATACAAAGTTAATGTAAACTGATCTCCTATTTCCCGGCCGTTTCACAGTTTTTAACCAATTAGACAAATTATCCACTAACCCTAAGTCTGGGTGACAAGGTTGTAAAACAGTAGACCCTCCCCCCCTCTCTTAAAATGCACAACATTAGTAAAAATAGCAGAAAGAAAAACAAGCTATTGGTTTAGAATTTAAAGTCGGTGATAAGTACACCATTTTTACTGACTTGAAACGACAATGGCCCGAAAATCCGTGATCATTTTACATTTAATTTCTAAATTAAAAAATTATTCTTCGTCTTAATTTTTTTCTTCTCGTCTTAAAGGATTTGGACACGTAACCGCCTAAAAATGTAGAATCCTAATTTGATCAGAAGGTTTTAATCTAGCATACAAACATTGAGGGACAATTTTGATAATTTTCTTTTTAATCAGATTTTTATCGATTAAAACATCTGAAGATCATCAAATTTTTCGTTTTTATTTTCTAAATTATTTTTAACGTAAACAAAAAAGCTGATTGTTAAGAAATCGATTTTTTAAATGTGGTTTTAATCGAAACACAACAATAATTACATACTTGTCATGTCGAAAATAGTAATATATCCAAAAATTACGAAAATTCATCTAGTACAACAACTGCTATTGTGTTTTTAGAAAAGAAAATATATATCGCTATCGGCAAATATGAAACGCCAGCCATTACAGTATCGGAAAGGGGATAAGTGCAGTCCCCGTATTCGCAATGCTCAATGTGTTCACATCTAGGGAAAATGCTATGTCACTCAATATTTTGTGAAAATTATGGTCAATGTCATGATTCTTTCTAACTCCAAAAAAATCTTTATATGAAATACAGACAGAAGCCATGGGGGGGGGGGAACAACATCTATTCATAAAAGAGACATTTGATATGAATCCAAATAATAAATTAACATATCAGTTGTGATAGGAGCAATTGGCTTAATGAAAAAAATCTTGAGAAAATAAATTAAATACAGACAGAAGCCATGGGGGGGGGGAACAACATTTATTCGTAAAAGAGACATTTGATATAAATTAAAATAATAAATTAACATATCAGTTGTGATAGGAGCAATTGGCTTAATGAAAAAAATCTTGAGAAAATGAATGAAATACAGACAGAAGCCATGGGGGGGGGGAACAACATTTATTCGTAAAAGAGACATTTGATATAAATTAAAATAATAAATTAACATATCAGTTGTGATAGGAGCAATTGGCTTAATGAAAAAAATCTTGAGAAAATGAATGAAATACAGACAGAAGCCATGGGGGGGGGGAACAACATGTATTCGTAAAAGAGACATTTGATATAAATTAAAATAATGAATTAACATATCAGTTGTGATAGGAGCAACTGGCTTAATGAAAATATCTTGATAAAATAAATGAAATAAGATTGTATTGTATTGAACTAATGATTCATATGTTATGTACCGTATGTATTGAACTAATGATTCATATGTTATGTACCGTATGTATTGAACTAATGATTCATATGTTATGTACCGTATGTATTGAACTAATGATTCATATGTTATGTACCGTAAAGCGTAATTTTGTCATTTTTGGATTGTTTTGACCCTTTTTACATCCCCCAAAGATCTGTAAATACCCTAAATACAAATGGATAAGATAACAGGGTGGTTATTTCAGTCTTCCAACTGTAAAAAGCCATACAGGAGTGTTCATAGGAGCCCGATGAGATATAATACCTGCATTTTGGGGATTATCCGTGATTTTTGTCCATTTTTGGCTAATGTTTGGGTAAATTTGACCCATTTTGGACCCTTAAGATACCTTGAAAAGCCCTATATAGGTGGGATAGCCAGTGAGAATGTTAGATTTAATGATATAGAGCCATTTATGGTCAAAAATTGCACCCTGTGTGGCTTGGGAGGTGCATTTTGGAAAATCCGTGATTTCCGACCATTTTTGGCTAATTTTGGGGTAATTTTGACCCATTTTGGACTCTGAGATATCCTAAAAAACCCTCTACTTGTGGGATAGCCAATGGGAATGTTACATTTAATGATACAAATGCATTTATAGTCAAAAAATGCATCCTGTGGCTTTCAATAAATGATTAAGTGTACATATATGTGTGTGTGCTTTCTCAAGGGAGATAATAAAAATAAGAGTTATCTACCTTTAAAAAACCATATGAAAATGTACTAATAAATATATATATATATATATTTATATATTTATATATATATATATATATATATATATATATATATATATATATATATATATAGTAATTTATGAAATATATATGGCGATTAAGCTACACTGAATATTCGGCGTTTCATCCACTATAGGATTCGTTAATTTATGAAATATATATGGCGGTTAAGCTACACTGAATATTCGGCGTTGCATCCACTATAGGATTCGTTAGCCTGACATGTCAAAATACACACATTAATAAAACTAGATCCAAAACTATTTGTCTCTGCTAATTTTCCTTGCGATATTCGTTTTCAGCATACCTGAACAAACTGAGGGTTGTCCCCTTTCATATGCCGCCTGTACAAACATGGTCACCAGTGATTTACATTTCAAAATATACACATTAATATTTTCACTTTTAAAAGGCTTGGCTTCAGAAGGAGTGATACGACTTTGCACCCGTCTCTCACTGCCACGCCCTCTTCCCCCCGACCTTAGTCCGCTGGCTGGACTACTACTACTACGTCGAGAACATCACCAACATGACCTCCCACAACACCACAGGGAGCCTGGTCGCTGCCATCCGCCGAGTATTCCGGCCGGCGCTTGTTGAAAAGGCATGCTCCCAGCTCCGGACCTGTATCGAGACGGAGATTGAGGCTGAAGGCGGCTGCATTGAATATATATCAACTCTACTACATAATCAAGTCACCTGACTTTTTCAAATAAAGCTGTAGTGTCGTTTTTCACTTTTATCGTTCCACCCTGTGTATATATTTGAGCACAAGAATAAAAAGACCTTAGAAATAACAAGCTTTGATTAACTCACATTTAGTATAAGTAGGTAAATGTGCATTTCAGGTGCGTAACTCTTTTGTAAAAAATTTTAACACCAAGTTTTTAAAAATTTTGAGAATTTTTAAAGTGGGGGATCAATTTCGTATACAAAGTTAATGTAAACTGATCTCCTATTTCCCGGCCGTTTCACAGTTTTTAACCAATTAGACAAATTATCCACTAACCCTAAGTCTGGGTGACAAGGTTGTAATACAGTAGACCCTCCCCCCCCTCTTAAAATGCACAACATTAGTAAAAATAGCAGAAAGAAAAACAAGCTATTGGTTTAGAATTTAAAGTCGGTGATAAGTACACCATTTTTACTGACTTGAAACGACAATGGCCCGAAAATCCGTGATCATTTTACATTTAATTTCTAAATTAAAAAATTATTCTTCGTCTTAATTTTTTTCTTCTCGTCTTAAAGGATTTGGACACGTAACCGCCTAAAAATGTAGAATCCTAATTTGATCAGAAGGTTTTAATCTAGCATACAAACATTGAGGGACAATTTTGATAATTTTCTTTTTAATCAGATTTTTATCGATTAAAACATCTGAAGATCATCAAATTTTTCGTTTTTATTTTCTAAATTATTTTTAACGTAAACAAAAAAGCTGATTGTTAAGAAATCGATTTTTTAAATGTGGTTTTAATCGAAACACAACAATAATTACATACTTGTCATGTCGAAAATAGTAATATATCCAAAAATTACGAAAATTCATCTAGTACAACAACTGCTATTGTGTTTTTAGAAAAGAAAATATATATCGCTATCGGCAAATATGAAACGCCAGCCATTACAGTATCGGAAAGGGGATAAGTGCAGTCCCCGTATTCGCAATGCTCAATGTGTTCACATCTAGGGAAAATGCTATGTCACTCAATATTTTGTAAAAATTATGGTCAATGTCATGATTCTTTCTAACTCCAAAAAAATCTTTATATGAAATACAGACAGAAGCCATGGGGGGGGGGAACAACATTTATTCGTAAAAGAGACATTTGATATAAATTAAAATAATAAATTAACATATCAGTTGTCATAGGAGCAACTCGCTTAATGAAAAAAATCTTGAGAAAATAAATTAAATACAGACAGAAGCCATGGGGGGGGAACAACATTTATTCGTAAAAGAGACATTTGATATAAATTAAAATAATAAATTAACATATCAGTTGTGATAGGAGCAATTGGCTTAATGAAAAAAATCTTGAGAAAATAAATGAAATACAGACAAAAGCCATGGGGGGGGGAACAACATTTATTCGTAAAGGAGACATTTGATATAAATTAAAATAATAAATTAACATATCAGTTGTGATAGGAGCAATTGGCTTAATGAAAAAAATCTAAGTCCAAACAAGAGGGGATGTAGGTATAGATAGGTGACAATCTTATAGACCAAAGCATCTCAGAGTGTATTCAATTGAAAAATTTCTAAGTCCAAACAAGAGGGGATGTAGGTATAGATAGGTGACAATCTTATAGACCAAGGCATCTCAGCGTGTATTCAATTGAAAAATTTCTAAGTCCAAACAAGAGGGGATGTAGGTATAGATAGGTGACAATCTTATAGACCAAGGCATCTCAGAGTGTATCCAATTGAAAAATTTCTAAGTCCAAACAAGAGGGGATGTAGGTATAGATAGGTGACAATCTTATAGACCAAGGCATCTCAGAGTGTATTCAATTGAAAAATTTCTAAGTCCAAACAAGAGGGGATGTAGGTATAGATAGGTGACAATCTTATAGACCAAGGCATCTCAGCGTGTATTCAATTGAAAAATTTCTAAGTCCAAACAAGAGGGGATGTAGGTATAGATAGGTGACAATCTTATAGACCAAGGCATCTCAGAGTGTATCCAATTGAAAAATTTCTAAGTCCAAACAAGAGGGGATGTAGGTATAGATAGGTGACAATCTTATAGACCAAGGCATCTCAGAGTGTATCCAATTGAAAAATTTCTAAGTCCAAACAAGAGGGGATGTAGGTATAGATAGGTGACAATCTTATAGACCAAGGCATCTCAGAGTGTATCCAATTGAAAAATTTCTAAGTCCAAACAAGAGGGGATGTAGGTATAGATAGGTGACAATCTTATAGACCAAGGCATCTCAGAGTGTATCCAATTGAAAAATTTCTAAGTCCAAACAAGAGGGGATGTAGGTATAGATAGGTGGCAATCTTATAGACCAAAGCATCTCAGCGTGTATTCAATTGAAAAATTTCTAAGTCCAAACAAGAGGGGATGTAAGCATTGATAGATGGCAATCTTATAGACCAAGGCATCTCAGAGTGTATTCAATTGAAAATTTCAAAGTCCAAACAAGAGGGGATGTAGGTATAGATAGGTGACAATCTTATAGACCAAGGCATCTCAGCGTGTATTCAAGTGAAAAATTTCTAAGTCCAAACAAGAGGGGATGTAGGTATAGATAGATGGCAATCTTATAGACCAAGGCATCTCAGCGTGTATTCAAGTGAAAAATTTCTAAGTCCAAACAAGAGGGGATGTAGGTATAGATAGGTGACAATCTTATAGACCAAGGCATCTCAGCGTGTATTCAATTGAAAAATTTCTAAGTCCAAACAAGAGGGGATGTATGTATAGATAGGTGACAATCTTATAGACCAAGGCATCTCAGCGTGTATTCAATTGAAAAATTTCCAAGTCAAACAAGAGGGGATGTAGGTATAGATAGGTGACAATCTTATAGACCAAAGCATCTCAGAGTGTATTCAATTGAAAAATTTCTAAGTCCAAACAAGAGGGGATGTAGGTATAGATAGGTGACAATCTTATAGACCAAGGCATCTCAGAGTGTATTCAAGTGAAAAATTTCTAAGTCAAACAAGAGGGGATGTAGGTATAGATAGGTGACAATCTTATAGACCAAGGCATCTCAGAGTGTATTCAATTGAAAAATTTCTAACTCCAAACAAGAGGGGATGTAGGTATAGATAGGTGACAATCTTATAGACCAAGGCATCTCAGCGTGTATTCAATTGAAAAATTTCTAAGTCCAAACAAGAGGGGATGTAGGTATAGATAGGTGACAATCTTATAGACCAAAGCATCTCAGCGTGTATTCAATTGAAAAATTTCTAAGTCCAAACAAGAGGGGATGTAGGTATCGATAGGTGACAATCTTATAGACCAAGGCATCTCAGCGTGTATTCAATTGAAAAATTTCTAAGTCCAAACAAGAGGGGATGTAGGTATAGATAGGTGACAATCTTATAGACCAAGGCATCTCAGCGTGTATTCAATTGAAAAATTTCTAAGTCCAAACAAGAGGGGATGTAGGTATAGATAGGTGACAATCTTATAGACCAAAGCATCTCAGAGTGTATTCAATTGAAAAATTTCTAAGTCCAAACAAGAGGGGATGTAGGTATTGATAGATGGCAATCTTATAGACCAAGGCATCTCAGCGTGTATTCAATTGAAAAATTTCTAAGTCCAAACAAGAGGGGATGTAGGTATAGATAGGTGACAATCTTATAGACCGAGGCATCTCGGCGTGTATTCAATTGAAAAATTTCTAAGTCCAAACAAGAGGGGATGTAGGTATAGATAGGTGACAATCTTATAGACCAAAGCATCCCAGAGTGTATTCAATTGAAAAATTTCTAAGTCCAAACAAGAGGGGATGTAGGTATCGATAGGTGACAATCTTATAGACCAAAGCATCTCAGAGTGTATTCAAGTGAAAAATTTCTAAGTCCAAACAAGAGGGGATGTAGGTATAGATAGGTGACAATCTTATAGACCAAAGCATCTCAGAGTGTATTCAAGTGAAAAATTTCTAAGTCCAAACAAGAGGGGATGTAGGTATAGATAGGTGACAATCTTATAGACCAAAGCATCTCAGAGTGTATTCAAGTGAAAAATTTCTAAGTCCAAACAAGAGGGGATGTAGGTATAGATAGGTGACAATCTTATAGACCAAAGCATCTCAGAGTGTATTCAATTGAAAAATTTCTAAGTCCAAACAAGAGGGGATGTAGGTATAGATAGGTGACAATCTTATAGACCAAAGCATCTCAGAGTGTATTCAATTGAAAAATTTCTAAGTCCAAACAAGAGGGGATGTAGGTATAGATAGGTGACAATCTTATAGACCAAAGCATCTCAGAGTGTATTCAATTTAAAAATTTCTAAGTCCAAACAAGAGGGAATGTAGGTATAGATAGGTGACAATCTTATAGACCAAAGCATCTCAGAGTGTATTCAATTGAAAAATTTCTAAGTCCAAACAAGAGGGGATGTAGGTATAGATAGGTGACAATCTTATAGACCAAGGCATCTCAGAGTGTATTCAATTGAAAAATTTCTAAGTCAAACAAGAGGGGATATAGGTATAGATAGGTGACAATCTTATAGACCGAGGCATCTCGGCGTGTATTCAATTGAAAAATTTCTAAGTCCAAACAAGAGGGGATGTAGGTATAGATAGGTGACAATCTTATAGACCAAAGCATCTCAGAGTGTATTCAATTGAAAAATTTCTAAGTCCAAACAAGAGGGGATGTAGGTATCGATAGGTGACAATCTTATAGACCAAAGAATCTCAGAGTGTATTCAAGTGAAAAATTTCTAAGTCCAAACAAGAGGGGATGTAGGTATAGATAGGTGACAATCTTATAGACCAAAGCATCTCAGAGTGTATTCAAGTGAAAAATTTCTAAGTCCAAACAAGAGGGGATGTAGGTATCGATAGGTGACAATCTTATAGACCAAAGCATCTCAGAGTGTATTCAAGTGAAAAATTTCTAAGTCCAAACAAGAGGGGATGTAGGTATAGATAGGTGACAATCTTATAGACCAAAGCATCTCAGAGTGTATTCAAGTGAAAAATTTCTAAGTCCAAACAAGAGGGGATGTAGGTATAGATAGGTGACAATCTTATAGACCAAAGCATCTCAGAGTTTATTCAAGTGAAAAATTTCGAAGTCCAAACAAGAGGGGATGTAGGTATAGATAGGTGACAATCTTATAGACCAAAGCATCTCAGAGTGTATTCAAGTGAAAAATTTCTAAGTCCAAACAAGAGGGGATGTAGGTATAGATAGGTGACAATCTTATAGACCAAGGCATCTCAGAGTGTATTCAATTGAAAAATTTCTAAGTCAAACAAGAGGGGATGTAGGTATAGATAGGTGACAATCTTATAGACCAAGGCATCTCAGAGTGTATTCAATTGAAAAATTTCTAAGTCCAAACAAGAGGGGATGTAGGTATAGATAGGTGACAATCTTATAGACCAAGGCATCTCAGAGTGTATTCAATTGAAAAATTTCTAAGTCCAAACAAGAGGGGATGTAGGTATAGATAGGTGACAATCTTATAGACCAAAGCATCTCAGAGTGTATTCAATTGAAAAATTTCTAAGTCCAAACAAGAGGGGATGTAGGTATAGATAGGTGACAATCTTATAGACCAAGGCATCTCAGAGTGTATTCAATTGAAAAATTTCTAAGTCAAACAAGAGGGGATGTAGGTATAGATAGGTGACAATCTTATAGACCAAGGCATCTCAGAGTGTATTCAATTGAAAAATTTCTAAGTCCAAACAAGAGGGGATGTAGGTATAGATAGGTGACAATCTTATAGACCAAGGCATCTCAGAGTGTATTCAATTGAAAAATTTCTAAGTCCAAACAAGAGGGGATGTAGGTATAGATAGGTGGCAATCTTATAGACCAAGGCATCTCAGAGTGTATTCAATTGAAAAATTTCTAAGTCAAACAAGAGGGGATGTAGGTATAGATAGGTGACAATCTTATAGACCAAAGCATCTCAGAGTGTATTCAATTGAAAAATTTCTAAATCCAAACAAGAGGGGATGTAGGTATAGATAGGTGACAATCTTATAGACCAAGGCATCTCAGAGTGTATTCAAGTGAAAAATTTCTAAGTCCAAACAAGAGGGGATGTAGGTATAGATAGGTGACAATCTTATAGACCAAGGCATCTCAGAGTGTATTCAATTGAAAAATTTCTAAGTCCAAACAAGAGGGGATGTAGGTATAGATAGGTGACAATCTTATAGACCAAGGCATCTCAGCGTGTATTCAATTGAAAAATTTCTAAGTCCAAACAAGAGGGGATGTAGGTATAGATAGGTGACAATCTTATAGACCAAGGCATCTCAGCGTGTATTCAATTGAAAAATTTCTAAGTCCAAACAAGAGGGGATGTAGGTATAGATAGGTGACAATCTTATAGACCAAAGCATCTCAGCGTGTATTCAATTGAAAAATTTCTAAGTCCAAACAAGAGGGGATGTAGGTATAGATAGGTGACAATCTTATAGACCGAGGCATCTCGGCGTGTATTCAATTGAAAAATTTCTAAGTCCAAACAAGAGGGGATGTAGGTATAGATAGGTGACAATCTTATAGACCAAAGCATCTCAGAGTGTATTCAATTGAAAAATTTCTAAGTCCAAACAAGAGGGGATGTAGGTATCGATAGGTGACAATCTTATAGACCAAAGCATCTCAGAGTGTATTCAAGTGAAAAATTTCTAAGTCCAAACAAGAGGGGATGTAGGTATAGATAGGTGACAATCTTATAGACCAAAGCATCTCAGAGTGTATTCAAGTGAAAAATTTCTAAGTCCAAACAAGAGGGGATGTAGGTATAGATAGGTGACAATCTTATAGACCAAAGCATCTCAGAGTGTATTCAAGTGAAAAATTTCTAAGTCCAAACAAGAGGGGATGTAGGTATAGATAGGTGACAATCTTATAGACCAAAGAATCTCAGAGTGTATTCAAGTGAAAAATTTCTAAGTCCAAACAAGAGGGGATGTAGGTATCGATAGGTGACAATCTTATAGACCAAAGCATCTCAGAGTGTATTCAAGTGAAAAATTTCTAAGTCCAAACAAGAGGGGATGTAGGTATAGATAGGTGACAATCTTATAGACCAAAGCATCTCAGAGTGTATGCAAGTGAAAAATTTCTAAGTCCAAACAAGAGGGGATGTAGGTATAGATAGGTGACAATCTTATAGACCAAAGCATCTCAGAGTGTATTCAACTGAAAAATTTCTAAGTCCAAACAAGAGGGGATGTAGGTATAGATAGGTGACGATCTTATAGACCAAAGCATCTCAGAGTGTATTTAATTGAAAAATTTCTAAGTATAAACAAGAGGGGATGTAGGTATAGATAGGTGACAATCTTATAGACCAAAGCATCTCAGAGTGTATTCAATTGAAAAATTTCTAAGTCCAAACAAGAGGGGATGTAGGTATAGATAGGTGACAATCTTATAGACCAAAGCATCTCAGAGTGTATTCAATTTACAAATTTCTAAGTCCAAACAAGAGGGGATGTAGGTATAGATAGGTGACAATCTTATAGACCAAAGCATCTCAGAGTGTATTCAATTGAAAAATTTCTAAGTCCAAACAAGAGGGGATGTAGGTATAGATAGGTGACAATCTTATAGACCAAAGCATCTCAGAGTGTATTCAAGTGAAAAATTTCTAAGTCCAAACAAGAGGGGATGTAGGTATAGATAGGTGACGATCTTATAGACCAAAGCATCTCAGAGTGTATTTAATTGAAAAATTTCTAAGTCCAAACAAGAGGGGATGTAGGTATTGATAGATGGCAATCTTATAGACCAAGGCATCTCAGCGTGTATTCAATTGAAAATTTCTAAGTCCAAACAAGAGGGGATGTAGGTATAGATAGGTGACAATCTTATAGACCAAAGCATCTCAGAGTGTATTCAATTGAAAAATTTCTAAGTCCAAACAAGAGGGGATGTAGGTATTGATAGATGGCAATCTTATAGACCAAGGCATCTCAGCGTGTATTCAATTGAAAAATTTCTAAGTCCAAACAAGAGGGGATGTAGGTATAGATAGGTGACAATCTTATAGACCGAGGCATCTCGGCGTGTATTCAATTGAAAAATTTCTAAGTCCAAACAAGAGGGGATGTAGGTATAGATAGGTGACAATCTTATAGACCAAAGCATCCCAGAGTGTATTCAATTGAAAAATTTCTAAGTCCAAACAAGAGGGGATGTAGGTATCGATAGGTGACAATCTTATAGACCAAAGCATCTCAGAGTGTATTCAAGTGAAAAAT
Organism: Euprymna scolopes; assembly: GCF_053919585.1. NCBI lineage: Eukaryota > Metazoa > Mollusca > Cephalopoda > Sepiida > Sepiolidae > Euprymna > Euprymna scolopes. The sequence continues at coordinate 129,360,918 of NC_136527.1, read as the reverse complement.
TTCTAAGTCCAAACAAGAGGGGATGTAGGTATAGATAGGTGACAATCTTATAGACCAAAGCATCTCAGAGTGTATTCAAGTGAAAAATTTCTAAGTCCAAACAAGAGGGGATGTAGGTATAGATAGGTGACAATCTTATAGACCAAAGCATCTCAGAGTGTATTCAAGTGAAAAATTTCTAAGTCCAAACAAGAGGGGATGTAGGTATAGATAGGTGACAATCTTATAGACCAAAGCATCTCAGAGTGTATTCAATTGAAAAATTTCTAAGTCCAAACAAGAGGGGATGTAGGTATAGATAGGTGACAATCTTATAGACCAAAGCATCTCAGAGTGTATTCAATTGAAAAATTTCTAAGTCCAAACAAGAGGGGATGTAGGTATAGATAGGTGACAATCTTATAGACCAAAGCATCTCAGAGTGTATTCAATTTAAAAATTTCTAAGTCCAAACAAGAGGGAATGTAGGTATAGATAGGTGACAATCTTATAGACCAAAGCATCTCAGAGTGTATTCAATTGAAAAATTTCTAAGTCCAAACAAGAGGGGATGTAGGTATAGATAGGTGACAATCTTATAGACCAAGGCATCTCAGAGTGTATTCAATTGAAAAATTTCTAAGTCAAACAAGAGGGGATATAGGTATAGATAGGTGACAATCTTATAGACCGAGGCATCTCGGCGTGTATTCAATTGAAAAATTTCTAAGTCCAAACAAGAGGGGATGTAGGTATAGATAGGTGACAATCTTATAGACCAAAGCATCTCAGAGTGTATTCAATTGAAAAATTTCTAAGTCCAAACAAGAGGGGATGTAGGTATCGATAGGTGACAATCTTATAGACCAAAGAATCTCAGAGTGTATTCAAGTGAAAAATTTCTAAGTCCAAACAAGAGGGGATGTAGGTATAGATAGGTGACAATCTTATAGACCAAAGCATCTCAGAGTGTATTCAAGTGAAAAATTTCTAAGTCCAAACAAGAGGGGATGTAGGTATCGATAGGTGACAATCTTATAGACCAAAGCATCTCAGAGTGTATTCAAGTGAAAAATTTCTAAGTCCAAACAAGAGGGGATGTAGGTATAGATAGGTGACAATCTTATAGACCAAAGCATCTCAGAGTGTATTCAAGTGAAAAATTTCTAAGTCCAAACAAGAGGGGATGTAGGTATAGATAGGTGACAATCTTATAGACCAAAGCATCTCAGAGTTTATTCAAGTGAAAAATTTCGAAGTCCAAACAAGAGGGGATGTAGGTATAGATAGGTGACAATCTTATAGACCAAAGCATCTCAGAGTGTATTCAAGTGAAAAATTTCTAAGTCCAAACAAGAGGGGATGTAGGTATAGATAGGTGACAATCTTATAGACCAAGGCATCTCAGAGTGTATTCAATTGAAAAATTTCTAAGTCAAACAAGAGGGGATGTAGGTATAGATAGGTGACAATCTTATAGACCAAGGCATCTCAGAGTGTATTCAATTGAAAAATTTCTAAGTCCAAACAAGAGGGGATGTAGGTATAGATAGGTGACAATCTTATAGACCAAGGCATCTCAGAGTGTATTCAATTGAAAAATTTCTAAGTCCAAACAAGAGGGGATGTAGGTATAGATAGGTGACAATCTTATAGACCAAAGCATCTCAGAGTGTATTCAATTGAAAAATTTCTAAGTCCAAACAAGAGGGGATGTAGGTATAGATAGGTGACAATCTTATAGACCAAGGCATCTCAGAGTGTATTCAATTGAAAAATTTCTAAGTCAAACAAGAGGGGATGTAGGTATAGATAGGTGACAATCTTATAGACCAAGGCATCTCAGAGTGTATTCAATTGAAAAATTTCTAAGTCCAAACAAGAGGGGATGTAGGTATAGATAGGTGACAATCTTATAGACCAAGGCATCTCAGAGTGTATTCAATTGAAAAATTTCTAAGTCCAAACAAGAGGGGATGTAGGTATAGATAGGTGGCAATCTTATAGACCAAGGCATCTCAGAGTGTATTCAATTGAAAAATTTCTAAGTCAAACAAGAGGGGATGTAGGTATAGATAGGTGACAATCTTATAGACCAAAGCATCTCAGAGTGTATTCAATTGAAAAATTTCTAAATCCAAACAAGAGGGGATGTAGGTATAGATAGGTGACAATCTTATAGACCAAGGCATCTCAGAGTGTATTCAAGTGAAAAATTTCTAAGTCCAAACAAGAGGGGATGTAGGTATAGATAGGTGACAATCTTATAGACCAAGGCATCTCAGAGTGTATTCAATTGAAAAATTTCTAAGTCCAAACAAGAGGGGATGTAGGTATAGATAGGTGACAATCTTATAGACCAAGGCATCTCAGCGTGTATTCAATTGAAAAATTTCTAAGTCCAAACAAGAGGGGATGTAGGTATAGATAGGTGACAATCTTATAGACCAAGGCATCTCAGCGTGTATTCAATTGAAAAATTTCTAAGTCCAAACAAGAGGGGATGTAGGTATAGATAGGTGACAATCTTATAGACCAAAGCATCTCAGCGTGTATTCAATTGAAAAATTTCTAAGTCCAAACAAGAGGGGATGTAGGTATAGATAGGTGACAATCTTATAGACCGAGGCATCTCGGCGTGTATTCAATTGAAAAATTTCTAAGTCCAAACAAGAGGGGATGTAGGTATAGATAGGTGACAATCTTATAGACCAAAGCATCTCAGAGTGTATTCAATTGAAAAATTTCTAAGTCCAAACAAGAGGGGATGTAGGTATCGATAGGTGACAATCTTATAGACCAAAGCATCTCAGAGTGTATTCAAGTGAAAAATTTCTAAGTCCAAACAAGAGGGGATGTAGGTATAGATAGGTGACAATCTTATAGACCAAAGCATCTCAGAGTGTATTCAAGTGAAAAATTTCTAAGTCCAAACAAGAGGGGATGTAGGTATAGATAGGTGACAATCTTATAGACCAAAGCATCTCAGAGTGTATTCAAGTGAAAAATTTCTAAGTCCAAACAAGAGGGGATGTAGGTATAGATAGGTGACAATCTTATAGACCAAAGAATCTCAGAGTGTATTCAAGTGAAAAATTTCTAAGTCCAAACAAGAGGGGATGTAGGTATCGATAGGTGACAATCTTATAGACCAAAGCATCTCAGAGTGTATTCAAGTGAAAAATTTCTAAGTCCAAACAAGAGGGGATGTAGGTATAGATAGGTGACAATCTTATAGACCAAAGCATCTCAGAGTGTATGCAAGTGAAAAATTTCTAAGTCCAAACAAGAGGGGATGTAGGTATAGATAGGTGACAATCTTATAGACCAAAGCATCTCAGAGTGTATTCAACTGAAAAATTTCTAAGTCCAAACAAGAGGGGATGTAGGTATAGATAGGTGACGATCTTATAGACCAAAGCATCTCAGAGTGTATTTAATTGAAAAATTTCTAAGTATAAACAAGAGGGGATGTAGGTATAGATAGGTGACAATCTTATAGACCAAAGCATCTCAGAGTGTATTCAATTGAAAAATTTCTAAGTCCAAACAAGAGGGGATGTAGGTATAGATAGGTGACAATCTTATAGACCAAAGCATCTCAGAGTGTATTCAATTTACAAATTTCTAAGTCCAAACAAGAGGGGATGTAGGTATAGATAGGTGACAATCTTATAGACCAAAGCATCTCAGAGTGTATTCAATTGAAAAATTTCTAAGTCCAAACAAGAGGGGATGTAGGTATAGATAGGTGACAATCTTATAGACCAAAGCATCTCAGAGTGTATTCAAGTGAAAAATTTCTAAGTCCAAACAAGAGGGGATGTAGGTATAGATAGGTGACGATCTTATAGACCAAAGCATCTCAGAGTGTATTTAATTGAAAAATTTCTAAGTCCAAACAAGAGGGGATGTAGGTATTGATAGATGGCAATCTTATAGACCAAGGCATCTCAGCGTGTATTCAATTGAAAATTTCTAAGTCCAAACAAGAGGGGATGTAGGTATAGATAGGTGACAATCTTATAGACCAAGGCATCTCAGCGTGTATTCAATTGAAAATTTCTAAGTCCAAACAAGAGGGGATGTAGGTATAGGTAGATGAAAATCTTATAGACCAAGGCAAGTCAACGTGTATTCAAATGAAAATGTCTAAGTCCTTACAGGGGCGGACGTAGGTATAGGTAGATGAGGAGCTACTAGACCAACACATGTCCACGAGTATTCAATTTAAATTTCTAAGTTCAAAACAGTGTAAATAAGTGTCTGGAAGTGCCCGATCGACGCCTACTGCCATGTTGGGTGCATGTAGGCGTAGCAAAATGCCTTCTAATCTGCTAGGCACATCGGTACTTAGTTTTTTTTCTGTCCTTTCTCTGCACCGTGTAGGTTGGCGTCTGGATATGCCTCATCGATGCCTTGGCATATAAACGTGTAATCAAGTTAAAACTTCTAACTTCAAAACGGGAGTTAGGTACCGGTAAATGAGAAGCTTATCAATCTAGACATGTTGAAATTTATAAGTTCACACATAGTGGATAGCAAGGCGAGGAATAGGGATATAGAATAAGAAAAGAGAGATAGACAGATCTAGATAAATACAGAGGTATAAAGAGAGACAGGCAAGGGAGATACATTTCATGATTCAACTTATATGCTAATAAGAAATAGTTGGTATATCAGGAACACAAGCATTGTATTTACTAGTTAATTTTACATCAGAATACACTTGTAGATTTTATGTAGCTTTTTTTCTATAGGGAACATGCAAATAGCAGACATAACATCTAGACATATAAATATATACATAAAACAATTATAGTTATGAGATATATCTGAACTAATCCAAAAAGACAATAATGATGAATATCATCACTTACCTTGGAAAATTATCCAGGCTGTATGCCTACTCACATTCCATCAAACACCAGAAAATCATGAGCAATTGCTTGGTTGATTTTTTTTATTTTTTTTATTTTAATTTTTTTCATACACATTTGTAATTGTGTCTTGTTTTATCAAGTATTTTTGTAGTTAATCTGTGGTGTTGGGAGAGGTGTTAACATGAATCAATTTTGCTTAACATTTTTTATTATGTATATTTTTTCAGTTTACAGAGTCATTGCAGTACCAAGTCTGACACTGTAATTGCTTGAAAAGTATTGCATTGGGAAGGAATCTTTTTTTTTTTTTTTTTTTTGAGGTGTGCAGGAATTTCAGTAGGGGATGTTTCTACTGATTTCAGATTCCAAGACAGCAAATTTGTATTTTATTGTTTGTGCATTCTTTTATCAAGTTTTTACAGATGTTTTTGTGTTATGAAAGTGAAAATGAATGAGTTGCAAAGACATTTACATTTTTGCATTCTTTTTTTAATTCTTCACCTTTTTTGTTTTAATGTCCCAAGAGTGAACCAAGACGGATGAGTCTTATTCAGCAGAGTCGAAAAAAACAGGTTACCTTTGATTGTCCTCAATGGATTTGTCCATAGTATAATGTGTCCAAGTTATTGCCCTAATAAAGTGAGAACCATACCCCAAAACTAATGCAGAACTCTACTTAATTAAATGAGCACTCTCAAAGACAATTTATCTAACATAATTTTGAAATATGTTTTATAAAGTTACCATAGAGCTCTCAAATATATTAGGCACTCAAATAGGAAATTTGTTTCAAATACTTGTCATATATATATATATATATATATATATATATATATATATATATATATTAAAAACTTACAGTATATCTATACTTACATATTGACATTTAGGTTTTCAAAACATACTGCAGAGCTCCTCATGTTTTCTGAATTTTATGCTTTCGTCTACTAATCTATTGAGCACTCTTAAGTATATTTGTGTAGCTGAATTGCCATACATGTTTTTGAAAGTGTATATTTAGCTCTACTAATGTATTGTACTCTGTCAAAATAAATTTATGCAGTTGAAATGCCATATCTGTTTCTCAAATGTTTTATTTAGCTCTACTAATATATTGAGCACTCTGGAAGTAGATTTGTCTAAAATAATTGCAAAAATGTTTCCAACTCTTACTACAAAGCTCTTTAAATGCATTGAGCACTCTTAAAGTAAAATCGTCTTGTATAATTAAACAAAGCAATTTTTAAACTTACTACACAGCTATATAAAACTATGGAGCACATGCAAGCATCATTGGTATATATATAGATCACATAATTATTAGAAGTTATTTTTTTACTTGAAATACATATATATATATATATATATATATTCAAGGGAGACAATTTGTATATAGATGACATAATTAGAAGTTATTTTTTTAATTGAAATGCATATATATATATATATTTAATCTATATCTATATATATTCAAGGGAGACAATTTATATATACATCACATAATGATTAGAAGTTATTTTGTATATATATTCACGGGAGACAATTTGTATATAGATGACATAATAATCAGAAGTGATTTTTTTAAGGAAATATATATATATATATATATATATATATATATATACAAGGGAGACAATTTATATATAGATCACATAATTAATGGAAGTCTGTTTTAATTGAAGTAAATATATATATATATATATATATATATATATATATATATATATTTTATTTCAATTCCATCAATGAGACATAGAGCAATAAAGTCATGTTATTTACATTTTGACTTAATAATAACCCTTTAAAATAGTGCTCAAAACTAGACAGAGCTGATATTATAAAACGTTTATTTTATTACAGGATAAATAAACATTAAGATTTAACTAGATTTATATAAGAGTGCTCAATAAGACATAGAGCAATAAGGACATTTTATTTAGATTTTTATTTAATAATTACACTTTAAATAGTGCTAAACAAAGGGAGACAATTTGTATATACATCACATAATTATTAGAAGTAATTTTTTATTGAAAATATATATATATATATATGTATATATTCAATGAGACAATTAGTATACAGATCACATAATTATTAGAACATATTTTTTTTATTGAAATATATATATATGTATATATATATATATAAATATATATTTAAGGGAGACAATTTATATATAGATCACATAATTATTAGAAGTTATTTTTTTATTGAAATAAATATATATATATAATATATATATATATGTTCAAGGGAGACAATTTGTACATATATCACATAATTATTAGAAGTTATTTTTTTAATTGATATATTTTTATATATATTTATATATATATATATATATTCAATTTTTATATGTATTTTTTTTATTACAGGATAAATAAACATTAAGATTCAACTAGTTATATAAGAGTGCTCAATGAGACATAGAGCAATAAAGACATTTTATTTAGGTTTGTACTTAATAAATACCCTTTAAATAGTATTCAAAACTAGACAGAGCTGATATTATAAAACGTTTATTTTATGACAGGATAAGTAAACATAAAGATTTAACTAGAGTTATATAAGAGTGGTCAATTAGACATAGAGCAATGAAGACATTTATATATATATATATATAATCTATATATATTTTATATATATATATATAGTCTATATATATATGTTCAAGGGAGACAATAGTTATATAGATCACATAATTATTAGAAGTTATTGTTTTATTGAAATATATATATATATATATAACTAAATATATATATATAAAATATATATTTATATATATAGATATAATATATATATATAATCAAAGGAGACAATTAATACATAGATCACCTAATTATTAGAAGTTTTTTTCATTGAATTAAATATATATATATATTCAAGGGGGTCGTTTGTATATATATCACATAATTATTAGAACTTATTTTTTTAATTGAAATATAAATTTTTATATGTATTTTATTTTATTACAGGATAAATAAACATAAAGATTCAACTAGTTATATAAGTGTGCTCAATGAGACATAGAGCAATGAAGACATTTTATTTAGGTTTGTACTTAATAAATACCCTTTAAATAGTGCTAAAAACAAGACAGAGCTGATATTATAAAACGTTCATTTCATTCCAGGATAAATAAACATTAAGATTTAAATAGAGTCATGTAAGAGTGCTCACTGAGACATAGAGCAATAAAGACATTTTATTTAGATTGGTACTTAATAAATACACTTTAAATAGTGTTCAAAACTAGACAGAGCTGAGTTTATAAACCGTTTATGTTATTACAGGATAAGTAAACATTAAGATTTAACTAGAGTTATATAAGAGTGCTCAATTAGACATAGAGCAATAAAGACATTTTATTTAGATTTGTACTTAATAATTACACTTTAGTGGTAAAAAAAGGGAGACAATTTATAGATAGATCACATAATTATTAGAAGTTATTTTTTTTAAATAAATACACATATATATATATATATATATATATATATATATATATCAATATATATATATATATAATCTATAAATTTAATTTATATGTTCAAGGGAGACAATTGTTATATAGATCACATAATTATAAGTTATTTTTTATTGAAATATATATATATGTATATATATATATATATAAATATATATTTATATATATAAAAGATGTATTTATATATTCAAGGGAGACAATTAATATATAGATCACCTAATTATTAGAAGTTTTTTATTGAAATAAATATATATATATATATAATATATAATATATATATATATATGTTTAATGGAGACAATTTGTATATATATCACATAATTATTAGAAGTGACTTTTTTTATTGAAATATATAAGTCATTCAATTTTTATACGTATTTTATTTTATTACAGGATAAATAAACATGAAGAATCAACTAGTTATATAAGAGTTCTCAATGGGACATAGAGCAATAAAGACATTTTATTTAGATTTGTACTTAATAAATACACTTTAAATAGTGTGCAAAACTAGACAGAGCTGATATTATAAAACGTTTATGTTATTACAGGGTAAGTAAACATTAAGATTTAACTAGAGTTATATAAGAGTGCTCAATTTGACATAGAGCAATAAAGACATTTTATTTATAGTTGTACTTAATAATTACACTTTAAATAGTGCTAAAGAAAGGGAGACAATTTTTATATAGATCACATAATTATTAGAAGTAATTTTTTTAATTGAAATATATATATATATATATATATATATTCAAGGAGACAATTTGTATATAGATCAAATAAATATTAGAAGTTATTTTTTTAATTGAAATATATATATATATATATATATTCAAGGGAGACAATTTATATATAGATCACATAATTATTAGAAGTTATTTTAGTTATTGAAATATATATATATAAAATATATATATATATATATATACATATATATATATATATATACAATATATATATATTCAAGGGACATAATTAGTACATAGATCACCTAATTCTTAGAAGTTTTTTTTATTGAAATATAAATATATATATATATATATATATATATATTCAAGGGAGACAATTTGTATATATATAACATAATTATTAGAAGTTATTTTTTTGTATTGAAATATATATATATATATATATATATATATATATATATATATATTCATTCAATTTTTATATGTATTTTATTTGATTACAGGATTAATAAACATAAAGATTAAACTAGTTATATAAGAGTGCTCAATGAGACATAGACCAATAAAGACATTTTATTTAGGTTTGTACTAATAAATACCCTTTAAATAGTGTTCAAAACTAGACAGAGCTGATATTATAAAATGTTTATTTTATTACAGAAAAAATAAACATTAAGATGTAACTAGAGTTATATAAGAGTGCTCGATTAGACATAGAGCAATAAAGACATTTTATTTAGATTTGTACTTAATAAATCCACTTTAAAATAGTAATCAAACCTAGACAGAGCTGATATTATAAAACGTTTATTTTATTACAGGATAAGTAAACATTAAGATTTAACTAGAGTTATATAAGAGTGCTCAATTAGACATAGAGCAATGAAGACACTTTATTTAGATTTCTAATTTATAATTACACTTTAAATAGTGCTAAAAAAGGGAGACAATTTGTATAGAGATCACATAATTATTGGATGTAATTTTCTGTTGAAATACATATATGTATATATATATTCAAGGGAGACAATTGATATATAGATCACATAATTATTATAACTTATTTTTTTTATTGAAATAAATATATATATATATATATATATATATATATATATATATATATATATTCAAGGGAGACAATTTATATATAGATCACATAATTATTAGATGGAATTTTTTTTAATAAATATATATATATAAATATATTTATATATATATATATAATATATATATATTTTATATATATATATAATCTATATATATTTTATATATATATATAGTCTATATATATATGTTCAAGGGAGACAATTGTTATATAGATCACATAATTATTAGAAGTTATTTTTTTATTGAAATATATATATAACTAAATATATATATATAATATATATGTATATATAGATATAATATATATATAATCAATGGAGACAATTAATACATAGATCACCTAATTATTAGAAGTTGTTTTTATTGAATTAAATATATATATATTCAAGGGGGTCGTTTGTATATATATCACATAATTATTAGAAGTTATTTTTTTAATTGAAATATATATATATATTCATTCAATATTTATATGTATTTTATTTTATTACAGGATAAATAAACATTAAGATTCAACTAGTTACATAAGTGTGCTCAATGAGACATAGAGCAATAAAGACATTTTATTTAGGTTTGTACTTAATAAATACCCTTTAAATAGTGCTAAAAACTAGAGAGAGCTGATATTATAAAACGTATATTTCATTCCAGGATAAATAATCATTAAGATATAAATAGAGTCATATAAGAGTGCTCACTGAGACATAGAGCAATAAAGACATTTTATTTAGATTTGTACTTAATAAATACACTTTAAATAGTGTTCAAAACTAGACAGAGATGATATTATAAACCGTTTATGTTATTACAGGATAAGTAAACATTAAGATTTAACTAGAGTTATATAAGAGTGCTCAATTAGACATAGAGCAATAAAGACATTTTATTTAGATTTGTACTTAATAATTACACTTTAGTGCTAAAAAAGGGAGACAACTTATAGATAGATCACATAATTATTAGAAGTTATTTTTTTTAAATAAATACATATATATATATATTTTATATATATAATATATATATGTTCAAGGGGGACAATTGTTATATAGATCAAATAATTATAAGTTTTTTTTTATTGAAATATATATATATGTATATATATATATATATATATATATATATATATATATATATATATATATATAAATATATATTTATATATATAATATATATATTTATATATACAAGGGAGACAATTAATACATAGATAACCTAATTATTAGAATTTTTTTTTTATTGAAATAAAAATATATATATATATATATATATATATAATATATATATATATATTCAAGGGAGACAATTTGTATATATATCACATAATTATTAGAAGTTTTTTTTTTAATTGGAATATATATATATGTAGTCATTCAATTTTTATATGTATTTTATTTTATTTCAGGATAAATAAACATTAAGATTTAACTAGAGTTATATAAGAGTGCTCAATTAGACATAGAGCAATAAAGACATTTTATTTAGGTTTGTACTTAATAAATACCCTTTAAATAGTGCTAAAAACTAGACAGAGCTGATATTATAAAACGTTTATTTTATCCCAGGATAAATAAACATTAAGATTTAACTAGAGTAATATAAGAGTGCTCAATTAGTCATAGAGAAATGAAGACATTTTATTTAGATTTGTACTTTATAATTACACTTAAAGTAGTGCTAAAAAAGGGAGACAATTTGTATATACATCACATAATTATTAGAAGTAATTTTTTATCGAAATCTATATAAATATATATATATATATATATATATATATATATATATATATATATTCAATGAGACAATTAGTATATAGATCACATAATTATTAGAACTTATTTTTTTATTGAAATAAATATATATATATATATATATATATATATATATATATATTCAAGGGAGACAATTTGTATATATATCACATAATGTATAGAAGTTATTTTTTTAATTGAAATATATATATACATATATATATATATATATATATATTTATTCAATTTTTATATATAATTATTAGAAGTTATTTTTTTAATTGAAATATATATGTATATTCAAGGGAGCCAATTTTTATATAGATCACATAATTATTAGAACTTACTTTTTTATTGAAATAAATACATAAATATATATATATATATATATATTCAAAGGAGACAATTTATATATAGATCACATAATTATTAGAAGTTATTTTTTTTCTAAATGAATATATATATATATATATATATGTATATATATAAATATATATATATATATAATATATGTATATTTTATATATATAATCTGTATATATATGTTCAAGGGAGACAATTGTTATATAGATCACATAATTATTAGAAGTTATTGTTTTATTGAAATATATATATATATAAATACATATATATATATATAAAATATATATTTATATATATATATATATATATATATAATATATATATATATTCAAGGGAGACAAGTAATACATAGATTACCTAATTATTAAAAGTTTTTTTTATTGAAATAAATATATATATAATATATATATATATATATATATATATATATATATATATATATATATATATATATTCAAGGGAGACAATTTGTATATATGTAACATAATTATTAGGAGTTATTTTTTTAATTGATATATATATATATATATATTTATATATATTCAATTTTTATATGTATGTTATTTTATTACAGGATAAATAAACATTAAGATTCAACTAGTCATATAAGAGTGCTCAATTAGACATAGAGCAATAAAGACATTTTATTTAGATTTGAACTTAATTAATACACTTCAAATAGTGTTCAAAACTAGACAGAGCTGATATTATAAAACGTTTATTTTATTACAGGAAAAATAAACATTAAGATTTAACTAGAGTTATATAAGAGTGCTCAATTAGACATAGAGCAATAAAGATATTTTATTTAGATTTCTACTTATTAATTACACTTTAAATAGTGCTAAAAAAATGGGAGACAATTTGTATATAGATCACATAATTGTTAGAAGTGATTTTTTTAATTGAAATATATATATATATATATATATATATATATATATATATATATATATATATATATATTCAAGGGAGACAATTTATATATAGATCACATAATTATTAGAAGTTATTTTTTTTAAGTAAATATATGTATATATATATATAAATATATATAATATATATATTATATATATATATAATCTATATATATATGTACAAGGGAGACAATTGTTTTATAGATCACATAATTATTAGAAGTGTTTTTTTATTGAAATATATATATATAAATATTTATATATATATATATTGACATTTTAGATTTATCATTGAGAATCATAACAGTTAGAATAAAATTATTAAAATTTATATTACATTATGTCATATTCACACAAGAATACCAAAAAAATTGTGGTTATCTAAATTGACGTTTACATTTTTTTTAAGTTATTACCTTGCTCTACTGATGTATTGAGCACTCTACATATAAGTCCTATCATTTGAATTTCTGTGTATATATTTTAAATATTAACAGTTAGCTCTAAGTCTTATCATCAAATTGCCATACATATTTCCAAAAATTTAACAACTATCTCTACTAATTCATTAATCATTGTATATATTTATCTTTCTGTCTCTCATTATTTATCTATCTATCTATCTATAGAATTGAATATGTCTGTCTGTGTGTACATTTCTCTGTCAATTTTAGTCTACATATTCCAAATTTTGATACAAAGGGTACTGAGATTTTAGAAAATCTATGTGATTTGTATTTGAACAGAAATTTTGCAATTAAGGGGTCAAAGTTCAATGATTTGGCCTTTGAGAACCCTACTAATTTCCTCCGACAATTATGGGTCTAAACACTTGAAATTTTACATATAGTTTCCTTGGACATGGATCTAACTTAATATCTCCATTGGAGCCCAAAACAATAAATTGTAAAGGTTCATAATAGGGGTCAAATTTTTTAAAATTAACCGTTTTTCTGCTTTTTTTTTTTGGTTGGGGAGGGGGGCAGCATACACCGCTAAACACCGGGGCTACGGCAGGAACTCATGCTAGTATAATATATATATATATATATATATATATATATATATATATATATATATTTTCATATATATATATATATATTCATATATATATATATATATATATATATATATATTAATATATATATATTCATATATATATATATATATTCATATATATATCAATTAAAACATAACTTCTATTTCCATTATTTTCATATATATATATATATATATGCATATTTATATCAATTAAAACATAACTCCTAATAATTATCTGATCTTTATACAAATTGTCTGCCTTGAATATATATATATATATATATATATATATATATATATATATATATTATATATATATATATATATATATATATATTTATGTGAATTAAAAAGAATAAGTTCTAATGATTATGTGATCTTTATACAAATTGTCTCCCTCGAATATATATATATATATATATATATATATATATATATATTCAAGGGAGACAATTTGAATATAGAAGACAGTTATTAGAAGTTATTTTTTTAATTGAAATAAATATATATATATATATATATATATATATATATTTGAATTAAATAACTTCAAATAATTATGATCTATATAAAAATTGTCTCCCTTGAATATATATATTATATATATAAATATATATATATATACATATATTTCAATAAAAAAATAACTTCTAATAATTGTCGTCTATATACAAATTGTCTCCCTTGATTATATATATATATATATGTATATATATATATACATACACATATTAAAGGGAGACAATTTGTATATAGATGACATAATTATTAGAAGTTATCTTTTTTATGCTTAATTGAATTTTAATGCTTAGTTTTTCCATCAATTGTGTTACTTGGGTAATTTTTTGTAATGTATATTTGAAAAAAATCTATGTGCTAGTTGAGATAAGAAATAAGGAAAATTCTTACCTGTTACTTCCCAGGTGTTATCTCCACTTTTTCTCTGTTCTGCTTCTTGCTGAAACTCATGGCAATTTCATGTTTGTTTGTGTTCTTTGTTACATATATATATTTTTTAATGTGAGGATTTTTTTTCTTTTAATAATTTAAAAACTTTTTTTTGATTTATATAATAAAGAGAGACAACATAACTAATGGATTTTTTTTAAATGATATATTCAACTTTCTGGTTATGATCAAATGTACTACTTTATTTTTTTTTTTTTTTTTTTGTAGTTGCATAAGTTAGCTGATGAGAAGAAATACAAGCAGAACTGCATTCATTTAAATAAAGCTAATAGTTTAGAATTTGATTTTACCCAGATGTGCATGTACACAAAGAAAGAAACACTTACTTGAGGACTTCTGTAACTACAGGAAACATGTGGCAGATAGGATAGGTGATGCTGCTGGATTCAGTTGTTTTTTCCAATCCACATAATTCTCACAATAGCTTATAGTAGAATTCCACCATGATCAAGGGGAGTACCTGAAATTACAGAAATATACACACAGAAGGAAAGAAAAAGAATACTTACTCTACTTCTATGACAATGATTGCTGCGAAGACTTCAAGATGCTAATGTAGGAAGAAACAGATAGACATACATCATACGCAGTTTAAGTGTACCCAGATGTGCTTGAACGCAAAGAAAGAAATACTTGATTCAAACTGCACAAGACATGTGGCAGACAGGAACGGTGATGCTGCTAGGTTTCATTGCTTGTTCCAATCTATAAAAAAGAGATGATGTTTATAGTGTTTATAATCTACTGCTGTGTGAAAGCTGGAACAATGGAAACAGTTAAATTAAATTATCAAATCACAAAGACTGAAATCGAAATAGAAAGAAGAAAGGGTGATACTATACTCATCTTCCTGTTGGTGCAGACCACTTGCTCGTGACTGTTCGTTCGCCATGAAACTGGAAAGTAAAATAAATAAAAAAAGAAAAAAAGAGAGGTTCCACCGGGGAAAGCTCGTGTCTGGGCAGCGAGGTGATGAACTCCCGAAAGGAGGGGCACTATATAAAAACAAGCTTTGCTGCGAACATCTCCTAAAAAGCGGTTTCTACTCAGAATAACAGGCGGAGCAGAAAACAGAGGTGTTCTCTCTACCCAACAGGATTCGTAAAGATACCAATAGTTTGTGTTCATAAGACGGCGGTGATCGCTCACAAAACTGGCATTCCTACTGTCATGTCGGAGGACCGTCATATATAATTGCACTACCATTTCGTATTGGAGGACGGTCATATATAATTGCACTACCATACCGTTTCGGAGTTCCTAGACAGTAGGAATAATAAAAGCGGCCTTAAAGCGGCTTGTGAGCACACAATCTAGTCGAACTCTAGTCGTCCTTAGTCGAGTCGAGGCAAGCCTGCATTATATAGTAACACGAGCACGTGTCGCCTGCTTAGAGGGTAGCCCCCTTCGGGAGATTCGAAAGCGCACCTCACAGCGGAAGAGCTTCGGAACCAATCGGACCGTACCCAGACTTGCAGCTATTTGTTAACTTGGAAGTGGAGTCAACACCCCGACACTGAGAAAAGAGCTTTCCAAAAGCTCAAAACCAGTTGCATGCAAAGTCGGGGAAACTGGGAGCAGGCTGGGGAGAACACGGGGCCTTGCAGGGAGGCCCATTTTTCTCTTTCGTTCGGTTTACATCTTTCGGGTATTGTTCTCCTTTCAGCCTGCCCCCATCACGCCTTTTTGCTCGCCACATGCAAGCGTATAAAAAGACGACCAGATGACGGACGCAACAAACTAATGCCGACATTTTCTGGATTTTTTTTTTTTTTTGCCAGAGCCCATTTAGCCGTGTAGCTATTAAACTACAACGTTACACCCCCCTACCACGGTGAGGATAGGGTTGGACTTTAGGGGGGAAAATACACATCCAGTATTTTATCCAATAAAAGAACGGTTTATAAACTGCACAATTGTCACGGTAATTCTACAGTTTATGGACCGCCCTTAAATAATATTATATACATGCTTTCATCTAACAAATTTAAAAAAAAGGCGTTAATTTAGATTTAAATTTTAATATTTTTTCCCCAGAACAGCACGGATTATAAACTGCACAATTGTCACGGTAATTCTATAGTTTATCGACCACCCTTAAATAATATTATATGTATGCTTTCACCTAACAAATTAAAAAAAAAAGACGTTAATTTAGATTTAAATTTTAATATTTTTTCCCAGAACAGCACGGTTTATAAATTGCACAATTGTCACGGTAATTCTATAGTTTATTGACCACCCTTAAATAATATTATATGTATGCTTTCATCTAACAAATTAAAAAAAAAAGACGTTAATTAAGATTAAATTTTAATATTTTTTTCCCAGAACAGCACGGTTTATAAATTGCACAATTGTCACGGTAATTCTATAGTTTATTGACCACCCTTAAATAATATTATATGTATGCTTTCATCTAACAAATTAAAAAAAAAGACGTTAATTTAGATTTAAATTTAAATATTTTAACCAAGAACAGCATGGTCTATAAACTGCACAATTGTCACGGTAATATTTGTTGGCTGGCTTTCTAACAGTATAATAAAATATAAAAAGACGTTAAACGTTAAAATCGTGTAAACTACACAAGTGTCGAAATTTGAAAAGAAATTCGACGTGTTTATGAACTGTGCTCATACTAACAACGTTCATTTGAACACTTGTGCAGTTTACACAACTGAAATAAATGCGTCATCTACTTTGAAACGACAAGAAATACCTTTTTTTTTTTGACATCAGAGAAGTAGACAGAGGAGCGGCAGGGCGGCGGCTTAGCTGGGTCGACTGGCTGGTCATCTATTCTTCCGGAACTCATCTCGCTGCCAGGGTCCAAACTGAATTTACAGCCCGTTTTAGGCCTCTTTTTATATTTCACCATCGCCGTGAAAACCGTTAACTTTTTCCGGGAAAAACCGAACAGTTCGCAGTCGATGTCGCAACCTTTTTACCTTTTATGGAGTTTGTGTTACCTAGCTGCTTTTTCATTGGTTGATTTAAACTTGTTTAGTTGAAGAGTGAATGTGGCGTGATATGCGCGCACGCACGCACGCACGCACACACAGAGTAATACTTTGTGTTTGTGTGTGTTGGTGTCTTTATGCGAGTGTGTGTATGTGTGTGTGTGTGTGCTGAGTTAAATTTGTTTAGTTTGAAGAGTGAACGTGGGCGTGTGTGTGTGTGTTTATGCAAGTGTGTGTGTATGTGGGTGTGTGCGTCGTTGAGAGAGAGAGAGAGAGAGAGAGAGAGAGAGAGAGAGAGAGAGAGAGAGAGAGGGGTTAGCACCCGGTAATTTAAAAAGTTATAAAAAGTTAAAAATATAATATATATATATATATATATATATATATATATGGTCGCCAGTGATTTACATTTCAAAATACACGCATTAATAAAACTAGCTCCAAGACTATTTTTCTCTGCTAATTTTCCTTGCGATATTCGTTTTCAGCATACCTGAAAAAACTGACGGTTCGAGTTTTCCGGGTACGGTTTTTCCGGAGACGAGTTTTCTCTGGACAAGTTTTCCGGGCACTGGTATAAGTGCTATGGGTTCATCAGAGCACATCCCATTAAAGTACTTGTAAACAGGGATGCAACACCGAGGAGGCGATGGGACAGACGTTGGAGATTGACCTATAGCACGCACGGGGCCTATTAGATTAGATACTCTTTTTTTTGTTGTTTTTGTGCTCAACGATAAAAACCGACTTCTTCATTTGTGTTTGCTTCTCATTTTCGCTTTTTCTCTGATAAGTGTTTCGCTAATGTGAAAAAGAAAACATGTTCGAACGTTTGCTGACATTTATTGGATGTGTTCCTACCAGTATTTTGCTTAATTTTCGAGTTTGGAGCGATTATCGAGTCTCACAAGATGTCTGTAAAATGTCAGACACTTCTTTATTGTTCTAACTTAAAACCGTGCGCTACTTTTGTTTGTGTTAAATAAACGTTTTAAAATAAGTTAAAACAACAAAAATGTGATCTAGGTAGAAGAGTAACTTACCTTGCCTTTGGTAACATTCATTTTCTTATATATTTATTTGTTCAAAGTTTCATAGAATAAAAAGTTCTGACACAACTTTGTCGAGCGATTTATAATCGATTTCATTTAACTTCTGTTTGACCCCGGCACGTACGACCCTTTCTCTCCTTCCCCCACTCTCTCTCTCTCTTCTTTAGCTTGGTGACAAGCGATATGCTTATGTGTGCGTGCGTGTGTGTGTGTGTATGTGTGTATATGCGTGCGTATGTGTGTTGTCGTATTCACGAAAATTTAAAAAAATAAAAACGTTTTTCCCCGACCGGCCAGATTAGGGTTGTGAGGTGTGGTTAGATAGAGTTCATGAAAATAAATGTTAGCAATAAAAACTTTTGGTAAACCAAGTTAGAAAAAAGAATACAATTTACTTCCCCACGGAGCCACCGATTCTTCTTCTTTTTTTAGGCGATGTAATAAGCCATATTTTTGAGCAGGGTTGCCTCCTCTCTTTATTTTGGTTTGTATATTTTTCATCTTGCAAAAATGCTCCCGGGAGATCTTTTTAGGATTCTAAAGGTTTGCTTTTTTTTACACTTTTTATTATCTTCGAAAAATGTAAAAAAGAATGTAAACAGGCAGTTTACGATTTGAAATGCATCGTTAAAATGATATTTTTTGCTAGTTCTTTCAACTTTATATTTTTATTTCGTCGTCTTCAAGTCCAATGTAAACAAGTTCTTGATGAGCCGTTCCTCTTAAATAATCCAATTTACCAAATTTACACTTCTAACGATTACTATGATATTGTCCATTGACTACTGTATGTACACACTTTAACCCTTATCCTCGAGTGGCCTCTGGGGCTTGATAAGTAATGATTCCTTTATAAAATAAAAAATATTTCAATACTTTGATGGTGAGTCTATAGTCAGTCTGTGCTGGTTTTCCTTGCGATATTCGTTTTCAGCATACCTGAACAAACTGAGGGTTGGCCCCTTTCATATGCCGCCTGTTAAAACTGTTCACACATGGTCGCCAGCGATTTACATTTCAAAATACACGCATTAATAAAACAAGCTCCAAAACTAGTAGTCGGTCATTCTCTGCTAATTTTCCTTGCGATATTCGTTTTCAGCATACCTGAACAACTTGATGGTTGGCCGCTTTCATATGCCGCCTGTTCAAACATGGTCGCCAGTGATTTACATTTCAAAATACACGCATTACTATCTCGAAAACTATTCGTCTGTCTGTGCTAATTTTCCTTGCGATATTCGTTTTCAGCATACCTGAACAAACTGAGGGTTGGCCCCTTTCATATGCTGCCTGTTCAAACATGGTCGCCGTGATTTACATTTCAAAATACACGCATTAATAAAACTAGCTCCAAAACTATTTGTCTCTGCTAATTTTCCTTGCGATATTCGTTTTCAGCATACCTGAACAAACTGACGGTTGGCCCCTTTCATATGCCGCCTGTTCAAACATGGTCGCCAGTGATTTACATTTCAAAATACACGCATTAATAAATCGAAAACTACGTGTCTGTGCTAATTTTCCTTGCGATATTCGTTTTCAGCATACCCGAACGATTTTAAAATGACAGTCCGAATGTTAACGAAGCACACACACACACACACACACACACACACGTAAACTCAGTGAAAATCTCTACTGTCGATAAGCTAGTTGTAAATTAGATTACTGGCTCTTATGAGTTTTAGTCTAACCACCCTTTACAACTGTGATACAGTAGAACAGTCCGTCTCTGGACAATTAGCAGTGTATCGCATAACTCAATGACAGTGTCGAATGTCAACTAGCTAGTTGTAAGTTAGGTTACTGGCTCTGATGAGTTACACTCTAACCACCCTTAATAACTGTGATACAGCGGAACAGTCCGTTTTTGGACAAGTGGCGGTGATCGCATAACTCATTGAAAGTGCCGAATGTCTATTAGCTAGTTGAAACTTAGATTACTGGCTTTAATGAGTTTCAGTCTAACCACACTTAATAACTGTGATACAGCGGAACAGTCCGTCTGTTTCGCATAACTCATTGACAGTGTCGAGTGTCGATTAGCTAGTTGTAACTTCGTAGCCAGCCGAAAAGCCCCTTTAAGAAGAGACTTGAAGATAATAATTATTGTTTTTATTTGTAATGTTATTCTTATCGTCCAGCCATGCACGTGCAGAAATGCATTTCCAACGCAACTGTGTTAAAAAACTTACTTCCCCTTCAATGAGACAAGAACGCCGACACTCGACTTCGCACCGATACGCGAATGACGATACATAGAAATGAAAGCTGTTGATTTTATGTATTGAATTTTACGACTTTGCCGGCCCTCGTGACAAGATGTTCCGGCAGATACTGCAGGCTATGACTAGCTATGACTAGCAAAGACCAGATGTGGGGGCAACCCCACATGCCTGACCATTAACCAGCTCCCATTTCCCACCTCTCGGGAGCTGGTCCCCTTTTTCCCTTCCCCCTCCCTTCACTCCTCACATTAAAAATCGGCCTTGTGCCTAATTTGCTTGGTGGGGGAGCAAATAAATACCATCTGTTCCGGCAGATACTGCCAGCAAAGACCGTATATGGGGCTGACCCCACATATAAGACCTTGGTCAATGTAGGGGTAACCCTTCATACCAATTGTCACCATCCCGCTCCCCTACTCCCCGGGGAGTTGTTCCCCATTTCCCCCTCAGTCCTCACATTAAAAATCGGCCTTGTGCCTAATTTGCTCGGTGGTGGGGGAGCAAATAAATACCATCTGTTCTTCAGATGCTGCACTTCTATTTCTTGTTCTCTTTCGGTGGAGGAGAAATCCTTCACGACTGAGACAGTTTTTATTTTTGTACCTTTTCTCCACGTTAAAAAAACGACCCTGGTGTCTAACTCTGTCCCGTGGGGAGGCATAGTAAATAGGTACACACACAGACACAGCGACGAACGGACTTGGCGACGCTTTCGATTGTAAATATAAGAGCGTTGTCGGCGGCGACAACCGGAAATGGCAAACCCTGTGTCAGTCAGATTTGTTTATTTCACGCCAATTTGGACCGCGAAATAATTCGTTTTAACTAATGAGACCTGTGGAAATTCTAAGGTTAATCCTTCGGAGTTAAGACAACCAAGCGTAAAAGTTGATATACAAAACAAATATATAATATATAAATGTTACCAAAGGCAAGATAAGTTACTCTTCTACGTACTTGAACAAGTGTTTTAAGTTCTGCTGCGATATTCGTTTTCAGCATACCTGAACAAACTGAGAGTTGGCCCCTTTCATACGCCGCCTGTTCAAACTGTTCAAACATGGTCGCCAGTGATTTACATTTCACAATACACGCATTAATAAAACTTGCTCTAAAACTATTTGTCTTAGCTACTTTTCCTTGCGATATTCGTTTTCAGCATACCTGAATGAGAGTTAGATTCTATAGACCAAGGCAAGTCAACGTGTATATAAAAAAATATTTTCGTTAACAGATACTACACATTGATCGTTTATTTTATTTGATTTGATGTATTTTATATTTATTTATTTTTTATTGATCTTATTTTCATTTAACATTTAATGTTTTGGTGTTGTATTACTGTACACATAGATTCGAAAAAGTTGTAATAAAAACAAATATATAACAAATAAATGTTATCAAAGGCAAGATAAGTTACTTTTCTACCCAACTGGATATATTTTTCGTGTTTTTATTCAATATAACATGTTTATTCAGCCGTAAGTTTGGGAAAAGGTGTTATAAATAAAAACCCAGATAAAATACTGTACAAACTCGATCAATATATGTTACCGTGACATAGGTGGACATATATTCGGCGGGTTTTTAGTAGTATTGTGTATAGTTTTTTATTTATAACACCTTTTCCCAAACTTACCGTGTTAAAGAGAGAATCAGACGCCATTTTGAATGTTCCAATACATCGGTAAACACTATGTTTTTCGAGCTGAATAAACATGTTACCTTGAATAAAAACACAAAAATTATATCCAGTTTGGTAGAAAAGTAACTTATCTTGCCTTTTGATAACATTTATTTGTTATATATTTGTTTTTTGACAACTTTTTCGAATCTATGTGTACAGTAATACAAACCCGATGTTTTTTTTTATTAAATAGTTAGGTGACTGTACGGAATAGTTACAAAACGCCTTCCTCTCCCCATTTTAAGAACGACTTTCGGAATTGGGGGGAGCCCAATCTCTCCATGGTAAGAACGGCTTTCCAGATTGTGAGGTGTTTTTTTTTCAGAAAGCCGTTCTTATCATGGAGAGATTGAAAGTGTTAATACAAGTTAAATTGAATTTTTATCAGATCTTCTGCTTATTAAATTATTGGACAGAATAGTTAACATGATCCTCTCTACATTAAGAATGGCTTTCTGAACTTTTAAGGTAACGATTTCTTAAAAAAATACAATTTAATAACAAAAAAAAAACAGTTATTTTTACGATTCGAAAGAGGGAGGCGGTGGGAGGGGGAGGAATTGGCGCGTTGAAATAAAATTCGTTGAATTTCAAATTCGCTTGATACCCCCACCCTTCGCCACGTCATGACAGAAACAAAACTTTGACGAGATGTAATCTATTTCATTTAACTTCCGTTTGACCCCGGGCTAGAGTGCAGACACGTGCGGAGTGTGTGGGTGTGTGGGTGGAAGTTTTATTGTTTTATTACTTTCATACTTTCATTATTTTCCGTCTTTCTCTCCCCCTCTCTCTCTTTCTGTCTCTCTCTCTCTCTCTCTTTCTCCCCCCTCTCTCTGTTTCTCTCTCTCTCTCTCTCTCTCTCTCTCTCTCTCTCGTGCTCACATGAAATAAACGCGGGAAGAAATATGTTTGGGTGGAATTTGCCATTTCACGAAACGTCGTGGTTAGAGACACATGTATTTTTACTGGGAGTTTTCACTAGAAGAAAAGTAAGTAATTTTTGGTATAATTTGTGATTTTATTTCAGCATTTCTTTTATGTAAAATAATAATCTTGTTTTTTTTTTAATGTTTAAAGTGAATAATAAAAAAAAAATGATATTTTATTTAAGTTATTATAATTACCTCGTGTTATTAAACGAAAAAAAAAATGAACAGACACTACACATTTCGTTCTTTATATATAATTTTCAGTATAATTTATATCTATGTGTACAGTAATACAAACCCTATATTTGTTAATGAATATCACTTAAATAAACCACTCTACAGATGGATGTGATATTTGGAATATGCTGTAACATTGATAAAGACGAACTAAGGAACAGTTACGTCATAGACACAAAATATACGTATGATTATAATAGGAAAAAAACAAAAACCTGCAAAAGTATATGCAGTTATGCTACCGTGCCGAAATAAAAACGGTATTATTTAGAAATCTATTCTTTGTATTCTAACATTGTAATCAAGTTGTCGTGAAACTTGAATTTCAAATGAAAAAACGAAAAAAACAAAACAAAAAAGGAAATACAAAAACACGGTAACATAAATGCATAATTACTAATTATGTCTTTCTGGCTAAACGTAGTAACCGTTTCTTTTTTCTGTATTTGTATAAAAATTAGTACATGTTTTTTATTAGATATTGAAATCCATGTTATTAGGTTGAAATGGGCGCTTCTACACTATTGGGACGAGATTTCAGAATTGTAGGAATGCGAGTTAATGCGACAGTTGATGTTGAATTCGAAAGTGATTTTGGAGCCTTTAAACTGTCATTAATAATAATAAAACAGATACTACACTTTGAATTATTTGCTAATAATTAAAAAAAATATTTTCGTTAACAGATATTACACATTGATCGTTGTTTTTATTTGATTTGATGTTTTTTTATTTTTATTTATTTTTTTATTGATCTTATTTTTATTTAACATTTGATGGTTGTTATTAAATTGTTAGATGCTTGTACGGAATGGTTACAAAACGCCCTCCTCTCTCCATTTTAAGAACGACTTTCGGAATGCCCGTATCCCAATCTCTCCATGTTAAGAACGGCTTTCTAACGCCGACACTTGACTTCGCACCGATACGCGAATGACGATTCATAGAAATTAAAGCTGTTGATTTTATGTATTGAATTTTACACGACTTTCTCGGCCCTCGTGACAAGATCAAAGTGTAGTATCTGTTCTCTCAGTTACGAAACTGTCCGCCACCGGGCTTTCTGGATAGGTTAAGGTGTTTTCATACTAATCTTCGTTAGCAAGGACCGACTCCACATTTGTGGGAGCTTGGACCCGGAAACCGATCCCCTTTTTTGGGAGACTGGAATCTCGGGACCAACACCACTAGCTGGTAGTTGAGACCTGCTTTTGTTGTTTTTTTGCATGCGTTTTTTCTTCGTTCCGGTCTCTTCCCTCTAGAGACAGGGGATGGTCTAATTTCTCCACACTTAATTGCCTGAGCAGCACTGACCTGCCAGGCCCAAACTTTGTCTATCTTCGCTGCTCTCCCAGTGGATCGAGCAGACAGGGCTCTCTTTCTCGCTTCCGTTGGGGTAAGTTAGTGGGTAGTTGGGAGCTTGGACCCGGAAACCGATCCCCTTTTTTGGGAGACTGGAATCTCGGGACCAACACCACTAGCTGGTAATTGAGACCTGCTTTTGCTGGTTTTTTGCATGCGTTTTTTCTTCGTTCCGGTCTCTTCTCTCTAGAGACAGGGGATGGTCTAATTTCTCCACACTTAATTGCCTGAGCAGCACTGACCTGCCAGGCCCAAACTTTATCTATCTTCGCTGCTCTCCCAGTGGATCGAGCAGACAGGGCTCTCTTTCTCGCTTCCGTTGGGGTAAGTTAGTGGGTAGGGTGACGTGGGGTAGGGCGGGTGCTTCGTTTCTGCTCCCCTCTGTGGGCAGGGATTCCTATCCCCTCTCTCTCTTAATTGCGACGCGGCACTCTGGCCCGCTAGCACCCACTGCGTCTTTCTTCTCTGCTCTCCCCCCCTCGCGGGGGGATCTGAGCTGCTAACCCGACATCCCCGTGAGGGGAAGTCAAAAACTCTAATTTCTTCAAAGTCCGC
The DNA here is from genome assembly GCF_053919585.1 of Euprymna scolopes. Lineage (NCBI taxonomy): Eukaryota > Metazoa > Mollusca > Cephalopoda > Sepiida > Sepiolidae > Euprymna > Euprymna scolopes. The sequence continues at coordinate 129,334,710 of NC_136527.1, read as the reverse complement.
TCCTCCCCCTCCATTCCCCTGGGTTTTCTTTTCCCCCACTACACTTTGGTCTGCGTCAGCGGCCAGTGCAACCGCCACGATGCCAGGCAGGAGGGGTACGTTACCCCAAATGCGCAAGATTTATTAATAAATAATAAACTAGACAAAATACTTTGAGAAATTCGCTCAATATATGTTAACGTGACATAACTTGACATATATTCGGTGGTTTTTTTAATAGTATTTTGTCTAGTTTATTATTTATAACACCTTTTCCCGAACTTACCGTGTTAAAGAGACAGTCGGTCGCCATTTAGAATTTTCCAATACATCGGTAAACACTGTATGCTTTTCGAGCGCTGAATAAACATGTTAAACTGAATCAAAACACGAAAATTATATCCAGTTTGGTAGAAAAGTAATTTATCTTGCCTTTGATAACATTTATTTGTTATATATTTGTTTATTGACAGCTTTTTCGAATCTATGTGTACAGTAATACAAACCCTATAATTATTTCATGTCATTAAACGAAAAAAAAAAGAACAGATACTACACGTTTCCTTTTTTTACAGATATCATTGTCAAATAAAATGTATATTTATTTATAATTTGTTGTATTTTTAATCGTTTGCTGCAAACTTTAAATCGAGTATTAATCTTCTGTTTGAGAATATGTGTTAAATTATCGATGGTTTTATATTGTATTTTTTTATTTATTTATAATTTTATTTCAGCATTTATTTAATATAGAATAACCACGTCGCTTATTTAATCATAAATAAAAAAAAAAAAAAAAAAAAATTATTCTATAAAAAGCATTTTCATTCCAAAATACTGAAATCGCCATTAAATAACCTGGAAAAGGGTTGATATGGCGTATAAGCAAAAGGCAGACTAAGAAATCAAGGGCAGATAATCGGAAATCTTGATTGTCTCCCTTGACGAACTTGTCTCCACGGAATTTCACGAGTGTTGTGGTCGGCGTTACGGAAATTACCGACCGTTTACTGATTTTATTTGTTTAGTTTTTTTTCACCTTTGTTTGGTTGAGAGATGTTTGAGTACTCGTGCAGTTTATTGACCACCGGTGTGAAATATTAACGTCGTATTTATGTGTGCTTTCCACCTAACAGTCGAATGACGTTAAAATTGATTTACACACTCACTTGTAAAGTCGCCAATAGTAAGATGTCCAAAAATTACGAAAAACGTTTACTCATTTTATTTGTTTAAATAATATTATATGTAGACTTTCACCTAACAAATTAAAAAATTAGAAGACGTTAATTTAGATTTAAATTAAAAATATTTGTCTGTCTGTCTGTCTATCTATCTAGCTGTACTGTATCTCTCCAACTACATCCTCTGTCTGTCTGTCTCTTTAACCTCGCATCGGCTCTCTGCTTGGTTCCTTATTTCAGCCCACCAAACTGGATATAATTTCCGTGTTTTTATTAAATTAAACATGTTTATTCAGCTCGAAAAAACAGTGTTTACCGATATATTGGAAAATTCAAAATGGCGCCCGACTCTCTCTTTAACACGGTAAGTTCGGAAAAAGATGTAATAAATAATAAACCAGACAAAATACTGTTAGAAATTCGCTCAATATATGTTAACGTGACATAACTTGACATATATTGGGTGGTTTTTTAATAGTATTTTGTCTAGTTTATTATTTATAACACCTTTTCCCGAACTTACCGTGTTAAAGAGGCAGTCGGTCGCCATTTAGAATTTTCCAATACATCGGTAAACACTGTATGCTTTTCGAGCTGAATAAACATGTTAAATTGAATAAAAACACGAAAATTATATCCAGTTTGGTAGAAAAGTAATTTATCTTGCCTTTGATAACATTTATTTGTTATATATTTGTTTATTGACAACTTTTTCGAATCTATGTGTACAGTAATACAAACCCTATAGTTATTTCATGTCATTAAACGAAAAAAAAAAAAAAGAACAGATACTACACGTTTCCTTTTTTTACAGATATCATTGTCAAATAAAATGTATATTTATTTATAATTTGTTGTATTTTTAATAGTTTGCTGCAAACTTTAAATCAAGTATTAATCTTCTGTTTGAGAATATGTGTTAAATTATCGATGGTTTTATATTGTATTTTTTTATTTATTTATAATTTTATTTCAGCATTTATTTAATATAGAATAACCACGTCGCTTATTTAATCATAAATAAAAAAAAAAAAAAAAATTATTCTATAAAAAGCATTTTCATTCCAAAATACTGAAATCGCCATTAAATAACCTGGAAAAGGGTTGATATGGCGTATAAGCAAAAGCCAGACTAAGAAATCAAGGGCAGATAATCGGAAATCTTGATTGTCTCCCTTGAAGAACTTGTCTCCACGGAATTTCACGAGTGTTGTGGTCGGCGTTACGGAAATTACCGACCGTTTACTCATTTTATTTGTTTAAATAATATTATATGTAGACTTTCACCTAACAAATTAAATAAGAAGACGTTAATTTAGATTTAAATTAAAAATATTTCTCTGTCTGTCTGTCTATCTATCTATCTATCTAGCTGTACTGTATCTCTCCAACTACATCCTCTGTCTGTCTGTCTCTTTAACCTCGCATCGGCTCTCTGCTTGGTTCCTTATTTCAGCCCACCAAATTAGTTCAGTTTTTTTATATTTTTTTTTATTCATAATTTGATTTCAGTATTTATTTAATATAGAATAACCGGGTGTGTATTAGTACTGGACACATAGATTCGAAACAGTTGTCAAAAAACAAATATATAACAAATAAATGTTATCAAAGGCAAGATAAATTACTTTTTTACCAAACTGTATATAATTTTCGTGTTTTTATTAAATTAAACATGTTTATTCAGCTCGAAAAAACAGTGTTTACCGATATATTGGAAAATTCAAAATGGCGACCGACTCTATCTTTAACACGGTAAGTTCGGAAAAAGATGTAATAAATAATAAACTAGACAAAATACTTTGAGAAATTCGCTCAATATATGTTACCGTGACATAACTTGACATATATTCGGTGGTTTTTTAATAGTATTTGGTCTAGTTTATTATTTATAACACCTTTTCCCGAACTTACCGTGTTAAAGAGAGAATCGGTCGCCATTTCGAATTGATATTTAAAAAAAAAAAAAAAAAAAGAATCCTAGCTACTGAGTTGTAGTCGACAATCGTAACATATCCCAAAATTACGAAAATGCAATCATTAAAGAATTTCCTAATTTTTTGTTTATTACAACAACATTGCAAGAGTAAGATTAGTAAATGTGGATGTGTATTTTCCCCCCTAAAGTCCAACCCTATCCTCACCGTGGTAGGGGGGTGTAACGTTGTAATTGAACAACAACTACACGGCTAAATGGGCTCTGGCAAAACAAAATCCAGGAAATGACGTCCGTCATCTGGTCGTCTTTTTATACGCTTGCATGTGGCGAGCAAAGAAGACGTGTTAAGGAAGGAGCAGGCTGAAAGGAGAACATTCCCCGAACAAAAAAAGAAAAATGGGCCTTACCCTATCCCTTTCCCTTATCCTAACCCTAACCCCTCCCGTTTGCTTCCAAGGCCCCATTTGAGCGTGTTCTCCTCCGCAGGCCTGCTTCTCCAAATTTCCCCGACTTTGCAGGTAACTGGTTTGGAGGCTTTCTAAAGCTCTTTTATCAGTGTCGGGGTGTTGAGTCCACACTTCCAGCTCAACAAATACCTGCAGTGCAAGGTGCGCTTCTCCGAATTTCCCCGAAGAGGGAGCGACACGTGCTCGTGTTTCTACTGTGTAATGCATGCGTGCCTCCACTTGACTACGGATGACTAGAGTAATACTAAAATAGTTTGTGTGTGCTCACAAGCTGCTTGAAGGGCGCTGGTAATATTATTCCTACTATCTATCAACTACGAGCTGGGGCGGTAATGCAATGATGGACCTCCGATTAATAATATCCGATACGATAGTAGGAATGGCAGTTTTGTGAGCTTTCATAGGCTCTTCCACATTCACGCACAATCTTGTGGTATCTCTCTAGGAATCCTGTTGGGTAGAGAGAACAAGAAGTCCCTTCCCTCGTTTTGGAAGGTTGTTCGCAGCAACGCTTGTTTTATATGGTGCCCTCTTTAGGGAGTTCAACACCTTGTTGTACGGAACCCGATCAAAATCCAGTTAATGATGGCATGAGTTTGTTGCGTCCGTCATCTGGTCGTCTTTTTATACGCTTGCATGTGGCGAGCAGAAAAGACGTGCTCGAGCAGGCTGGAAGGAGAACACTCCCCCGAAAGAGAAAAATGGGCCTCCCTCTCTCCCGTGTGCTTCCATCAAGGCCCAAATTGTGTGTGTTCTCCTTCGCAGACCTGGTCCTCCAACTTTCCTCGACTTTGCAGGTAACTAATCTGGAGCTTTTCTAAAGCTCTTTTCTCAGTGTCGAGGTGTTGAGTCAACTCCCAGCTCAACAAATACCTGCAGCGCAAGGTGCGCTTTTCCGAATTCCCCCGAAGAGGGAGCGACACGTGCTCGTGTTTCTACTATGTAATTCACGCGTGCCTCCACTCGACTACGGACGACTAGAGTAATACTGCTATTAGTTTGCGTGTGCTCACAAGCTGCTTGAAGGGCGCTGGTAATATTATTCCTACTATCTATCAACTACGAGCTGGGGCGGTAATGCAATGATGGACCTCCGATTAATAATATCCGATACGATAGTAGGAATGGCAGTTTTGTGAGCTTTCATAGGCTCTTCCACATTCACGCACAATCTAGTGGTATCTCTCTAGGAATCCTGTTGGGTAGAGAGAACAAAAAGTCCCTTCCCTCGTTTTGGAAGGTTGTTCACAGCAACGCTTGTTTTATATGGTGACCTCTTTAGGTAGTTCAACACCTTGCTCTCCTTGACTCTTCTCATTGTCGAGGTTCTGAGTCCGGTTCCAGGTGTACAAATAGGTGCAAGTCTGGATAGGGAATCTCCCCAAGTGGGTGAGCCTACGCTCTTTCTTATCAGGCGACACGTGCTCGTGTTACTACATAATGCATGCATGGCTCCATTCGACCAGGAACGACTAGAGTAATACTACCATTAGTTTGTGTGTTCTCACAAGCTGCCTGAAGGGCGCTGGTAATATTATTCCTACTATCTATCAACTACGAGCTGGGGCGGTAATGCAATGATGGACCTCCGATTAATAATATCCGATACGATAGTAGGAATGGCAGTTTTGTGAGCTTTCATCACCTCCTCCTCATTCACGCACAATCTTGTGGTATCTCTCTAGGAATCGTGTTGAGTAGAGAGAACACTTCCGTTTTCTGCTCCGCCTTTTATTCCGAGTAGAAACCGCCTTTTTCGGAGGATGTTCGTAGCAATGCATGTTTTATGTAGCGCTCCACTTTGGGGAGATCATCACCTACCTGGCCAGACTGTCCTTTCCTGTACGGTACCTGGTAACTAGTGGATTCCACCCTTTCCCTCCTTTTTCAGTTTGATGGCGACCACGACCAGCCAGAGGTGAGTAAAGCATCAAGCGTTTCTTCTTTTCGGTTTCAGTTTTTGTAATTGACAAGTTTAATTTTCCTCTTTTGTATTACTGCAGCTTCTAGTTAGAATCAGCATAAGTCCTCAGTTAAGTATTTCTTTCGTTGTGTTGCTAGTGATTAAAACGAATGCCTTTCTGCTTATATTTCCTTTAACCAACTTTTGCAAGTCTAACCAAAAATATTCACCCATGCTTGATCATAACCAGAATTATTTTTCTGTTACAGGTATTTTATTTTATTACTACATAATGCATGCATGGCTCCATTCGACCAGGAACGACTAGAGTAATACTACCATTAGTTTGCGTGTGCTCACAAGCTGCTTGAAGGGCGCTGGTAATATTATTCCTACTATCTATCAACTACGAGCTGGGGCGGTAATGCAATGATGGACCTCCGATTAATAATATCCGATACGATAGTAGGAATGGCAGTTTTGTGAGTTTTCATAGGCTCTTCCACATTCACGCACAATCTTGTGGTATCTCTCTAGGAATCGTGTTGAGTAGAGAGAACACTTCCGTTTTCTGCTCCGCCTTTTATTCCGAGTAGAAACCGCCTTTTTCGGAGGATGTTTGTAGCAATGCATGTTTTATGTAGCGCTCCACTTTGGGGAGATCATCACCTACCTGGCCAGACTGTCCTTTCCTGTACGAAACCTGGTAACGAGTGGATTCCACCCTTTCCCTCCTTTTTCAGTTTGATGGCGACCACGACTAGCCAGAGGTGAGTAAAGCATCAAGCGTTTCTTCTTTTCGATTTCAGTTTTTGTAATTGACAAGTTTAATTTTCCTCTTTTCCATTACTGCAGCTTCTAGTTAGAATCAGCACAAGTCCTCAGGTAAGTATTTCTTTCGTTGTGTTGCTAGTGATTAAAACGAATTCCTTTCTGCTTATATTTCCTTTAACCAACTTTTGCAAGTCTAACCAAAAATAATCACCCATGCTTGATCATAGCCAGAATTATTTTTCTGTTACAGGTATTTTATTTTATTACTACATAATGCATGCATGGCTCCATTCGACCAGGAACGACTAGAGTAATACTACAATTAGTGTGCGTGTGCTCACAAGCTGCTTGAAGGGCGCTGGTAATATTATTCCTACTATCTATCAACTACGAGCTGGGGCGGTAATGCAATGATGGACCTCCGATTAGTAATATCCGATACGATAGTAGGAATGGCAGTTTTGTGAGCTTTCATAGGCTCTTCCACATTCACGCACAATCTTGTGGTATCTCTCTAGGAATCCTGTTGGGTAGAGAGAACAAAAAGTCCCTTCCCTCGTTTTGGAAGGTTGTTCGCAGCAACGCTTGTTTTATATGGTGCCCTCTTTAGGGAGTTCAACACCTTGTTGTACGGAACCCGATCAAAATCCAGTTAATGACCGCATGAGTTTGTTGCGTCCGTCATCTGGTCGTCTTTTTATATGCTTGCATGTGGCAAGCAGAAAATATGTGCTCGAGCAGGCTGGAAGGAGAACACTCCCCCGAAAGAGAAAAATGGGCCTCCCTCTCTCCCGTGTGCTTCCATCAAGGCCCAAATTGTGTGTGTTCTCCTTCGCAGGCCTGGTCCTCCAACTTTCCTCGACTTTGCAGGTAACTAATCTGGAGCTTTTCTAAAGCTCTTTTCTCAGTGTCGAGGTGTTGAGTCAACTCCCAGCTCAACAAATACCTGCAGCGCAAGGTGCGCTTTTCCGAATTCCCCCGAAGAGGGAGCGACACGTGCTCGTGTTTCTACTATGTAATTCACGCGTGCCTCCACTCGACTACGGACGACTAGAGTAATACTGCTATTAGTTTGCGTGTGCTCACAAGCTGCTTGAAGGGCGCTGGTAATATTATTCCTACTATCTATCAACTACGAGCTGGGGCGGTAATGCAATGATGGACCTCCGATTAATAATATCCGATACGATAGTAGGAATGGCAGTTTTGTGAGCTTTCATAGGCTCTTCCACATTCACGCACAATCTAGTGGTATCTCTCTAGGAATCCTGTTGGGTAGAGAGAACAAAAAGTCCCTTCCCTCGTTTTGGAAGGTTGTTCACAGCAACGCTTGTTTTATATGGTGACCTCTTTAGGTAGTTCAACACCTTGCTCTCCTTGACTCTTCTCATTGTCGAGGTTCTGAGTCCGGTTCCAGGTGTACAAATAGGTGCAAGTCTGGATAGGGAATCTCCCCAAGTGGGTGAGCCTACGCTCTTTCTTATCAGGCGACACGTGCTCGTGTTACTACATAACGCATGCATGGCTCCATTCGACCAGGAACGACTAGAGTAATACTACCATTAGTTTGTGTGTTCTCACAAGCTGCCTGAAGGGCGCTGGTAATATTATTCCTACTATCTATCAACTACGAGCTGGGGCGGTAATGCAATGATGGACCTCCGATTAATAATATCCGATACGATAGTAGGAATGGCAGTTTTGTGAGCTTTCATCACCTCCTCCTCATTCACGCACAATCTTGTGGTATCTCTCTAGGAATCGTGTTGAGTAGAGAGAACACTTCCGTTTTCTGCTCTGCCTTTTATTCCGAGTAGAAACCGCCTTTTTCGGAGGATGTTCGTAGCAATGCATGTTTTATGTAGCGCTCCACTTTGGGGAGATCATCACCTACCTGCCCAAACTGTCCTTTCCTGTACGGTACCTGGTAACTAGTGGATTCCACCCTTTCCCTCCTTTTTCAGTTTGATGGCGACCACGACTAGCCAGAGGTGAGTAAAGCATCAAGCGTTTCTTCTTTTCGATTTCAGTTTTTGTAATTGACAAGTTTAATTTTCCTCTTTTCCATTACTGCAGCTTCTAGTTAGAATCAGCACAATCCTCAGGTAAGTATTTCTTTCGTTGTGTTGCTAGTGATTAAAACGAATTCCTTTCTGCTTATATTTCCTTTAACCAACTTTAGCAAGTCTAACCGAAAATATTCACCCATGCATGATCATAACCAAAATTATTTTTCTGTTACAGGTATTTTATTTTAATAAAAATTAACAAAATAATTAACATACACTCAGTAAAATGCAATGTACTAAAGTAACATAAATAAAACAAAAACAAAATGTAAAAATAATAATGCAAAATACAAGTAGTTATTACAGGTTTCAACAGCAACAGCCATGACCCTGTCATCCCAATATTGGATGCAGTTCCAGAAACTCATAAAGTAAGTATTGATATCTTCTTCTAATTATAATTTTTTAAAAAAAGAAAATTTCACAAAAAATAAAATACTGTGATCTAAAGGAAAATAAACCGAAAAAAAAAATGTAAAAATAATAATGCAAAATACAACTAGTTATTACAGGTTTCAACAGCAACAGCCATGACCCTGTCATCCCAATATTGGATGCAGTTCCAGAAACTCATAAAGTAAGTATTGATATCTTCTTCTAATTATATTTTTTTAAAAAAAGAAAATTTCACAAAAATTAAAATACTGTGATCTAAAGGAAAATATACTGAAAAAAAAAAAATGTAAAACTAATAATGTGAAATACAACTAGTTATTACAGGTTTCAGCAGTAGCCGTTACGCTCTCATCCCGATCTTGGATGCAGTTCCAGAAAGTCATAAAGTAAGTATTGTTATTTCCTAATTATAATTTCCAAAAAAATAATTTCATAAACATAAAATGCTATGAAATAAAGGAAAATAAATAAAACAAACAAACCAAAAAAAGAAAAAAACAATTAAAAAAAAAAGAAAAAGTTATTCAAGTTTTCAGCACCAGCAGCAGCAACACCCATGACCCCTCTCATCCCCATCTTGGAAGCAGTTCCAGAAATTCCTAAAGTAAGTAATAATATATATTTTTTTTTATAAGCAACTCCAACTTCCCATCGAATTCATAAAGGTTTCATTTATTGTATCAATGTGTCTTGGTGGTGCTGCAACAACTACCTTGATTTATTTCTAATTTTCTAGTGATTGTTGAGACTTCAGGACTCTAAACCACCTTTTCAGCACTTGTTTTGTACCAGCTGCTGAATTTGCTTTGTTTTAGATGGGTTTCAGTTAATTTCTTAATTTACTTGATTTCTTTTTTGTCTAATGACTTTTGATGATTCCAGCTTCTAATTGGCCCTTTCTTTTCTTGTTCTCCAGTACCGTTGAACATTACTCGCTTTTTTTCGCACCTGATAAATTTTGCTAATTAATTTTTTCTCTTTTTGTTCCAGACTTTATCCTGTCTATTAACTTTTATTCTCTTTCTAGTTCTCTTGCAGCGTTGAACATTACTTGTTTTTGACTTATTTTTACTAGTGAGTGTTGAGACTTGAAGATTCTAAAAGAGCATTTCTTTACAGCACCTGATAAATGGCATCCTATTTACTTGATTTCTTTTTTGTCTAATGACTTTTGATGATTCCAGCTTCTAATTGGCCCTTTCTTTTCTTGTTCTCCAGTACCGTTGAACATTACTCACTTTTTTCGCACCTGATAAATTTTGCTAATTAATTTTTTCTCTTTTTGTTCCAGACTTTATCCTGTCTATTAACTTTTATTCTCTTTCTAGTTCTCTTGCAGCGTTGAACATTACTTGTTTTTTTTACTTATGTTTAGCATACGCACAGATTTGGTAAAGTTAGCCGAAAACAATTATATATAACATTTCTTCAGTTTGAACTCATTTTTGCCGAGAGAGATAGGTTTCCTTGTTCATGTGGATTTGCCTAAAGTAAAGTATGTAAATGCATGAACAATATGCTTTGTAATTATATACAAATATTTACATTACTATTGTTTGTTTTTTTTATTACATTTTTACCTCAAACAAGGCACTTTGCCACTATCAGGGGGAAACATCTACTGGGGTACTATGTAGGGATTTGGGCAGGGAGGTGTTGGTTCACGTTGCACTTGAACTTATGCATGTCAGTACAGTTGGGGAAGCAGTGACCTGGAATGGAATTCCAAATTCTAGCAGTTCTGGGGAAGAAACTACTGGAGTAGAAAGATCTTTTAAATGTAGGGATCTCTACAGTGTGGGGGGTGGGATTTTGCAGCTTGTCGGGTCTGTCGAGGGTGTTTACGTTGTGGGGGCACAAATGCTTGCAGTTCATCAGAGCATTCACCATTATAATAGTTGTAGAACAGGCAGAGGGATGCAACGTTTCGACGATGGGACAGAGGCTGAAGCTTAGATGCCAGTTTAGGGCCTATCAGATTTGCGACTCTCTTTTGAACCCTGTCAAGGAGCGAGAGACTAGTAGCCGATGCACCAGCCCAAATATGACAGCAATACTCCATACATGGGCGAATAGTGGCCTTGTTAGAGAGGTACAGGATACTTTGGGGTGTTAGAAGTTTTCTAGCACGGTAGAGAGAGCCCACCTTCCTCGCAGCAGCCCTGGCAATGCTCTCGATGTAATTGTTCCAGCTATAATTATCATTTTCATTATGGATCAGTAATATAATTTTACTACTGTTAATATATTCTAATAAATTATAATATATTAAATAACTATAAAAACTAAAACTAATAATTAAAAACAAAAAAATCATGATTAGATACTAAAACATAACTTATAAATTAGCGCTAAATTAAGTTATAACCGATCAAATAATAAACACTAAACCTCGACATAAATGTAAATATCAAAATGTTAAATTGTATAAATACTGAAAGATTAAACACTAATACTAAAATAATACTTTAAAACCAAAAATATACCAGAGAATAAGTGATAAGCTGTTCTAAAAATAAACTTATTACTAGTAAAAATATCTTGCTGATCCATATAAGAAAATGATAATAATAATGGCATATTAAAAATGAGCAATTATTAGAATAACGATTGCGCTCAAATTCGAGTTTGCCCTTTACACGCCTTTGCAGTAATATTTATGCCCCAAAACTGGAAAATGTGGCTGATTACTTGGACCTGAAAGTTCTAAACTAGCATAATTGTCTGGCATCTCAGTACTTTGTACAAAACTAGCATTTTATCCCTGGGAGTTTGGGGGTTTTGTGTTGAGCCAAACAACGAAAAACGCGTGGTAGCAGGGAGGAAGGCTAGAACCCGTTACGTGTTTGCGTGTATGACCACTGGCAGTGACGTAGGTTTAAATTAAAGCTAGAGAAAAGAAAGCACGGCATGACTTACAAATACATCGTGGATTAAAGCAACCCCCTAGCTATTTGTCGCGTGAAGTAATAATTACACTTATATATATTTTTTCTTTTATTTTTAACTTTGACACATTAACCATTATTGATTAAGGGTCATATGAATTTATTACGTTAGATCCATGGCCAAGGAAACTATATCTAACATTTCAGTGGTTTATACTATAAGTTGTACACTTTCACTTTTATAGATATATCCATTTCAAAATTACTCGGACTTGTAACGACATGATTCCATTTCCGTTGGATTAAAACTTGTCTCTTTTTTCTTTTTATTTAGCAACCAGCCGAAACTTCTCCCAGAAGAAGACCACTCCCATCCAAAATTTCTACAAGAACAGGATAGCCGCCGCCACTTCAGGGTCCTGGATATGACCTTAAACTGTATCCGATGGTAAAGCTCCATAAGCGGGCTTGGGGAGTGTGGAGCCACCCTTTAATTACCATTGCTCCCAGGTCCACTCTGACCCGGAGTGGTAGTACCTGTTAGGGTCCCCACTGTGGGTTACATATTTTTCTTCTAATAAACCTTTAAAAACTATAAGTCTATTTTCTGTGTTATCTATTTGTTATACATCATGTGCCCCGAATTAAATTGTGATATTCGTTTTCAGCATATTCGAAAAGATTAAAAAAATCGACATAGAATTACATATCAAATATAAAAAAAAAAAAAGCTAACCCTGACCCCCAACTCTAATCCATCCTAGAGACAATTTGATCAAAGAGGAGCAGCATGAATACCAGCAATAATGTATGCCAAAAAAAAAAAAAAAAAAAATTACTTAATATTGGTTTGAACTATAAAGAACTCTGCACTTGTAGAGTTTTCGTAATTTTTGGATATATTACTATTTTCGACATGACAATTAACTACGTATGGAGGTTGGCTTTGTTTTAATATGCAGGGAGACGACGGTCTCATGACAGTCACCTCGGTCTTGTTCTAATTTGAGCCTGAACACTTGTTATGTTCCAAAGTAAATAAACGCTTTAAAATAAGTTAAAACAAAAAGAACTTCTCAGATATTAATCAAGGCAGATAAATCAAGTCAGAGTTTCCTTTAGGAAACCATATGAAAATATACTCACAAATATATGTATATATATACATATATATGTGTGTGTGCTTTCTCAAGGGAGATAATAAAAATAAGAGTTATCTACCTTTAAAAAAACATGAAAATGTACTAACAAATATATATATATATAGTAATTTATGAAATATATATGGCGATTAAGCTACACTGAATATTCGGCGTTTCATCCACTATAGGATTCGTTAATTTATGAAATATATATGGCAATTAAGCTACACTGAATATTCGGCGTTTCATCCACTATAGGATTCGTCAGGCTAACGAATCCTATAGTGGATGAAACGCCGAATATTCAGTGTAGCTTAATCGCCATATATATTTCATAAATTACTAACGAGCTCTACCAACGTATTGAGCAGTTTTGAAGTAAATACTTAAAGTTTATGCATAAATCTATACTTTCGTATATTAATTTTATGTGAGTAAATGAAGTAGTTATATATATATATATATATATATATATATATATATACACCTTCTTAATTTACTCACCTAAAATTAATATACGATTATTCGTTTTCAGCATTCCTGACCAAATTGAGGGTTGGCCCCTTTCATATGCCGCCTGTACAAACATGGTCACCAGTGATTTTCATTACAAAAGTACACGCATTAATAAAACTAGCTCTAAGACTATTTGTCTCAGTTAATTTTCCTTGCGATATTCGATTTCAGCATACCTGAACAAACTGAGGTTTTGTCCCTTTCATATGTCGCCTGTTCAAACATGGGCGCCAGTGAGTTTCATTACAAAATACACGCATTAATAAAACAAGTTCCAAAACTATTTGTCTCTGCTAATTTTCCTTGCGATATTCGTTTTCAGCATACCCGAACAAACTGAGCGTTGGGCCCTTTAATACGCCGCATGTTAAAACTGTTCAAACATGGTCGCCAGTGATTTACATTTAAAAATACACGCATTAATAAAACTAGCTCGAAAACTATTCGTCTCAGCTAATGTTCTCAAATGTTCATATTTCTCTCTCTCACAATATATTATACGATTCATTGGATGCCTTTTTTTCAACTTCATCGAAACAAAGTTAAACTTGAATTTCTTGAATAAATAAAAATGGATCAAATTACGTGATTTTTGGAATTTGTTCATCTCCGTCATGTGACTGGTCCATACAGATTTTATGCCATTTTTATGTTCGAAATAGTCTAGAAAATGGTGCTAAATCAAGTAAGACTAAGATTAAGTTCATACAGTTATTGCCATTTAGTTTATGGCAGTTCTATATTGGAAATAGGCTACTAATTCTGGTGAATCTAATAAGACTTAGATTAAGTTCATACAGTAATTTCCCTTGATTTTATTCCATTTTTCTGTTGGAAATAGTCTAGAAAATGGAGCTAAATCATGTAAGACTAAGATTAAGTTCATACAGTTATTGCCATTTAGTTTATGGCAGTTCTATATTGGAAATAGGCTACAAATTCTGGTGAATCTAATAAGACTTAGATTAAGTTCATACAGTAATTTCCCTTGATTTTATGCCATTTTTCTGTTGGAAATAGTGTAGAAAATGGTGCTAAATCATGTAAGACTAAGATTAAGTTCATACAGTTATTGCCATTTAGTTTATGGCAGTTCTATATTGGAAATAGGCTACAAATTCTGGTGAATCTAATAAGACTTAGATTAAGTTCATACAGTAATTTCCCTTGATTTTATTCCATTTTTCTGTTGGAAATAGTCTAGAAAATGGTGCTAAATCATGTAAGACTAAGATTAAGTTCATACAGTTATTGCCATTTAGTTTATGGCAGTTCTATATTGGAAATAGGCTACAAATTCTGGTGAATCTAATAAGACTTAGATTAAGTTCATACAGTAATTTCCCTTGATTTTATTCCATTTTTCTGTTGGAAATAGTCTAGAAAATGGTGCTAAATCATGTAAGACTAAGATTAAGTTCATACAGTTATTGCCATTTAGTTTATGGCAGTTCTATATTGGAAATAGGCTACAAATTCTGGTGAATCTAATAAGACTTAGATTAAGTTCATACAGTAATTTCCCTTGATGTTATGCCATTTTTATGTTCGAAATAGTCTAGAAAATGGTGCTAAATCAAGTAAGACTAAGATTAAGTTCATACAGTTATTGCCATTTAGTTTATGGCAGTTCTATATTGGAAATAGGCTACAAATTCTGGTGAATCTAATAAGACTTAGATTAAGTTCATACAGTAATTTCACTTGATTTTATGCCATTCTTATGTTGGAAATAGTCTAGAAAATGGTGCTAAAAATCGCATTTACTTCTATACAAAATGTAAGAAGATTAGAACAACTTTGGAACGAACGGTCGAATAAGAACTCGGGATCAATGGCTGTAGATGCTGGAATATCAATAAGTCAAAACTGGTAGCATATCATTGGGACCGTTAAAGATATATTTCCCAAGATCTCCGATCAACAGAAGGGTCGTATCACATCACATCTACTTCTATAAAAATTTAAGAAGATTAGAACAACGTTGGAACGACATTCGAATAAGAACTCGATATCATGGCTCTAGATGCATGAATATCAATAAGTCAAAACTGGTTGAATATCATTGGGACCGTTAAAGATACATTTCCCAAGACCTCCGATTAACAGAAGGCTCCTATCACATCACATTTACTTCTATACAAATTTAATAAGATTAGAACAACTTTGGAACGACATTCCATTAAGAACACGAGATCATGACTGTAGATGCATGAATATCAATAAGTCAAAACTGGTAGCATATCTTTGGGACCGTTAAAGATAAATTTCCCAAGATCTCTGATTAACAGAAGGCTCCTATCACATCACATCTACTTCTATAGAAATTTAAGACCGTTAGAAAAACTTTGGAACCACATTAGAATAAGAACTAGAGATCATGGCTGTAGATGCAGGAATATCAATAAGTCAAAACTGGTTGAATATCATTGGGACTGTTAAAGATAAATGTCCCAAGATTTTCAATTAATAGAAGGGTACTATCACATCCCATCTGCTTCTTCCTTTTGCTTTTATTTAGAAATTTTAGGATTCTATTCTACTTTTATACTTGTTCCTCTTCTTGCTTTTGCTTTTATTTAGAAATTTTAGGATTCTATTCTACTTTTATACTTGTTCCTCTTCTTGCTTTTGCTTTTATTTAGAAATTTTAGGATTCTATTCTACTTTTATACTTGTTCCTCTTCTTGCTTTTGCTTTTACCTAGAAATTTTAGGATTCTATTCTACTTTTATACTTGTTCCTCTTCTTGCTTTTGCTTTTATTTAGAAATTTTAGGATTCTATTCTACTTTTATACTTGTTCCTCTTCTTGCTTTTGCTTTTATTTAGAAATTTTAGGATTCTATTCTACTTTTATACTTGTTCCTCTTCTTGCTTTTGCTTTTATTTAGAAATTTTAGGATTCTATTCTACTTTTATACTTGTTCCTCTTCTTGCTTTTGCTTTTATTTAGAAATTTTAGGATTCTATTCTACTTTTATACTTGTTCCTCTTCTTCCTTTTGCTTTTATTTAGAAATTTTAGGATTCTATTCTACTTTTATACTTGTTCCTCTTCTTGCTTTTGCTTTTATTTAGAAATTTTAGGATTCTATTCTACTTTTATACTTGTTCCTCTTCTTGCTTTTGCTTTTATTTAGAAATTTTAGGATTCTATTCTACTTTTATACTTGTTCCTCTTCTTGCTTTTGCTTTTACCTAGAAATTTTAGGATTCTATTCTACTTTTATACTTGTTCCTCTTCTTGCTTTTGCTTTTATTTAGAAATTTTAGGATTCTATTCTACTTTTATACTTGTTCCTCTTCTTGCTTTTGCTTTTATTTAGAAATTTTAGGATTCTATTCTACTTTTATACTTGTTCCTCTTCTTGCTTTTGCTTTTATTTAGAAATTTTAGGATTCTATTCTACTTTTATACTTGTTCCTCTTCTTGCTTTTGCTTTTATTTAGAAATTTTAGGATTCTATTCTACTTTTATACTTGTTCCTCTTCTTGCTTTTGCTTTTATTTAGAAATTTTAGGATTCTATTCTACTTTTATACTTGTTCCTCTTCTTGCTTTTGCTTTTATTTAGAAATTTTAGGATTCTATTCTACTTTTATACTTGTTCCTCTTCTTGCTTTTGCTTTTACCTAGAAATTTTAGGATTCTATTCTACTTTTATACTTGTTCCTCTTCTTGCTTTTGCTTTTACCTAGAAATTTTAGGATTCTATTCTACTTTTATACTTGTTCCTCTTCTTGCTTTTGCTTTTACCTAGAAATTTTAGGATTCTATTCTACTTTTATACTTGTTCCTCTTCTTGCTTTTGCTTTTACCTAGAAATTTTAGGATTCTATTCTACTTTTATACTTGTTCCTCTTCTTGCTTTTGCTTTTATTTAGAAATTTTAGGATTCTATTCTACTTTTATACTTGTTCCTCTTCTTGCTTTTGCTTTTATTTAGAAATTTTAGGATTCTATTCTACTTTTATACTTGTTCCTCTTCTTCCTTTTGCTTTTATTTAGAAATTTTAGGATTCTATTCTACTTTTATACTTGTTCCTCTTCTTGCTTTTGCTTTTATTTAGAAATTTTAGGATTCTATTCTACTTTTATACTTGTTCCTCTTCTTGCTTTTGCTTTTATTTAGAAATTTTAGGATTCTATTCTACTTTTATACTTGTTCCTCTTCTTGCTTTTGCTTTTATTTAGAAATTTTAGGATTCTATTCTACTTTTATACTTGTTCCTCTTCTTGCTTTTGCTTTTATTTAGAAATTTTAGGATTCTATTCTACTTTTATACTTGTTCCTCTTCTTGCTTTTGCTTTTATTTAGAAATTTTAGGATTCTATTCTACTTTTATACTTGTTCCTCTTCTTGCTTTTGCTTTTATTTAGAAATTTTAGGATTCTATTCTACTTTTATACTTGTTCCTCTTCTTGCTTTTGCTTTTACCTAGAAATTTTAGGATTCTATTCTACTTTTATACTTGTTCCTCTTCTTGCTTTTGCTTTTACCTAGAAATTTTAGGATTCTATTCTACTTTTATACTTGTTCCTCTTCTTGCTTTTGCTTTTACCTAGAAATTTTAGGATTCTATTCTACTTTTATACTTGTTCCTCTTCTTGCTTTTGCTTTTACCTAGAAATTTTAGGATTCTATTCTACTTTTATACTTGTTCCTCTTCTTGCTTTTGCTTTTATTTAGAAATTTTAGGATTCTATTCTACTTTTATACTTGTTCCTCTTCTTGCTTTTGCTTTTATTTAGAAATTTTAGGATTCTATTCTACTTTTATACTTGTTCCTCTTCTTGCTTTTGCTTTTATTTAGAAATTTTAGGATTCTATTCTACTTTTATACTTGTTCCTCTTCTTGCTTTTGCTTTTATTTAGAAATTTTAGGATTCTATTCTACTTTTATACTTGTTCCTCTTCTTGCTTTTGCTTTTATTTAGAAATTTTAGGATTCTATTCTACTTTTATACTTGTTCCTCTTCTTGCTTTTGCTTTTATTTAGAAATTTTAGGATTCTATTCTACTTTTATACTTGTTCCTCTTCTTGCTTTTGCTTTTATTTAGAAATTTTAGGATTCTATTCTACTTTTATACTTGTTCCTCTTCTTGCTTTTGCTTTTACCTAGAAATTTTAGGATTCTATTCTACTTTTATACTTGTTCCTCTTCTTGCTTTTGCTTTTACCTAGAAATTTTAGGATTCTATTCTACTTTTATACTTGTTCCTCTTCTTGCTTTTGCTTTTATTTAGAAATTTTAGGATTCTATTCTACTTTTATACTTGTTCCTCTTCTTGCTTTTGCTTTTATTTAGAAATTTTAGGATTCTATTCTACTTTTATACTTGTTCCTCTTCTTGCTTTTGCTTTTATTTAGAAATTTTAGGATTCTAATGAACGAGATTTGTTTACAGGATGATTATTAATTATTGAATACTAATGAACGAGATTTTTTTACCTAGAAATTTTAGGATTCTATTCTACTTTTATACTTGTTCCTCTTCTTGCTTTTGCTTTTATTTAGAAATTTTAGGATTCTATTCTACTTTTATACTTGTTCCTCTTCTTGCTTTTGCTTTTATTTAGAAATTTTAGGATTCTATTCTACTTTTATACTTGTTCCTCTTCTTGCTTTTGCTTTTATTTAGAAATTTTAGGATTCTATTCTACTTTTATACTTGTTCCTCTTCTTGCTTTTGCTTTTATTTAGAAATTTTAGGATTCTATTCTACTTTTATACTTGTTCCTCTTCTTCCTTTTGCTTTTATTTAGAAATTTTAGGATTCTATTCTACTTTTATACTTGTTCCTCTTCTTGCTTTTGCTTTTATTTAGAAATTTTAGGATTCTATTCTACTTTTATACTTGTTCCTCTTCTTCCTTTTGCTTTTATTTAGAAATTTTAGGATTCTATTCTACTTTTATACTTGTTCCTCTTCTTGCTTTTGCTTTTATTTAGAAATTTTAGGATTCTATTCTACTTTTATACTTGTTCCTCTTCTTGCTTTTGCTTTTATTTAGAAATTTTAGGATTCTAATGAACGAGATTTGTTTACAGGATGATTATTAATTATTGAATACTAATGAACGAGATTTTTTTACCTAGAAATTTTAGGATTCTATTCTACTTTTATACTTGTTCCTCTTCTTGCTTTTGCTTTTATTTAGAAATTTTAGGATTCTATTCTACTTTTATACTTGTTCCTCTTCTTGCTTTTGCTTTTATTTAGAAATTTTAGGATTCTATTCTACTTTTATACTTGTTCCTCTTCTTGCTTTTGCTTTTATTTAGAAATTTTAGGATTCTATTCTACTTTTATACTTGTTCCTCTTCTTCCTTTTGCTTTTATTTAGAAATTTTAGGATTCTATTCTACTTTTATACTTGTTCCTCTTCTTGCTTTTGCTTTTATTTAGAAATTTTAGGATTCTATTCTACTTTTATACTTGTTCCTCTTCTTGCTTTTGCTTTTATTTAGAAATTTTAGGATTCTATTCTACTTTTATACTTGTTCCTCTTCTTGCTTTTGCTTTTATTTAGAAATTTTAGGATTCTATTCTACTTTTATACTTGTTCCTCTTCTTCCTTTTGCTTTTACCTAGAAATTTTAGGATTCTATTCTACTTTTATACTTGTTCCTCTTCTTGCTTTTGCTTTTATTTAGAAATTTTAGGATTCTATTCTACTTTTATACTTGTTCCTCTTCTTGCTTTTGCTTTTATTTAGAAATTTTAGGATTCTATTCTACTTTTATACTTGTTCCTCTTCTTGCTTTTGCTTTTATTTAGAAATTTTAGGATTCTATTCTACTTTTATACTTGTTCCTCTTCTTCCTTTTGCTTTTATTTAGAAATTTTAGGATTCTATTCTACTTTTATACTTGTTCCTCTTCTTGCTTTTGCTTTTATTTAGAAATTTTAGGATTCTATTCTACTTTTATACTTGTTCCTCTTCTTGCTTTTGCTTTTATTTAGAAATTTTAGGATTCTATTCTACTTTTATACTTGTTCCTCTTCTTGCTTTTGCTTTTATTTAGAAATTTTAGGATTCTATTCTACTTTTATACTTGTTCCTCTTCTTGCTTTTGCTTTTATTTAGAAATTTTAGGATTCTATTCTACTTTTATACTTGTTCCTCTTCTTGCTTTTGCTTTTACCTAGAAATTTTAGGATTCTATTCTACTTTTATACTTGTTCCTCTTCTTGCTTTTGCTTTTATTTAGAAATTTTAGGATTCTATTCTACTTTTATACTTGTTCCTCTTCTTCCTTTTGCTTTTACCTAGAAATTTTAGGATTCTATTCTACTTTTATACTTGTTCCTCTTCTTGCTTTTGCTTTTATTTAGAAATTTTAGGATTCTATTCTACTTTTATACTTGTTCCTCTTCTTGCTTTTGCTTTTATTTAGAAATTTTAGGATTCTATTCTACTTTTATACTTGTTCCTCTTCTTGCTTTTGCTTTTATTTAGAAATTTTAGGATTCTATTCTACTTTTATACTTGTTCCTCTTCTTCCTTTTGCTTTTACCTAGAAATTTTAGGATTCTATTCTACTTTTATACTTGTTCCTCTTCTTGCTTTTGCTTTTATTTAGAAATTTTAGGATTCTATTCTACTTTTATACTTGTTCCTCTTCTTCCTTTTGCTTTTACCTAGAAATTTTAGGATTCTATTCTACTTTTATACTTGTTCCTCTTCTTGCTTTTGCTTTTATTTAGAAATTTTAGGATTCTATTCTACTTTTATACTTGTTCCTCTTCTTCCTTTTGCTTTTATTTAGAAATTTTAGGATTCTATTCTACTTTTATACTTGTTCCTCTTCTTGCTTTTGCTTTTATTTAGAAATTTTAGGATTCTATTCTACTTTTATACTTGTTCCTCTTCTTGCTTTTGCTTTTATTTAGAAATTTTAGGATTCTATTCTACTTTTATACTTGTTCCTCTTCTTGCTTTTGCTTTTACCTAGAAATTTTAGGATTCTATTCTACTTTTATACTTGTTCCTCTTCTTGCTTTTGCTTTTATTTAGAAATTTTAGGATTCTATTCTACTTTTATACTTGTTCCTCTTCTTCCTTTTGCTTTTACCTAGAAATTTTAGGATTCTATTCTACTTTTATACTTGTTCCTCTTCTTGCTTTTGCTTTTATTTAGAAATTTTAGGATTCTATTCTACTTTTATACTTGTTCCTCTTCTTGCTTTTGCTTTTATTTAGAAATTTTAGGATTCTATTCTACTTTTATACTTGTTCCTCTTCTTGCTTTTGCTTTTATTTAGAAATTTTAGGATTCTATTCTACTTTTATACTTGTTCCTCTTCTTGCTTTTGCTTTTATTTAGAAATTTTAGGATTCTATTCTACTTTTATACTTGTTCCTCTTCTTGCTTTTGCTTTTATTTAGAAATTTTAGGATTCTATTCTACTTTTATACTTGTTCCTCTTCTTGCTTTTGCTTTTACCTAGAAATTTTAGGATTCTATTCTACTTTTATACTTGTTCCTCTTCTTGCTTTTGCTTTTATTTAGAAATTTTAGGATTCTATTCTACTTTTATACTTGTTCCTCTTCTTCCTTTTGCTTTTACCTAGAAATTTTAGGATTCTATTCTACTTTTATACTTGTTCCTCTTCTTGCTTTTGCTTTTATTTAGAAATTTTAGGATTCTATTCTACTTTTATACTTGTTCCTCTTCTTGCTTTTGCTTTTATTTAGAAATTTTAGGATTCTATTCTACTTTTATACTTGTTCCTCTTCTTGCTTTTGCTTTTATTTAGAAATTTTAGGATTCTATTCTACTTTTATACTTGTTCCTCTTCTTGCTTTTGCTTTTATTTAGAAATTTTAGGATTCTATTCTACTTTTATACTTGTTCCTCTTCTTGCTTTTGCTTTTATTTAGAAATTTTAGGATTCTATTCTACTTTTATACTTGTTCCTCTTCTTGCTTTTGCTTTTATTTAGAAATTTTAGGATTCTATTCTACTTTTATACTTGTTCCTCTTCTTCCTTTTGCTTTTATTTAGAAATTTTAGGATTCTATTCTACTTTTATACTTGTTCCTCTTCTTGCTTTTGCTTTTATTTAGAAATTTTAGGATTCTATTCTACTTTTATACTTGTTCCTCTTCTTGCTTTTGCTTTTATTTAGAAATTTTAGGATTCTATTCTACTTTTATACTTGTTCCTCTTCTTGCTTTTGCTTTTATTTAGAAATTTTAGGATTCTATTCTACTTTTATACTTGTTCCTCTTCTTGCTTTTGCTTTTATTTAGAAATTTTAGGATTCTATTCTACTTTTATACTTGTTCCTCTTCTTCCTTTTGCTTTTACCTAGAAATTTTAGGATTCTATTCTACTTTTATACTTGTTCCTCTTCTTGCTTTTGCTTTTATTTAGAAATTTTAGGATTCTATTCTACTTTTATACTTGTTCCTCTTCTTCCTTTTGCTTTTATTTAGAAATTTTAGGATTCTATTCTACTTTTATACTTGTTCCTCTTCTTCCTTTTGCTTTTACCTAGAAATTTTAGGATTCTATTCTACTTTTATACTTGTTCCTCTTCTTGCTTTTGCTTTTATTTAGAAATTTTAGGATTCTATTCTACTTTTATACTTGTTCCTCTTCTTCCTTTTGCTTTTACCTAGAAATTTTAGGATTCTATTCTACTTTTATACTTGTTCCTCTTCTTGCTTTTGCTTTTACCTAGAAATTTTAGGATTCTATTCTACTTTTATACTTGTTCCTCTTCTTGCTTTTGCTTTTATTTAGAAATTTTAGGATTCTATTCTACTTTTATACTTGTTCCTCTTCTTGCTTTTGCTTTTATTTAGAAATTTTAGGATTCTATTCTACTTTTATACTTGTTCCTCTTCTTGCTTTTGCTTTTATTTAGAAATTTTAGGATTCTATTCTACTTTTATACTTGTTCCTCTTCTTGCTTTTGCTTTTATTTAGAAATTTTAGGATTCTATTCTACTTTTATACTTGTTCCTCTTCTTGCTTTTGCTTTTATTTAGAAATTTTAGGATTCTATTCTACTTTTATACTTGTTCCTCTTCTTGCTTTTGCTTTTATTTAGAAATTTTAGGATTCTATTCTACTTTTATACTTGTTCCTCTTCTTCCTTTTGCTTTTATTTAGAAATTTTAGGATTCTATTCTACTTTTATACTTGTTCCTCTTCTTGCTTTTGCTTTTACCTAGAAATTTTAGGATTCTATTCTACTTTTATACTTGTTCCTCTTCTTCCTTTTGCTTTTACCTAGAAATTTTAGGATTCTATTCTACTTTTATACTTGTTCCTCTTCTTGCTTTTGCTTTTATTTAGAAATTTTAGGATTCTATTCTACTTTTATACTTGTTCCTCTTCTTCCTTTTGCTTTTACCTAGAAATTTTAGGATTCTATTCTACTTTTATACTTGTTCCTCTTCTTGCTTTTGCTTTTACCTAGAAATTTTAGGATTCTATTCTACTTTTATACTTGTTCCTCTTCTTGCTTTTGCTTTTATTTAGAAATTTTAGGATTCTATTCTACTTTTATACTTGTTCCTCTTCTTGCTTTTGCTTTTATTTAGAAATTTTAGGATTCTATTCTACTTTTATACTTGTTCCTCTTCTTGCTTTTGCTTTTATTTAGAAATTTTAGGATTCTATTCTACTTTTATACTTGTTCCTCTTCTTGCTTTTGCTTTTATTTAGAAATTTTAGGATTCTATTCTACTTTTATACTTGTTCCTCTTCTTGCTTTTGCTTTTATTTAGAAATTTTAGGATTCTATTCTACTTTTATACTTGTTCCTCTTCTTGCTTTTGCTTTTATTTAGAAATTTTAGGATTCTATTCTACTTTTATACTTGTTCCTCTTCTTCCTTTTGCTTTTATTTAGAAATTTTAGGATTCTATTCTACTTTTATACTTGTTCCTCTTCTTGCTTTTGCTTTTACCTAGAAATTTTAGGATTCTATTCTACTTTTATACTTGTTCCTCTTCTTCCTTTTGCTTTTATTTAGAAATTTTAGGATTCTATTCTACTTTTATACTTGTTCCTCTTCTTGCTTTTGCTTTTATTTAGAAATTTTAGGATTCTATTCTACTTTTATACTTGTTCCTCTTCTTCCTTTTGCTTTTATTTTGAAATTTTAGGATTCTATTCTACTTTTATACTTGTTCCTCTTCTTCCTTTTGCTTTTATTTAGAAATTTTAGGATTCTATTCTACTTTTATACTTGTTCCTCTTCTTGCTTTTGCTTTTATTTAGAAATTTTAGGATTCTATTCTACTTTTATACTTGTTCCTCTTCTTGCTTTTGCTTTTATTTAGAAATTTTAGGATTCTATTCTACTTTTATACTTGTTCCTCTTCTTGCTTTTGCTTTTATTTAGAAATTTTAGGATTCTATTCTACTTTTATACTTGTTCCTCTTCTTGCTTTTGCTTTTATTTAGAAATTTTAGGATTCTATTCTACTTTTATACTTGTTCCTCTTCTTGCTTTTGCTTTTATTTAGAAATTTTAGGATTCTATTCTACTTTTATACTTGTTCCTCTTCTTGCTTTTGCTTTTATTTAGAAATTTTAGGATTCTATTCTACTTTTATACTTGTTCCTCTTCTTGCTTTTGCTTTTATTTAGAAATTTTAGGATTCTATTCTACTTTTATACTTGTTCCTCTTCTTCCTTTTGCTTTTATTTAGAAATTTTAGGATTCTATTCTACTTTTATACTTGTTCCTCTTCTTGCTTTTGCTTTTATTTAGAAATTTTAGGATTCTATTCTACTTTTATACTTGTTCCTCTTCTTCCTTTTGCTTTTATTTTGAAATTTTAGGATTCTATTCTACTTTTATACTTGTTCCTCTTCTTGCTTTTGCTTTTACCTAGAAATTTTAGGATTCTATTCTACTTTTATACTTGTTCCTCTTCTTGCTTTTGCTTTTATTTAGAAATTTTAGGATTCTATTCTACTTTTATACTTGTTCCTCTTCTTGCTTTTGCTTTTATTTAGAAATTTTAGGATTCTATTCTACTTTTATACTTGTTCCTCTTCTTCCTTTTGCTTTTATTTAGAAATTTTAGGATTCTATTCTACTTTTATACTTGTTCCTCTTCTTGCTTTTGCTTTTATTTAGAAATTTTAGGATTCTATTCTACTTTTATACTTGTTCCTCTTCTTCCTTTTGCTTTTATTTAGAAATTTTAGGATTCTATTCTACTTTTATACTTGTTCCTCTTCTTCCTTTTGCTTTTATTTAGAAATTTTAGGATTCTATTCTACTTTTATACTTGTTCCTCTTCTTCCTTTTGCTTTTATTTAGAAATTTTAGGATTCTATTCTACTTTTATACTTGTTCCTCTTCTTGCTTTTGCTTTTATTTAGAAATTTTAGGATTCTATTCTACTTTTATACTTGTTCCTCTTCTTCCTTTTGCTTTTATTTAGAAATTTTAGGATTCTATTCTACTTTTATACTTGTTCCTCTTCTTGCTTTTGCTTTTACCTAGAAATTTTAGGATTCTATTCTACTTTTATACTTGTTCCTCTTCTTGCTTTTGCTTTTATTTAGAAATTTTAGGATTCTATTCTACTTTTATACTTGTTCCTCTTCTTGCTTTTGCTTTTATTTAGAAATTTTAGGATTCTATTCTACTTTTATACTTGTTCCTCTTCTTCCTTTTGCTTTTATTTAGAAATTTTAGGATTCTATTCTACTTTTATACTTGTTCCTCTTCTTGCTTTTGCTTTTATTTAGAAATTTTAGGATTCTATTCTACTTTTATACTTGTTCCTCTTCTTGCTTTTGCTTTTATTTAGAAATTTTAGGATTCTATTCTACTTTTATACTTGTTCCTCTTCTTCCTTTTGCTTTTATTTAGAAATTTTAGGATTCTATTCTACTTTTATACTTGTTCCTCTTCTTGCTTTTGCTTTTACCTAGAAATTTTAGGATTCTATTCTACTTTTATACTTGTTCCTCTTCTTGCTTTTGCTTTTATTTAGAAATTTTAGGATTCTATTCTACTTTTATACTTGTTCCTCTTCTTGCTTTTGCTTTTATTTAGAAATTTTAGGATTCTATTCTACTTTTATACTTGTTCCTCTTCTTCCTTTTGCTTTTATTTAGAAATTTTAGGATTCTATTCTACTTTTATACTTGTTCCTCTTCTTGCTTTTGCTTTTATTTAGAAATTTTAGGATTCTATTCTACTTTTATACTTGTTCCTCTTCTTGCTTTTGCTTTTATTTAGAAATTTTAGGATTCTATTCTACTTTTATACTTGTTCCTCTTCTTCCTTTTGCTTTTATTTAGAAATTTTAGGATTCTATTCTACTTTTATACTTGTTCCTCTTCTTGCTTTTGCTTTTATTTAGAAATTTTAGGATTCTATTCTACTTTTATACTTGTTCCTCTTCTTGCTTTTGCTTTTATTTAGAAATTTTAGGATTCTATTCTACTTTTATACTTGTTCCTCTTCTTGCTTTTGCTTTTATTTAGAAATTTTAGGATTCTATTCTACTTTTATACTTGTTCCTCTTCTTCCTTTTGCTTTTATTTAGAAATTTTAGGATTCTATTCTACTTTTATACTTGTTCCTCTTCTTGCTTTTGCTTTTATTTAGAAATTTTAGGATTCTATTCTACTTTTATACTTGTTCCTCTTCTTGCTTTTGCTTTTATTTAGAAATTTTAGGATTCTATTCTACTTTTATACTTGTTCCTCTTCTTGCTTTTGCTTTTATTTAGAAATTTTAGGATTCTATTCTACTTTTATACTTGTTCCTCTTCTTCCTTTTGCTTTTACCTAGAAATTTTAGGATTCTATTCTACTTTTATACTTGTTCCTCTTCTTGCTTTTGCTTTTATTTAGAAATTTTAGGATTCTATTCTACTTTTATACTTGTTCCTCTTCTTCCTTTTGCTTTTATTTAGAAATTTTAGGATTCTATTCTACTTTTATACTTGTTCCTCTTCTTCCTTTTGCTTTTACCTAGAAATTTTAGGATTCTATTCTACTTTTATACTTGTTCCTCTTCTTGCTTTTGCTTTTATTTAGAAATTTTAGGATTCTATTCTACTTTTATACTTGTTCCTCTTCTTCCTTTTGCTTTTACCTAGAAATTTTAGGATTCTATTCTACTTTTATACTTGTTCCTCTTCTTCCTTTTGCTTTTATTTAGAAATTTTAGGATTCTATTCTACTTTTATACTTGTTCCTCTTCTTCCTTTTGCTTTTATTTAGAAATTTTAGGATTCTATTCTACTTTTATACTTGTTCCTCTTCTTGCTTTTGCTTTTATTTAGAAATTTTAGGATTCTATTCTACTTTTATACTTGTTCCTCTTCTTGCTTTTGCTTTTACCTAGAAATTTTAGGATTCTATTCTACTTTTATACTTGTTCCTCTTCTTGCTTTTGCTTTTATTTAGAAATTTTAGGATTCTATTCTACTTTTATACTTGTTCCTCTTCTTGCTTTTGCTTTTACCTAGAAATTTTAGGATTCTATTCTACTTTTATACTTGTTCCTCTTCTTGCTTTTGCTTTTATTTAGAAATTTTAGGATTCTATTCTACTTTTATACTTGTTCCTCTTCTTGCTTTTGCTTTTATTTAGAAATTTTAGGATTCTATTCTACTTTTATACTTGTTCCTCTTCTTGCTTTTGCTTTTATTTAGAAATTTTAGGATTCTATTCTACTTTTATACTTGTTCCTCTTCTTGCTTTTGCTTTTATTTAGAAATTTTAGGATTCTATTCTACTTTTATACTTGTTCCTCTTCTTGCTTTTGCTTTTATTTAGAAATTTTAGGATTCTATTCTACTTTTATACTTGTTCCTCTTCTTCCTTTTGCTTTTATTTAGAAATTTTAGGATTCTATTCTACTTTTATACTTGTTCCTCTTCTTGCTTTTGCTTTTACCTAGAAATTTTAGGATTCTATTCTACTTTTATACTTGTTCCTCTTCTTGCTTTTGCTTTTATTTAGAAATTTTAGGATTCTATTCTACTTTTATACTTGTTCCTCTTCTTGCTTTTGCTTTTATTTAGAAATTTTAGGATTCTATTCTACTTTTATACTTGTTCCTCTTCTTGCTTTTGCTTTTATTTAGAAATTTTAGGATTCTATTCTACTTTTATACTTGTTCCTCTTCTTGCTTTTGCTTTTATTTAGAAATTTTAGGATTCTATTCTACTTTTATACTTGTTCCTCTTCTTGCTTTTGCTTTTATTTAGAAATTTTAGGATTCTATTCTACTTTTATACTTGTTCCTCTTCTTGCTTTTGCTTTTATTTAGAAATTTTAGGATTCTATTCTACTTTTATACTTGTTCCTCTTCTTGCTTTTGCTTTTATTTAGAAATTTTAGGATTCTATTCTACTTTTATACTTGTTCCTCTTCTTGCTTTTGCTTTTATTTAGAAATTTTAGGATTCTATTCTACTTTTATACTTGTTCCTCTTCTTGCTTTTGCTTTTATTTAGAAATTTTAGGATTCTATTCTACTTTTATACTTGTTCCTCTTCTTGCTTTTGCTTTTATTTAGAAATTTTAGGATTCTATTCTACTTTTATACTTGTTCCTCTTCTTGCTTTTGCTTTTATTTAGAAATTTTAGGATTCTATTCTACTTTTATACTTGTTCCTCTTCTTGCTTTTGCTTTTATTTAGAAATTTTAGGATTCTATTCTACTTTTATACTTGTTCCTCTTCTTCCTTTTGCTTTTATTTAGAAATTTTAGGATTCTATTCTACTTTTATACTTGTTCCTCTTCTTGCTTTTGCTTTTATTTAGAAATTTTATGATTCTATTCTACTTTTATACTTGTTCCTCTTCTTGCTTTTGCTTTTATTTAGAAATTTTAGGATTCTATTCTACTTTTATACTTGTTCCTCTTCTTGCTTTTGCTTTTACCTAGAAATTTTATGATTCTATTCTACTTTTATACTTGTTCCTCTTCTTGCTTTTGCTTTTATTTAGAAATTTTAGGATTCTATTCTACTTTTATACTTGTTCCTCTTCTTGCTTTTGCTTTTACCTAGAAATTTTAGGATTCTATTCTACTTTTATACTTGTTCCTCTTCTTGCTTTTGCTTTTATTTAGAAATTTTAGGATTCTATTCTACTTTTATACTTGTTCCTCTTCTTGCTTTTGCTTTTATTTAGAAATTTTAGGATTCTATTCTACTTTTATACTTGTTCCTCTTCTTGCTTTTGCTTTTATTTAGAAATTTTAGGATTCTATTCTACTTTTATACTTGTTCCTCTTCTTGCTTTTGCTTTTATTTAGAAATTTTAGGATTCTATTCTACTTTTATACTTGTTCCTCTTCTTCCTTTTGCTTTTATTTAGAAATTTTAGGATTCTATTCTACTTTTATACTTGTTCCTCTTCTTGCTTTTGCTTTTATTTAGAAATTTTATGATTCTATTCTACTTTTATACTTGTTCCTCTTCTTGCTTTTGCTTTTATTTAGAAATTTTAGGATTCTATTCTACTTTTATACTTGTTCCTCTTCTTGCTTTTGCTTTTACCTAGAAATTTTATGATTCTATTCTACTTTTATACTTGTTCCTCTTCTTGCTTTTGCTTTTATTTAGAAATTTTAGGATTCTATTCTACTTTTATACTTGTTCCTCTTCTTGCTTTTGCTTTTATTTAGAAATTTTAGGATTCTATTCTACTTTTATACTTGTTCCTCTTCTTGCTTTTGCTTTTATTTAGAAATTTTAGGATTCTATTCTACTTTTATACTTGTTCCTCTTCTTGCTTTTGCTTTTATTTAGAAATTTTAGGATTCTATTCTACTTTTATACTTGTTCCTCTTCTTCCTTTTGCTTTTATTTAGAAATTTTAGGATTCTATTCTACTTTTATACTTGTTCCTCTTCTTGCTTTTGCTTTTATTTAGAAATTTTATGATTCTATTCTACTTTTATACTTGTTCCTCTTCTTGCTTTTGCTTTTATTTAGAAATTTTAGGATTCTATTCTACTTTTATACTTGTTCCTCTTCTTGCTTTTGCTTTTACCTAGAAATTTTAGGATTCTATTCTACTTTTATACTTGTTCCTCTTCTTGCTTTTGCTTTTATTTAGAAATTTTAGGATTCTATTCTACTTTTATACTTGTTCCTCTTCTTGCTTTTGCTTTTATTTAGAAATTTTAGGATTCTATTCTACTTTTATACTTGTTCCTCTTCTTGCTTTTGCTTTTATTTAGAAATTTTAGGATTCTATTCTACTTTTATACTTGTTCCTCTTCTTGCTTTTGCTTTTATTTAGAAATTTTAGGATTCTATTCTACTTTTATACTTGTTCCTCTTCTTCCTTTTGCTTTTATTTAGAAATTTTAGGATTCTATTCTACTTTTATACTTGTTCCTCTTCTTGCTTTTGCTTTTATTTAGAAATTTTATGATTCTATTCTACTTTTATACTTGTTCCTCTTCTTGCTTTTGCTTTTATTTAGAAATTTTAGGATTCTATTCTACTTTTATACTTGTTCCTCTTCTTGCTTTTGCTTTTACCTAGAAATTTTATGATTCTATTCTACTTTTATACTTGTTCCTCTTCTTGCTTTTGCTTTTATTTAGAAATTTTAGGATTCTATTCTACTTTTATACTTGTTCCTCTTCTTGCTTTTGCTTTTACCTAGAAATTTTAGGATTCTATTCTACTTTTATACTTGTTCCTCTTCTTGCTTTTGCTTTTATTTAGAAATTTTAGGATTCTATTCTACTTTTATACTTGTTCCTCTTCTTGCTTTTGCTTTTATTTAGAAATTTTATGATTCTATTCTACTTTTATACTTGTTCCTCTTCTTGCTTTTGCTTTTACCTAGAAATTTTATGATTCTATTCTACTTTTATACTTGTTCCTCTTCTTGCTTTTGCTTTTATTTAGAAATTTTAGGATTCTATTCTACTTTTATACTTGTTCCTCTTCTTGCTTTTGCTTTTATTTAGAAATTTTAGGATTCTATTCTACTTTTATACTTGTTCCTCTTCTTGCTTTTGCTTTTATTTAGAAATTTTAGGATTCTATTCTACTTTTATACTTGTTCCTCTTCTTCCTTTTGCTTTTATTTAGAAATTTTAGGATTCTATTCTACTTTTATACTTGTTCCTCTTCTTGCTTTTGCTTTTATTTAGAAATTTTATGATTCTATTCTACTTTTATACTTGTTCCTCTTCTTGCTTTTGCTTTTATTTAGAAATTTTAGGATTCTATTCTACTTTTATACTTGTTCCTCTTCTTGCTTTTGCTTTTACCTAGAAATTTTATGATTCTATTCTACTTTTATACTTGTTCCTCTTCTTGCTTTTGCTTTTATTTAGAAATTTTAGGATTCTATTCTACTTTTATACTTGTTCCTCTTCTTGCTTTTGCTTTTACCTAGAAATTTTAGGATTCTATTCTACTTTTATACTTGTTCCTCTTCTTGCTTTTGCTTTTATTTAGAAATTTTAGGATTCTATTCTACTTTTATACTTGTTCCTCTTCTTGCTTTTGCTTTTATTTAGAAATTTTAGGATTCTATTCTACTTTTATACTTGTTCCTCTTCTTGCTTTTGCTTTTATTTAGAAATTTTAGGATTCTATTCTACTTTTATACTTGTTCCTCTTCTTCCTTTTGCTTTTATTTTGAAATTTTAGGATTCTATTCTACTTTTATACTTGTTCCTCTTCTTGCTTTTGCTTTTATTTAGAAATTTTAGGATTCTATTCTACTTTTATACTTGTTCCTCTTCTTGCTTTTGCTTTTACCTAGAAATTTTAGGATTCTATTCTACTTTTATACTTGTTCCTCTTCTTGCTTTTGCTTTTATTTAGAAATTTTAGGATTCTATTCTACTTTTATACTTGTTCCTCTTCTTCCTTTTGCTTTTATTTTGAAATTTTAGGATTCTATTCTACTTTTATACTTGTTCCTCTTCTTCCTTTTGCTTTTATTTAGAAATTTTAGGATTCTATTCTACTTTTATACTTGTTCCTCTTCTTGCTTTTGCTTTTATTTAGAAATTTTAGGATTCTATTCTACTTTTATACTTGTTCCTCTTCTTGCTTTTGCTTTTATTTAGAAATTTTAGGATTCTATTCTACTTTTATACTTGTTCCTCTTCTTGCTTTTGCTTTTATTTAGAAATTTTAGGATTCTATTCTACTTTTATACTTGTTCCTCTTCTTGCTTTTGCTTTTATTTAGAAATTTTAGGATTCTATTCTACTTTTATACTTGTTCCTCTTCTTCCTTTTGCTTTTATTTAGAAATTTTAGGATTCTATTCTACTTTTATACTTGTTCCTCTTCTTGCTTTTGCTTTTATTTAGAAATTTTAGGATTCTATTCTACTTTTATACTTGTTCCTCTTCTTGCTTTTGCTTTTACCTAGAAATTTTAGGATTCTATTCTACTTTTATACTTGTTCCTCTTCTTGCTTTTGCTTTTATTTAGAAATTTTAGGATTCTATTCTACTTTTATACTTGTTCCTCTTCTTGCTTTTGCTTTTATTTAGAAATTTTAGGATTCTATTCTACTTTTATACTTGTTCCTCTTCTTGCTTTTGCTTTTATTTAGAAATTTTAGGATTCTATTCTACTTTTATACTTGTTCCTCTTCTTGCTTTTGCTTTTATTTAGAAATTTTAGGATTCTATTCTACTTTTATACTTGTTCCTCTTCTTGCTTTTGCTTTTATTTAGAAATTTTAGGATTCTATTCTACTTTTATACTTGTTCCTCTTCTTGCTTTTGCTTTTATTTAGAAATTTTAGGATTCTATTCTACTTTTATACTTGTTCCTCTTCTTGCTTTTGCTTTTATTTAGAAATTTTAGGATTCTATTCTACTTTTATACTTGTTCCTCTTCTTGCTTTTGCTTTTATTTAGAAATTTTAGGATTCTATTCTACTTTTATACTTGTTCCTCTTCTTCCTTTTGCTTTTATTTAGAAATTTTAGGATTCTATTCTACTTTTATACTTGTTCCTCTTCTTGCTTTTGCTTTTATTTAGAAATTTTAGGATTCTATTCTACTTTTATACTTGTTCCTCTTCTTGCTTTTGCTTTTACCTAGAAATTTTAGGATTCTATTCTACTTTTATACTTGTTCCTCTTCTTGCTTTTGCTTTTATTTAGAAATTTTAGGATTCTATTCTACTTTTATACTTGTTCCTCTTCTTCCTTTTGCTTTTATTTTGAAATTTTAGGATTCTATTCTACTTTTATACTTGTTCCTCTTCTTCCTTTTGCTTTTATTTAGAAATTTTAGGATTCTATTCTACTTTTATACTTGTTCCTCTTCTTGCTTTTGCTTTTATTTAGAAATTTTAGGATTCTATTCTACTTTTATACTTGTTCCTCTTCTTGCTTTTGCTTTTATTTAGAAATTTTAGGATTCTATTCTACTTTTATACTTGTTCCTCTTCTTGCTTTTGCTTTTATTTAGAAATTTTAGGATTCTATTCTACTTTTATACTTGTTCCTCTTCTTGCTTTTGCTTTTATTTAGAAATTTTAGGATTCTATTCTACTTTTATACTTGTTCCTCTTCTTGCTTTTGCTTTTATTTAGAAATTTTAGGATTCTATTCTACTTTTATACTTGTTCCTCTTCTTGCTTTTGCTTTTATTTAGAAATTTTAGGATTCTATTCTACTTTTATACTTGTTCCTCTTCTTGCTTTTGCTTTTATTTAGAAATTTTAGGATTCTATTCTACTTTTATACTTGTTCCTCTTCTTCCTTTTGCTTTTATTTAGAAATTTTAGGATTCTATTCTACTTTTATACTTGTTCCTCTTCTTGCTTTTGCTTTTATTTAGAAATTTTAGGATTCTATTCTACTTTTATACTTGTTCCTCTTCTTGCTTTTGCTTTTACCTAGAAATTTTAGGATTCTATTCTACTTTTATACTTGTTCCTCTTCTTGCTTTTGCTTTTATTTAGAAATTTTAGGATTCTATTCTACTTTTATACTTGTTCCTCTTCTTGCTTTTGCTTTTATTTAGAAATTTTAGGATTCTATTCTACTTTTATACTTGTTCCTCTTCTTGCTTTTGCTTTTATTTAGAAATTTTAGGATTCTATTCTACTTTTATACTTGTTCCTCTTCTTGCTTTTGCTTTTATTTAGAAATTTTAGGATTCTATTCTACTTTTATACTTGTTCCTCTTCTTGCTTTTGCTTTTATTTAGAAATTTTAGGATTCTATTCTACTTTTATACTTGTTCCTCTTCTTCCTTTTGCTTTTATTTAGAAATTTTATGATTCTATTCTACTTTTATACTTGTTCCTCTTCTTGCTTTTGCTTTTATTTAGAAATTTTAGGATTCTATTCTACTTTTATACTTGTTCCTCTTCTTGCTTTTGCTTTTATTTAGAAATTTTAGGATTCTATTCTACTTTTATACTTGTTCCTCTTCTTGCTTTTGCTTTTACCTAGAAATTTTAGGATTCTATTCTACTTTTATACTTGTTCCTCTTCTTGCTTTTGCTTTTATTTAGAAATTTTAGGATTCTATTCTACTTTTATACTTGTTCCTCTTCTTGCTTTTGCTTTTATTTAGAAATTTTAGGATTCTATTCTACTTTTATACTTGTTCCTCTTCTTGCTTTTGCTTTTACCTAGAAATTTTAGGATTCTATTCTACTTTTATACTTGTTCCTCTTCTTGCTTTTGCTTTTATTTAGAAATTTTAGGATTCTATTCTACTTTTATACTTGTTCCTCTTCTTGCTTTTGCTTTTATTTAGAAATTTTAGGATTCTATTCTACTTTTATACTTGTTCCTCTTCTTGCTTTTGCTTTTATTTAGAAATTTTAGGATTCTATTCTACTTTTATACTTGTTCCTCTTCTTGCTTTTGCTTTTATTTAGAAATTTTATGATTCTATTCTACTTTTATACTTGTTCCTCTTCTTGCTTTTGCTTTTATTTAGAAATTTTAGGATTCTATTCTACTTTTATACTTGTTCCTCTTCTTGCTTTTGCTTTTATTTAGAAATTTTATGATTCTATTCTACTTTTATACTTGTTCCTCTTCTTGCTTTTGCTTTTATTTAGAAATTTTAGGATTCTATTCTACTTTTATACTTGTTCCTCTTCTTGCTTTTGCTTTTATTTAGAAATTTTAGGATTCTATTCTACTTTTATACTTGTTCCTCTTCTTGCTTTTGCTTTTACCTAGAAATTTTAGGATTCTATTCTACTTTTATACTTGTTCCTCTTCTTGCTTTTGCTTTTATTTAGAAATTTTAGGATTCTATTCTACTTTTATACTTGTTCCTCTTCTTGCTTTTGCTTTTATTTAGAAATTTTATGATTCTATTCTACTTTTATACTTGTTCCTCTTCTTGCTTTTGCTTTTATTTAGAAATTTTAGGATTCTATTCTACTTTTATACTTGTTCCTCTTCTTGCTTTTGCTTTTATTTAGAAATTTTAGGATTCTATTCTACTTTTATACTTGTTCCTCTTCTTGCTTTTGCTTTTACCTAGAAATTTTAGGATTCTATTCTACTTTTATACTTGTTCCTCTTCTTGCTTTTGCTTTTATTTAGAAATTTTAGGATTCTATTCTACTTTTATACTTGTTCCTCTTCTTGCTTTTGCTTTTATTTAGAAATTTTATGATTCTATTCTACTTTTATACTTGTTCCTCTTCTTGCTTTTGCTTTTATTTAGAAATTTTAGGATTCTATTCTACTTTTATACTTGTTCCTCTTCTTGCTTTTGCTTTTATTTAGAAATTTTAGGATTCTATTCTACTTTTATACTTGTTCCTCTTCTTGCTTTTGCTTTTACCTAGAAATTTTAGGATTCTATTCTACTTTTATACTTGTTCCTCTTCTTGCTTTTGCTTTTATTTAGAAATTTTAGGATTCTATTCTACTTTTATACTTGTTCCTCTTCTTGCTTTTGCTTTTATTTAGAAATTTTAGGATTCTATTCTACTTTTATACTTGTTCCTCTTCTTCCTTTTGCTTTTATTTAGAAATTTTAGGATTCTATTCTACTTTTATACTTGTTCCTCTTCTTCCTTTTGCTTTTATTTAGAAATTTTAGGATTCTATTCTACTTTTATACTTGTTCCTCTTCTTCCTTTTGCTTTTATTTAGAAATTTTAGGATTCTATTCTACTTTTATACTTGTTCCTCTTCTTGCTTTTGCTTTTATTTAGAAATTTTAGGATTCTATTCTACTTTTATACTTGTTCCTCTTCTTGCTTTTGCTTTTATTTAGAAATTTTAGGATTCTAATGAACGAGATTTGTTTACAGGATGATTATTAATTATTGAATACTAATGAACGAGATTTTTTTACCTAGAAATTTTAGGATTCTATTCTACTTTTATACTTGTTCCTCTTCTTGCTTTTGCTTTTATTTAGAAATTTTAGGATTCTATTCTACTTTTATACTTGTTCCTCTTCTTGCTTTTGCTTTTATTTAGAAATTTTAGGATTCTATTCTACTTTTATACTTGTTCCTCTTCTTGCTTTTGCTTTTATTTAGAAATTTTAGGATTCTATTCTACTTTTATACTTGTTCCTCTTCTTCCTTTTGCTTTTATTTAGAAATTTTAGGATTCTATTCTACTTTTATACTTGTTCCTCTTCTTCCTTTTGCTTTTATTTAGAAATTTTAGGATTCTATTCTACTTTTATACTTGTTCCTCTTCTTCCTTTTGCTTTTATTTAGAAATTTTAGGATTCTATTCTACTTTTATACTTGTTCCTCTTCTTGCTTTTGCTTTTACCTAGAAATTTTAGGATTCTATTCTACTTTTATACTTGTTCCTCTTCTTGCTTTTGCTTTTATTTAGAAATTTTAGGATTCTATTCTACTTTTATACTTGTTCCTCTTCTTGCTTTTGCTTTTATTTAGAAATTTTAGGATTCTATTCTACTTTTATACTTGTTCCTCTTCTTGCTTTTGCTTTTATTTAGAAATTTTAGGATTCTATTCTACTTTTATACTTGTTCCTCTTCTTGCTTTTGCTTTTATTTAGAAATTTTAGGATTCTATTCTACTTTTATACTTGTTCCTCTTCTTGCTTTTGCTTTTATTTAGAAATTTTAGGATTCTATTCTACTTTTATACTTGTTCCTCTTCTTGCTTTTGCTTTTATTTAGAAATTTTAGGATTCTATTCTACTTTTATACTTGTTCCTCTTCTTCCTTTTGCTTTTATTTAGAAATTTTAGGATTCTATTCTACTTTTATACTTGTTCCTCTTCTTGCTTTTGCTTTTATTTAGAAATTTTAGGATTCTATTCTACTTTTATACTTGTTCCTCTTCTTGCTTTTGCTTTTACCTAGAAATTTTAGGATTCTATTCTACTTTTATACTTGTTCCTCTTCTTGCTTTTGCTTTTATTTAGAAATTTTAGGATTCTATTCTACTTTTATACTTGTTCCTCTTCTTGCTTTTGCTTTTATTTAGAAATTTTAGGATTCTATTCTACTTTTATACTTGTTCCTCTTCTTGCTTTTGCTTTTATTTAGAAATTTTAGGATTCTATTCTACTTTTATACTTGTTCCTCTTCTTGCTTTTGCTTTTATTTAGAAATTTTAGGATTCTATTCTACTTTTATACTTGTTCCTCTTCTTGCTTTTGCTTTTATTTAGAAATTTTAGGATTCTATTCTACTTTTATACTTGTTCCTCTTCTTGCTTTTGCTTTTATTTAGAAATTTTAGGATTCTATTCTACTTTTATACTTGTTCCTCTTCTTGCTTTTGCTTTTATTTAGAAATTTTAGGATTCTATTCTACTTTTATACTTGTTCCTCTTCTTGCTTTTGCTTTTATTTAGAAATTTTAGGATTCTATTCTACTTTTATACTTGTTCCTCTTCTTGCTTTTGCTTTTATCTAGAAATTTTAGGATTCTATTCTACTTTTATACTTGTTCCTCTTCTTGCTTTTGCTTTTATTTAGAAATTTTAGGATTCTATTCTACTTTTATACTTGTTCCTCTTCTTGCTTTTGCTTTTGCCTAGAAATTTTAGGATTCTATTCTACTTTTATACTTGTTCCTCTTCTTGCTTTTGCTTTTATCTAGAAATTTTAGGATTCTATTCTACTTTTATACTTGTTCCTCTTCTTGCTTTTGCTTTTATTTAGAAATTTTAGGATTCTATTCTACTTTTATACTTGTTCCTCTTCTTGCTTTTGCTTTTATTTAGAAATTTTAGGATTCTATTCTACTTTTATACTTGTTCCTCTTCTTCCTTTTGCTTTTATTTAGAAATTTTAGGATTCTATTCTACTTTTATACTTGTTCCTCTTCTTGCTTTTGCTTTTATTTAGAAATTTTAGGATTCTATTCTACTTTTATACTTGTTCCTCTTCTTGCTTTTGCTTTTACCTAGAAATTTTAGGATTCTATTCTACTTTTATACTTGTTCCTCTTCTTGCTTTTGCTTTTATTTAGAAATTTTAGGATTCTAATGAACGAGATTTGTTTACAGGATGATTATTAATTATTGAATACTAATGAACGAGATTTTTTTACCTAGAAATTTTAGGATTCTATTCTACTTTTATACTTGTTCCTCTTCTTGCTTTTGCTTTTATTTAGAAATTTTAGGATTCTATTCTACTTTTATACTTGTTCCTCTTCTTGCTTTTGCTTTTATTTAGAAATTTTAGGATTCTATTCTACTTTTATACTTGTTCCTCTTCTTGCTTTTGCTTTTATTTAGAAATTTTAGGATTCTATTCTACTTTTATACTTGTTCCTCTTCTTGCTTTTGCTTTTACCTAGAAATTTTAGGATTCTATTCTACTTTTATACTTGTTCCTCTTCTTGCTTTTGCTTTTATTTAGAAATTTTAGGATTCTAATGAACGAGATTTGTTTACAGGATGATTATTAATTATTGAATACTAATGAACGAGATTTTTTTACCTAGAAATTTTAGGATTCTATTCTACTTTTATACTTGTTCCTCTTCTTGCTTTTGCTTTTATTTAGAAATTTTAGGATTCTATTCTACTTTTATACTTGTTCCTCTTCTTGCTTTTGCTTTTACCTAGAAATTTTAGGATTCTATTCTACTTTTATACTTGTTCCTCTTCTTGCTTTTGCTTTTATTTAGAAATTTTAGGATTCTATTCTACTTTTATACTTGTTCCTCTTCTTGCTTTTGCTTTTATTTAGAAATTTTAGGATTCTATTCTACTTTTATACTTGTTCCTCTTCTTGCTTTTGCTTTTATTTAGAAATTTTAGGATTCTATTCTACTTTTATACTTGTTCCTCTTCTTGCTTTTGCTTTTATTTAGAAATTTTAGGATTCTATTCTACTTTTATACTTGTTCCTCTTCTTGCTTTTGCTTTTACCTAGAAATTTTAGGATTCTATTCTACTTTTATACTTGTTCCTCTTCTTGCTTTTGCTTTTATTTAGAAATTTTAGGATTCTATTCTACTTTTATACTTGTTCCTCTTCTTGCTTTTGCTTTTATTTAGAAATTTTAGGATTCTATTCTACTTTTATACTTGTTCCTCTTCTTGCTTTTGCTTTTATTTAGAAATTTTAGGATTCTATTCTACTTTTATACTTGTTCCTCTTCTTGCTTTTGCTTTTATTTAGAAATTTTAGGATTCTATTCTACTTTTATACTTGTTCCTCTTCTTGCTTTTGCTTTTATTTAGAAATTTTAGGATTCTATTCTACTTTTATACTTGTTCCTCTTCTTGCTTTTGCTTTTATTTAGAAATTTTAGGATTCTATTCTACTTTTATACTTGTTCCTCTTCTTGCTTTTGCTTTTATTTAGAAATTTTAGGATTCTAATGAACGAGATTTGTTTACAGGATGATTATTAATTATTGAATACTAATGAACGAGATTTTTTTACCTAGAAATTTTAGGATTCTATTCTACTTTTATACTTGTTCCTCTTCTTGCTTTTGCTTTTATTTAGAAATTTTAGGATTCTATTCTACTTTTATACTTGTTCCTCTTCTTGCTTTTGCTTTTATTTAGAAATTTTAGGATTCTATTCTACTTTTATACTTGTTCCTCTTCTTGCTTTTGCTTTTACCTAGAAATTTTAGGATTCTATTCTACTTTTATACTTGTTCCTCTTCTTGCTTTTGCTTTTATTTAGAAATTTTAGGATTCTATTCTACTTTTATACTTGTTCCTCTTCTTGCTTTTGCTTTTACCTAGAAATTTTAGGATTCTATTCTACTTTTATACTTGTTCCTCTTCTTGCTTTTGCTTTTATTTAGAAATTTTAGGATTCTATTCTACTTTTATACTTGTTCCTCTTCTTGCTTTTGCTTTTATTTAGAAATTTTAGGATTCTATTCTACTTTTATACTTGTTCCTCTTCTTGCTTTTGCTTTTATTTAGAAATTTTAGGATTCTATTCTACTTTTATACTTGTTCCTCTTCTTGCTTTTGCTTTTATTTAGAAATTTTAGGATTCTATTCTACTTTTATACTTGTTCCTCTTCTTGCTTTTGCTTTTATTTAGAAATTTTAGGATTCTATTCTACTTTTATACTTGTTCCTCTTCTTGCTTTTGCTTTTATTTAGAAATTTTAGGATTCTAATGAACGAGATTTGTTTACAGGATGATTATTAATTATTGAATACTAATGAACGAGATTTTTTTACCTAGAAATTTTAGGATTCTATTCTACTTTTATACTTGTTCCTCTTCTTGCTTTTGCTTTTATTTAGAAATTTTAGGATTCTATTCTACTTTTATACTTGTTCCTCTTCTTGCTTTTGCTTTTACCTAGAAATTTTAGGATTCTATTCTACTTTTATACTTGTTCCTCTTCTTGCTTTTGCTTTTATTTAGAAATTTTAGGATTCTATTCTACTTTTATACTTGTTCCTCTTCTTGCTTTTGCTTTTACCTAGAAATTTTAGGATTCTATTCTACTTTTATACTTGTTCCTCTTCTTGCTTTTGCTTTTATTTAGAAATTTTAGGATTCTATTCTACTTTTATACTTGTTCCTCTTCTTGCTTTTGCTTTTATTTAGAAATTTTAGGATTCTATTCTACTTTTATACTTGTTCCTCTTCTTGCTTTTGCTTTTATTTAGAAATTTTAGGATTCTATTCTACTTTTATACTTGTTCCTCTTCTTGCTTTTGCTTTTATTTAGAAATTTTAGGATTCTATTCTACTTTTATACTTGTTCCTCTTCTTGCTTTTGCTTTTATTTAGAAATTTTAGGATTCTATTCTACTTTTATACTTGTTCCTCTTCTTGCTTTTGCTTTTATTTAGAAATTTTAGGATTCTATTCTACTTTTATACTTGTTCCTCTTCTTGCTTTTGCTTTTATTTAGAAATTTTAGGATTCTATTCTACTTTTATACTTGTTCCTCTTCTTGCTTTTGCTTTTATTTAGAAATTTTAGGATTCTATTCTACTTTTATACTTGTTCCTCTTCTTGCTTTTGCTTTTATTTAGAAATTTTAGGATTCTATTCTACTTTTATACTTGTTCCTCTTCTTGCTTTTGCTTTTATTTAGAAATTTTAGGATTCTATTCTACTTTTATACTTGTTCCTCTTCTTGCTTTTGCTTTTATTTAGAAATTTTAGGATTCTATTCTACTTTTATACTTGTTCCTCTTCTTGCTTTTGCTTTTATTTAGAAATTTTAGGATTCTATTCTACTTTTATACTTGTTCCTCTTCTTCCTTTTGCTTTTATTTAGAAATTTTAGGATTCTATTCTACTTTTATACTTGTTCCTCTTCTTGCTTTTGCTTTTATTTAGAAATTTTAGGATTCTATTCTACTTTTATACTTGTTCCTCTTCTTGCTTTTGCTTTTATTTAGAAATTTTAGGATTCTATTCTACTTTTATACTTGTTCCTCTTCTTGCTTTTGCTTTTATTTAGAAATTTTAGGATTCTATTCTACTTTTATACTTGTTCCTCTTCTTGCTTTTGCTTTTATTTAGAAATTTTAGGATTCTATTCTACTTTTATACTTGTTCCTCTTCTTGCTTTTGCTTTTATTTAGAAATTTTAGGATTCTATTCTACTTTTATACTTGTTCCTCTTCTTCCTTTTGCTTTTACTTAGAAATTTTAGGATTCTATTCTACTTTTATACTTGTTCCTCTTCTTGCTTTTGCTTTTATTTAGAAATTTTAGGATTCTATTCTACTTTTATACTTGTTCCTCTTCTTGCTTTTGCTTTTATTTAGAAATTTTAGGATTCTATTCTACTTTTATACTTGTTCCTCTTCTTGCTTTTGCTTTTATTTAGAAATTTTAGGATTCTATTCTACTTTTATACTTGTTCTTCTTCTTCCTTTTGCTTTTACTTAGACATTTTAGGATTCTATTCTACTTTTATACTTGTTCCTCTTCTTGCTTTTGCTTTTATTTAGAAATTTTAGGATTCTATTCTACTTTTATACTTGTTCCTCTTCTTGCTTTTGCTTTTATTTAGAAATTTTAGGATTCTATTCTACTTTTATACTTGTTCCTCTTCTTGCTTTTGCTTTTATTTAGAAATTTTAGGATTCTATTCTACTTTTATACTTGTTCCTCTTCTTCCTTTTGCTTTTACTTAGAAATTTTAGGATTCTATTCTACTTTTATACTTGTTCCTCTTCTTGCTTTTGCTTTTATTTAGAAATTTTAGGATTCTATTCTACTTTTATACTTGTTCCTCTTCTTGCTTTTGCTTTTATTTAGAAATTTTAGGATTCTATTCTACTTTTATACTTGTTCCTCTTCTTGCTTTTGCTTTTATTTAGAAATTTTAGGATTCTATTCTACTTTTATACTTGTTCCTCTTCTTGCTTTTGCTTTTACCTAGAAATTTTAGGATTCTATTCTACTTTTATACTTGTTCCTCTTCTTGCTTTTGCTTTTATTTAGAAATTTTAGGATTCTATTCTACTTTTATACTTGTTCCTCTTCTTGCTTTTGCTTTTATTTAGAAATTTTAGGATTCTATTCTACTTTTATACTTGTTCCTCTTCTTGCTTTTGCTTTTATTTAGAAATTTTAGGATTCTATTCTACTTTTATACTTGTTCCTCTTCTTGCTTTTGCTTTTATTTAGAAATTTTAGGATTCTAATGAACGAGATTTGTTTACAGGATGATTATTAATTATTGAATACTAATGAACGAGATTTTTTTACCTAGAAATTTTAGGATTCTATTCTACTTTTATACTTGTTCCTCTTCTTGCTTTTGCTTTTATTTAGAAATTTTAGGATTCTATTCTACTTTTATACTTGTTCCTCTTCTTGCTTTTGCTTTTATTTAGAAATTTTAGGATTCTATTCTACTTTTA
This sequence comes from Euprymna scolopes, assembly GCF_053919585.1. NCBI lineage: Eukaryota > Metazoa > Mollusca > Cephalopoda > Sepiida > Sepiolidae > Euprymna > Euprymna scolopes. Next base: position 129,291,193 of record NC_136527.1, on the reverse strand, counting down.
TACTTGTTCCTCTTCTTGCTTTTGCTTTTATTTAGAAATTTTAGGATTCTATTCTACTTTTATACTTGTTCCTCTTCTTGCTTTTGCTTTTATTTAGAAATTTTAGGATTCTATTCTACTTTTATACTTGTTCCTCTTCTTGCTTTTGCTTTTATTTAGAAATTTTAGGATTCTATTCTACTTTTATACTTGTTCCTCTTCTTGCTTTTGCTTTTATTTAGAAATTTTAGGATTCTAATGAACGAGATTTGTTTACAGGATGATTATTAATTATTGAATACTAATGAACGAGATTTTTTTACCTAGAAATTTTAGGATTCTATTCTACTTTTATACTTGTTCCTCTTCTTGCTTTTGCTTTTATTTAGAAATTTTAGGATTCTATTCTACTTTTATACTTGTTCCTCTTCTTGCTTTTGCTTTTATTTAGAAATTTTAGGATTCTATTCTACTTTTATACTTGTTCCTCTTCTTGCTTTTGCTTTTATTTAGAAATTTTAGGATTCTAATGAACGAGATTTGTTTACAGGATGATTATTAATTATTGAATACTAATGAACGAGATTTTTTTACCTAGAAATTTTAGGATTCTATTCTACTTTTATACTTGTTCCTCTTCTTGCTTTTGCTTTTATTTAGAAATTTTAGGATTCTATTCTACTTTTATACTTGTTCCTCTTCTTGCTTTTGCTTTTATTTAGAAATTTTAGGATTCTATTCTACTTTTATACTTGTTCCTCTTCTTGCTTTTGCTTTTATTTAGAAATTTTAGGATTCTATTCTACTTTTATACTTGTTCCTCTTCTTGCTTTTGCTTTTATTTAGAAATTTTAGGATTCTATTCTACTTTTATACTTGTTCCTCTTCTTGCTTTTGCTTTTATTTAGAAATTTTAGGATTCTATTCTACTTTTATACTTGTTCCTCTTCTTGCTTTTGCTTTTATTTAGAAATTTTAGGATTCTATTCTACTTTTATACTTGTTCCTCTTCTTGCTTTTGCTTTTATTTAGAAATTTTAGGATTCTAATGAACGAGATTTGTTTACAGGATGATTATTAATTATTGAATACTAATGAACGAGATTTTTTTACCTAGAAATTTTAGGATTCTATTCTACTTTTATACTTGTTCCTCTTCTTGCTTTTGCTTTTATTTAGAAATTTTAGGATTCTATTCTACTTTTATACTTGTTCCTCTTCTTGCTTTTGCTTTTATTTAGAAATTTTAGGATTCTATTCTACTTTTATACTTGTTCCTCTTCTTGCTTTTGCTTTTATTTAGAAATTTTAGGATTCTATTCTACTTTTATACTTGTTCCTCTTCTTGCTTTTGCTTTTATTTAGAAATTTTAGGATTCTATTCTACTTTTATACTTGTTCCTCTTCTTGCTTTTGCTTTTATTTAGAAATTTTAGGATTCTATTCTACTTTTATACTTGTTCCTCTTCTTGCTTTTGCTTTTATTTAGAAATTTTAGGATTCTATTCTACTTTTATACTTGTTCCTCTTCTTCCTTTTGCTTTTACCTAGAAATTTTAGGATTCTATTCTACTTTTATATACTTGTTCCTCTTCTTGCTTTTGCTTTTATTTAGAAATTTTAGGATTCTATTCTACTTTTATACTTGTTCCTCTTCTTGCTTTTGCTTTTACCTAGAAATTTTAGGATTCTATTCTACTTTTATACTTGTTCCTCTTCTTGCTTTTGCTTTTATTTAGAAATTTTAGGATTCTATTCTACTTTTATACTTGTTCCTCTTCTTCCTTTTGCTTTTATTTAGAAATTTTAGGATTCTATTCTACTTTTATACTTGTTCCTCTTCTTGCTTTTGCTTTTATTTAGAAATTTTAGGATTCTAATGAACGAGATTTGTTTACAGGATGATTATTAATTAAGATAGAGTGGTATTAAGGTCACGTGGACATGACTGTTTCAACAGTTTAATATAGATAAATATATATATATATATATATATATATATATATATATATATAGGTATGAGGGGATGTAGGTATATGTTTTCATTTGATATAAATTAAAATAATAAATTAACATATCAGTTGTGATAGGAGCAATTGGCTTAATGAAAAAAATCTTGAGAAAATGAATGAAATACAGACAGAAGCCATGGGGGGGGGGAACAACATTTATTCGTAAAAGAGACATTTGATATAAATTAAAATAATAAATTAACATATCAGTTGTGATTGGAGCAACTGGCTTAATGAAAAAAATCTTGAGAGAATAAATGAAATACAGACACAAGCCATGGGGGGGGAACAACATCTATTTGTAAAAGAGACATTTGATATAAATTAAAATAATAAATTAACATATCAGTTGTGATAGGAGCAAGTTGCTTAATGAAAATATCTTGATAAAATAAATGAAATAAGATTGTATTGTATTGAACTAATGATTCATATGTTATGTACCGTATGTATTGAACTAATGATTCATATGTTATGTACCGTATGTATTGAACTAATGATTCATATGTTATGTACCGTATGTATTGAACTAATGATTCATATGTTATGTACCGTAAAGCGTAATTTTGTCATTTTTGGATTGTTTTGACCCTTTTTACATCCCCCAAAGATCTGTAAATACCCTAAATACAAATGGATAAGATAACAGGGTGGTTATTTCAGTCTTCCAACTGTAAAAAGCCATACAGGAGTGTTCATAGGAGCCCGATGAGATATAATACCTGCATTTTGGGGATTATCCGTGATTTTTGTCCATTTTTGGCTAATGTTTGGGTAAATTTGACCCATTTTGGACCCTTAAGATACCTTGAAAAGCCCTATATAGGTGGGATAGCCAGTGAGAATGTTAGATTTAATGATATAGAGCCATTTATGGTCAAAAATTGCACCCTGTGTGGCTTGGGAGGTGCATTTTGGAAAATCCGTGATTTCCGACCATTTTTGACTAATTTTGGGGTAATTTTGACCCATTTTGGACTCTGAGATATCCTAAAAAACCCTCTACTTGTGGGATAGCCAATGGGAATGTTACATTTAATGATACAAATGCATTTATAGTCAAAAAATGCATCCTGTGGCTTTCAATAAATGATTAAGTGTACATATATGTGTGTGTGCTTTCTCAAGGGAGATAATAAAAATAAGAGTTATCTACCTTTAAAAAACCATATGAAAATGTACTAATAAATATATATATATATATATTTATATATATATATATATATATATATATATATATATATATATATATATATATATATATATAGTAATTTATGAAATATATATGGTGATTAAGCTACACTGAATATTCGGCGTTTCATCCACTATAGGATTCGTTAATTTATGAAATATATATGGCGGTTAAGCTACACTGAATATTCGGCGTTTCATCCACTATAGGATTCGTTAGCCTGACATGTCAAAATACACACATTAATAAAACTAGATCCAAAACTATTTGTCTCTGCTAATTTTCCTTGCGATATTCGTTTTCAGCATACCTGAACAAACTGAGGGTTGGCCCCTTTCATATGCCGCCTGTACAAACATGGTCACCAGTGATTTACATTTCAAAATATACACATTAATATTTTCACTTTTAAAAGGCTTGGCTTCAGAAGGAGTGATACGACTTTGCACCCGTCTCTCACTGCCACGCCCTCTTCCCCCGACCTTAGTCCGCTGGCTGGACTACTACTACTACGTCGAGAACATCACCAACATGACCTCCCACAACACCACAGGGAGCCTGGTCGCTGCCATCCGCCGAGTATTCCGGCCGGCGCTTGTTGAAAAGGCATGCTCCCAGCTCCGGACCTGTATCGAGACGGAGATTGAGGCTGAAGGCGGCTGCATTGAATATATATCAACTCTACTACATAATCAAGTCACCTGACTTTTTCAAATAAAGCTGTAGTGTCGTTTTTCACTTTTATCGTTCCACCCTGTGTATATATTTGAGCACAAGAATAAAAAGACCTTAGAAATAACAAGCTTTGATTAACTCACATTTAGTATAAGTAGGTAAATGTGCATTTCAGGTGCGTAACTCTTTTGTGAAAAATTTTAACACCAAGTTTTTAAAAATTTTGAGAATTTAAAGTGGGGGATCAATTTCGTATACAAAGTTAATGTAAACTGATCTCCTATTTCCCGGCCGTTTCACAGTTTTTAACCAATTAGACAAATTATCCACTAACCCTAAGTCTGGGTGACAAGGTTGTAAAACAGTAGACCCTCCCCCCCTCTCTTAAAATGCACAACATTAGTAAAAATAGCAGAAAGAAAAACAAGCTATTGGTTTAGAATTTAAAGTCGGTGATAAGTACACCATTTTTACTGACTTGAAACGACAATGGCCCGAAAATCCGTGATCATTTTACATTTAATTTCTAAATTAAAAAATTATTCTTCGTCTTAATTTTTTTCTTCTCGTCTTAAAGGATTTGGACACGTAACCGCCTAAAAATGTAGAATCCTAATTTGATCAGAAGGTTTTAATCTAGCATACAAACATTGAGGGACAATTTTGATAATTTTCTTTTTAATCAGATTTTTATCGATTAAAACATCTGAAGATCATCAAATTTTTCGTTTTTATTTTCTAAATTATTTTTAACGTAAACAAAAAAGCTGATTGTTAAGAAATCGATTTTTTAAATGTGGTTTTAATCGAAACACAACAATAATTACATACTTGTCATGTCGAAAATAGTAATATATCCAAAAATTACGAAAATTCATCTAGTACAACAACTGCTATTGTGTTTTTAGAAAAGAAAATATATATCGCTATCGGCAAATATGAAACGCCAGCCATTACAGTATCGGAAAGGGGATAAGTGCAGTCCCCGTATTCGCAATGCTCAATGTGTTCACATCTAGGGAAAATGCTATGTCACTCAATATTTTGTGAAAATTATGGTCAATGTCATGATTCTTTCTAACTCCAAAAAAATCTTTATATGAAATACAGACAGAAGCCATGGGGGGGGGGGAACAACATCTATTCATAAAAGAGACATTTGATATGAATCCAAATAATAAATTAACATATCAGTTGTGATAGGAGCAATTGGCTTAATGAAAAAAATCTTGAGAAAATAAATTAAATACAGACAGAAGCCATGGGGGGGGGGAACAACATTTATTCGTAAAAGAGACATTTGATATAAATTAAAATAATAAATTAACATATCAGTTGTGATAGGAGCAATTGGCTTAATGAAAAAAATCTTGAGAAAATGAATGAAATACAGACAGAAGCCATGGGGGGGGGGAACAACATTTATTCGTAAAAGAGACATTTGATATAAATTAAAATAATAAATTAACATATCAGTTGTGATAGGAGCAATTGGCTTAATGAAAAAAATCTTGAGAAAATGAATGAAATACAGACAGAAGCCATGGGGGGGGGGAACAACATGTATTCGTAAAAGAGACATTTGATATAAATTAAAATAATGAATTAACATATCAGTTGTGATAGGAGCAACTGGCTTAATGAAAATATCTTGATAAAATAAATGAAATAAGATTGTATTGTATTGAACTAATGATTCATATGTTATGTACCGTATGTATTGAACTAATGATTCATATGTTATGTACCGTATGTATTGAACTAATGATTCATATGTTATGTACCGTATGTATTGAACTAATGATTCATATGTTATGTACCGTAAAGCGTAATTTTGTCATTTTTGGATTGTTTTGACCCTTTTTACATCCCCCAAAGATCTGTAAATACCCTAAATACAAATGGATAAGATAACAGGGTGGTTATTTCAGTCTTCCAACTGTAAAAAGCCATACAGGAGTGTTCATAGGAGCCCGATGAGATATAATACCTGCATTTTGGGGATTATCCGTGATTTTTGTCCATTTTTGGCTAATGTTTGGGTAAATTTGACCCATTTTGGACCCTTAAGATACCTTGAAAAGCCCTATATAGGTGGGATAGCCAGTGAGAATGTTAGATTTAATGATATAGAGCCATTTATGGTCAAAAATTGCACCCTGTGTGGCTTGGGAGGTGCATTTTGGAAAATCCGTGATTTCCGACCATTTTTGGCTAATTTTGGGGTAATTTTGACCCATTTTGGACTCTGAGATATCCTAAAAAACCCTCTACTTGTGGGATAGCCAATGGGAATGTTACATTTAATGATACAAATGCATTTATAGTCAAAAAATGCATCCTGTGGCTTTCAATAAATGATTAAGTGTACATATATGTGTGTGTGCTTTCTCAAGGGAGATAATAAAAATAAGAGTTATCTACCTTTAAAAAACCATATGAAAATGTACTAATAAATATATATATATATATATTTATATATTTATATATATATATATATATATATATATATATATATATATATATATATATATAGTAATTTATGAAATATATATGGCGATTAAGCTACACTGAATATTCGGCGTTTCATCCACTATAGGATTCGTTAATTTATGAAATATATATGGCGGTTAAGCTACACTGAATATTCGGCGTTGCATCCACTATAGGATTCGTTAGCCTGACATGTCAAAATACACACATTAATAAAACTAGATCCAAAACTATTTGTCTCTGCTAATTTTCCTTGCGATATTCGTTTTCAGCATACCTGAACAAACTGAGGGTTGTCCCCTTTCATATGCCGCCTGTACAAACATGGTCACCAGTGATTTACATTTCAAAATATACACATTAATATTTTCACTTTTAAAAGGCTTGGCTTCAGAAGGAGTGATACGACTTTGCACCCGTCTCTCACTGCCACGCCCTCTTCCCCCCGACCTTAGTCCGCTGGCTGGACTACTACTACTACGTCGAGAACATCACCAACATGACCTCCCACAACACCACAGGGAGCCTGGTCGCTGCCATCCGCCGAGTATTCCGGCCGGCGCTTGTTGAAAAGGCATGCTCCCAGCTCCGGACCTGTATCGAGACGGAGATTGAGGCTGAAGGCGGCTGCATTGAATATATATCAACTCTACTACATAATCAAGTCACCTGACTTTTTCAAATAAAGCTGTAGTGTCGTTTTTCACTTTTATCGTTCCACCCTGTGTATATATTTGAGCACAAGAATAAAAAGACCTTAGAAATAACAAGCTTTGATTAACTCACATTTAGTATAAGTAGGTAAATGTGCATTTCAGGTGCGTAACTCTTTTGTAAAAAATTTTAACACCAAGTTTTTAAAAATTTTGAGAATTTTTAAAGTGGGGGATCAATTTCGTATACAAAGTTAATGTAAACTGATCTCCTATTTCCCGGCCGTTTCACAGTTTTTAACCAATTAGACAAATTATCCACTAACCCTAAGTCTGGGTGACAAGGTTGTAATACAGTAGACCCTCCCCCCCCTCTTAAAATGCACAACATTAGTAAAAATAGCAGAAAGAAAAACAAGCTATTGGTTTAGAATTTAAAGTCGGTGATAAGTACACCATTTTTACTGACTTGAAACGACAATGGCCCGAAAATCCGTGATCATTTTACATTTAATTTCTAAATTAAAAAATTATTCTTCGTCTTAATTTTTTTCTTCTCGTCTTAAAGGATTTGGACACGTAACCGCCTAAAAATGTAGAATCCTAATTTGATCAGAAGGTTTTAATCTAGCATACAAACATTGAGGGACAATTTTGATAATTTTCTTTTTAATCAGATTTTTATCGATTAAAACATCTGAAGATCATCAAATTTTTCGTTTTTATTTTCTAAATTATTTTTAACGTAAACAAAAAAGCTGATTGTTAAGAAATCGATTTTTTAAATGTGGTTTTAATCGAAACACAACAATAATTACATACTTGTCATGTCGAAAATAGTAATATATCCAAAAATTACGAAAATTCATCTAGTACAACAACTGCTATTGTGTTTTTAGAAAAGAAAATATATATCGCTATCGGCAAATATGAAACGCCAGCCATTACAGTATCGGAAAGGGGATAAGTGCAGTCCCCGTATTCGCAATGCTCAATGTGTTCACATCTAGGGAAAATGCTATGTCACTCAATATTTTGTAAAAATTATGGTCAATGTCATGATTCTTTCTAACTCCAAAAAAATCTTTATATGAAATACAGACAGAAGCCATGGGGGGGGGGAACAACATTTATTCGTAAAAGAGACATTTGATATAAATTAAAATAATAAATTAACATATCAGTTGTCATAGGAGCAACTCGCTTAATGAAAAAAATCTTGAGAAAATAAATTAAATACAGACAGAAGCCATGGGGGGGGAACAACATTTATTCGTAAAAGAGACATTTGATATAAATTAAAATAATAAATTAACATATCAGTTGTGATAGGAGCAATTGGCTTAATGAAAAAAATCTTGAGAAAATAAATGAAATACAGACAAAAGCCATGGGGGGGGGAACAACATTTATTCGTAAAGGAGACATTTGATATAAATTAAAATAATAAATTAACATATCAGTTGTGATAGGAGCAATTGGCTTAATGAAAAAAATCTAAGTCCAAACAAGAGGGGATGTAGGTATAGATAGGTGACAATCTTATAGACCAAAGCATCTCAGAGTGTATTCAATTGAAAAATTTCTAAGTCCAAACAAGAGGGGATGTAGGTATAGATAGGTGACAATCTTATAGACCAAGGCATCTCAGCGTGTATTCAATTGAAAAATTTCTAAGTCCAAACAAGAGGGGATGTAGGTATAGATAGGTGACAATCTTATAGACCAAGGCATCTCAGAGTGTATCCAATTGAAAAATTTCTAAGTCCAAACAAGAGGGGATGTAGGTATAGATAGGTGACAATCTTATAGACCAAGGCATCTCAGAGTGTATTCAATTGAAAAATTTCTAAGTCCAAACAAGAGGGGATGTAGGTATAGATAGGTGACAATCTTATAGACCAAGGCATCTCAGCGTGTATTCAATTGAAAAATTTCTAAGTCCAAACAAGAGGGGATGTAGGTATAGATAGGTGACAATCTTATAGACCAAGGCATCTCAGAGTGTATCCAATTGAAAAATTTCTAAGTCCAAACAAGAGGGGATGTAGGTATAGATAGGTGACAATCTTATAGACCAAGGCATCTCAGAGTGTATCCAATTGAAAAATTTCTAAGTCCAAACAAGAGGGGATGTAGGTATAGATAGGTGACAATCTTATAGACCAAGGCATCTCAGAGTGTATCCAATTGAAAAATTTCTAAGTCCAAACAAGAGGGGATGTAGGTATAGATAGGTGACAATCTTATAGACCAAGGCATCTCAGAGTGTATCCAATTGAAAAATTTCTAAGTCCAAACAAGAGGGGATGTAGGTATAGATAGGTGGCAATCTTATAGACCAAAGCATCTCAGCGTGTATTCAATTGAAAAATTTCTAAGTCCAAACAAGAGGGGATGTAAGCATTGATAGATGGCAATCTTATAGACCAAGGCATCTCAGAGTGTATTCAATTGAAAATTTCAAAGTCCAAACAAGAGGGGATGTAGGTATAGATAGGTGACAATCTTATAGACCAAGGCATCTCAGCGTGTATTCAAGTGAAAAATTTCTAAGTCCAAACAAGAGGGGATGTAGGTATAGATAGATGGCAATCTTATAGACCAAGGCATCTCAGCGTGTATTCAAGTGAAAAATTTCTAAGTCCAAACAAGAGGGGATGTAGGTATAGATAGGTGACAATCTTATAGACCAAGGCATCTCAGCGTGTATTCAATTGAAAAATTTCTAAGTCCAAACAAGAGGGGATGTATGTATAGATAGGTGACAATCTTATAGACCAAGGCATCTCAGCGTGTATTCAATTGAAAAATTTCCAAGTCAAACAAGAGGGGATGTAGGTATAGATAGGTGACAATCTTATAGACCAAAGCATCTCAGAGTGTATTCAATTGAAAAATTTCTAAGTCCAAACAAGAGGGGATGTAGGTATAGATAGGTGACAATCTTATAGACCAAGGCATCTCAGAGTGTATTCAAGTGAAAAATTTCTAAGTCAAACAAGAGGGGATGTAGGTATAGATAGGTGACAATCTTATAGACCAAGGCATCTCAGAGTGTATTCAATTGAAAAATTTCTAACTCCAAACAAGAGGGGATGTAGGTATAGATAGGTGACAATCTTATAGACCAAGGCATCTCAGCGTGTATTCAATTGAAAAATTTCTAAGTCCAAACAAGAGGGGATGTAGGTATAGATAGGTGACAATCTTATAGACCAAAGCATCTCAGCGTGTATTCAATTGAAAAATTTCTAAGTCCAAACAAGAGGGGATGTAGGTATCGATAGGTGACAATCTTATAGACCAAGGCATCTCAGCGTGTATTCAATTGAAAAATTTCTAAGTCCAAACAAGAGGGGATGTAGGTATAGATAGGTGACAATCTTATAGACCAAGGCATCTCAGCGTGTATTCAATTGAAAAATTTCTAAGTCCAAACAAGAGGGGATGTAGGTATAGATAGGTGACAATCTTATAGACCAAAGCATCTCAGAGTGTATTCAATTGAAAAATTTCTAAGTCCAAACAAGAGGGGATGTAGGTATTGATAGATGGCAATCTTATAGACCAAGGCATCTCAGCGTGTATTCAATTGAAAAATTTCTAAGTCCAAACAAGAGGGGATGTAGGTATAGATAGGTGACAATCTTATAGACCGAGGCATCTCGGCGTGTATTCAATTGAAAAATTTCTAAGTCCAAACAAGAGGGGATGTAGGTATAGATAGGTGACAATCTTATAGACCAAAGCATCCCAGAGTGTATTCAATTGAAAAATTTCTAAGTCCAAACAAGAGGGGATGTAGGTATCGATAGGTGACAATCTTATAGACCAAAGCATCTCAGAGTGTATTCAAGTGAAAAATTTCTAAGTCCAAACAAGAGGGGATGTAGGTATAGATAGGTGACAATCTTATAGACCAAAGCATCTCAGAGTGTATTCAAGTGAAAAATTTCTAAGTCCAAACAAGAGGGGATGTAGGTATAGATAGGTGACAATCTTATAGACCAAAGCATCTCAGAGTGTATTCAAGTGAAAAATTTCTAAGTCCAAACAAGAGGGGATGTAGGTATAGATAGGTGACAATCTTATAGACCAAAGCATCTCAGAGTGTATTCAATTGAAAAATTTCTAAGTCCAAACAAGAGGGGATGTAGGTATAGATAGGTGACAATCTTATAGACCAAAGCATCTCAGAGTGTATTCAATTGAAAAATTTCTAAGTCCAAACAAGAGGGGATGTAGGTATAGATAGGTGACAATCTTATAGACCAAAGCATCTCAGAGTGTATTCAATTTAAAAATTTCTAAGTCCAAACAAGAGGGAATGTAGGTATAGATAGGTGACAATCTTATAGACCAAAGCATCTCAGAGTGTATTCAATTGAAAAATTTCTAAGTCCAAACAAGAGGGGATGTAGGTATAGATAGGTGACAATCTTATAGACCAAGGCATCTCAGAGTGTATTCAATTGAAAAATTTCTAAGTCAAACAAGAGGGGATATAGGTATAGATAGGTGACAATCTTATAGACCGAGGCATCTCGGCGTGTATTCAATTGAAAAATTTCTAAGTCCAAACAAGAGGGGATGTAGGTATAGATAGGTGACAATCTTATAGACCAAAGCATCTCAGAGTGTATTCAATTGAAAAATTTCTAAGTCCAAACAAGAGGGGATGTAGGTATCGATAGGTGACAATCTTATAGACCAAAGAATCTCAGAGTGTATTCAAGTGAAAAATTTCTAAGTCCAAACAAGAGGGGATGTAGGTATAGATAGGTGACAATCTTATAGACCAAAGCATCTCAGAGTGTATTCAAGTGAAAAATTTCTAAGTCCAAACAAGAGGGGATGTAGGTATCGATAGGTGACAATCTTATAGACCAAAGCATCTCAGAGTGTATTCAAGTGAAAAATTTCTAAGTCCAAACAAGAGGGGATGTAGGTATAGATAGGTGACAATCTTATAGACCAAAGCATCTCAGAGTGTATTCAAGTGAAAAATTTCTAAGTCCAAACAAGAGGGGATGTAGGTATAGATAGGTGACAATCTTATAGACCAAAGCATCTCAGAGTTTATTCAAGTGAAAAATTTCGAAGTCCAAACAAGAGGGGATGTAGGTATAGATAGGTGACAATCTTATAGACCAAAGCATCTCAGAGTGTATTCAAGTGAAAAATTTCTAAGTCCAAACAAGAGGGGATGTAGGTATAGATAGGTGACAATCTTATAGACCAAGGCATCTCAGAGTGTATTCAATTGAAAAATTTCTAAGTCAAACAAGAGGGGATGTAGGTATAGATAGGTGACAATCTTATAGACCAAGGCATCTCAGAGTGTATTCAATTGAAAAATTTCTAAGTCCAAACAAGAGGGGATGTAGGTATAGATAGGTGACAATCTTATAGACCAAGGCATCTCAGAGTGTATTCAATTGAAAAATTTCTAAGTCCAAACAAGAGGGGATGTAGGTATAGATAGGTGACAATCTTATAGACCAAAGCATCTCAGAGTGTATTCAATTGAAAAATTTCTAAGTCCAAACAAGAGGGGATGTAGGTATAGATAGGTGACAATCTTATAGACCAAGGCATCTCAGAGTGTATTCAATTGAAAAATTTCTAAGTCAAACAAGAGGGGATGTAGGTATAGATAGGTGACAATCTTATAGACCAAGGCATCTCAGAGTGTATTCAATTGAAAAATTTCTAAGTCCAAACAAGAGGGGATGTAGGTATAGATAGGTGACAATCTTATAGACCAAGGCATCTCAGAGTGTATTCAATTGAAAAATTTCTAAGTCCAAACAAGAGGGGATGTAGGTATAGATAGGTGGCAATCTTATAGACCAAGGCATCTCAGAGTGTATTCAATTGAAAAATTTCTAAGTCAAACAAGAGGGGATGTAGGTATAGATAGGTGACAATCTTATAGACCAAAGCATCTCAGAGTGTATTCAATTGAAAAATTTCTAAATCCAAACAAGAGGGGATGTAGGTATAGATAGGTGACAATCTTATAGACCAAGGCATCTCAGAGTGTATTCAAGTGAAAAATTTCTAAGTCCAAACAAGAGGGGATGTAGGTATAGATAGGTGACAATCTTATAGACCAAGGCATCTCAGAGTGTATTCAATTGAAAAATTTCTAAGTCCAAACAAGAGGGGATGTAGGTATAGATAGGTGACAATCTTATAGACCAAGGCATCTCAGCGTGTATTCAATTGAAAAATTTCTAAGTCCAAACAAGAGGGGATGTAGGTATAGATAGGTGACAATCTTATAGACCAAGGCATCTCAGCGTGTATTCAATTGAAAAATTTCTAAGTCCAAACAAGAGGGGATGTAGGTATAGATAGGTGACAATCTTATAGACCAAAGCATCTCAGCGTGTATTCAATTGAAAAATTTCTAAGTCCAAACAAGAGGGGATGTAGGTATAGATAGGTGACAATCTTATAGACCGAGGCATCTCGGCGTGTATTCAATTGAAAAATTTCTAAGTCCAAACAAGAGGGGATGTAGGTATAGATAGGTGACAATCTTATAGACCAAAGCATCTCAGAGTGTATTCAATTGAAAAATTTCTAAGTCCAAACAAGAGGGGATGTAGGTATCGATAGGTGACAATCTTATAGACCAAAGCATCTCAGAGTGTATTCAAGTGAAAAATTTCTAAGTCCAAACAAGAGGGGATGTAGGTATAGATAGGTGACAATCTTATAGACCAAAGCATCTCAGAGTGTATTCAAGTGAAAAATTTCTAAGTCCAAACAAGAGGGGATGTAGGTATAGATAGGTGACAATCTTATAGACCAAAGCATCTCAGAGTGTATTCAAGTGAAAAATTTCTAAGTCCAAACAAGAGGGGATGTAGGTATAGATAGGTGACAATCTTATAGACCAAAGAATCTCAGAGTGTATTCAAGTGAAAAATTTCTAAGTCCAAACAAGAGGGGATGTAGGTATCGATAGGTGACAATCTTATAGACCAAAGCATCTCAGAGTGTATTCAAGTGAAAAATTTCTAAGTCCAAACAAGAGGGGATGTAGGTATAGATAGGTGACAATCTTATAGACCAAAGCATCTCAGAGTGTATGCAAGTGAAAAATTTCTAAGTCCAAACAAGAGGGGATGTAGGTATAGATAGGTGACAATCTTATAGACCAAAGCATCTCAGAGTGTATTCAACTGAAAAATTTCTAAGTCCAAACAAGAGGGGATGTAGGTATAGATAGGTGACGATCTTATAGACCAAAGCATCTCAGAGTGTATTTAATTGAAAAATTTCTAAGTATAAACAAGAGGGGATGTAGGTATAGATAGGTGACAATCTTATAGACCAAAGCATCTCAGAGTGTATTCAATTGAAAAATTTCTAAGTCCAAACAAGAGGGGATGTAGGTATAGATAGGTGACAATCTTATAGACCAAAGCATCTCAGAGTGTATTCAATTTACAAATTTCTAAGTCCAAACAAGAGGGGATGTAGGTATAGATAGGTGACAATCTTATAGACCAAAGCATCTCAGAGTGTATTCAATTGAAAAATTTCTAAGTCCAAACAAGAGGGGATGTAGGTATAGATAGGTGACAATCTTATAGACCAAAGCATCTCAGAGTGTATTCAAGTGAAAAATTTCTAAGTCCAAACAAGAGGGGATGTAGGTATAGATAGGTGACGATCTTATAGACCAAAGCATCTCAGAGTGTATTTAATTGAAAAATTTCTAAGTCCAAACAAGAGGGGATGTAGGTATTGATAGATGGCAATCTTATAGACCAAGGCATCTCAGCGTGTATTCAATTGAAAATTTCTAAGTCCAAACAAGAGGGGATGTAGGTATAGATAGGTGACAATCTTATAGACCAAGGCATCTCAGCGTGTATTCAATTGAAAATTTCTAAGTCCAAACAAGAGGGGATGTAGGTATAGGTAGATGAAAATCTTATAGACCAAGGCAAGTCAACGTGTATTCAAATGAAAATGTCTAAGTCCTTACAGGGGCGGACGTAGGTATAGGTAGATGAGGAGCTACTAGACCAACACATGTCCACGAGTATTCAATTTAAATTTCTAAGTTCAAAACAGTGTAAATAAGTGTCTGGAAGTGCCCGATCGACGCCTACTGCCATGTTGGGTGCATGTAGGCGTAGCAAAATGCCTTCTAATCTGCTAGGCACATCGGTACTTAGTTTTTTTTCTGTCCTTTCTCTGCACCGTGTAGGTTGGCGTCTGGATATGCCTCATCGATGCCTTGGCATATAAACGTGTAATCAAGTTAAAACTTCTAACTTCAAAACGGGAGTTAGGTACCGGTAAATGAGAAGCTTATCAATCTAGACATGTTGAAATTTATAAGTTCACACATAGTGGATAGCAAGGCGAGGAATAGGGATATAGAATAAGAAAAGAGAGATAGACAGATCTAGATAAATACAGAGGTATAAAGAGAGACAGGCAAGGGAGATACATTTCATGATTCAACTTATATGCTAATAAGAAATAGTTGGTATATCAGGAACACAAGCATTGTATTTACTAGTTAATTTTACATCAGAATACACTTGTAGATTTTATGTAGCTTTTTTTCTATAGGGAACATGCAAATAGCAGACATAACATCTAGACATATAAATATATACATAAAACAATTATAGTTATGAGATATATCTGAACTAATCCAAAAAGACAATAATGATGAATATCATCACTTACCTTGGAAAATTATCCAGGCTGTATGCCTACTCACATTCCATCAAACACCAGAAAATCATGAGCAATTGCTTGGTTGATTTTTTTTATTTTTTTTATTTTAATTTTTTTCATACACATTTGTAATTGTGTCTTGTTTTATCAAGTATTTTTGTAGTTAATCTGTGGTGTTGGGAGAGGTGTTAACATGAATCAATTTTGCTTAACATTTTTTATTATGTATATTTTTTCAGTTTACAGAGTCATTGCAGTACCAAGTCTGACACTGTAATTGCTTGAAAAGTATTGCATTGGGAAGGAATCTTTTTTTTTTTTTTTTTTTTGAGGTGTGCAGGAATTTCAGTAGGGGATGTTTCTACTGATTTCAGATTCCAAGACAGCAAATTTGTATTTTATTGTTTGTGCATTCTTTTATCAAGTTTTTACAGATGTTTTTGTGTTATGAAAGTGAAAATGAATGAGTTGCAAAGACATTTACATTTTTGCATTCTTTTTTTAATTCTTCACCTTTTTTGTTTTAATGTCCCAAGAGTGAACCAAGACGGATGAGTCTTATTCAGCAGAGTCGAAAAAAACAGGTTACCTTTGATTGTCCTCAATGGATTTGTCCATAGTATAATGTGTCCAAGTTATTGCCCTAATAAAGTGAGAACCATACCCCAAAACTAATGCAGAACTCTACTTAATTAAATGAGCACTCTCAAAGACAATTTATCTAACATAATTTTGAAATATGTTTTATAAAGTTACCATAGAGCTCTCAAATATATTAGGCACTCAAATAGGAAATTTGTTTCAAATACTTGTCATATATATATATATATATATATATATATATATATATATATATATATTAAAAACTTACAGTATATCTATACTTACATATTGACATTTAGGTTTTCAAAACATACTGCAGAGCTCCTCATGTTTTCTGAATTTTATGCTTTCGTCTACTAATCTATTGAGCACTCTTAAGTATATTTGTGTAGCTGAATTGCCATACATGTTTTTGAAAGTGTATATTTAGCTCTACTAATGTATTGTACTCTGTCAAAATAAATTTATGCAGTTGAAATGCCATATCTGTTTCTCAAATGTTTTATTTAGCTCTACTAATATATTGAGCACTCTGGAAGTAGATTTGTCTAAAATAATTGCAAAAATGTTTCCAACTCTTACTACAAAGCTCTTTAAATGCATTGAGCACTCTTAAAGTAAAATCGTCTTGTATAATTAAACAAAGCAATTTTTAAACTTACTACACAGCTATATAAAACTATGGAGCACATGCAAGCATCATTGGTATATATATAGATCACATAATTATTAGAAGTTATTTTTTTACTTGAAATACATATATATATATATATATATATATTCAAGGGAGACAATTTGTATATAGATGACATAATTAGAAGTTATTTTTTTAATTGAAATGCATATATATATATATATTTAATCTATATCTATATATATTCAAGGGAGACAATTTATATATACATCACATAATGATTAGAAGTTATTTTGTATATATATTCACGGGAGACAATTTGTATATAGATGACATAATAATCAGAAGTGATTTTTTTAAGGAAATATATATATATATATATATATATATATATATATACAAGGGAGACAATTTATATATAGATCACATAATTAATGGAAGTCTGTTTTAATTGAAGTAAATATATATATATATATATATATATATATATATATATATATATTTTATTTCAATTCCATCAATGAGACATAGAGCAATAAAGTCATGTTATTTACATTTTGACTTAATAATAACCCTTTAAAATAGTGCTCAAAACTAGACAGAGCTGATATTATAAAACGTTTATTTTATTACAGGATAAATAAACATTAAGATTTAACTAGATTTATATAAGAGTGCTCAATAAGACATAGAGCAATAAGGACATTTTATTTAGATTTTTATTTAATAATTACACTTTAAATAGTGCTAAACAAAGGGAGACAATTTGTATATACATCACATAATTATTAGAAGTAATTTTTTATTGAAAATATATATATATATATATGTATATATTCAATGAGACAATTAGTATACAGATCACATAATTATTAGAACATATTTTTTTTATTGAAATATATATATATGTATATATATATATATAAATATATATTTAAGGGAGACAATTTATATATAGATCACATAATTATTAGAAGTTATTTTTTTATTGAAATAAATATATATATATAATATATATATATATGTTCAAGGGAGACAATTTGTACATATATCACATAATTATTAGAAGTTATTTTTTTAATTGATATATTTTTATATATATTTATATATATATATATATATTCAATTTTTATATGTATTTTTTTTATTACAGGATAAATAAACATTAAGATTCAACTAGTTATATAAGAGTGCTCAATGAGACATAGAGCAATAAAGACATTTTATTTAGGTTTGTACTTAATAAATACCCTTTAAATAGTATTCAAAACTAGACAGAGCTGATATTATAAAACGTTTATTTTATGACAGGATAAGTAAACATAAAGATTTAACTAGAGTTATATAAGAGTGGTCAATTAGACATAGAGCAATGAAGACATTTATATATATATATATATAATCTATATATATTTTATATATATATATATAGTCTATATATATATGTTCAAGGGAGACAATAGTTATATAGATCACATAATTATTAGAAGTTATTGTTTTATTGAAATATATATATATATATATAACTAAATATATATATATAAAATATATATTTATATATATAGATATAATATATATATATAATCAAAGGAGACAATTAATACATAGATCACCTAATTATTAGAAGTTTTTTTCATTGAATTAAATATATATATATATTCAAGGGGGTCGTTTGTATATATATCACATAATTATTAGAACTTATTTTTTTAATTGAAATATAAATTTTTATATGTATTTTATTTTATTACAGGATAAATAAACATAAAGATTCAACTAGTTATATAAGTGTGCTCAATGAGACATAGAGCAATGAAGACATTTTATTTAGGTTTGTACTTAATAAATACCCTTTAAATAGTGCTAAAAACAAGACAGAGCTGATATTATAAAACGTTCATTTCATTCCAGGATAAATAAACATTAAGATTTAAATAGAGTCATGTAAGAGTGCTCACTGAGACATAGAGCAATAAAGACATTTTATTTAGATTGGTACTTAATAAATACACTTTAAATAGTGTTCAAAACTAGACAGAGCTGAGTTTATAAACCGTTTATGTTATTACAGGATAAGTAAACATTAAGATTTAACTAGAGTTATATAAGAGTGCTCAATTAGACATAGAGCAATAAAGACATTTTATTTAGATTTGTACTTAATAATTACACTTTAGTGGTAAAAAAAGGGAGACAATTTATAGATAGATCACATAATTATTAGAAGTTATTTTTTTTAAATAAATACACATATATATATATATATATATATATATATATATATATCAATATATATATATATATAATCTATAAATTTAATTTATATGTTCAAGGGAGACAATTGTTATATAGATCACATAATTATAAGTTATTTTTTATTGAAATATATATATATGTATATATATATATATATAAATATATATTTATATATATAAAAGATGTATTTATATATTCAAGGGAGACAATTAATATATAGATCACCTAATTATTAGAAGTTTTTTATTGAAATAAATATATATATATATATAATATATAATATATATATATATATGTTTAATGGAGACAATTTGTATATATATCACATAATTATTAGAAGTGACTTTTTTTATTGAAATATATAAGTCATTCAATTTTTATACGTATTTTATTTTATTACAGGATAAATAAACATGAAGAATCAACTAGTTATATAAGAGTTCTCAATGGGACATAGAGCAATAAAGACATTTTATTTAGATTTGTACTTAATAAATACACTTTAAATAGTGTGCAAAACTAGACAGAGCTGATATTATAAAACGTTTATGTTATTACAGGGTAAGTAAACATTAAGATTTAACTAGAGTTATATAAGAGTGCTCAATTTGACATAGAGCAATAAAGACATTTTATTTATAGTTGTACTTAATAATTACACTTTAAATAGTGCTAAAGAAAGGGAGACAATTTTTATATAGATCACATAATTATTAGAAGTAATTTTTTTAATTGAAATATATATATATATATATATATATATTCAAGGAGACAATTTGTATATAGATCAAATAAATATTAGAAGTTATTTTTTTAATTGAAATATATATATATATATATATATTCAAGGGAGACAATTTATATATAGATCACATAATTATTAGAAGTTATTTTAGTTATTGAAATATATATATATAAAATATATATATATATATATATACATATATATATATATATATACAATATATATATATTCAAGGGACATAATTAGTACATAGATCACCTAATTCTTAGAAGTTTTTTTTATTGAAATATAAATATATATATATATATATATATATATATTCAAGGGAGACAATTTGTATATATATAACATAATTATTAGAAGTTATTTTTTTGTATTGAAATATATATATATATATATATATATATATATATATATATATATTCATTCAATTTTTATATGTATTTTATTTGATTACAGGATTAATAAACATAAAGATTAAACTAGTTATATAAGAGTGCTCAATGAGACATAGACCAATAAAGACATTTTATTTAGGTTTGTACTAATAAATACCCTTTAAATAGTGTTCAAAACTAGACAGAGCTGATATTATAAAATGTTTATTTTATTACAGAAAAAATAAACATTAAGATGTAACTAGAGTTATATAAGAGTGCTCGATTAGACATAGAGCAATAAAGACATTTTATTTAGATTTGTACTTAATAAATCCACTTTAAAATAGTAATCAAACCTAGACAGAGCTGATATTATAAAACGTTTATTTTATTACAGGATAAGTAAACATTAAGATTTAACTAGAGTTATATAAGAGTGCTCAATTAGACATAGAGCAATGAAGACACTTTATTTAGATTTCTAATTTATAATTACACTTTAAATAGTGCTAAAAAAGGGAGACAATTTGTATAGAGATCACATAATTATTGGATGTAATTTTCTGTTGAAATACATATATGTATATATATATTCAAGGGAGACAATTGATATATAGATCACATAATTATTATAACTTATTTTTTTTATTGAAATAATATATATATATATATATATATATATATATATATATATATATATATATTCAAGGGAGACAATTTATATATAGATCACATAATTATTAGATGGAATTTTTTTTAATAAATATATATATATAAATATATTTATATATATATATATAATATATATATATTTTATATATATATATAATCTATATATATTTTATATATATATATAGTCTATATATATATGTTCAAGGGAGACAATTGTTATATAGATCACATAATTATTAGAAGTTATTTTTTTATTGAAATATATATATAACTAAATATATATATATAATATATATGTATATATAGATATAATATATATATAATCAATGGAGACAATTAATACATAGATCACCTAATTATTAGAAGTTGTTTTTATTGAATTAAATATATATATATTCAAGGGGGTCGTTTGTATATATATCACATAATTATTAGAAGTTATTTTTTTAATTGAAATATATATATATATTCATTCAATATTTATATGTATTTTATTTTATTACAGGATAAATAAACATTAAGATTCAACTAGTTACATAAGTGTGCTCAATGAGACATAGAGCAATAAAGACATTTTATTTAGGTTTGTACTTAATAAATACCCTTTAAATAGTGCTAAAAACTAGAGAGAGCTGATATTATAAAACGTATATTTCATTCCAGGATAAATAATCATTAAGATATAAATAGAGTCATATAAGAGTGCTCACTGAGACATAGAGCAATAAAGACATTTTATTTAGATTTGTACTTAATAAATACACTTTAAATAGTGTTCAAAACTAGACAGAGATGATATTATAAACCGTTTATGTTATTACAGGATAAGTAAACATTAAGATTTAACTAGAGTTATATAAGAGTGCTCAATTAGACATAGAGCAATAAAGACATTTTATTTAGATTTGTACTTAATAATTACACTTTAGTGCTAAAAAAGGGAGACAACTTATAGATAGATCACATAATTATTAGAAGTTATTTTTTTTAAATAAATACATATATATATATATTTTATATATATAATATATATATGTTCAAGGGGGACAATTGTTATATAGATCAAATAATTATAAGTTTTTTTTTATTGAAATATATATATATGTATATATATATATATATATATATATATATATATATATATA
The DNA here is from genome assembly GCF_053919585.1 of Euprymna scolopes. Lineage (NCBI taxonomy): Eukaryota > Metazoa > Mollusca > Cephalopoda > Sepiida > Sepiolidae > Euprymna > Euprymna scolopes. The sequence goes on along the minus strand of NC_136527.1, from coordinate 129,269,036 downwards.
TATATATATATAAATATATATTTATATATATAATATATATATTTATATATACAAGGGAGACAATTAATACATAGATAACCTAATTATTAGAATTTTTTTTTTATTGAAATAAAAATATATATATATATATATATATATATAATATATATATATATATTCAAGGGAGACAATTTGTATATATATCACATAATTATTAGAAGTTTTTTTTTTAATTGGAATATATATATATGTAGTCATTCAATTTTTATATGTATTTTATTTTATTTCAGGATAAATAAACATTAAGATTTAACTAGAGTTATATAAGAGTGCTCAATTAGACATAGAGCAATAAAGACATTTTATTTAGGTTTGTACTTAATAAATACCCTTTAAATAGTGCTAAAAACTAGACAGAGCTGATATTATAAAACGTTTATTTTATCCCAGGATAAATAAACATTAAGATTTAACTAGAGTAATATAAGAGTGCTCAATTAGTCATAGAGAAATGAAGACATTTTATTTAGATTTGTACTTTATAATTACACTTAAAGTAGTGCTAAAAAAGGGAGACAATTTGTATATACATCACATAATTATTAGAAGTAATTTTTTATCGAAATCTATATAAATATATATATATATATATATATATATATATATATATATATATATTCAATGAGACAATTAGTATATAGATCACATAATTATTAGAACTTATTTTTTTATTGAAATAAATATATATATATATATATATATATATATATATATATATTCAAGGGAGACAATTTGTATATATATCACATAATGTATAGAAGTTATTTTTTTAATTGAAATATATATATACATATATATATATATATATATATATTTATTCAATTTTTATATATAATTATTAGAAGTTATTTTTTTAATTGAAATATATATGTATATTCAAGGGAGCCAATTTTTATATAGATCACATAATTATTAGAACTTACTTTTTTATTGAAATAAATACATAAATATATATATATATATATATATTCAAAGGAGACAATTTATATATAGATCACATAATTATTAGAAGTTATTTTTTTTCTAAATGAATATATATATATATATATATATGTATATATATAAATATATATATATATATAATATATGTATATTTTATATATATAATCTGTATATATATGTTCAAGGGAGACAATTGTTATATAGATCACATAATTATTAGAAGTTATTGTTTTATTGAAATATATATATATATAAATACATATATATATATATAAAATATATATTTATATATATATATATATATATATATAATATATATATATATTCAAGGGAGACAAGTAATACATAGATTACCTAATTATTAAAAGTTTTTTTTATTGAAATAAATATATATATAATATATATATATATATATATATATATATATATATATATATATATATATATATATTCAAGGGAGACAATTTGTATATATGTAACATAATTATTAGGAGTTATTTTTTTAATTGATATATATATATATATATATTTATATATATTCAATTTTTATATGTATGTTATTTTATTACAGGATAAATAAACATTAAGATTCAACTAGTCATATAAGAGTGCTCAATTAGACATAGAGCAATAAAGACATTTTATTTAGATTTGAACTTAATTAATACACTTCAAATAGTGTTCAAAACTAGACAGAGCTGATATTATAAAACGTTTATTTTATTACAGGAAAAATAAACATTAAGATTTAACTAGAGTTATATAAGAGTGCTCAATTAGACATAGAGCAATAAAGATATTTTATTTAGATTTCTACTTATTAATTACACTTTAAATAGTGCTAAAAAAATGGGAGACAATTTGTATATAGATCACATAATTGTTAGAAGTGATTTTTTTAATTGAAATATATATATATATATATATATATATATATATATATATATATATATATATATATATTCAAGGGAGACAATTTATATATAGATCACATAATTATTAGAAGTTATTTTTTTTAAGTAAATATATGTATATATATATATAAATATATATAATATATATATTATATATATATATAATCTATATATATATGTACAAGGGAGACAATTGTTTTATAGATCACATAATTATTAGAAGTGTTTTTTTATTGAAATATATATATATAAATATTTATATATATATATATTGACATTTTAGATTTATCATTGAGAATCATAACAGTTAGAATAAAATTATTAAAATTTATATTACATTATGTCATATTCACACAAGAATACCAAAAAAATTGTGGTTATCTAAATTGACGTTTACATTTTTTTTAAGTTATTACCTTGCTCTACTGATGTATTGAGCACTCTACATATAAGTCCTATCATTTGAATTTCTGTGTATATATTTTAAATATTAACAGTTAGCTCTAAGTCTTATCATCAAATTGCCATACATATTTCCAAAAATTTAACAACTATCTCTACTAATTCATTAATCATTGTATATATTTATCTTTCTGTCTCTCATTATTTATCTATCTATCTATCTATAGAATTGAATATGTCTGTCTGTGTGTACATTTCTCTGTCAATTTTAGTCTACATATTCCAAATTTTGATACAAAGGGTACTGAGATTTTAGAAAATCTATGTGATTTGTATTTGAACAGAAATTTTGCAATTAAGGGGTCAAAGTTCAATGATTTGGCCTTTGAGAACCCTACTAATTTCCTCCGACAATTATGGGTCTAAACACTTGAAATTTTACATATAGTTTCCTTGGACATGGATCTAACTTAATATCTCCATTGGAGCCCAAAACAATAAATTGTAAAGGTTCATAATAGGGGTCAAATTTTTTAAAATTAACCGTTTTTCTGCTTTTTTTTTTTGGTTGGGGAGGGGGGCAGCATACACCGCTAAACACCGGGGCTACGGCAGGAACTCATGCTAGTATAATATATATATATATATATATATATATATATATATATATATATATATTTTCATATATATATATATATATTCATATATATATATATATATATATATATATATATTAATATATATATATTCATATATATATATATATATTCATATATATATCAATTAAAACATAACTTCTATTTCCATTATTTTCATATATATATATATATATATGCATATTTATATCAATTAAAACATAACTCCTAATAATTATCTGATCTTTATACAAATTGTCTGCCTTGAATATATATATATATATATATATATATATATATATATATATATATTATATATATATATATATATATATATATATTTATGTGAATTAAAAAGAATAAGTTCTAATGATTATGTGATCTTTATACAAATTGTCTCCCTCGAATATATATATATATATATATATATATATATATATATATTCAAGGGAGACAATTTGAATATAGAAGACAGTTATTAGAAGTTATTTTTTTAATTGAAATAAATATATATATATATATATATATATATATATATTTGAATTAAATAACTTCAAATAATTATGATCTATATAAAAATTGTCTCCCTTGAATATATATATTATATATATAAATATATATATATATACATATATTTCAATAAAAAAATAACTTCTAATAATTGTCGTCTATATACAAATTGTCTCCCTTGATTATATATATATATATATGTATATATATATATACATACACATATTAAAGGGAGACAATTTGTATATAGATGACATAATTATTAGAAGTTATCTTTTTTATGCTTAATTGAATTTTAATGCTTAGTTTTTCCATCAATTGTGTTACTTGGGTAATTTTTTGTAATGTATATTTGAAAAAAATCTATGTGCTAGTTGAGATAAGAAATAAGGAAAATTCTTACCTGTTACTTCCCAGGTGTTATCTCCACTTTTTCTCTGTTCTGCTTCTTGCTGAAACTCATGGCAATTTCATGTTTGTTTGTGTTCTTTGTTACATATATATATTTTTTAATGTGAGGATTTTTTTTCTTTTAATAATTTAAAAACTTTTTTTTGATTTATATAATAAAGAGAGACAACATAACTAATGGATTTTTTTTAAATGATATATTCAACTTTCTGGTTATGATCAAATGTACTACTTTATTTTTTTTTTTTTTTTTTTGTAGTTGCATAAGTTAGCTGATGAGAAGAAATACAAGCAGAACTGCATTCATTTAAATAAAGCTAATAGTTTAGAATTTGATTTTACCCAGATGTGCATGTACACAAAGAAAGAAACACTTACTTGAGGACTTCTGTAACTACAGGAAACATGTGGCAGATAGGATAGGTGATGCTGCTGGATTCAGTTGTTTTTTCCAATCCACATAATTCTCACAATAGCTTATAGTAGAATTCCACCATGATCAAGGGGAGTACCTGAAATTACAGAAATATACACACAGAAGGAAAGAAAAAGAATACTTACTCTACTTCTATGACAATGATTGCTGCGAAGACTTCAAGATGCTAATGTAGGAAGAAACAGATAGACATACATCATACGCAGTTTAAGTGTACCCAGATGTGCTTGAACGCAAAGAAAGAAATACTTGATTCAAACTGCACAAGACATGTGGCAGACAGGAACGGTGATGCTGCTAGGTTTCATTGCTTGTTCCAATCTATAAAAAAGAGATGATGTTTATAGTGTTTATAATCTACTGCTGTGTGAAAGCTGGAACAATGGAAACAGTTAAATTAAATTATCAAATCACAAAGACTGAAATCGAAATAGAAAGAAGAAAGGGTGATACTATACTCATCTTCCTGTTGGTGCAGACCACTTGCTCGTGACTGTTCGTTCGCCATGAAACTGGAAAGTAAAATAAATAAAAAAAGAAAAAAAGAGAGGTTCCACCGGGGAAAGCTCGTGTCTGGGCAGCGAGGTGATGAACTCCCGAAAGGAGGGGCACTATATAAAAACAAGCTTTGCTGCGAACATCTCCTAAAAAGCGGTTTCTACTCAGAATAACAGGCGGAGCAGAAAACAGAGGTGTTCTCTCTACCCAACAGGATTCGTAAAGATACCAATAGTTTGTGTTCATAAGACGGCGGTGATCGCTCACAAAACTGGCATTCCTACTGTCATGTCGGAGGACCGTCATATATAATTGCACTACCATTTCGTATTGGAGGACGGTCATATATAATTGCACTACCATACCGTTTCGGAGTTCCTAGACAGTAGGAATAATAAAAGCGGCCTTAAAGCGGCTTGTGAGCACACAATCTAGTCGAACTCTAGTCGTCCTTAGTCGAGTCGAGGCAAGCCTGCATTATATAGTAACACGAGCACGTGTCGCCTGCTTAGAGGGTAGCCCCCTTCGGGAGATTCGAAAGCGCACCTCACAGCGGAAGAGCTTCGGAACCAATCGGACCGTACCCAGACTTGCAGCTATTTGTTAACTTGGAAGTGGAGTCAACACCCCGACACTGAGAAAAGAGCTTTCCAAAAGCTCAAAACCAGTTGCATGCAAAGTCGGGGAAACTGGGAGCAGGCTGGGGAGAACACGGGGCCTTGCAGGGAGGCCCATTTTTCTCTTTCGTTCGGTTTACATCTTTCGGGTATTGTTCTCCTTTCAGCCTGCCCCCATCACGCCTTTTTGCTCGCCACATGCAAGCGTATAAAAAGACGACCAGATGACGGACGCAACAAACTAATGCCGACATTTTCTGGATTTTTTTTTTTTTTTGCCAGAGCCCATTTAGCCGTGTAGCTATTAAACTACAACGTTACACCCCCCTACCACGGTGAGGATAGGGTTGGACTTTAGGGGGGAAAATACACATCCAGTATTTTATCCAATAAAAGAACGGTTTATAAACTGCACAATTGTCACGGTAATTCTACAGTTTATGGACCGCCCTTAAATAATATTATATACATGCTTTCATCTAACAAATTTAAAAAAAAGGCGTTAATTTAGATTTAAATTTTAATATTTTTTCCCCAGAACAGCACGGATTATAAACTGCACAATTGTCACGGTAATTCTATAGTTTATCGACCACCCTTAAATAATATTATATGTATGCTTTCACCTAACAAATTAAAAAAAAAAGACGTTAATTTAGATTTAAATTTTAATATTTTTTCCCAGAACAGCACGGTTTATAAATTGCACAATTGTCACGGTAATTCTATAGTTTATTGACCACCCTTAAATAATATTATATGTATGCTTTCATCTAACAAATTAAAAAAAAAAGACGTTAATTAAGATTAAATTTTAATATTTTTTTCCCAGAACAGCACGGTTTATAAATTGCACAATTGTCACGGTAATTCTATAGTTTATTGACCACCCTTAAATAATATTATATGTATGCTTTCATCTAACAAATTAAAAAAAAAGACGTTAATTTAGATTTAAATTTAAATATTTTAACCAAGAACAGCATGGTCTATAAACTGCACAATTGTCACGGTAATATTTGTTGGCTGGCTTTCTAACAGTATAATAAAATATAAAAAGACGTTAAACGTTAAAATCGTGTAAACTACACAAGTGTCGAAATTTGAAAAGAAATTCGACGTGTTTATGAACTGTGCTCATACTAACAACGTTCATTTGAACACTTGTGCAGTTTACACAACTGAAATAAATGCGTCATCTACTTTGAAACGACAAGAAATACCTTTTTTTTTTTGACATCAGAGAAGTAGACAGAGGAGCGGCAGGGCGGCGGCTTAGCTGGGTCGACTGGCTGGTCATCTATTCTTCCGGAACTCATCTCGCTGCCAGGGTCCAAACTGAATTTACAGCCCGTTTTAGGCCTCTTTTTATATTTCACCATCGCCGTGAAAACCGTTAACTTTTTCCGGGAAAAACCGAACAGTTCGCAGTCGATGTCGCAACCTTTTTACCTTTTATGGAGTTTGTGTTACCTAGCTGCTTTTTCATTGGTTGATTTAAACTTGTTTAGTTGAAGAGTGAATGTGGCGTGATATGCGCGCACGCACGCACGCACGCACACACAGAGTAATACTTTGTGTTTGTGTGTGTTGGTGTCTTTATGCGAGTGTGTGTATGTGTGTGTGTGTGTGCTGAGTTAAATTTGTTTAGTTTGAAGAGTGAACGTGGGCGTGTGTGTGTGTGTTTATGCAAGTGTGTGTGTATGTGGGTGTGTGCGTCGTTGAGAGAGAGAGAGAGAGAGAGAGAGAGAGAGAGAGAGAGAGAGAGAGAGAGAGGGGTTAGCACCCGGTAATTTAAAAAGTTATAAAAAGTTAAAAATATAATATATATATATATATATATATATATATATATGGTCGCCAGTGATTTACATTTCAAAATACACGCATTAATAAAACTAGCTCCAAGACTATTTTTCTCTGCTAATTTTCCTTGCGATATTCGTTTTCAGCATACCTGAAAAAACTGACGGTTCGAGTTTTCCGGGTACGGTTTTTCCGGAGACGAGTTTTCTCTGGACAAGTTTTCCGGGCACTGGTATAAGTGCTATGGGTTCATCAGAGCACATCCCATTAAAGTACTTGTAAACAGGGATGCAACACCGAGGAGGCGATGGGACAGACGTTGGAGATTGACCTATAGCACGCACGGGGCCTATTAGATTAGATACTCTTTTTTTTGTTGTTTTTGTGCTCAACGATAAAAACCGACTTCTTCATTTGTGTTTGCTTCTCATTTTCGCTTTTTCTCTGATAAGTGTTTCGCTAATGTGAAAAAGAAAACATGTTCGAACGTTTGCTGACATTTATTGGATGTGTTCCTACCAGTATTTTGCTTAATTTTCGAGTTTGGAGCGATTATCGAGTCTCACAAGATGTCTGTAAAATGTCAGACACTTCTTTATTGTTCTAACTTAAAACCGTGCGCTACTTTTGTTTGTGTTAAATAAACGTTTTAAAATAAGTTAAAACAACAAAAATGTGATCTAGGTAGAAGAGTAACTTACCTTGCCTTTGGTAACATTCATTTTCTTATATATTTATTTGTTCAAAGTTTCATAGAATAAAAAGTTCTGACACAACTTTGTCGAGCGATTTATAATCGATTTCATTTAACTTCTGTTTGACCCCGGCACGTACGACCCTTTCTCTCCTTCCCCCACTCTCTCTCTCTCTTCTTTAGCTTGGTGACAAGCGATATGCTTATGTGTGCGTGCGTGTGTGTGTGTGTATGTGTGTATATGCGTGCGTATGTGTGTTGTCGTATTCACGAAAATTTAAAAAAATAAAAACGTTTTTCCCCGACCGGCCAGATTAGGGTTGTGAGGTGTGGTTAGATAGAGTTCATGAAAATAAATGTTAGCAATAAAAACTTTTGGTAAACCAAGTTAGAAAAAAGAATACAATTTACTTCCCCACGGAGCCACCGATTCTTCTTCTTTTTTTAGGCGATGTAATAAGCCATATTTTTGAGCAGGGTTGCCTCCTCTCTTTATTTTGGTTTGTATATTTTTCATCTTGCAAAAATGCTCCCGGGAGATCTTTTTAGGATTCTAAAGGTTTGCTTTTTTTTACACTTTTTATTATCTTCGAAAAATGTAAAAAAGAATGTAAACAGGCAGTTTACGATTTGAAATGCATCGTTAAAATGATATTTTTTGCTAGTTCTTTCAACTTTATATTTTTATTTCGTCGTCTTCAAGTCCAATGTAAACAAGTTCTTGATGAGCCGTTCCTCTTAAATAATCCAATTTACCAAATTTACACTTCTAACGATTACTATGATATTGTCCATTGACTACTGTATGTACACACTTTAACCCTTATCCTCGAGTGGCCTCTGGGGCTTGATAAGTAATGATTCCTTTATAAAATAAAAAATATTTCAATACTTTGATGGTGAGTCTATAGTCAGTCTGTGCTGGTTTTCCTTGCGATATTCGTTTTCAGCATACCTGAACAAACTGAGGGTTGGCCCCTTTCATATGCCGCCTGTTAAAACTGTTCACACATGGTCGCCAGCGATTTACATTTCAAAATACACGCATTAATAAAACAAGCTCCAAAACTAGTAGTCGGTCATTCTCTGCTAATTTTCCTTGCGATATTCGTTTTCAGCATACCTGAACAACTTGATGGTTGGCCGCTTTCATATGCCGCCTGTTCAAACATGGTCGCCAGTGATTTACATTTCAAAATACACGCATTACTATCTCGAAAACTATTCGTCTGTCTGTGCTAATTTTCCTTGCGATATTCGTTTTCAGCATACCTGAACAAACTGAGGGTTGGCCCCTTTCATATGCTGCCTGTTCAAACATGGTCGCCGTGATTTACATTTCAAAATACACGCATTAATAAAACTAGCTCCAAAACTATTTGTCTCTGCTAATTTTCCTTGCGATATTCGTTTTCAGCATACCTGAACAAACTGACGGTTGGCCCCTTTCATATGCCGCCTGTTCAAACATGGTCGCCAGTGATTTACATTTCAAAATACACGCATTAATAAATCGAAAACTACGTGTCTGTGCTAATTTTCCTTGCGATATTCGTTTTCAGCATACCCGAACGATTTTAAAATGACAGTCCGAATGTTAACGAAGCACACACACACACACACACACACACACACGTAAACTCAGTGAAAATCTCTACTGTCGATAAGCTAGTTGTAAATTAGATTACTGGCTCTTATGAGTTTTAGTCTAACCACCCTTTACAACTGTGATACAGTAGAACAGTCCGTCTCTGGACAATTAGCAGTGTATCGCATAACTCAATGACAGTGTCGAATGTCAACTAGCTAGTTGTAAGTTAGGTTACTGGCTCTGATGAGTTACACTCTAACCACCCTTAATAACTGTGATACAGCGGAACAGTCCGTTTTTGGACAAGTGGCGGTGATCGCATAACTCATTGAAAGTGCCGAATGTCTATTAGCTAGTTGAAACTTAGATTACTGGCTTTAATGAGTTTCAGTCTAACCACACTTAATAACTGTGATACAGCGGAACAGTCCGTCTGTTTCGCATAACTCATTGACAGTGTCGAGTGTCGATTAGCTAGTTGTAACTTCGTAGCCAGCCGAAAAGCCCCTTTAAGAAGAGACTTGAAGATAATAATTATTGTTTTTATTTGTAATGTTATTCTTATCGTCCAGCCATGCACGTGCAGAAATGCATTTCCAACGCAACTGTGTTAAAAAACTTACTTCCCCTTCAATGAGACAAGAACGCCGACACTCGACTTCGCACCGATACGCGAATGACGATACATAGAAATGAAAGCTGTTGATTTTATGTATTGAATTTTACGACTTTGCCGGCCCTCGTGACAAGATGTTCCGGCAGATACTGCAGGCTATGACTAGCTATGACTAGCAAAGACCAGATGTGGGGGCAACCCCACATGCCTGACCATTAACCAGCTCCCATTTCCCACCTCTCGGGAGCTGGTCCCCTTTTTCCCTTCCCCCTCCCTTCACTCCTCACATTAAAAATCGGCCTTGTGCCTAATTTGCTTGGTGGGGGAGCAAATAAATACCATCTGTTCCGGCAGATACTGCCAGCAAAGACCGTATATGGGGCTGACCCCACATATAAGACCTTGGTCAATGTAGGGGTAACCCTTCATACCAATTGTCACCATCCCGCTCCCCTACTCCCCGGGGAGTTGTTCCCCATTTCCCCCTCAGTCCTCACATTAAAAATCGGCCTTGTGCCTAATTTGCTCGGTGGTGGGGGAGCAAATAAATACCATCTGTTCTTCAGATGCTGCACTTCTATTTCTTGTTCTCTTTCGGTGGAGGAGAAATCCTTCACGACTGAGACAGTTTTTATTTTTGTACCTTTTCTCCACGTTAAAAAAACGACCCTGGTGTCTAACTCTGTCCCGTGGGGAGGCATAGTAAATAGGTACACACACAGACACAGCGACGAACGGACTTGGCGACGCTTTCGATTGTAAATATAAGAGCGTTGTCGGCGGCGACAACCGGAAATGGCAAACCCTGTGTCAGTCAGATTTGTTTATTTCACGCCAATTTGGACCGCGAAATAATTCGTTTTAACTAATGAGACCTGTGGAAATTCTAAGGTTAATCCTTCGGAGTTAAGACAACCAAGCGTAAAAGTTGATATACAAAACAAATATATAATATATAAATGTTACCAAAGGCAAGATAAGTTACTCTTCTACGTACTTGAACAAGTGTTTTAAGTTCTGCTGCGATATTCGTTTTCAGCATACCTGAACAAACTGAGAGTTGGCCCCTTTCATACGCCGCCTGTTCAAACTGTTCAAACATGGTCGCCAGTGATTTACATTTCACAATACACGCATTAATAAAACTTGCTCTAAAACTATTTGTCTTAGCTACTTTTCCTTGCGATATTCGTTTTCAGCATACCTGAATGAGAGTTAGATTCTATAGACCAAGGCAAGTCAACGTGTATATAAAAAAATATTTTCGTTAACAGATACTACACATTGATCGTTTATTTTATTTGATTTGATGTATTTTATATTTATTTATTTTTTATTGATCTTATTTTCATTTAACATTTAATGTTTTGGTGTTGTATTACTGTACACATAGATTCGAAAAAGTTGTAATAAAAACAAATATATAACAAATAAATGTTATCAAAGGCAAGATAAGTTACTTTTCTACCCAACTGGATATATTTTTCGTGTTTTTATTCAATATAACATGTTTATTCAGCCGTAAGTTTGGGAAAAGGTGTTATAAATAAAAACCCAGATAAAATACTGTACAAACTCGATCAATATATGTTACCGTGACATAGGTGGACATATATTCGGCGGGTTTTTAGTAGTATTGTGTATAGTTTTTTATTTATAACACCTTTTCCCAAACTTACCGTGTTAAAGAGAGAATCAGACGCCATTTTGAATGTTCCAATACATCGGTAAACACTATGTTTTTCGAGCTGAATAAACATGTTACCTTGAATAAAAACACAAAAATTATATCCAGTTTGGTAGAAAAGTAACTTATCTTGCCTTTTGATAACATTTATTTGTTATATATTTGTTTTTTGACAACTTTTTCGAATCTATGTGTACAGTAATACAAACCCGATGTTTTTTTTTATTAAATAGTTAGGTGACTGTACGGAATAGTTACAAAACGCCTTCCTCTCCCCATTTTAAGAACGACTTTCGGAATTGGGGGGAGCCCAATCTCTCCATGGTAAGAACGGCTTTCCAGATTGTGAGGTGTTTTTTTTTCAGAAAGCCGTTCTTATCATGGAGAGATTGAAAGTGTTAATACAAGTTAAATTGAATTTTTATCAGATCTTCTGCTTATTAAATTATTGGACAGAATAGTTAACATGATCCTCTCTACATTAAGAATGGCTTTCTGAACTTTTAAGGTAACGATTTCTTAAAAAAATACAATTTAATAACAAAAAAAAAACAGTTATTTTTACGATTCGAAAGAGGGAGGCGGTGGGAGGGGGAGGAATTGGCGCGTTGAAATAAAATTCGTTGAATTTCAAATTCGCTTGATACCCCCACCCTTCGCCACGTCATGACAGAAACAAAACTTTGACGAGATGTAATCTATTTCATTTAACTTCCGTTTGACCCCGGGCTAGAGTGCAGACACGTGCGGAGTGTGTGGGTGTGTGGGTGGAAGTTTTATTGTTTTATTACTTTCATACTTTCATTATTTTCCGTCTTTCTCTCCCCCTCTCTCTCTTTCTGTCTCTCTCTCTCTCTCTCTTTCTCCCCCCTCTCTCTGTTTCTCTCTCTCTCTCTCTCTCTCTCTCTCTCTCTCTCGTGCTCACATGAAATAAACGCGGGAAGAAATATGTTTGGGTGGAATTTGCCATTTCACGAAACGTCGTGGTTAGAGACACATGTATTTTTACTGGGAGTTTTCACTAGAAGAAAAGTAAGTAATTTTTGGTATAATTTGTGATTTTATTTCAGCATTTCTTTTATGTAAAATAATAATCTTGTTTTTTTTTTAATGTTTAAAGTGAATAATAAAAAAAAAATGATATTTTATTTAAGTTATTATAATTACCTCGTGTTATTAAACGAAAAAAAAAATGAACAGACACTACACATTTCGTTCTTTATATATAATTTTCAGTATAATTTATATCTATGTGTACAGTAATACAAACCCTATATTTGTTAATGAATATCACTTAAATAAACCACTCTACAGATGGATGTGATATTTGGAATATGCTGTAACATTGATAAAGACGAACTAAGGAACAGTTACGTCATAGACACAAAATATACGTATGATTATAATAGGAAAAAAACAAAAACCTGCAAAAGTATATGCAGTTATGCTACCGTGCCGAAATAAAAACGGTATTATTTAGAAATCTATTCTTTGTATTCTAACATTGTAATCAAGTTGTCGTGAAACTTGAATTTCAAATGAAAAAACGAAAAAAACAAAACAAAAAAGGAAATACAAAAACACGGTAACATAAATGCATAATTACTAATTATGTCTTTCTGGCTAAACGTAGTAACCGTTTCTTTTTTCTGTATTTGTATAAAAATTAGTACATGTTTTTTATTAGATATTGAAATCCATGTTATTAGGTTGAAATGGGCGCTTCTACACTATTGGGACGAGATTTCAGAATTGTAGGAATGCGAGTTAATGCGACAGTTGATGTTGAATTCGAAAGTGATTTTGGAGCCTTTAAACTGTCATTAATAATAATAAAACAGATACTACACTTTGAATTATTTGCTAATAATTAAAAAAAATATTTTCGTTAACAGATATTACACATTGATCGTTGTTTTTATTTGATTTGATGTTTTTTTATTTTTATTTATTTTTTTATTGATCTTATTTTTATTTAACATTTGATGGTTGTTATTAAATTGTTAGATGCTTGTACGGAATGGTTACAAAACGCCCTCCTCTCTCCATTTTAAGAACGACTTTCGGAATGCCCGTATCCCAATCTCTCCATGTTAAGAACGGCTTTCTAACGCCGACACTTGACTTCGCACCGATACGCGAATGACGATTCATAGAAATTAAAGCTGTTGATTTTATGTATTGAATTTTACACGACTTTCTCGGCCCTCGTGACAAGATCAAAGTGTAGTATCTGTTCTCTCAGTTACGAAACTGTCCGCCACCGGGCTTTCTGGATAGGTTAAGGTGTTTTCATACTAATCTTCGTTAGCAAGGACCGACTCCACATTTGTGGGAGCTTGGACCCGGAAACCGATCCCCTTTTTTGGGAGACTGGAATCTCGGGACCAACACCACTAGCTGGTAGTTGAGACCTGCTTTTGTTGTTTTTTTGCATGCGTTTTTTCTTCGTTCCGGTCTCTTCCCTCTAGAGACAGGGGATGGTCTAATTTCTCCACACTTAATTGCCTGAGCAGCACTGACCTGCCAGGCCCAAACTTTGTCTATCTTCGCTGCTCTCCCAGTGGATCGAGCAGACAGGGCTCTCTTTCTCGCTTCCGTTGGGGTAAGTTAGTGGGTAGTTGGGAGCTTGGACCCGGAAACCGATCCCCTTTTTTGGGAGACTGGAATCTCGGGACCAACACCACTAGCTGGTAATTGAGACCTGCTTTTGCTGGTTTTTTGCATGCGTTTTTTCTTCGTTCCGGTCTCTTCTCTCTAGAGACAGGGGATGGTCTAATTTCTCCACACTTAATTGCCTGAGCAGCACTGACCTGCCAGGCCCAAACTTTATCTATCTTCGCTGCTCTCCCAGTGGATCGAGCAGACAGGGCTCTCTTTCTCGCTTCCGTTGGGGTAAGTTAGTGGGTAGGGTGACGTGGGGTAGGGCGGGTGCTTCGTTTCTGCTCCCCTCTGTGGGCAGGGATTCCTATCCCCTCTCTCTCTTAATTGCGACGCGGCACTCTGGCCCGCTAGCACCCACTGCGTCTTTCTTCTCTGCTCTCCCCCCCTCGCGGGGGGATCTGAGCTGCTAACCCGACATCCCCGTGAGGGGAAGTCAAAAACTCTAATTTCTTCAAAGTCCGCTCCTCCCCCTCCATTCCCCTGGGTTTTCTTTTCCCCCACTACACTTTGGTCTGCGTCAGCGGCCAGTGCAACCGCCACGATGCCAGGCAGGAGGGGTACGTTACCCCAAATGCGCAAGATTTATTAATAAATAATAAACTAGACAAAATACTTTGAGAAATTCGCTCAATATATGTTAACGTGACATAACTTGACATATATTCGGTGGTTTTTTTAATAGTATTTTGTCTAGTTTATTATTTATAACACCTTTTCCCGAACTTACCGTGTTAAAGAGACAGTCGGTCGCCATTTAGAATTTTCCAATACATCGGTAAACACTGTATGCTTTTCGAGCGCTGAATAAACATGTTAAACTGAATCAAAACACGAAAATTATATCCAGTTTGGTAGAAAAGTAATTTATCTTGCCTTTGATAACATTTATTTGTTATATATTTGTTTATTGACAGCTTTTTCGAATCTATGTGTACAGTAATACAAACCCTATAATTATTTCATGTCATTAAACGAAAAAAAAAAGAACAGATACTACACGTTTCCTTTTTTTACAGATATCATTGTCAAATAAAATGTATATTTATTTATAATTTGTTGTATTTTTAATCGTTTGCTGCAAACTTTAAATCGAGTATTAATCTTCTGTTTGAGAATATGTGTTAAATTATCGATGGTTTTATATTGTATTTTTTTATTTATTTATAATTTTATTTCAGCATTTATTTAATATAGAATAACCACGTCGCTTATTTAATCATAAATAAAAAAAAAAAAAAAAAAAAATTATTCTATAAAAAGCATTTTCATTCCAAAATACTGAAATCGCCATTAAATAACCTGGAAAAGGGTTGATATGGCGTATAAGCAAAAGGCAGACTAAGAAATCAAGGGCAGATAATCGGAAATCTTGATTGTCTCCCTTGACGAACTTGTCTCCACGGAATTTCACGAGTGTTGTGGTCGGCGTTACGGAAATTACCGACCGTTTACTGATTTTATTTGTTTAGTTTTTTTTCACCTTTGTTTGGTTGAGAGATGTTTGAGTACTCGTGCAGTTTATTGACCACCGGTGTGAAATATTAACGTCGTATTTATGTGTGCTTTCCACCTAACAGTCGAATGACGTTAAAATTGATTTACACACTCACTTGTAAAGTCGCCAATAGTAAGATGTCCAAAAATTACGAAAAACGTTTACTCATTTTATTTGTTTAAATAATATTATATGTAGACTTTCACCTAACAAATTAAAAAATTAGAAGACGTTAATTTAGATTTAAATTAAAAATATTTGTCTGTCTGTCTGTCTATCTATCTAGCTGTACTGTATCTCTCCAACTACATCCTCTGTCTGTCTGTCTCTTTAACCTCGCATCGGCTCTCTGCTTGGTTCCTTATTTCAGCCCACCAAACTGGATATAATTTCCGTGTTTTTATTAAATTAAACATGTTTATTCAGCTCGAAAAAACAGTGTTTACCGATATATTGGAAAATTCAAAATGGCGCCCGACTCTCTCTTTAACACGGTAAGTTCGGAAAAAGATGTAATAAATAATAAACCAGACAAAATACTGTTAGAAATTCGCTCAATATATGTTAACGTGACATAACTTGACATATATTGGGTGGTTTTTTAATAGTATTTTGTCTAGTTTATTATTTATAACACCTTTTCCCGAACTTACCGTGTTAAAGAGGCAGTCGGTCGCCATTTAGAATTTTCCAATACATCGGTAAACACTGTATGCTTTTCGAGCTGAATAAACATGTTAAATTGAATAAAAACACGAAAATTATATCCAGTTTGGTAGAAAAGTAATTTATCTTGCCTTTGATAACATTTATTTGTTATATATTTGTTTATTGACAACTTTTTCGAATCTATGTGTACAGTAATACAAACCCTATAGTTATTTCATGTCATTAAACGAAAAAAAAAAAAAAGAACAGATACTACACGTTTCCTTTTTTTACAGATATCATTGTCAAATAAAATGTATATTTATTTATAATTTGTTGTATTTTTAATAGTTTGCTGCAAACTTTAAATCAAGTATTAATCTTCTGTTTGAGAATATGTGTTAAATTATCGATGGTTTTATATTGTATTTTTTTATTTATTTATAATTTTATTTCAGCATTTATTTAATATAGAATAACCACGTCGCTTATTTAATCATAAATAAAAAAAAAAAAAAAAATTATTCTATAAAAAGCATTTTCATTCCAAAATACTGAAATCGCCATTAAATAACCTGGAAAAGGGTTGATATGGCGTATAAGCAAAAGCCAGACTAAGAAATCAAGGGCAGATAATCGGAAATCTTGATTGTCTCCCTTGAAGAACTTGTCTCCACGGAATTTCACGAGTGTTGTGGTCGGCGTTACGGAAATTACCGACCGTTTACTCATTTTATTTGTTTAAATAATATTATATGTAGACTTTCACCTAACAAATTAAATAAGAAGACGTTAATTTAGATTTAAATTAAAAATATTTCTCTGTCTGTCTGTCTATCTATCTATCTATCTAGCTGTACTGTATCTCTCCAACTACATCCTC
Source organism: Euprymna scolopes (assembly GCF_053919585.1). Taxonomy (NCBI): domain Eukaryota; kingdom Metazoa; phylum Mollusca; class Cephalopoda; order Sepiida; family Sepiolidae; genus Euprymna; species Euprymna scolopes. The sequence continues at coordinate 129,251,548 of NC_136527.1, read as the reverse complement.
TGTCTGTCTGTCTCTTTAACCTCGCATCGGCTCTCTGCTTGGTTCCTTATTTCAGCCCACCAAATTAGTTCAGTTTTTTTATATTTTTTTTTATTCATAATTTGATTTCAGTATTTATTTAATATAGAATAACCGGGTGTGTATTAGTACTGGACACATAGATTCGAAACAGTTGTCAAAAAACAAATATATAACAAATAAATGTTATCAAAGGCAAGATAAATTACTTTTTTACCAAACTGTATATAATTTTCGTGTTTTTATTAAATTAAACATGTTTATTCAGCTCGAAAAAACAGTGTTTACCGATATATTGGAAAATTCAAAATGGCGACCGACTCTATCTTTAACACGGTAAGTTCGGAAAAAGATGTAATAAATAATAAACTAGACAAAATACTTTGAGAAATTCGCTCAATATATGTTACCGTGACATAACTTGACATATATTCGGTGGTTTTTTAATAGTATTTGGTCTAGTTTATTATTTATAACACCTTTTCCCGAACTTACCGTGTTAAAGAGAGAATCGGTCGCCATTTCGAATTGATATTTAAAAAAAAAAAAAAAAAAAGAATCCTAGCTACTGAGTTGTAGTCGACAATCGTAACATATCCCAAAATTACGAAAATGCAATCATTAAAGAATTTCCTAATTTTTTGTTTATTACAACAACATTGCAAGAGTAAGATTAGTAAATGTGGATGTGTATTTTCCCCCCTAAAGTCCAACCCTATCCTCACCGTGGTAGGGGGGTGTAACGTTGTAATTGAACAACAACTACACGGCTAAATGGGCTCTGGCAAAACAAAATCCAGGAAATGACGTCCGTCATCTGGTCGTCTTTTTATACGCTTGCATGTGGCGAGCAAAGAAGACGTGTTAAGGAAGGAGCAGGCTGAAAGGAGAACATTCCCCGAACAAAAAAAGAAAAATGGGCCTTACCCTATCCCTTTCCCTTATCCTAACCCTAACCCCTCCCGTTTGCTTCCAAGGCCCCATTTGAGCGTGTTCTCCTCCGCAGGCCTGCTTCTCCAAATTTCCCCGACTTTGCAGGTAACTGGTTTGGAGGCTTTCTAAAGCTCTTTTATCAGTGTCGGGGTGTTGAGTCCACACTTCCAGCTCAACAAATACCTGCAGTGCAAGGTGCGCTTCTCCGAATTTCCCCGAAGAGGGAGCGACACGTGCTCGTGTTTCTACTGTGTAATGCATGCGTGCCTCCACTTGACTACGGATGACTAGAGTAATACTAAAATAGTTTGTGTGTGCTCACAAGCTGCTTGAAGGGCGCTGGTAATATTATTCCTACTATCTATCAACTACGAGCTGGGGCGGTAATGCAATGATGGACCTCCGATTAATAATATCCGATACGATAGTAGGAATGGCAGTTTTGTGAGCTTTCATAGGCTCTTCCACATTCACGCACAATCTTGTGGTATCTCTCTAGGAATCCTGTTGGGTAGAGAGAACAAGAAGTCCCTTCCCTCGTTTTGGAAGGTTGTTCGCAGCAACGCTTGTTTTATATGGTGCCCTCTTTAGGGAGTTCAACACCTTGTTGTACGGAACCCGATCAAAATCCAGTTAATGATGGCATGAGTTTGTTGCGTCCGTCATCTGGTCGTCTTTTTATACGCTTGCATGTGGCGAGCAGAAAAGACGTGCTCGAGCAGGCTGGAAGGAGAACACTCCCCCGAAAGAGAAAAATGGGCCTCCCTCTCTCCCGTGTGCTTCCATCAAGGCCCAAATTGTGTGTGTTCTCCTTCGCAGACCTGGTCCTCCAACTTTCCTCGACTTTGCAGGTAACTAATCTGGAGCTTTTCTAAAGCTCTTTTCTCAGTGTCGAGGTGTTGAGTCAACTCCCAGCTCAACAAATACCTGCAGCGCAAGGTGCGCTTTTCCGAATTCCCCCGAAGAGGGAGCGACACGTGCTCGTGTTTCTACTATGTAATTCACGCGTGCCTCCACTCGACTACGGACGACTAGAGTAATACTGCTATTAGTTTGCGTGTGCTCACAAGCTGCTTGAAGGGCGCTGGTAATATTATTCCTACTATCTATCAACTACGAGCTGGGGCGGTAATGCAATGATGGACCTCCGATTAATAATATCCGATACGATAGTAGGAATGGCAGTTTTGTGAGCTTTCATAGGCTCTTCCACATTCACGCACAATCTAGTGGTATCTCTCTAGGAATCCTGTTGGGTAGAGAGAACAAAAAGTCCCTTCCCTCGTTTTGGAAGGTTGTTCACAGCAACGCTTGTTTTATATGGTGACCTCTTTAGGTAGTTCAACACCTTGCTCTCCTTGACTCTTCTCATTGTCGAGGTTCTGAGTCCGGTTCCAGGTGTACAAATAGGTGCAAGTCTGGATAGGGAATCTCCCCAAGTGGGTGAGCCTACGCTCTTTCTTATCAGGCGACACGTGCTCGTGTTACTACATAATGCATGCATGGCTCCATTCGACCAGGAACGACTAGAGTAATACTACCATTAGTTTGTGTGTTCTCACAAGCTGCCTGAAGGGCGCTGGTAATATTATTCCTACTATCTATCAACTACGAGCTGGGGCGGTAATGCAATGATGGACCTCCGATTAATAATATCCGATACGATAGTAGGAATGGCAGTTTTGTGAGCTTTCATCACCTCCTCCTCATTCACGCACAATCTTGTGGTATCTCTCTAGGAATCGTGTTGAGTAGAGAGAACACTTCCGTTTTCTGCTCCGCCTTTTATTCCGAGTAGAAACCGCCTTTTTCGGAGGATGTTCGTAGCAATGCATGTTTTATGTAGCGCTCCACTTTGGGGAGATCATCACCTACCTGGCCAGACTGTCCTTTCCTGTACGGTACCTGGTAACTAGTGGATTCCACCCTTTCCCTCCTTTTTCAGTTTGATGGCGACCACGACCAGCCAGAGGTGAGTAAAGCATCAAGCGTTTCTTCTTTTCGGTTTCAGTTTTTGTAATTGACAAGTTTAATTTTCCTCTTTTGTATTACTGCAGCTTCTAGTTAGAATCAGCATAAGTCCTCAGTTAAGTATTTCTTTCGTTGTGTTGCTAGTGATTAAAACGAATGCCTTTCTGCTTATATTTCCTTTAACCAACTTTTGCAAGTCTAACCAAAAATATTCACCCATGCTTGATCATAACCAGAATTATTTTTCTGTTACAGGTATTTTATTTTATTACTACATAATGCATGCATGGCTCCATTCGACCAGGAACGACTAGAGTAATACTACCATTAGTTTGCGTGTGCTCACAAGCTGCTTGAAGGGCGCTGGTAATATTATTCCTACTATCTATCAACTACGAGCTGGGGCGGTAATGCAATGATGGACCTCCGATTAATAATATCCGATACGATAGTAGGAATGGCAGTTTTGTGAGTTTTCATAGGCTCTTCCACATTCACGCACAATCTTGTGGTATCTCTCTAGGAATCGTGTTGAGTAGAGAGAACACTTCCGTTTTCTGCTCCGCCTTTTATTCCGAGTAGAAACCGCCTTTTTCGGAGGATGTTTGTAGCAATGCATGTTTTATGTAGCGCTCCACTTTGGGGAGATCATCACCTACCTGGCCAGACTGTCCTTTCCTGTACGAAACCTGGTAACGAGTGGATTCCACCCTTTCCCTCCTTTTTCAGTTTGATGGCGACCACGACTAGCCAGAGGTGAGTAAAGCATCAAGCGTTTCTTCTTTTCGATTTCAGTTTTTGTAATTGACAAGTTTAATTTTCCTCTTTTCCATTACTGCAGCTTCTAGTTAGAATCAGCACAAGTCCTCAGGTAAGTATTTCTTTCGTTGTGTTGCTAGTGATTAAAACGAATTCCTTTCTGCTTATATTTCCTTTAACCAACTTTTGCAAGTCTAACCAAAAATAATCACCCATGCTTGATCATAGCCAGAATTATTTTTCTGTTACAGGTATTTTATTTTATTACTACATAATGCATGCATGGCTCCATTCGACCAGGAACGACTAGAGTAATACTACAATTAGTGTGCGTGTGCTCACAAGCTGCTTGAAGGGCGCTGGTAATATTATTCCTACTATCTATCAACTACGAGCTGGGGCGGTAATGCAATGATGGACCTCCGATTAGTAATATCCGATACGATAGTAGGAATGGCAGTTTTGTGAGCTTTCATAGGCTCTTCCACATTCACGCACAATCTTGTGGTATCTCTCTAGGAATCCTGTTGGGTAGAGAGAACAAAAAGTCCCTTCCCTCGTTTTGGAAGGTTGTTCGCAGCAACGCTTGTTTTATATGGTGCCCTCTTTAGGGAGTTCAACACCTTGTTGTACGGAACCCGATCAAAATCCAGTTAATGACCGCATGAGTTTGTTGCGTCCGTCATCTGGTCGTCTTTTTATATGCTTGCATGTGGCAAGCAGAAAATATGTGCTCGAGCAGGCTGGAAGGAGAACACTCCCCCGAAAGAGAAAAATGGGCCTCCCTCTCTCCCGTGTGCTTCCATCAAGGCCCAAATTGTGTGTGTTCTCCTTCGCAGGCCTGGTCCTCCAACTTTCCTCGACTTTGCAGGTAACTAATCTGGAGCTTTTCTAAAGCTCTTTTCTCAGTGTCGAGGTGTTGAGTCAACTCCCAGCTCAACAAATACCTGCAGCGCAAGGTGCGCTTTTCCGAATTCCCCCGAAGAGGGAGCGACACGTGCTCGTGTTTCTACTATGTAATTCACGCGTGCCTCCACTCGACTACGGACGACTAGAGTAATACTGCTATTAGTTTGCGTGTGCTCACAAGCTGCTTGAAGGGCGCTGGTAATATTATTCCTACTATCTATCAACTACGAGCTGGGGCGGTAATGCAATGATGGACCTCCGATTAATAATATCCGATACGATAGTAGGAATGGCAGTTTTGTGAGCTTTCATAGGCTCTTCCACATTCACGCACAATCTAGTGGTATCTCTCTAGGAATCCTGTTGGGTAGAGAGAACAAAAAGTCCCTTCCCTCGTTTTGGAAGGTTGTTCACAGCAACGCTTGTTTTATATGGTGACCTCTTTAGGTAGTTCAACACCTTGCTCTCCTTGACTCTTCTCATTGTCGAGGTTCTGAGTCCGGTTCCAGGTGTACAAATAGGTGCAAGTCTGGATAGGGAATCTCCCCAAGTGGGTGAGCCTACGCTCTTTCTTATCAGGCGACACGTGCTCGTGTTACTACATAACGCATGCATGGCTCCATTCGACCAGGAACGACTAGAGTAATACTACCATTAGTTTGTGTGTTCTCACAAGCTGCCTGAAGGGCGCTGGTAATATTATTCCTACTATCTATCAACTACGAGCTGGGGCGGTAATGCAATGATGGACCTCCGATTAATAATATCCGATACGATAGTAGGAATGGCAGTTTTGTGAGCTTTCATCACCTCCTCCTCATTCACGCACAATCTTGTGGTATCTCTCTAGGAATCGTGTTGAGTAGAGAGAACACTTCCGTTTTCTGCTCTGCCTTTTATTCCGAGTAGAAACCGCCTTTTTCGGAGGATGTTCGTAGCAATGCATGTTTTATGTAGCGCTCCACTTTGGGGAGATCATCACCTACCTGCCCAAACTGTCCTTTCCTGTACGGTACCTGGTAACTAGTGGATTCCACCCTTTCCCTCCTTTTTCAGTTTGATGGCGACCACGACTAGCCAGAGGTGAGTAAAGCATCAAGCGTTTCTTCTTTTCGATTTCAGTTTTTGTAATTGACAAGTTTAATTTTCCTCTTTTCCATTACTGCAGCTTCTAGTTAGAATCAGCACAATCCTCAGGTAAGTATTTCTTTCGTTGTGTTGCTAGTGATTAAAACGAATTCCTTTCTGCTTATATTTCCTTTAACCAACTTTAGCAAGTCTAACCGAAAATATTCACCCATGCATGATCATAACCAAAATTATTTTTCTGTTACAGGTATTTTATTTTAATAAAAATTAACAAAATAATTAACATACACTCAGTAAAATGCAATGTACTAAAGTAACATAAATAAAACAAAAACAAAATGTAAAAATAATAATGCAAAATACAAGTAGTTATTACAGGTTTCAACAGCAACAGCCATGACCCTGTCATCCCAATATTGGATGCAGTTCCAGAAACTCATAAAGTAAGTATTGATATCTTCTTCTAATTATAATTTTTTAAAAAAAGAAAATTTCACAAAAAATAAAATACTGTGATCTAAAGGAAAATAAACCGAAAAAAAAAATGTAAAAATAATAATGCAAAATACAACTAGTTATTACAGGTTTCAACAGCAACAGCCATGACCCTGTCATCCCAATATTGGATGCAGTTCCAGAAACTCATAAAGTAAGTATTGATATCTTCTTCTAATTATATTTTTTTAAAAAAAGAAAATTTCACAAAAATTAAAATACTGTGATCTAAAGGAAAATATACTGAAAAAAAAAAAATGTAAAACTAATAATGTGAAATACAACTAGTTATTACAGGTTTCAGCAGTAGCCGTTACGCTCTCATCCCGATCTTGGATGCAGTTCCAGAAAGTCATAAAGTAAGTATTGTTATTTCCTAATTATAATTTCCAAAAAAATAATTTCATAAACATAAAATGCTATGAAATAAAGGAAAATAAATAAAACAAACAAACCAAAAAAAGAAAAAAACAATTAAAAAAAAAAGAAAAAGTTATTCAAGTTTTCAGCACCAGCAGCAGCAACACCCATGACCCCTCTCATCCCCATCTTGGAAGCAGTTCCAGAAATTCCTAAAGTAAGTAATAATATATATTTTTTTTTATAAGCAACTCCAACTTCCCATCGAATTCATAAAGGTTTCATTTATTGTATCAATGTGTCTTGGTGGTGCTGCAACAACTACCTTGATTTATTTCTAATTTTCTAGTGATTGTTGAGACTTCAGGACTCTAAACCACCTTTTCAGCACTTGTTTTGTACCAGCTGCTGAATTTGCTTTGTTTTAGATGGGTTTCAGTTAATTTCTTAATTTACTTGATTTCTTTTTTGTCTAATGACTTTTGATGATTCCAGCTTCTAATTGGCCCTTTCTTTTCTTGTTCTCCAGTACCGTTGAACATTACTCGCTTTTTTTCGCACCTGATAAATTTTGCTAATTAATTTTTTCTCTTTTTGTTCCAGACTTTATCCTGTCTATTAACTTTTATTCTCTTTCTAGTTCTCTTGCAGCGTTGAACATTACTTGTTTTTGACTTATTTTTACTAGTGAGTGTTGAGACTTGAAGATTCTAAAAGAGCATTTCTTTACAGCACCTGATAAATGGCATCCTATTTACTTGATTTCTTTTTTGTCTAATGACTTTTGATGATTCCAGCTTCTAATTGGCCCTTTCTTTTCTTGTTCTCCAGTACCGTTGAACATTACTCACTTTTTTCGCACCTGATAAATTTTGCTAATTAATTTTTTCTCTTTTTGTTCCAGACTTTATCCTGTCTATTAACTTTTATTCTCTTTCTAGTTCTCTTGCAGCGTTGAACATTACTTGTTTTTTTTACTTATGTTTAGCATACGCACAGATTTGGTAAAGTTAGCCGAAAACAATTATATATAACATTTCTTCAGTTTGAACTCATTTTTGCCGAGAGAGATAGGTTTCCTTGTTCATGTGGATTTGCCTAAAGTAAAGTATGTAAATGCATGAACAATATGCTTTGTAATTATATACAAATATTTACATTACTATTGTTTGTTTTTTTTATTACATTTTTACCTCAAACAAGGCACTTTGCCACTATCAGGGGGAAACATCTACTGGGGTACTATGTAGGGATTTGGGCAGGGAGGTGTTGGTTCACGTTGCACTTGAACTTATGCATGTCAGTACAGTTGGGGAAGCAGTGACCTGGAATGGAATTCCAAATTCTAGCAGTTCTGGGGAAGAAACTACTGGAGTAGAAAGATCTTTTAAATGTAGGGATCTCTACAGTGTGGGGGGTGGGATTTTGCAGCTTGTCGGGTCTGTCGAGGGTGTTTACGTTGTGGGGGCACAAATGCTTGCAGTTCATCAGAGCATTCACCATTATAATAGTTGTAGAACAGGCAGAGGGATGCAACGTTTCGACGATGGGACAGAGGCTGAAGCTTAGATGCCAGTTTAGGGCCTATCAGATTTGCGACTCTCTTTTGAACCCTGTCAAGGAGCGAGAGACTAGTAGCCGATGCACCAGCCCAAATATGACAGCAATACTCCATACATGGGCGAATAGTGGCCTTGTTAGAGAGGTACAGGATACTTTGGGGTGTTAGAAGTTTTCTAGCACGGTAGAGAGAGCCCACCTTCCTCGCAGCAGCCCTGGCAATGCTCTCGATGTAATTGTTCCAGCTATAATTATCATTTTCATTATGGATCAGTAATATAATTTTACTACTGTTAATATATTCTAATAAATTATAATATATTAAATAACTATAAAAACTAAAACTAATAATTAAAAACAAAAAAATCATGATTAGATACTAAAACATAACTTATAAATTAGCGCTAAATTAAGTTATAACCGATCAAATAATAAACACTAAACCTCGACATAAATGTAAATATCAAAATGTTAAATTGTATAAATACTGAAAGATTAAACACTAATACTAAAATAATACTTTAAAACCAAAAATATACCAGAGAATAAGTGATAAGCTGTTCTAAAAATAAACTTATTACTAGTAAAAATATCTTGCTGATCCATATAAGAAAATGATAATAATAATGGCATATTAAAAATGAGCAATTATTAGAATAACGATTGCGCTCAAATTCGAGTTTGCCCTTTACACGCCTTTGCAGTAATATTTATGCCCCAAAACTGGAAAATGTGGCTGATTACTTGGACCTGAAAGTTCTAAACTAGCATAATTGTCTGGCATCTCAGTACTTTGTACAAAACTAGCATTTTATCCCTGGGAGTTTGGGGGTTTTGTGTTGAGCCAAACAACGAAAAACGCGTGGTAGCAGGGAGGAAGGCTAGAACCCGTTACGTGTTTGCGTGTATGACCACTGGCAGTGACGTAGGTTTAAATTAAAGCTAGAGAAAAGAAAGCACGGCATGACTTACAAATACATCGTGGATTAAAGCAACCCCCTAGCTATTTGTCGCGTGAAGTAATAATTACACTTATATATATTTTTTCTTTTATTTTTAACTTTGACACATTAACCATTATTGATTAAGGGTCATATGAATTTATTACGTTAGATCCATGGCCAAGGAAACTATATCTAACATTTCAGTGGTTTATACTATAAGTTGTACACTTTCACTTTTATAGATATATCCATTTCAAAATTACTCGGACTTGTAACGACATGATTCCATTTCCGTTGGATTAAAACTTGTCTCTTTTTTCTTTTTATTTAGCAACCAGCCGAAACTTCTCCCAGAAGAAGACCACTCCCATCCAAAATTTCTACAAGAACAGGATAGCCGCCGCCACTTCAGGGTCCTGGATATGACCTTAAACTGTATCCGATGGTAAAGCTCCATAAGCGGGCTTGGGGAGTGTGGAGCCACCCTTTAATTACCATTGCTCCCAGGTCCACTCTGACCCGGAGTGGTAGTACCTGTTAGGGTCCCCACTGTGGGTTACATATTTTTCTTCTAATAAACCTTTAAAAACTATAAGTCTATTTTCTGTGTTATCTATTTGTTATACATCATGTGCCCCGAATTAAATTGTGATATTCGTTTTCAGCATATTCGAAAAGATTAAAAAAATCGACATAGAATTACATATCAAATATAAAAAAAAAAAAAGCTAACCCTGACCCCCAACTCTAATCCATCCTAGAGACAATTTGATCAAAGAGGAGCAGCATGAATACCAGCAATAATGTATGCCAAAAAAAAAAAAAAAAAAAATTACTTAATATTGGTTTGAACTATAAAGAACTCTGCACTTGTAGAGTTTTCGTAATTTTTGGATATATTACTATTTTCGACATGACAATTAACTACGTATGGAGGTTGGCTTTGTTTTAATATGCAGGGAGACGACGGTCTCATGACAGTCACCTCGGTCTTGTTCTAATTTGAGCCTGAACACTTGTTATGTTCCAAAGTAAATAAACGCTTTAAAATAAGTTAAAACAAAAAGAACTTCTCAGATATTAATCAAGGCAGATAAATCAAGTCAGAGTTTCCTTTAGGAAACCATATGAAAATATACTCACAAATATATGTATATATATACATATATATGTGTGTGTGCTTTCTCAAGGGAGATAATAAAAATAAGAGTTATCTACCTTTAAAAAAACATGAAAATGTACTAACAAATATATATATATATAGTAATTTATGAAATATATATGGCGATTAAGCTACACTGAATATTCGGCGTTTCATCCACTATAGGATTCGTTAATTTATGAAATATATATGGCAATTAAGCTACACTGAATATTCGGCGTTTCATCCACTATAGGATTCGTCAGGCTAACGAATCCTATAGTGGATGAAACGCCGAATATTCAGTGTAGCTTAATCGCCATATATATTTCATAAATTACTAACGAGCTCTACCAACGTATTGAGCAGTTTTGAAGTAAATACTTAAAGTTTATGCATAAATCTATACTTTCGTATATTAATTTTATGTGAGTAAATGAAGTAGTTATATATATATATATATATATATATATATATATATACACCTTCTTAATTTACTCACCTAAAATTAATATACGATTATTCGTTTTCAGCATTCCTGACCAAATTGAGGGTTGGCCCCTTTCATATGCCGCCTGTACAAACATGGTCACCAGTGATTTTCATTACAAAAGTACACGCATTAATAAAACTAGCTCTAAGACTATTTGTCTCAGTTAATTTTCCTTGCGATATTCGATTTCAGCATACCTGAACAAACTGAGGTTTTGTCCCTTTCATATGTCGCCTGTTCAAACATGGGCGCCAGTGAGTTTCATTACAAAATACACGCATTAATAAAACAAGTTCCAAAACTATTTGTCTCTGCTAATTTTCCTTGCGATATTCGTTTTCAGCATACCCGAACAAACTGAGCGTTGGGCCCTTTAATACGCCGCATGTTAAAACTGTTCAAACATGGTCGCCAGTGATTTACATTTAAAAATACACGCATTAATAAAACTAGCTCGAAAACTATTCGTCTCAGCTAATGTTCTCAAATGTTCATATTTCTCTCTCTCACAATATATTATACGATTCATTGGATGCCTTTTTTTCAACTTCATCGAAACAAAGTTAAACTTGAATTTCTTGAATAAATAAAAATGGATCAAATTACGTGATTTTTGGAATTTGTTCATCTCCGTCATGTGACTGGTCCATACAGATTTTATGCCATTTTTATGTTCGAAATAGTCTAGAAAATGGTGCTAAATCAAGTAAGACTAAGATTAAGTTCATACAGTTATTGCCATTTAGTTTATGGCAGTTCTATATTGGAAATAGGCTACTAATTCTGGTGAATCTAATAAGACTTAGATTAAGTTCATACAGTAATTTCCCTTGATTTTATTCCATTTTTCTGTTGGAAATAGTCTAGAAAATGGAGCTAAATCATGTAAGACTAAGATTAAGTTCATACAGTTATTGCCATTTAGTTTATGGCAGTTCTATATTGGAAATAGGCTACAAATTCTGGTGAATCTAATAAGACTTAGATTAAGTTCATACAGTAATTTCCCTTGATTTTATGCCATTTTTCTGTTGGAAATAGTGTAGAAAATGGTGCTAAATCATGTAAGACTAAGATTAAGTTCATACAGTTATTGCCATTTAGTTTATGGCAGTTCTATATTGGAAATAGGCTACAAATTCTGGTGAATCTAATAAGACTTAGATTAAGTTCATACAGTAATTTCCCTTGATTTTATTCCATTTTTCTGTTGGAAATAGTCTAGAAAATGGTGCTAAATCATGTAAGACTAAGATTAAGTTCATACAGTTATTGCCATTTAGTTTATGGCAGTTCTATATTGGAAATAGGCTACAAATTCTGGTGAATCTAATAAGACTTAGATTAAGTTCATACAGTAATTTCCCTTGATTTTATTCCATTTTTCTGTTGGAAATAGTCTAGAAAATGGTGCTAAATCATGTAAGACTAAGATTAAGTTCATACAGTTATTGCCATTTAGTTTATGGCAGTTCTATATTGGAAATAGGCTACAAATTCTGGTGAATCTAATAAGACTTAGATTAAGTTCATACAGTAATTTCCCTTGATGTTATGCCATTTTTATGTTCGAAATAGTCTAGAAAATGGTGCTAAATCAAGTAAGACTAAGATTAAGTTCATACAGTTATTGCCATTTAGTTTATGGCAGTTCTATATTGGAAATAGGCTACAAATTCTGGTGAATCTAATAAGACTTAGATTAAGTTCATACAGTAATTTCACTTGATTTTATGCCATTCTTATGTTGGAAATAGTCTAGAAAATGGTGCTAAAAATCGCATTTACTTCTATACAAAATGTAAGAAGATTAGAACAACTTTGGAACGAACGGTCGAATAAGAACTCGGGATCAATGGCTGTAGATGCTGGAATATCAATAAGTCAAAACTGGTAGCATATCATTGGGACCGTTAAAGATATATTTCCCAAGATCTCCGATCAACAGAAGGGTCGTATCACATCACATCTACTTCTATAAAAATTTAAGAAGATTAGAACAACGTTGGAACGACATTCGAATAAGAACTCGATATCATGGCTCTAGATGCATGAATATCAATAAGTCAAAACTGGTTGAATATCATTGGGACCGTTAAAGATACATTTCCCAAGACCTCCGATTAACAGAAGGCTCCTATCACATCACATTTACTTCTATACAAATTTAATAAGATTAGAACAACTTTGGAACGACATTCCATTAAGAACACGAGATCATGACTGTAGATGCATGAATATCAATAAGTCAAAACTGGTAGCATATCTTTGGGACCGTTAAAGATAAATTTCCCAAGATCTCTGATTAACAGAAGGCTCCTATCACATCACATCTACTTCTATAGAAATTTAAGACCGTTAGAAAAACTTTGGAACCACATTAGAATAAGAACTAGAGATCATGGCTGTAGATGCAGGAATATCAATAAGTCAAAACTGGTTGAATATCATTGGGACTGTTAAAGATAAATGTCCCAAGATTTTCAATTAATAGAAGGGTACTATCACATCCCATCTGCTTCTTCCTTTTGCTTTTATTTAGAAATTTTAGGATTCTATTCTACTTTTATACTTGTTCCTCTTCTTGCTTTTGCTTTTATTTAGAAATTTTAGGATTCTATTCTACTTTTATACTTGTTCCTCTTCTTGCTTTTGCTTTTATTTAGAAATTTTAGGATTCTATTCTACTTTTATACTTGTTCCTCTTCTTGCTTTTGCTTTTACCTAGAAATTTTAGGATTCTATTCTACTTTTATACTTGTTCCTCTTCTTGCTTTTGCTTTTATTTAGAAATTTTAGGATTCTATTCTACTTTTATACTTGTTCCTCTTCTTGCTTTTGCTTTTATTTAGAAATTTTAGGATTCTATTCTACTTTTATACTTGTTCCTCTTCTTGCTTTTGCTTTTATTTAGAAATTTTAGGATTCTATTCTACTTTTATACTTGTTCCTCTTCTTGCTTTTGCTTTTATTTAGAAATTTTAGGATTCTATTCTACTTTTATACTTGTTCCTCTTCTTCCTTTTGCTTTTATTTAGAAATTTTAGGATTCTATTCTACTTTTATACTTGTTCCTCTTCTTGCTTTTGCTTTTATTTAGAAATTTTAGGATTCTATTCTACTTTTATACTTGTTCCTCTTCTTGCTTTTGCTTTTATTTAGAAATTTTAGGATTCTATTCTACTTTTATACTTGTTCCTCTTCTTGCTTTTGCTTTTACCTAGAAATTTTAGGATTCTATTCTACTTTTATACTTGTTCCTCTTCTTGCTTTTGCTTTTATTTAGAAATTTTAGGATTCTATTCTACTTTTATACTTGTTCCTCTTCTTGCTTTTGCTTTTATTTAGAAATTTTAGGATTCTATTCTACTTTTATACTTGTTCCTCTTCTTGCTTTTGCTTTTATTTAGAAATTTTAGGATTCTATTCTACTTTTATACTTGTTCCTCTTCTTGCTTTTGCTTTTATTTAGAAATTTTAGGATTCTATTCTACTTTTATACTTGTTCCTCTTCTTGCTTTTGCTTTTATTTAGAAATTTTAGGATTCTATTCTACTTTTATACTTGTTCCTCTTCTTGCTTTTGCTTTTATTTAGAAATTTTAGGATTCTATTCTACTTTTATACTTGTTCCTCTTCTTGCTTTTGCTTTTACCTAGAAATTTTAGGATTCTATTCTACTTTTATACTTGTTCCTCTTCTTGCTTTTGCTTTTACCTAGAAATTTTAGGATTCTATTCTACTTTTATACTTGTTCCTCTTCTTGCTTTTGCTTTTACCTAGAAATTTTAGGATTCTATTCTACTTTTATACTTGTTCCTCTTCTTGCTTTTGCTTTTACCTAGAAATTTTAGGATTCTATTCTACTTTTATACTTGTTCCTCTTCTTGCTTTTGCTTTTATTTAGAAATTTTAGGATTCTATTCTACTTTTATACTTGTTCCTCTTCTTGCTTTTGCTTTTATTTAGAAATTTTAGGATTCTATTCTACTTTTATACTTGTTCCTCTTCTTCCTTTTGCTTTTATTTAGAAATTTTAGGATTCTATTCTACTTTTATACTTGTTCCTCTTCTTGCTTTTGCTTTTATTTAGAAATTTTAGGATTCTATTCTACTTTTATACTTGTTCCTCTTCTTGCTTTTGCTTTTATTTAGAAATTTTAGGATTCTATTCTACTTTTATACTTGTTCCTCTTCTTGCTTTTGCTTTTATTTAGAAATTTTAGGATTCTATTCTACTTTTATACTTGTTCCTCTTCTTGCTTTTGCTTTTATTTAGAAATTTTAGGATTCTATTCTACTTTTATACTTGTTCCTCTTCTTGCTTTTGCTTTTATTTAGAAATTTTAGGATTCTATTCTACTTTTATACTTGTTCCTCTTCTTGCTTTTGCTTTTATTTAGAAATTTTAGGATTCTATTCTACTTTTATACTTGTTCCTCTTCTTGCTTTTGCTTTTACCTAGAAATTTTAGGATTCTATTCTACTTTTATACTTGTTCCTCTTCTTGCTTTTGCTTTTACCTAGAAATTTTAGGATTCTATTCTACTTTTATACTTGTTCCTCTTCTTGCTTTTGCTTTTACCTAGAAATTTTAGGATTCTATTCTACTTTTATACTTGTTCCTCTTCTTGCTTTTGCTTTTACCTAGAAATTTTAGGATTCTATTCTACTTTTATACTTGTTCCTCTTCTTGCTTTTGCTTTTATTTAGAAATTTTAGGATTCTATTCTACTTTTATACTTGTTCCTCTTCTTGCTTTTGCTTTTATTTAGAAATTTTAGGATTCTATTCTACTTTTATACTTGTTCCTCTTCTTGCTTTTGCTTTTATTTAGAAATTTTAGGATTCTATTCTACTTTTATACTTGTTCCTCTTCTTGCTTTTGCTTTTATTTAGAAATTTTAGGATTCTATTCTACTTTTATACTTGTTCCTCTTCTTGCTTTTGCTTTTATTTAGAAATTTTAGGATTCTATTCTACTTTTATACTTGTTCCTCTTCTTGCTTTTGCTTTTATTTAGAAATTTTAGGATTCTATTCTACTTTTATACTTGTTCCTCTTCTTGCTTTTGCTTTTATTTAGAAATTTTAGGATTCTATTCTACTTTTATACTTGTTCCTCTTCTTGCTTTTGCTTTTACCTAGAAATTTTAGGATTCTATTCTACTTTTATACTTGTTCCTCTTCTTGCTTTTGCTTTTACCTAGAAATTTTAGGATTCTATTCTACTTTTATACTTGTTCCTCTTCTTGCTTTTGCTTTTATTTAGAAATTTTAGGATTCTATTCTACTTTTATACTTGTTCCTCTTCTTGCTTTTGCTTTTATTTAGAAATTTTAGGATTCTATTCTACTTTTATACTTGTTCCTCTTCTTGCTTTTGCTTTTATTTAGAAATTTTAGGATTCTAATGAACGAGATTTGTTTACAGGATGATTATTAATTATTGAATACTAATGAACGAGATTTTTTTACCTAGAAATTTTAGGATTCTATTCTACTTTTATACTTGTTCCTCTTCTTGCTTTTGCTTTTATTTAGAAATTTTAGGATTCTATTCTACTTTTATACTTGTTCCTCTTCTTGCTTTTGCTTTTATTTAGAAATTTTAGGATTCTATTCTACTTTTATACTTGTTCCTCTTCTTGCTTTTGCTTTTATTTAGAAATTTTAGGATTCTATTCTACTTTTATACTTGTTCCTCTTCTTGCTTTTGCTTTTATTTAGAAATTTTAGGATTCTATTCTACTTTTATACTTGTTCCTCTTCTTGCTTTTGCTTTTATTTAGAAATTTTAGGATTCTATTCTACTTTTATACTTGTTCCTCTTCTTGCTTTTGCTTTTATTTAGAAATTTTAGGATTCTATTCTACTTTTATACTTGTTCCTCTTCTTGCTTTTGCTTTTATTTAGAAATTTTAGGATTCTATTCTACTTTTATACTTGTTCCTCTTCTTCCTTTTGCTTTTACCTAGAAATTTTAGGATTCTATTCTACTTTTATACTTGTTCCTCTTCTTGCTTTTGCTTTTATTTAGAAATTTTAGGATTCTATTCTACTTTTATACTTGTTCCTCTTCTTGCTTTTGCTTTTATTTAGAAATTTTAGGATTCTATTCTACTTTTATACTTGTTCCTCTTCTTGCTTTTGCTTTTATTTAGAAATTTTAGGATTCTATTCTACTTTTATACTTGTTCCTCTTCTTCCTTTTGCTTTTATTTAGAAATTTTAGGATTCTATTCTACTTTTATACTTGTTCCTCTTCTTGCTTTTGCTTTTATTTAGAAATTTTAGGATTCTATTCTACTTTTATACTTGTTCCTCTTCTTGCTTTTGCTTTTATTTAGAAATTTTAGGATTCTATTCTACTTTTATACTTGTTCCTCTTCTTGCTTTTGCTTTTATTTAGAAATTTTAGGATTCTATTCTACTTTTATACTTGTTCCTCTTCTTGCTTTTGCTTTTATTTAGAAATTTTAGGATTCTATTCTACTTTTATACTTGTTCCTCTTCTTGCTTTTGCTTTTACCTAGAAATTTTAGGATTCTATTCTACTTTTATACTTGTTCCTCTTCTTGCTTTTGCTTTTATTTAGAAATTTTAGGATTCTATTCTACTTTTATACTTGTTCCTCTTCTTCCTTTTGCTTTTACCTAGAAATTTTAGGATTCTATTCTACTTTTATACTTGTTCCTCTTCTTGCTTTTGCTTTTATTTAGAAATTTTAGGATTCTATTCTACTTTTATACTTGTTCCTCTTCTTGCTTTTGCTTTTATTTAGAAATTTTAGGATTCTATTCTACTTTTATACTTGTTCCTCTTCTTGCTTTTGCTTTTATTTAGAAATTTTAGGATTCTATTCTACTTTTATACTTGTTCCTCTTCTTCCTTTTGCTTTTACCTAGAAATTTTAGGATTCTATTCTACTTTTATACTTGTTCCTCTTCTTGCTTTTGCTTTTATTTAGAAATTTTAGGATTCTATTCTACTTTTATACTTGTTCCTCTTCTTCCTTTTGCTTTTACCTAGAAATTTTAGGATTCTATTCTACTTTTATACTTGTTCCTCTTCTTGCTTTTGCTTTTATTTAGAAATTTTAGGATTCTATTCTACTTTTATACTTGTTCCTCTTCTTCCTTTTGCTTTTATTTAGAAATTTTAGGATTCTATTCTACTTTTATACTTGTTCCTCTTCTTGCTTTTGCTTTTATTTAGAAATTTTAGGATTCTATTCTACTTTTATACTTGTTCCTCTTCTTGCTTTTGCTTTTATTTAGAAATTTTAGGATTCTATTCTACTTTTATACTTGTTCCTCTTCTTGCTTTTGCTTTTACCTAGAAATTTTAGGATTCTATTCTACTTTTATACTTGTTCCTCTTCTTGCTTTTGCTTTTATTTAGAAATTTTAGGATTCTATTCTACTTTTATACTTGTTCCTCTTCTTCCTTTTGCTTTTACCTAGAAATTTTAGGATTCTATTCTACTTTTATACTTGTTCCTCTTCTTGCTTTTGCTTTTATTTAGAAATTTTAGGATTCTATTCTACTTTTATACTTGTTCCTCTTCTTGCTTTTGCTTTTATTTAGAAATTTTAGGATTCTATTCTACTTTTATACTTGTTCCTCTTCTTGCTTTTGCTTTTATTTAGAAATTTTAGGATTCTATTCTACTTTTATACTTGTTCCTCTTCTTGCTTTTGCTTTTATTTAGAAATTTTAGGATTCTATTCTACTTTTATACTTGTTCCTCTTCTTGCTTTTGCTTTTATTTAGAAATTTTAGGATTCTATTCTACTTTTATACTTGTTCCTCTTCTTGCTTTTGCTTTTACCTAGAAATTTTAGGATTCTATTCTACTTTTATACTTGTTCCTCTTCTTGCTTTTGCTTTTATTTAGAAATTTTAGGATTCTATTCTACTTTTATACTTGTTCCTCTTCTTCCTTTTGCTTTTACCTAGAAATTTTAGGATTCTATTCTACTTTTATACTTGTTCCTCTTCTTGCTTTTGCTTTTATTTAGAAATTTTAGGATTCTATTCTACTTTTATACTTGTTCCTCTTCTTGCTTTTGCTTTTATTTAGAAATTTTAGGATTCTATTCTACTTTTATACTTGTTCCTCTTCTTGCTTTTGCTTTTATTTAGAAATTTTAGGATTCTATTCTACTTTTATACTTGTTCCTCTTCTTGCTTTTGCTTTTATTTAGAAATTTTAGGATTCTATTCTACTTTTATACTTGTTCCTCTTCTTGCTTTTGCTTTTATTTAGAAATTTTAGGATTCTATTCTACTTTTATACTTGTTCCTCTTCTTGCTTTTGCTTTTATTTAGAAATTTTAGGATTCTATTCTACTTTTATACTTGTTCCTCTTCTTCCTTTTGCTTTTATTTAGAAATTTTAGGATTCTATTCTACTTTTATACTTGTTCCTCTTCTTGCTTTTGCTTTTATTTAGAAATTTTAGGATTCTATTCTACTTTTATACTTGTTCCTCTTCTTGCTTTTGCTTTTATTTAGAAATTTTAGGATTCTATTCTACTTTTATACTTGTTCCTCTTCTTGCTTTTGCTTTTATTTAGAAATTTTAGGATTCTATTCTACTTTTATACTTGTTCCTCTTCTTGCTTTTGCTTTTATTTAGAAATTTTAGGATTCTATTCTACTTTTATACTTGTTCCTCTTCTTCCTTTTGCTTTTACCTAGAAATTTTAGGATTCTATTCTACTTTTATACTTGTTCCTCTTCTTGCTTTTGCTTTTATTTAGAAATTTTAGGATTCTATTCTACTTTTATACTTGTTCCTCTTCTTGCTTTTGCTTTTACCTAGAAATTTTAGGATTCTATTCTACTTTTATACTTGTTCCTCTTCTTCCTTTTGCTTTTATTTAGAAATTTTAGGATTCTATTCTACTTTTATACTTGTTCCTCTTCTTGCTTTTGCTTTTATTTAGAAATTTTAGGATTCTATTCTACTTTTATACTTGTTCCTCTTCTTGCTTTTGCTTTTATTTAGAAATTTTAGGATTCTATTCTACTTTTATACTTGTTCCTCTTCTTGCTTTTGCTTTTACCTAGAAATTTTAGGATTCTATTCTACTTTTATACTTGTTCCTCTTCTTGCTTTTGCTTTTATTTAGAAATTTTAGGATTCTATTCTACTTTTATACTTGTTCCTCTTCTTGCTTTTGCTTTTACCTAGAAATTTTAGGATTCTATTCTACTTTTATACTTGTTCCTCTTCTTGCTTTTGCTTTTATTTAGAAATTTTAGGATTCTATTCTACTTTTATACTTGTTCCTCTTCTTCCTTTTGCTTTTATTTAGAAATTTTAGGATTCTATTCTACTTTTATACTTGTTCCTCTTCTTGCTTTTGCTTTTATTTAGAAATTTTAGGATTCTATTCTACTTTTATACTTGTTCCTCTTCTTGCTTTTGCTTTTACCTAGAAATTTTAGGATTCTATTCTACTTTTATACTTGTTCCTCTTCTTGCTTTTGCTTTTATTTAGAAATTTTAGGATTCTATTCTACTTTTATACTTGTTCCTCTTCTTGCTTTTGCTTTTACCTAGAAATTTTAGGATTCTATTCTACTTTTATACTTGTTCCTCTTCTTCCTTTTGCTTTTATTTAGAAATTTTAGGATTCTATTCTACTTTTATACTTGTTCCTCTTCTTGCTTTTGCTTTTATTTAGAAATTTTAGGATTCTATTCTACTTTTATACTTGTTCCTCTTCTTGCTTTTGCTTTTACCTAGAAATTTTAGGATTCTATTCTACTTTTATACTTGTTCCTCTTCTTGCTTTTGCTTTTATTTAGAAATTTTAGGATTCTATTCTACTTTTATACTTGTTCCTCTTCTTCCTTTTGCTTTTATTTAGAAATTTTAGGATTCTATTCTACTTTTATACTTGTTCCTCTTCTTGCTTTTGCTTTTATTTAGAAATTTTAGGATTCTATTCTACTTTTATACTTGTTCCTCTTCTTGCTTTTGCTTTTACCTAGAAATTTTAGGATTCTATTCTACTTTTATACTTGTTCCTCTTCTTGCTTTTGCTTTTATTTAGAAATTTTAGGATTCTATTCTACTTTTATACTTGTTCCTCTTCTTGCTTTTGCTTTTACCTAGAAATTTTAGGATTCTATTCTACTTTTATACTTGTTCCTCTTCTTCCTTTTGCTTTTATTTAGAAATTTTAGGATTCTATTCTACTTTTATACTTGTTCCTCTTCTTGCTTTTGCTTTTATTTAGAAATTTTAGGATTCTATTCTACTTTTATACTTGTTCCTCTTCTTGCTTTTGCTTTTACCTAGAAATTTTAGGATTCTATTCTACTTTTATACTTGTTCCTCTTCTTGCTTTTGCTTTTATTTAGAAATTTTAGGATTCTATTCTACTTTTATACTTGTTCCTCTTCTTGCTTTTGCTTTTATTTAGAAATTTTAGGATTCTATTCTACTTTTATACTTGTTCCTCTTCTTGCTTTTGCTTTTATTTAGAAATTTTAGGATTCTATTCTACTTTTATACTTGTTCCTCTTCTTGCTTTTGCTTTTACCTAGAAATTTTAGGATTCTATTCTACTTTTATACTTGTTCCTCTTCTTGCTTTTGCTTTTATTTAGAAATTTTAGGATTCTATTCTACTTTTATACTTGTTCCTCTTCTTGCTTTTGCTTTTACCTAGAAATTTTAGGATTCTATTCTACTTTTATACTTGTTCCTCTTCTTCCTTTTGCTTTTATTTAGAAATTTTAGGATTCTATTCTACTTTTATACTTGTTCCTCTTCTTGCTTTTGCTTTTATTTAGAAATTTTAGGATTCTATTCTACTTTTATACTTGTTCCTCTTCTTGCTTTTGCTTTTACCTAGAAATTTTAGGATTCTATTCTACTTTTATACTTGTTCCTCTTCTTGCTTTTGCTTTTATTTAGAAATTTTAGGATTCTATTCTACTTTTATACTTGTTCCTCTTCTTGCTTTTGCTTTTATTTAGAAATTTTAGGATTCTATTCTACTTTTATACTTGTTCCTCTTCTTGCTTTTGCTTTTACCTAGAAATTTTAGGATTCTATTCTACTTTTATACTTGTTCCTCTTCTTGCTTTTGCTTTTATTTAGAAATTTTAGGATTCTATTCTACTTTTATACTTGTTCCTCTTCTTGCTTTTGCTTTTACCTAGAAATTTTAGGATTCTATTCTACTTTTATACTTGTTCCTCTTCTTCCTTTTGCTTTTATTTAGAAATTTTAGGATTCTATTCTACTTTTATACTTGTTCCTCTTCTTGCTTTTGCTTTTATTTAGAAATTTTAGGATTCTATTCTACTTTTATACTTGTTCCTCTTCTTGCTTTTGCTTTTACCTAGAAATTTTAGGATTCTATTCTACTTTTATACTTGTTCCTCTTCTTGCTTTTGCTTTTATTTAGAAATTTTAGGATTCTATTCTACTTTTATACTTGTTCCTCTTCTTGCTTTTGCTTTTATTTAGAAATTTTAGGATTCTATTCTACTTTTATACTTGTTCCTCTTCTTGCTTTTGCTTTTATTTAGAAATTTTAGGATTCTATTCTACTTTTATACTTGTTCCTCTTCTTGCTTTTGCTTTTACCTAGAAATTTTAGGATTCTATTCTACTTTTATACTTGTTCCTCTTCTTGCTTTTGCTTTTATTTAGAAATTTTAGGATTCTATTCTACTTTTATACTTGTTCCTCTTCTTGCTTTTGCTTTTACCTAGAAATTTTAGGATTCTATTCTACTTTTATACTTGTTCCTCTTCTTCCTTTTGCTTTTATTTAGAAATTTTAGGATTCTATTCTACTTTTATACTTGTTCCTCTTCTTGCTTTTGCTTTTATTTAGAAATTTTAGGATTCTATTCTACTTTTATACTTGTTCCTCTTCTTGCTTTTGCTTTTATTTAGAAATTTTAGGATTCTATTCTACTTTTATACTTGTTCCTCTTCTTGCTTTTGCTTTTATTTAGAAATTTTAGGATTCTATTCTACTTTTATACTTGTTCCTCTTCTTGCTTTTGCTTTTTTTTTAGAAATTTTAGGATTCTATTCTACTTTTATACTTGTTCCTCTTCTTGCTTTTGCTTTTATTTAGAAATTTTAGGATTCTATTCTACTTTTATACTTGTTCCTCTTCTTGCTTTTGCTTTTATTTAGAAATTTTAGGATTCTATTCTACTTTTATACTTGTTCCTCTTCTTGCTTTTGCTTTTACCTAGAAATTTTAGGATTCTATTCTACTTTTATACTTGTTCCTCTTCTTGCTTTTGCTTTTATTTAGAAATTTTAGGATTCTATTCTACTTTTATACTTGTTCCTCTTCTTGCTTTTGCTTTTATTTAGAAATTTTAGGATTCTATTCTACTTTTATACTTGTTCCTCTTCTTGCTTTTGCTTTTATTTAGAAATTTTAGGATTCTATTCTACTTTTATACTTGTTCCTCTTCTTGCTTTTGCTTTTATTTAGAAATTTTAGGATTCTATTCTACTTTTATACTTGTTCCTCTTCTTGCTTTTGCTTTTACCTAGAAATTTTAGGATTCTATTCTACTTTTATACTTGTTCCTCTTCTTGCTTTTGCTTTTATTTAGAAATTTTAGGATTCTATTCTACTTTTATACTTGTTCCTCTTCTTGCTTTTGCTTTTATTTAGAAATTTTAGGATTCTATTCTACTTTTATACTTGTTCCTCTTCTTGCTTTTGCTTTTATTTAGAAATTTTAGGATTCTATTCTACTTTTATACTTGTTCCTCTTCTTGCTTTTGCTTTTATTTAGAAATTTTAGGATTCTATTCTACTTTTATACTTGTTCCTCTTCTTGCTTTTGCTTTTATTTAGAAATTTTAGGATTCTATTCTACTTTTATACTTGTTCCTCTTCTTGCTTTTGCTTTTATTTAGAAATTTTATGATTCTATTCTACTTTTATACTTGTTCCTCTTCTTGCTTTTGCTTTTATTTAGAAATTTTAGGATTCTATTCTACTTTTATACTTGTTCCTCTTCTTGCTTTTGCTTTTATTTAGAAATTTTAGGATTCTATTCTACTTTTATACTTGTTCCTCTTCTTGCTTTTGCTTTTATTTAGAAATTTTAGGATTCTATTCTACTTTTATACTTGTTCCTCTTCTTGCTTTTGCTTTTATTTAGAAATTTTAGGATTCTATTCTACTTTTATACTTGTTCCTCTTCTTGCTTTTGCTTTTATTTAGAAATTTTAGGATTCTATTCTACTTTTATACTTGTTCCTCTTCTTGCTTTTGCTTTTATTTAGAAATTTTAGGATTCTATTCTACTTTTATACTTGTTCCTCTTCTTGCTTTTGCTTTTATTTAGAAATTTTAGGATTCTATTCTACTTTTATACTTGTTCCTCTTCTTGCTTTTGCTTTTATTTAGAAATTTTAGGATTCTATTCTACTTTTATACTTGTTCCTCTTCTTGCTTTTGCTTTTATTTAGAAATTTTAGGATTCTATTCTACTTTTATACTTGTTCCTCTTCTTGCTTTTGCTTTTATTTAGAAATTTTAGGATTCTATTCTACTTTTATACTTGTTCCTCTTCTTGCTTTTGCTTTTATTTAGAAATTTTAGGATTCTATTCTACTTTTATACTTGTTCCTCTTCTTGCTTTTGCTTTTATTTAGAAATTTTAGGATTCTATTCTACTTTTATACTTGTTCCTCTTCTTGCTTTTGCTTTTATTTAGAAATTTTAGGATTCTATTCTACTTTTATACTTGTTCCTCTTCTTGCTTTTGCTTTTATTTAGAAATTTTAGGATTCTATTCTACTTTTATACTTGTTCCTCTTCTTGCTTTTGCTTTTATTTAGAAATTTTAGGATTCTATTCTACTTTTATACTTGTTCCTCTTCTTGCTTTTGCTTTTATTTAGAAATTTTAGGATTCTATTCTACTTTTATACTTGTTCCTCTTCTTGCTTTTGCTTTTATTTAGAAATTTTAGGATTCTATTCTACTTTTATACTTGTTCCTCTTCTTCCTTTTGCTTTTATTTAGAAATTTTAGGATTCTATTCTACTTTTATACTTGTTCCTCTTCTTGCTTTTGCTTTTATTTAGAAATTTTAGGATTCTATTCTACTTTTATACTTGTTCCTCTTCTTGCTTTTGCTTTTATTTAGAAATTTTAGGATTCTATTCTACTTTTATACTTGTTCCTCTTCTTGCTTTTGCTTTTAGTTAGAAATTTTAGGATTCTATTCTACTTTTATACTTGTTCCTCTTCTTGCTTTTGCTTTTATTTAGAAATTTTAGGATTCTATTCTACTTTTATACTTGTTCCTCTTCTTGCTTTTGCTTTTATTTAGAAATTTTAGGATTCTATTCTACTTTTATACTTGTTCCTCTTCTTGCTTTTGCTTTTATTTAGAAATTTTAGGATTCTATTCTACTTTTATACTTGTTCCTCTTCTTGCTTTTGCTTTTATTTAGAAATTTTAGGATTCTATTCTACTTTTATACTTGCTCCTCTTCTTGCTTTTGCTTTTACCTAGAAATTTTAGGATTCTATTCTACTTTTATACTTGTTCCTCTTCTTGCTTTTGCTTTTATTTAGAAATTTTAGGATTCTATTCTACTTTTATACTTGTTCCTCTTCTTGCTTTTGCTTTTAGTTAGAAATTTTAGGATTCTATTCTACTTTTATACTTGTTCCTCTTCTTGCTTTTGCTTTTATTTAGAAATTTTAGGATTCTATTCTACTTTTATACTTGTTCCTCTTCTTGCTTTTGCTTTTATTTAGAAATTTTAGGATTCTATTCTACTTTTATACTTGTTCCTCTTCTTGCTTTTGCTTTTAGTTAGAAATTTTATGATTCTATTCTACTTTTATACTTGTTCCTCTTCTTGCTTTTGCTTTTATTTAGAAATTTTAGGATTCTATTCTACTTTTATACTTGCTCCTCTTCTTGCTTTTGCTTTTACCTAGAAATTTTAGGATTCTATTCTACTTTTATACTTGTTCCTCTTCTTGCTTTTGCTTTTATTTAGAAATTTTAGGATTCTATTCTACTTTTATACTTGTTCCTCTTCTTGCTTTTGCTTTTATTTAGAAATTTTAGGATTCTATTCTACTTTTATACTTGTTCCTCTTCTTGCTTTTGCTTTTATTTAGAAATTTTAGGATTCTATTCTACTTTTATACTTGTTCCTCTTCTTGCTTTTGCTTTTATTTAGAAATTTTAGGATTCTATTCTACTTTTATACTTGTTCCTCTTCTTGCTTTTGCTTTTATTTAGAAATTTTAGGATTCTATTCTACTTTTATACTTGTTCCTCTTCTTGCTTTTGCTTTTATTTAGAAATTTTAGGATTCTATTCTACTTTTATACTTGTTCCTCTTCTTGCTTTTGCTTTTATTTAGAAATTTTAGGATTCTATTCTACTTTTATACTTGTTCCTCTTCTTGCTTTTGCTTTTATTTAGAAATTTTAGGATTCTATTCTACTTTTATACTTGTTCCTCTTCTTGCTTTTGCTTTTATTTAGAAATTTTAGGATTCTATTCTACTTTTATACTTGTTCCTCTTCTTGCTTTTGCTTTTACCTAGAAATTTTAGGATTCTATTCTACTTTTATACTTGTTCCTCTTCTTCCTTTTGCTTTTATTTAGAAATTTTAGGATTCTATTCTACTTTTATACTTGTTCCTCTTCTTGCTTTTGCTTTTATTTAGAAATTTTAGGATTCTATTCTACTTTTATACTTGTTCCTCTTCTTGCTTTTGCTTTTATTTAGAAATTTTAGGATTCTATTCTACTTTTATACTTGTTCCTCTTCTTGCTTTTGCTTTTATTTAGAAATTTTAGGATTCTATTCTACTTTTATACTTGTTCCTCTTCTTGCTTTTGCTTTTATTTAGAAATTTTAGGATTCTATTCTACTTTTATACTTGTTCCTCTTCTTGCTTTTGCTTTTATTTAGAAATTTTAGGATTCTATTCTACTTTTATACTTGTTCCTCTTCTTGCTTTTGCTTTTATTTAGAAATTTTAGGATTCTATTCTACTTTTATACTTGTTCCTCTTCTTGCTTTTGCTTTTATTTAGAAATTTTAGGATTCTATTCTACTTTTATACTTGTTCCTCTTCTTGCTTTTGCTTTTATTTAGAAATTTTAGGATTCTATTCTACTTTTATACTTGTTCCTCTTCTTGCTTTTGCTTTTACCTAGAAATTTTAGGATTCTATTCTACTTTTATACTTGTTCCTCTTCTTGCTTTTGCTTTTACCTAGAAATTTTAGGATTCTATTCTACTTTTATACTTGTTCCTCTTCTTGCTTTTGCTTTTACCTAGAAATTTTAGGATTCTATTCTACTTTTATACTTGCTCCTCTTCTTGCTTTTGCTTTTACCTAGAAATTTTAGGATTCTATTCTACTTTTATACTTGTTCCTCTTCTTGCTTTTGCTTTTATTTAGAAATTTTAGGATTCTATTCTACTTTTATACTTGTTCCTCTTCTTGCTTTTGCTTTTATTTAGAAATTTTAGGATTCTATTCTACTTTTATACTTGTTCCTCTTCTTGCTTTTGCTTTTATTTAGAAATTTTAGGATTCTATTCTACTTTTATACTTGTTCCTCTTCTTGCTTTTGCTTTTACCTAGAAATTTTATGATTCTATTCTACTTTTATACTTGTTCCTCTTCTTGCTTTTGCTTTTATTTAGAAATTTTAGGATTCTATTCTACTTTTATACTTGTTCCTCTTCTTGCTTTTGCTTTTATTTAGAAATTTTAGGATTCTATTCTACTTTTATACTTGTTCCTCTTCTTGCTTTTGCTTTTATTTAGAAATTTTAGGATTCTATTCTACTTTTATACTTGTTCCTCTTCTTGCTTTTGCTTTTATTTAGAAATTTTAGGATTCTATTCTACTTTTATACTTGTTCCTCTTCTTGCTTTTGCTTTTATTTAGAAATTTTAGGATTCTATTCTACTTTTATACTTGTTCCTCTTCTTGCTTTTGCTTTTATTTAGAAATTTTAGGATTCTATTCTACTTTTATACTTGTTCCTCTTCTTGCTTTTGCTTTTATTTAGAAATTTTAGGATTCTATTCTACTTTTATACTTGTTCCTCTTCTTGCTTTTGCTTTTATTTAGAAATTTTAGGATTCTATTCTACTTTTATACTTGTTCCTCTTCTTGCTTTTGCTTTTATTTAGAAATTTTAGGATTCTAATGAACGAGATTTGTTTACAGGATGATTATTAATTATTGAATACTAATGAACGAGATTTTTTTACCTACAAATTTTAGGATTCTATTCTACTTTTATACTTGTTCCTCTTCTTGCTTTTGCTTTTATTTAGAAATTTTAGGATTCTATTCTACTTTTATACTTGTTCCTCTTCTTGCTTTTGCTTTTATTTAGAAATTTTAGGATTCTATTCTACTTTTATACTTGTTCCTCTTCTTGCTTTTGCTTTTATTTAGAAATTTTAGGATTCTATTCTACTTTTATACTTGTTCCTCTTCTTGCTTTTGCTTTTATTTAGAAATTTTAGGATTCTATTCTACTTTTATACTTGTTCCTCTTCTTGCTTTTGCTTTTATTTAGAAATTTTAGGATTCTATTCTACTTTTATACTTGTTCCTCTTCTTCCTTTTGCTTTTATTTAGAAATTTTAGGATTCTATTCTACTTTTATACTTGTTCCTCTTCTTGCTTTTGCTTTTATTTAGAAATTTTAGGATTCTATTCTACTTTTATACTTGTTCCTCTTCTTGCTTTTGCTTTTATTTAGAAATTTTAGGATTCTAATGAACGAGATTTGTTTACAGGATGATTATTAATTATTGAATACTAATGAACGAGATTTTTTTACCTACAAATTTTAGGATTCTATTCTACTTTTATACTTGTTCCTCTTCTTGCTTTTGCTTTTATTTAGAAATTTTAGGATTCTATTCTACTTTTATACTTGTTCCTCTTCTTGCTTTTGCTTTTATTTAGAAATTTTAGGATTCTATTCTACTTTTATACTTGTTCCTCTTCTTGCTTTTGCTTTTATTTAGAAATTTTAGGATTCTATTCTACTTTTATACTTGTTCCTCTTCTTGCTTTTGCTTTTATTTAGAAATTTTAGGATTCTATTCTACTTTTATACTTGTTCCTCTTCTTGCTTTTGCTTTTATTTAGAAATTTTAGGATTCTATTCTACTTTTATACTTGTTCCTCTTCTTGCTTTTGCTTTTATTTAGAAATTTTAGGATTCTATTCTACTTTTATACTTGTTCCTCTTCTTGCTTTTGCTTTTACCTAGAAATTTTAGGATTCTATTCTACTTTTATACTTGTTCCTCTTCTTGCTTTTGCTTTTATTTAGAAATTTTAGGATTCTATTCTACTTTTATACTTGTTCCTCTTCTTGCTTTTGCTTTTATTTAGAAATTTTAGGATTCTATTCTACTTTTATACTTGTTCCTCTTCTTGCTTTTGCTTTTACCTAGAAATTTTAGGATTCTATTCTACTTTTATACTTGTTCCTCTTCTTGCTTTTGCTTTTATTTAGAAATTTTAGGATTCTATTCTACTTTTATACTTGTTCCTCTTCTTGCTTTTGCTTTTACCTAGAAATTTTAGGATTCTATTCTACTTTTATACTTGTTCCTCTTCTTGCTTTTGCTTTTATTTAGAAATTTTAGGATTCTATTCTACTTTTATACTTGTTCCTCTTCTTGCTTTTGCTTTTATTTAGAAATTTTAGGATTCTATTCTACTTTTATACTTGTTCCTCTTCTTGCTTTTGCTTTTATTTAGAAATTTTAGGATTCTATTCTACTTTTATACTTGTTCCTCTTCTTGCTTTTGCTTTTATTTAGAAATTTTAGGATTCTATTCTACTTTTATACTTGTTCCTCTTCTTGCTTTTGCTTTTATTTAGAAATTTTAGGATTCTATTCTACTTTTATACTTGTTCCTCTTCTTGCTTTTGCTTTTATTTAGAAATTTTAGGATTCTATTCTACTTTTATACTTGTTCCTCTTCTTGCTTTTGCTTTTATTTAGAAATTTTAGGATTCTATTCTACTTTTATACTTGTTCCTCTTCTTGCTTTTGCTTTTATTTAGAAATTTTAGGATTCTATTCTACTTTTATACTTGTTCCTCTTCTTGCTTTTGCTTTTATTTAGAAATTTTAGGATTCTATTCTACTTTTATACTTGTTCCTCTTCTTGCTTTTGCTTTTATTTAGAAATTTTAGGATTCTATTCTACTTTTATACTTGTTCCTCTTCTTGCTTTTGCTTTTATTTAGAAATTTTAGGATTCTATTCTACTTTTATACTTGTTCCTCTTCTTGCTTTTGCTTTTATTTAGAAATTTTAGGATTCTATTCTACTTTTATACTTGTTCCTCTTCTTGCTTTTGCTTTTATTTAGAAATTTTAGGATTCTATTCTACTTTTATACTTGTTCCTCTTCTTGCTTTTGCTTTTATTTAGAAATTTTAGGATTCTATTCTACTTTTATACTTGTTCCTCTTCTTGCTTTTGCTTTTATTTAGAAATTTTAGGATTCTATTCTACTTTTATACTTGTTCCTCTTCTTGCTTTTGCTTTTATTTAGAAATTTTAGGATTCTATTCTACTTTTATACTTGTTCCTCTTCTTGCTTTTGCTTTTATTTAGAAATTTTAGGATTCTAATGAACGAGATTTGTTTACAGGATGATTATTAATTATTGAATACTAATGAACGAGATTTTTTTACCTAGAAATTTTAGGATTCTATTCTACTTTTATACTTGTTCCTCTTCTTGCTTTTGCTTTTACCTAGAAATTTTAGGATTCTATTCTACTTTTATACTTGTTCCTCTTCTTGCTTTTGCTTTTATTTAGAAATTTTAGGATTCTATTCTACTTTTATACTTGTTCCTCTTCTTGCTTTTGCTTTTATTTAGAAATTTTAGGATTCTATTCTACTTTTATACTTGTTCCTCTTCTTGCTTTTGCTTTTATTTAGAAATTTTAGGATTCTATTCTACTTTTATACTTGTTCCTCTTCTTGCTTTTGCTTTTATTTAGAAATTTTAGGATTCTATTCTACTTTTATACTTGTTCCTCTTCTTGCTTTTGCTTTTATTTAGAAATTTTAGGATTCTATTCTACTTTTATACTTGTTCCTCTTCTTGCTTTTGCTTTTATTTAGAAATTTTAGGATTCTATTCTACTTTTATACTTGTTCCTCTTCTTGCTTTTGCTTTTATTTAGAAATTTTAGGATTCTATTCTACTTTTATACTTGTTCCTCTTCTTGCTTTTGCTTTTATTTAGAAATTTTAGGATTCTATTCTACTTTTATACTTGTTCCTCTTCTTGCTTTTGCTTTTATTTAGAAATTTTAGGATTCTATTCTACTTTTATACTTGTTCCTCTTCTTGCTTTTGCTTTTATTTAGAAATTTTAGGATTCTATTCTACTTTTATACTTGTTCCTCTTCTTGCTTTTGCTTTTATTTAGAAATTTTAGGATTCTATTCTACTTTTATACTTGTTCCTCTTCTTGCTTTTGCTTTTATTTAGAAATTTTAGGATTCTATTCTACTTTTATACTTGTTCCTCTTCTTGCTTTTGCTTTTATTTAGAAATTTTAGGATTCTATTCTACTTTTATACTTGTTCCTCTTCTTGCTTTTGCTTTTATTTAGAAATTTTAGGATTCTATTCTACTTTTATACTTGTTCCTCTTCTTGCTTTTGCTTTTATTTAGAAATTTTAGGATTCTATTCTACTTTTATACTTGTTCCTCTTCTTGCTTTTGCTTTTATTTAGAAATTTTAGGATTCTATTCTACTTTTATACTTGTTCCTCTTCTTGCTTTTGCTTTTATTTAGAAATTTTAGGATTCTAATGAACGAGATTTGTTTACAGGATGATTATTAATTATTGAATACTAATGAACGAGATTTTTTTACCTAGAAATTTTAGGATTCTATTCTACTTTTATACTTGTTCCTCTTCTTGCTTTTGCTTTTACCTAGAAATTTTAGGATTCTATTCTACTTTTATACTTGTTCCTCTTCTTGCTTTTGCTTTTATTTAGAAATTTTAGGATTCTATTCTACTTTTATACTTGTTCCTCTTCTTGCTTTTGCTTTTATTTAGAAATTTTAGGATTCTAATGAACGAGATTTGTTTACAGGATGATTATTAATTATTGAATACTAATGAACGAGATTTTTTTACCTAGAAATTTTAGGATTCTATTCTACTTTTATACTTGTTCCTCTTCTTGCTTTTGCTTTTACCTAGAAATTTTAGGATTCTATTCTACTTTTATACTTGTTCCTCTTCTTGCTTTTGCTTTTATTTAGAAATTTTAGGATTCTATTCTACTTTTATACTTGTTCCTCTTCTTGCTTTTGCTTTTATTTAGAAATTTTAGGATTCTATTCTACTTTTATACTTGTTCCTCTTCTTGCTTTTGCTTTTATTTAGAAATTTTAGGATTCTATTCTACTTTTATACTTGTTCCTCTTCTTGCTTTTGCTTTTATTTAGAAATTTTAGGATTCTATTCTACTTTTATACTTGTTCCTCTTCTTGCTTTTGCTTTTACCTAGAAATTTTAGGATTCTATTCTACTTTTATACTTGTTCCTCTTCTTGCTTTTGCTTTTATTTAGAAATTTTAGGATTCTATTCTACTTTTATACTTGTTCCTCTTCTTGCTTTTGCTTTTACCTAGAAATTTTAGGATTCTATTCTACTTTTATACTTGTTCCTCTTCTTGCTTTTGCTTTTATTTAGAAATTTTAGGATTCTATTCTACTTTTATGCTTGTTCCTCTTCTTGCTTTTGCTTTTATTTAGAAATTTTAGGATTCTATTCTACTTTTATACTTGTTCCTCTTCTTCCTTTTGCTTTTATTTAGAAATTTTAGGATTCTATTCTACTTTTATACTTGTTCCTCTTCTTGCTTTTGCTTTTATTTAGAAATTTTAGGATTCTATTCTACTTTTATACTTGTTCCTCTTCTTGCTTTTGCTTTTACCTAGAAATTTTAGGATTCTATTCTACTTTTATACTTGTTCCTCTTCTTGCTTTTGCTTTTATTTAGAAATTTTAGGATTCTATTCTACTTTTATGCTTGTTCCTCTTCTTGCTTTTGCTTTTATTTAGAAATTTTAGGATTCTATTCTACTTTTATACTTGTTCCTCTTCTTGCTTTTGCTTTTATTTAGAAATTTTAGGATTCTATTCTACTTTTATACTTGTTCCTCTTCTTCCTTTTGCTTTTATTTAGAAATTTTAGGATTCTATTCTACTTTTATACTTGTTCCTCTTCTTGCTTTTGCTTTTACCTAGAAATTTTAGGATTCTATTCTACTTTTATACTTGTTCCTCTTCTTGCTTTTGCTTTTATTTAGAAATTTTAGGATTCTATTCTACTTTTATACTTGTTCCTCTTCTTGCTTTTGCTTTTACCTAGAAATTTTAGGATTCTATTCTACTTTTATACTTGTTCCTCTTCTTGCTTTTGCTTTTATTTAGAAATTTTAGGATTCTATTCTACTTTTATACTTGTTCCTCTTCTTGCTTTTGCTTTTATTTAGAAATTTTAGGATTCTATTCTACTTTTATACTTGTTCCTCTTCTTGCTTTTGCTTTTACCTAGAAATTTTAGGATTCTATTCTACTTTTATACTTGTTCCTCTTCTTGCTTTTGCTTTTATTTAGAAATTTTAGGATTCTATTCTACTTTTATACTTGTTCCTCTTCTTGCTTTTGCTTTTACCTAGAAATTTTAGGATTCTATTCTACTTTTATACTTGTTCCTCTTCTTGCTTTTGCTTTTATTTAGAAATTTTAGGATTCTATTCTACTTTTATGCTTGTTCCTCTTCTTGCTTTTGCTTTTATTTAGAAATTTTAGGATTCTATTCTACTTTTATACTTGTTCCTCTTCTTGCTTTTGCTTTTATTTAGAAATTTTAGGATTCTATTCTACTTTTATACTTGTTCCTCTTCTTGCTTTTGCTTTTATTTAGAAATTTTAGGATTCTATTCTACTTTTATACTTGTTCCTCTTCTTGCTTTTGCTTTTACCTAGAAATTTTAGGATTCTATTCTACTTTTATACTTGTTCCTCTTCTTGCTTTTGCTTTTATTTAGAAATTTTAGGATTCTATTCTACTTTTATACTTGTTCCTCTTCTTGCTTTTGCTTTTATTTAGAAATTTTAGGATTCTATTCTACTTTTATACTTGTTCCTCTTCTTGCTTTTGCTTTTACCTAGAAATTTTAGGATTCTATTCTACTTTTATACTTGTTCCTCTTCTTGCTTTTGCTTTTATTTAGAAATTTTAGGATTCTATTCTACTTTTATACTTGTTCCTCTTCTTGCTTTTGCTTTTATTTAGAAATTTTAGGATTCTATTCTACTTTTATACTTGTTCCTCTTCTTGCTTTTGCTTTTATTTAGAAATTTTAGGATTCTATTCTACTTTTATACTTGTTCCTCTTCTTGCTTTTGCTTTTATTTAAAAATTTTAGGATTCTATTCTACTTTTATACTTGTTCCTCTTCTTGCTTTTGCTTTTATTTAGAAATTTTAGGATTCTATTCTACTTTTATACTTGTTCCTCTTCTTGCTTTTGCTTTTATTTAGAAATTTTAGGATTCTATTCTACTTTTATACTTGTTCCTCTTCTTGCTTTTGCTTTTATTTAGAAATTTTAGGATTCTATTCTACTTTTATACTTGTTCCTCTTCTTGCTTTTGCTTTTATTTAGAAATTTTAGGATTCTATTCTACTTTTATGCTTGTTCCTCTTCTTGCTTTTGCTTTTACCTAGAAATTTTAGGATTCTATTCTACTTTTATACTTGTTCCTCTTCTTGCTTTTGCTTTTATTTAGAAATTTTAGGATTCTATTCTACTTTTATACTTGTTCCTCTTCTTGCTTTTGCTTTTATATAGAAATTTTAGGATTCTATTCTACTTTTATACTTGTTCCTCTTCTTGCTTTTGCTTTTATTTAGAAATTTTAGGATTCTATTCTACTTTTATACTTGTTCCTCTTCTTGCTTTTGCTTTTATTTAGAAATTTTAGGATTCTATTCTACTTTTATACTTGTTCCTCTTCTTGCTTTTGCTTTTATTTAGAAATTTTAGGATTCTATTCTACTTTTATACTTGTTCCTCTTCTTGCTTTTGCTTTTATTTAGAAATTTTAGGATTCTATTCTACTTTTATACTTGTTCCTCTTCTTGCTTTTGCTTTTACCTAGAAATTTTAGGATTCTATTCTACTTTTATACTTGTTCCTCTTCTTGCTTTTGCTTTTATTTAGAAATTTTAGGATTCTATTCTACTTTTATGCTTGTTCCTCTTCTTGCTTTTGCTTTTATTTAGAAATTTTAGGATTCTATTCTACTTTTATACTTGTTCCTCTTCTTGCTTTTGCTTTTATTTAGAAATTTTAGGATTCTATTCTACTTTTATACTTGTTCCTCTTCTTGCTTTTGCTTTTATTTAGAAATTTTAGGATTCTATTCTACTTTTATACTTGTTCCTCTTCTTGCTTTTGCTTTTACCTAGAAATTTTAGGATTCTATTCTACTTTTATACTTGTTCCTCTTCTTGCTTTTGCTTTTATTTAGAAATTTTAGGATTCTATTCTACTTTTATGCTTGTTCCTCTTCTTGCTTTTGCTTTTACCTAGAAATTTTAGGATTCTATTCTACTTTTATACTTGTTCCTCTTCTTGCTTTTGCTTTTATTTAGAAATTTTAGGATTCTATTCTACTTTTATACTTGTTCCTCTTCTTGCTTTTGCTTTTACCTAGAAATTTTAGGATTCTATTCTACTTTTATACTTGTTCCTCTTCTTGCTTTTGCTTTTATTTAGAAATTTTAGGATTCTATTCTACTTTTATACTTGTTCCTCTTCTTGCTTTTGCTTTTATTTAGAAATTTTAGGATTCTATTCTACTTTTATACTTGTTCCTCTTCTTGCTTTTGCTTTTACCTAGAAATTTTAGGATTCTATTCTACTTTTATACTTGTTCCTCTTCTTGCTTTTGCTTTTACCTAGAAATTTTAGGATTCTATTCTACTTTTATACTTGTTCCTCTTCTTGCTTTTGCTTTTATTTAGAAATTTTAGGATTCTATTCTACTTTTATACTTGTTCCTCTTCTTGCTTTTGCTTTTATTTAGAAATTTTAGGATTCTATTCTACTTTTATACTTGTTCCTCTTCTTGCTTTTGCTTTTACCTAGAAATTTTAGGATTCTATTCTACTTTTATACTTGTTCCTCTTCTTGCTTTTGCTTTTACCTAGAAATTTTAGGATTCTATTCTACTTTTATACTTGTTCCTCTTCTTGCTTTTGCTTTTATTTAGAAATTTTAGGATTCTATTCTACTTTTATACTTGTTCCTCTTCTTGCTTTTGCTTTTACCTAGAAATTTTAGGATTCTATTCTACTTTTATACTTGTTCCTCTTCTTGCTTTTGCTTTTATTTAGAAATTTTAGGATTCTATTCTACTTTTATGCTTGTTCCTCTTCTTGCTTTTGCTTTTATTTAGAAATTTTAGGATTCTATTCTACTTTTATACTTGTTCCTCTTCTTGCTTTTGCTTTTATTTAGAAATTTTAGGATTCTATTCTACTTTTATACTTGTTCCTCTTCTTGCTTTTGCTTTTACCTAGAAATTTAAGGATTCTATTCTACTTTTATACTTGTTCCTCTTCTTGCTTTTGCTTTTATTTAGAAATTTTAGGATTCTATTCTACTTTTATACTTGTTCCTCTTCTTGCTTTTGCTTTTATTTAGAAATTTTAGGATTCTATTCTACTTTTATACTTGTTCCTCTTCTTGCTTTTGCTTTTACCTAGAAATTTAAGGATTCTATTCTACTTTTATACTTGTTCCTCTTCTTCCTTTTGCTTTTATTTAGAAATTTTAGGATTCTATTCTACTTTTATACTTGTTCCTCTTCTTGCTTTTGCTTTTACCTAGAAATTTAAGGATTCTATTCTACTTTTATACTTGTTCCTCTTCTTGCTTTTGCTTTTATTTAGAAATTTTAGGATTCTATTCTACTTTTATACTTGTTCCTCTTCTTGCTTTTGCTTTTATTTAGAAATTTTAGGATTCTATTCTACTTTTATACTTGTTCCTCTTCTTCCTTTTGCTTTTATTTAGAAATTTTAGGATTCTATTCTACTTTTATACTTGTTCCTCTTCTTGCTTTTGCTTTTATTTAGAAATTTTAGGATTCTATTCTACTTTTATACTTGTTCCTCTTCTTGCTTTTGCTTTTATTTAGAAATTTTAGGATTCTATTCTACTTTTATACTTGTTCCTCTTCTTCCTTTTGCTTTTATTTAGAAATTTTAGGATTCTATTCTACTTTTATACTTGTTCCTCTTCTTGCTTTTGCTTTTACCTAGAAATTTAAGGATTCTATTCTACTTTTATACTTGTTCCTCTTCTTGCTTTTGCTTTTATTTAGAAATTTTAGGATTCTATTCTACTTTTATACTTGTTCCTCTTCTTGCTTTTGCTTTTATTTAGAAATTTTAGGATTCTATTCTACTTTTATACTTGTTCCTCTTCTTGCTTTTGCTTTTATTTAGAAATTTTAGGATTCTATTCTACTTTTATACTTGTTCCTCTTCTTGCTTTTGCTTTTATTTAGAAATTTTAGGATTCTAATGAACGAGATTTGTTTACAGGATGATTATTAATTATTGAATACTAATGAACGAGATTTTTTTACCTAGAAATTTTAGGATTCTATTCTACTTTTATACTTGTTCCTCTTCTTGCTTTTGCTTTTATTTAGAAATTTTAGGATTCTATTCTACTTTTATACTTGTTCCTCTTCTTGCTTTTGCTTTTATTTAGAAATTTTAGGATTCTATTCTACTTTTATACTTGTTCCTCTTCTTGCTTTTGCTTTTATTTAGAAATTTTAGGATTCTATTCTACTTTTATACTTGTTCCTCTTCTTGCTTTTGCTTTTATTTAGAAATTTTAGGATTCTATTCTACTTTTATACTTGTTCCTCTTCTTGCTTTTGCTTTTATTTAGAAATTTTAGGATTCTATTCTACTTTTATACTTGTTCCTCTTCTTGCTTTTGCTTTTATTTAGAAATTTTAGGATTCTATTCTACTTTTATACTTGTTCCTCTTCTTCCTTTTGCTTTTATTTAGAAATTTTAGGATTCTATTCTACTTTTATACTTGTTCCTCTTCTTGCTTTTGCTTTTATTTAGAAATTTTAGGATTCTATTCTACTTTTATACTTGTTCCTCTTCTTGCTTTTGCTTTTATTTAGAAATTTTAGGATTCTATTCTACTTTTATACTTGTTCCTCTTCTTGCTTTTGCTTTTATTTAGAAATTTTAGGATTCTATTCTACTTTTATACTTGTTCCTCTTCTTGCTTTTGCTTTTATTTAGAAATTTTAGGATTCTATTCTACTTTTATACTTGTTCCTCTTCTTGCTTTTGCTTTTATTTAGAAATTTTAGGATTCTATTCTACTTTTATAC
The DNA here is from genome assembly GCF_053919585.1 of Euprymna scolopes. Taxonomy (NCBI): domain Eukaryota; kingdom Metazoa; phylum Mollusca; class Cephalopoda; order Sepiida; family Sepiolidae; genus Euprymna; species Euprymna scolopes. The sequence goes on along the minus strand of NC_136527.1, from coordinate 129,213,342 downwards.
TTGTTCCTCTTCTTGCTTTTGCTTTTATTTAGAAATTTTAGGATTCTATTCTACTTTTATACTTGTTCCTCTTCTTGCTTTTGCTTTTATTTAGAAATTTTAGGATTCTATTCTACTTTTATACTTGTTCCTCTTCTTGCTTTTGCTTTTATTTAGAAATTTTAGGATTCTATTCTACTTTTATACTTGTTCCTCTTCTTGCTTTTGCTTTTATTTAGAAATTTTAGGATTCTATTCTACTTTTATACTTGTTCCTCTTCTTGCTTTTGCTTTTATTTAGAAATTTTAGGATTCTATTCTACTTTTATACTTGTTCCTCTTCTTGCTTTTGCTTTTATTTAGAAATTTTAGGATTCTATTCTACTTTTATACTTGTTCCTCTTCTTGCTTTTGCTTTTATTTAGAAATTTTAGGATTCTATTCTACTTTTATACTTGTTCCTCTTCTTGCTTTTGCTTTTATTTAGAAATTTTAGGATTCTATTCTACTTTTATACTTGTTCCTCTTCTTGCTTTTGCTTTTATTTAGAAATTTTAGGATTCTATTCTACTTTTATACTTGTTCCTCTTCTTGCTTTTGCTTTTATTTAGAAATTTTAGGATTCTATTCTACTTTTATACTTGTTCCTCTTCTTGCTTTTGCTTTTATTTAGAAATTTTAGGATTCTATTCTACTTTTATACTTGTTCCTCTTCTTGCTTTTGCTTTTATTTAGAAATTTTAGGATTCTATTCTACTTTTATACTTGTTCCTCTTCTTGCTTTTGCTTTTATTTAGAAATTTTAGGATTCTATTCTACTTTTATACTTGTTCCTCTTCTTGCTTTTGCTTTTATTTAGAAATTTTAGGATTCTATTCTACTTTTATACTTGTTCCTCTTCTTGCTTTTGCTTTTATTTAGAAATTTTAGGATTCTAATGAACGAGATTTGTTTACAGGATGATTATTAATTATTGAATACTAATGAACGAGATTTTTTTACCTAGAAATTTTAGGATTCTATTCTACTTTTATACTTGTTCCTCTTCTTGCTTTTGCTTTTATTTAGAAATTTTAGGATTCTATTCTACTTTTATACTTGTTCCTCTTCTTGCTTTTGCTTTTACCTAGAAATTTTAGGATTCTATTCTACTTTTATACTTGTTCCTCTTCTTGCTTTTGCTTTTATTTAGAAATTTTAGGATTCTATTCTACTTTTATACTTGTTCCTCTTCTTGCTTTTGCTTTTACCTAGAAATTTTAGGATTCTATTCTACTTTTATACTTGTTCCTCTTCTTGCTTTTGCTTTTATTTAGAAATTTTAGGATTCTATTCTACTTTTATACTTGTTCCTCTTCTTGCTTTTGCTTTTATTTAGAAATTTTAGGATTCTATTCTACTTTTATACTTGTTCCTCTTCTTGCTTTTGCTTTTATTTAGAAATTTTAGGATTCTATTCTACTTTTATACTTGTTCCTCTTCTTGCTTTTGCTTTTATTTAGAAATTTTAGGATTCTATTCTACTTTTATACTTGTTCCTCTTCTTGCTTTTGCTTTTATTTAGAAATTTTAGGATTCTATTCTACTTTTATACTTGTTCCTCTTCTTGCTTTTGCTTTTATTTAGAAATTTTAGGATTCTATTCTACTTTTATACTTGTTCCTCTTCTTCCTTTTGCTTTTACTTAGAAATTTTAGGATTCTATTCTACTTTTATACTTGTTCCTCTTCTTGCTTTTGCTTTTATTTAGAAATTTTAGGATTCTATTCTACTTTTATACTTGTTCCTCTTCTTGCTTTTGCTTTTATTTAGAAATTTTAGGATTCTATTCTACTTTTATACTTGTTCCTCTTCTTGCTTTTGCTTTTATTTAGAAATTTTAGGATTCTATTCTACTTTTATACTTGTTCCTCTTCTTGCTTTTGCTTTTATTTAGAAATTTTAGGATTCTATTCTACTTTTATACTTGTTCCTCTTCTTGCTTTTGCTTTTATTTAGAAATTTTAGGATTCTATTCTACTTTTATACTTGTTCCTCTTCTTGCTTTTGCTTTTATTTAGAAATTTTAGGATTCTATTCTACTTTTATACTTGTTCCTCTTCTTGCTTTTGCTTTTATTTAGAAATTTTAGGATTCTATTCTACTTTTATACTTGTTCCTCTTCTTGCTTTTGCTTTTATTTAGAAATTTTAGGATTCTATTCTACTTTTATACTTGTTCCTCTTCTTGCTTTTGCTTTTATTTAGAAATTTTAGGATTCTATTCTACTTTTATACTTGTTCCTCTTCTTGCTTTTGCTTTTATTTAGAAATTTTAGGATTCTATTCTACTTTTATACTTGTTCCTCTTCTTGCTTTTGCTTTTATTTAGAAATTTTAGGATTCTATTCTACTTTTATACTTGTTCCTCTTCTTGCTTTTGCTTTTATTTAGAAATTTTAGGATTCTATTCTACTTTTATACTTGTTCCTCTTCTTGCTTTTGCTTTTATTTAGAAATTTTAGGATTCTATTCTACTTTTATACTTGTTCCTCTTCTTGCTTTTGCTTTTATTTAGAAATTTTAGGATTCTATTCTACTTTTATACTTGTTCCTCTTCTTCCTTTTGCTTTTATTTAGAAATTTTAGGATTCTATTCTACTTTTATACTTGTTCCTCTTCTTGCTTTTGCTTTTATTTAGAAATTTTAGGATTCTATTCTACTTTTATACTTGTTCCTCTTCTTCCTTTTGCTTTTACTTAGAAATTTTAGGATTCTATTCTACTTTTATACTTGTTCCTCTTCTTGCTTTTGCTTTTATTTAGAAATTTTAGGATTCTATTCTACTTTTATACTTGTTCCTCTTCTTGCTTTTGCTTTTATTTAGAAATTTTAGGATTCTATTCTACTTTTATACTTGTTCCTCTTCTTGCTTTTGCTTTTATTTAGAAATTTTAGGATTCTATTCTACTTTTATACTTGTTCCTCTTCTTGCTTTTGCTTTTATTTAGAAATTTTAGGATTCTATTCTACTTTTATACTTGTTCCTCTTCTTGCTTTTGCTTTTATTTAGAAATTTTAGGATTCTATTCTACTTTTATACTTGTTCCTCTTCTTGCTTTTGCTTTTATTTAGAAATTTTAGGATTCTATTCTACTTTTATACTTGTTCCTCTTCTTGCTTTTGCTTTTATTTAGAAATTTTAGGATTCTATTCTACTTTTATACTTGTTCCTCTTCTTGCTTTTGCTTTTATTTAGAAATTTTAGGATTCTATTCTACTTTTATACTTGTTCCTCTTCTTGCTTTTGCTTTTATTTAGAAATTTTAGGATTCTATTCTACTTTTATACTTGTTCCTCTTCTTGCTTTTGCTTTTATTTAGAAATTTTAGGATTCTATTCTACTTTTATACTTGTTCCTCTTCTTGCTTTTGCTTTTATTTAGAAATTTTAGGATTCTATTCTACTTTTATACTTGTTCCTCTTCTTGCTTTTGCTTTTATTTAGAAATTTTAGGATTCTATTCTACTTTTATACTTGTTCCTCTTCTTGCTTTTGCTTTTATTTAGAAATTTTAGGATTCTATTCTACTTTTATACTTGTTCCTCTTCTTGCTTTTGCTTTTATTTAGAAATTTTAGGATTCTATTCTACTTTTATACTTGTTCCTCTTCTTCCTTTTGCTTTTACTTAGAAATTTTAGGATTCTATTCTACTTTTATACTTGTTCCTCTTCTTGCTTTTGCTTTTATTTAGAAATTTTAGGATTCTATTCTACTTTTATACTTGTTCCTCTTCTTGCTTTTGCTTTTATTTAGAAATTTTAGGATTCTATTCTACTTTTATACTTGTTCCTCTTCTTGCTTTTGCTTTTATTTAGAAATTTTAGGATTCTATTCTACTTTTATACTTGTTCTTCTTCTTCCTTTTGCTTTTACTTAGACATTTTAGGATTCTATTCTACTTTTATACTTGTTCCTCTTCTTGCTTTTGCTTTTATTTAGAAATTTTAGGATTCTATTCTACTTTTATACTTGTTCCTCTTCTTGCTTTTGCTTTTATTTAGAAATTTTAGGATTCTATTCTACTTTTATACTTGTTCCTCTTCTTGCTTTTGCTTTTATTTAGAAATTTTAGGATTCTATTCTACTTTTATACTTGTTCCTCTTCTTCCTTTTGCTTTTACTTAGAAATTTTAGGATTCTATTCTACTTTTATACTTGTTCCTCTTCTTGCTTTTGCTTTTATTTAGAAATTTTAGGATTCTATTCTACTTTTATACTTGTTCCTCTTCTTGCTTTTGCTTTTACCTAGAAATTTTAGGATTCTATTCTACTTTTATACTTGTTCCTCTTCTTGCTTTTGCTTTTATTTAGAAATTTTAGGATTCTATTCTACTTTTATACTTGTTCCTCTTCTTGCTTTTGCTTTTACCTAGAAATTTTAGGATTCTATTCTACTTTTATACTTGTTCCTCTTCTTGCTTTTGCTTTTATTTAGAAATTTTAGGATTCTATTCTACTTTTATACTTGTTCCTCTTCTTGCTTTTGCTTTTATTTAGAAATTTTAGGATTCTATTCTACTTTTATACTTGTTCCTCTTCTTGCTTTTGCTTTTATTTAGAAATTTTAGGATTCTATTCTACTTTTATACTTGTTCCTCTTCTTGCTTTTGCTTTTACCTAGAAATTTTAGGATTCTATTCTACTTTTATACTTGTTCCTCTTCTTGCTTTTGCTTTTATTTAGAAATTTTAGGATTCTATTCTACTTTTATACTTGTTCCTCTTCTTGCTTTTGCTTTTATTTAGAAATTTTAGGATTCTATTCTACTTTTATACTTGTTCCTCTTCTTGCTTTTGCTTTTATTTAGAAATTTTAGGATTCTATTCTACTTTTATACTTGTTCCTCTTCTTGCTTTTGCTTTTACCTAGAAATTTTAGGATTCTATTCTACTTTTATACTTGTTCCTCTTCTTGCTTTTGCTTTTACCTAGAAATTTTCAATTGAATACACGTTCACTTGCATTGTTCTATAGGATTCTATTCTACTTTTATACTTACTCCTCACCTTGTTTAAACTTAGAAATTTTCAATTGAATACACGTTCACTTGCATTGGTCTATAGGATTCTATTCTACCTATATCCACATCCCCTCTTGTTTGGACTTAGAATTTTTCAATTGAATACAATCTGAGAAGGCTTGGTCTATAGGATTGTCATCTATATATAACTACATACCCTCTTGTTTTTATTTGCTACTCATTTACTATTACTAAATACATATTAATCTCAAACCCCAAAATATTTACTACTAATTTACTATGAAATCATACGTAATCTCAAACGCAAAAAATATTTGCTATGCATTTACTATTAATTCACTATTAATCTAAAACCTAAAAAATTTGCTAGCAATTTCCTATGAAATCATGTGTAATCTCAAACCCAAATTATATTTGCTACTAATTTACTATTAAATACATATTAATCTCAAACCAAAATTATATTTGCTACTAATTTACTATTAAATACATATTAATCTCAAACACAAATTATATTTTGAAATGTAAATCACTGGCGAGCATGTTTTAACAGGTGATATATGAACGGGGGCAACCATCAGTTTTTCAGGTATGCTGAAAACGAATATCGCTAGGAAAATTAGCACAGACAGACTGACTACTAGTTTTGGAGCTAGTTTTATTAATGCGTGTATTTTGAAATGTAAATCACTGGCGACCATGTTTGAACAGGCAGCATATGACAGGGGGCAACCCTCAGTGTGTTCAGGTATGCTGAAAACGAATATCGCAAGGAAAATCAGCACAGACTGACTATAGATTCACCATCAAAGTAGTGAAATATTTTTTTATTTGATATAGGAATCACTACTTATCAAGCCCCAGAGGCCACTCGAGGATAAGGGTTAGAGTGTGTACAGTAGTCAATGGACAATATCATAGTAATCGTTAGAAGTGTAAATTTGGTAAATTGGATTATTTAAGAGGAACGGCTCATCAAGAACTTATTTACATTGGACTTGAAGACGACGAAATAAAAATATAAAGTTGAAAGAACTATCATTTTAATGATGCCCTTCAAATCGTAAACTGCCTGTTTACATTTTTTTACATTTTTCGAAGATAATAAAAAGTGTAAAAGAAAGCAAACCTTTAGAATCCTAAAAAGATCTCCCGGGAGCATTTTTGCAACATGAAAAATATACAAACCAAAATAAAGAGAGGAGGCAACCCTACTCAAAAATATGGTTTATTACATCGCCTAAAAAAAGAAGAAGAATCGGGGGCTCCGTGGGGAAGTAAATTGTTTTCTTTTTTCTAACTTGGTTTTAAAAAGTTTTTATTGCTAACATTTATTTTCATGAACTCTAACCACACCTCACAACCCTAATCCGGCCGGTCGGGGAAAAACGTTTTTATTTTTTTAAATTTTGGTGAATACGACAACACACATACGAACGCATGTACACTCATACATACACACACACACGCACGCACACATAAGCATATCGCTTGTCACCAAGCTAAAGAAGAGAGAGAGAGAGAGTGGGGGAAGGAGAGACAGGATCGTACGTGCCGGGGTCAAACAGAAGTTAAATGAAATCGATTATAAATCGCTCGACAAAGTTGTGTCTGAACTTTTTATTCTATGAAACTTAAGATTAATAAAACGAAATAATCGTGACCCGTGGAAATTTCATGGCGAATATTTCGCATTCAAGAGAACAAAACGAAAAAATAGTGAACAAATAAATATATAAGAAAATGAATGTTACCAAAGGCAAGATAAGTTACTCTTCTACCTACCTAGATCATATTTGTTGTTTTAACTTATTTTAAAACGTTTATTTAACACAAACAAAAGTAGCGCACGGTTTTAAGTTAGAACAATAAAGAAGTGTCTGACATTTTACAGACATCTTGTGAGACTCGATAATCGCTCCAAACTCGAAAATTAAGCAAAATACTGGTAGGAACACATCCAATAAATGTTAGCAAACGTTCGAACATGTTTTCTTTTTCACATTAGCGAAACACTTATCAGAGAAAAAGCGAAAATGAGAAGCAAACACTAATGAAGAAGTCGGTTTTTATCGTTGAGCACAAAAAAAAAAAAAAAAGAGTATCTAATCTAATAGGCCCCGTGCGTGCTATAGGTCAATCTCCAACGTCTGTCCCATCGCCTCAGTGCTGCATCCCTGTTTACAAGTACTTTAATGGGATGTGCTCTCATGAACCCATAGCACTTATACCAGTGCCCGGAAAACTTGTCCCGGGAAAACTCGTCTCCGGAAAAACCGTACCCGGAAAACTAGAACCGTCAGTTTGTTCAGGTATGCTGAAAACGAATATCGCAAGGAAAATTAGCAGAGAAAAATAGTCTTGGAGCTAGTTTTATTAATGCGTGTATTGTGAAATGTAAATCACTGGCGACCATGTTTGAACAGGCGGCATATGAAAGGGGCAAAACCTCAGTTTGTTCAGGTATGCTGAAAACGAATATCGCAAGGAAAATTAGCACAGACAGACGAATAGTTTTCGAGATATTAATGCGTGTATTTTGAAATGTAAATCACTGGCGACCATGTTTGAGCAGGCGGTGTATGAAAGGGGCCAACCCTCAGTGTGTTCAGGTATGCTGAAAACGAATATCGCAAGGAAAATTAGCAGAGACAAATAGTTTTGGAGCTAGTCTTATTAATGCGTGTATTTGGAAATGTAAATCACTGGCGACCATGTTTGAACAGTTTGAACAGGCGGCGTATGAAAGGGGCCAACCCTCAGCTTGTTCAGGTATGCTGAAAACGAATATCTCAGCAGAACTTAAAACACTTGTTCAGGTAGGTAGAAGAGTAACTTATCTTGCCTTTTGGTAACATTTATATATTATATATTTGTTTTGTATTTTTTTTTTTTTTAACTTTTACGCTTTGTTGTCTTAACTCCGAAGGATTAACCTTAGAATTTCCACAGGTCTCCTTAGTTAAAACGAATTATTTCGCAGTTCACATTGGCGTGAAATAAACAAATCTGACTGATACAGGATTTGCCATTTCCGGTTGTCGCCGCCGCAACGCTCTTATATTTACAATCGAAAGCGTCGGCGAGTTCGTTCGTCGCTGTGTCTGGGTGTGTGTAGGAGTGGGGGCAAAGTTGTAACATTCAATACATAAAATCAACAGCTTTAATTTCTATGAATCGTCATTCGCGTATCGAGTGTCGGCGTTCTTGTCTCGAACTAAGTTGAGTTGGAAATGGATTTCTGCACGTGCATGGCTGGACGATAAGAATAACAATACAAACAACAATACTTATTATCTTCAAGTCTCTTCTTAAAGGGGCATTCGGCTACGAAGTTACAACTAGCTAATCGACACGCGACACTGTCAATGAGTTATGCGAAGCAGACGGACTGTTCCGCTGTATCAAAGTTATTAAGTGTGGTTAGACTGAAACTCATTAAAGCCAGTAATCTAAGTTTCAACTAGCTAATAGACATTCGGCACTTTCAATGAGTTATGCGATCACCGCCACTTGTCCAAAAACGGACTGTTCCGCTGTATCACAGTTATTAAGGGTGGTTAGAGTGTGACTCATCAGAGCCAGTAACCTAACTTACAACTAGCTAGTCAACATTCGACACTGTCATTGAGTTATGCGATACACTGCTAATTGTCCAGAGACGGACTGTTCTACTGTATCACAGTTGTAAAGGGTGGGTAGACTAAAACTCATAAGAGCCAGTAATCTAATTTACAACTAGCTTATCGACAGTAGACACTTTCACTGAGTTTACGTGTGTGTGTGTCTTTTTATGTGTGTGTGTGTGTGTGCTTCGTTAACATTCGGACTGTCCATTTTAAAATCGTTTGGGTATGCTGAAAACGAATATCGCAAGGCACAGACAAATAGTTTTCGAAATACTAATGCGTATATTTCGAGATACTAATGCGTATATTTTGAAATGTAAATCACTGGCGGTCATGTTTGAACAGGCGGCATATGAAAGGGGCCAACCTTCAGTTTGTTCAGGTATGCTGAAAACGAATATCGCAAGGAAAATGAGCAGAGACAAATAGTTTTGGAGCTAGTTTTATTAATGCGTGTATTTTGAAATGTAAATCACGGCGACCATGTTTGAACAGGCAGCATATGAAAGGGGCCAACCCTCAGTTTGTTCAGGTATGCTGAAAACGAATATCGCAAGGAAAATTAGCACAGACAGACGAATAGTTTTAGAGATAGTAATGCGTGTGTTTTGAAATGTAAATCACTGGCGACCATGTCAGAACAGGCGGCATATGAAAGGGGCCAACCATCAGTTTGTTTAGGTATGCTGAAAACGAATATCGCAAGGGAAATCAGCACAGACTGACTATAGACTCACCATCAAAGTATTGAAATATTTTTTTATTTTATAAAGGAATCACTACTTATCAAGCCCCAGAGGCCACTCGAGGATAAGGGTTAAAGTGTGTACAGTAGTCAATGGACAATATCATAGTAATCGTTAGAAGTGTACATTTGGTAAATTGGATTATTTATAAGGGGCGGCTTATCAAGAACTTGTTTACATTGGACTTGAAGACGACGTAATAAAAATATAAAGTTGCAAGAACTAGCGAAAAATATCATTTTAACGATGCATTTCAAATCGTAAACTGCCTGCTTACATTTTTTTACCTTTTTCGAAGATAATAAAAAGTGTAAAAAAAAGCAAACCTTTAGAATCCTAAAAAGATCTCCCGGGAGCATTTTTGCAACATGAAAAATATACAAACCAAAATAAAGAGAGGAGGCAACCCTGCTCAAAAATATGGTTTATTACATCGCCTAAAAAAAGAAGAAGAATCGGGGGCTCCGTGGGGAAGTAAATTGTTTTCTTTTTTCTAACTTGGTTTTAAAAAGTTTTTATTGCTAACATTTATTTTCATGAACTCTAACCACACCTCACAACCCTAAACCGGCCAGTCGGGGAAAAAAGTTTTTATTTTTTTAAATTTTGGTGAATACGACAACACACATACGCACGCATGTACACACATACACACACACGCACGCACGCACACATAAGCATATCGCTTGTCACCAAGCTAAAGAAGAGAGAGAGAGAGTGGGGGAAGGAGAGAAAGGATCGTACGTGCCGGGGTCAAACAGAAGTTAAATGAAATCGATTATAAATCGCTCGACAAAGTTGTGTCTGAACTTTTTATTCTATGAAACTTAAGATTAATAAAACGAAATAATCGTGGCCCGTGGAAATTTCATGGCGAATATTTCGCATTCAAGAGAACAAAACGAAAAAGTAGTGAATAAATAAATATATAAGAAAATGAATGTTACCAAAGGCAAGATAAGTTACTCTGCTACCTACCTAGATCACATTTTTGTTGTTTTAACTTATTTTAAAACGTTTATTCAACACAAACAAAAGTAGCGCACGGTTTTAAGTTAGAACAATAAAGAAGTGTCTGACATTTTACAGACATCTTGTGAGACTCGATAATCGCTCCAAACTCGAAAATTAAGCAAAATACTGGTAGGAACACATCCAATAAATGTCAGCAAACGTTCGAACATGTTTTCTTTTTCACATTAGCGAAACACTTATCAGAGAAAAAGCGAAAATGAGAAGCAAACACAAATGAAGAAGTCGGTTTTTATCGTTGAGCACAAAAACAACAAAAAAAAGAGTATCTAATCTAATAGTTCTATAGGTGCGTGCTATAGGTCAATCTCCAACGTCTGTCCCATCGCCTCAGTGTTGCATCCCTGTTTACAAGTACTTTAATGGGATGTGCTCTCATGAACCCATAGCACTTATACCAGTGCCCGGAAAACTTGTCCCGGGAAAACTCGTCTCTGGAAAAATCGTACCTGGAAAACTCGAACCGTTCAGTTTGTTCAGGTATGCTGAAAACGAATATCGCAAGGAAAATCAGCACAGACTGACTATAGACTCACCATCAAAGTATTGAAATATTTTTTTTATTTTATAAAGGAATCACTACTTATCAAGCCCCAGAGGCCACTCGAGGATAAGGCTTAAAGTGTGTACAGTAGTCAATGGACAATATCATAGTAATCGTTAGAAGTGTACATTTGGTAAATTGGATTATTTATAAGGGGCGGCTTATCAAGAACTTGTTTACATTGGACTTGAAGACGACGTAATAAAAAATATAAAGTTGCAAGAACTAGCGAAAAATATCATTTTAACGATGCATTTCAAATCGTAAACTGCCTGCTTACATTTTTTTTACATTTTTCGAAGATAATAAAAAGTGTAAAAAAAAGCAAACCTTTAGAATCCTAAAAAGATCTCCCGGGAGCATTTTTGCAACATGAAAAATATACAAACCAAAATAAAGAGAGGAGGCAACCCTGCTCAAAAATATGGTTTATTACATCGCCTAAAAAAAGAAGAAGAATCGGGGGCTCCGTTGGGAAGTAAATTGTTTTCTTTTTTCTAACTTGGTTTTAAAAAGTTTTTATTGCTAACATTTATTTTCATGAACTCTAACCACACCTCACAAACCTCATCCGGCCGGTCGGGGAAAAAAGTTTTTATTTTTTTAAATTTTGGTGAATACGACAACACACATACGCACGCATGTACACACATACACACACACGCACGCACGCACACATAAGCATATCGCTTGTCACCAAGCTAAAGAAGAGAGAGAGAGAGTGGGGGAAGGAGAGAAAGGATCGTACGTGCCGGGGTCAAACAGAAGTTAAATGAAATCGATTATAAATCGCTCGACAAAGTTGTGTCTGAACTTTTTATTCTATGAAACTTAAGATTAATAAAACGAAATAATCGTGGCCCGTGGAAATTTCATGGCGAATATTTCGCATTCAAGAGAACAAAACGAAAAAGTAGTGAATAAATAAATATATAAGAAAATGAATGTTACCAAAGGCAAGATAAGTTACTCTGCTACCTACCTAGATCACATTTTTGTTGTTTTAACTTATTTTAAAACGTTTATTCAACACAAACAAAAGTAGCGCACGGTTTTAAGTTAGAACAATAAAGAAGTGTCTGACATTTTACAGACATCTTGTGAGACTCGATAATCGCTCCAAACTCGAAAATTAAGCAAAATACTGGTAGGAACACATCCAATAAATGTCAGCAAACGTTCGAACATGTTTTCTTTTTCACATTAGCGAAACACTTATCAGAGAAAAAGCGAAAATGAGAAGCAAACACAAATGAAGAAGTCGGTTTTTATCGTTGAGCACAAAAACAACAAAAAAAAGAGTATCTAATCTAATAGGCCCCGTGCGTGCTATAGGTCAATCTCCAACGTCTGTCCCATCGCCTCAGTGTTGCATCCCTGTTTACAAGTACTTTAATGGGATGTGCTCTCATGAACCCATAGCACTTATACCAGTGCCCGGAAAACTTGTCCCGGGAAAACTCGTCTCTGGAAAAATCGTACCTGGAAAACTCGAACCGTTCAGTTTGTTCAGGTATGCTGAAAACGAATATCGCAAGGAAAATCAGCACAGACTGACTATAGACTCACCATCAAAGTATTGAAATATTTTTTTATTTTATAAAGGAATCACTACTTATCAAGCCCCAGAGGCCACTCGAGGATAAGGCTTAAAGTGTGTACAGTAGTCAATGGACAATATCATAGTAATCGTTAGAAGTGTACATTTGGTAAATTGGATTATTTATAAGGGGCGGCTTATCAAGAACTTGTTTACATTGGACTTGAAGACGACGTAATAAAAATATAAAGTTGCAAGAACTAGCGAAAAATATCATTTTAACGATGCATTTCAAATCGTAAACTGCCTGCTTACATTTTTTTTACATTTTTCGAAGATAATAAAAAGTGTAAAAAAAAGCAAACCTTTAGAATCCTAAAAAGATCTCCCGGGAGCATTTTTGCAACATGAAAAATATACAAACCAAAATAAAGAGAGGAGGCAACCCTGCTCAAAAATATGGTTTATTACATCGCCTAAAAAAAGAAGAAGAATCGGGGGCTCCGTGGGGAAGTAAATTGTTTTCTTTTTTCTAACTTGGTTTTAAAAAGCTTTTATTGCTAACATTTATTTTCATGAACTCTAACCACACCTCACAACCCTAAACCGGCCGGTCGGGGAAAAAAGTTTTTATTTTTTTAAATTTTGGTGAATACGACAACACACATACGCACGCATGTACACACATACACACACACGCACGCACGCACACATAAGCATATCGCTTGTCACCAAGCTAAAGAAGAGAGAGAGAGAGAGTGGGGGAAGGAGAGAAAGGATCGTACGTGCCGGGGTCAAACAGAAGTTAAATGAAATCGATTATAAATCGCTCGACAAAGTTGTGTCTGAACTTTTTATTCTATGAAACTAAAGATTAATAAAACGAAATAATCGTGGCCCGTGGAAATTTCATGGCGAATATTTCGCATTCAAGAGAACAAAACGAAAAAGTAGTGAATAAATAAATATATAAGAAAATGAATGTTACCAAAGGCAAGATAAGTTACTCTGCTACCTACCTAGATCACATTTTTGTTGTTTTAACTTATTTTAAAACGTTTATTCAACACAAACAAAAGTAGCGCACGGTTTTAAGTTAGAACAATAAAGAAGTGTCTGACATTTTACAGACATCTTGTGAGACTCGATAATCGCTCCAAACTCGAAAATTAAGCAAAATACTGGTAGGAACACATCCAATAAATGTCAGCAAACGTTCGAACATGTTTTCTTTTTCACATTAGCGAAACACTTATCAGAGAAAAAGCGAAAATGAGAAGCAAACACAAATGAAGAAGTCGGTTTTTATCGTTGAGCACAAAAACAACAAAAAAAAGAGTATCTAATCTAATAGACCCCGTGCGTGCTATAGGTCAATCTCCAACGTCTGTCCCATCGCCTCAGTGTTGCATCCCTGTTTACAAGTACTTTAATGGGATGTGCTCTCATGAACCCATAGCACTTATACCAGTGCCCGGAAAACTTGTCCCGGGAAAACTCGTCTCTGGAAAAATCGTACCTGGAAAACTCGAACCGTTCAGTTTGTTCAGGTATGCTGAAAACGAATATCGCAAGGAAAATCAGCACAGACTGACTATAGACTCACCATCAAAGTATTGAAATATTTTTTTTATTTTATAAAGGAATCACTACTTATCAAGCCCCAGAGGCCACTCGAGGATAAGGCTTAAAGTGTGTACAGTAGTCAATGGACAATATCATAGTAATCGTTAGAAGTGTACATTTGGTAAATTGGATTATTTATAAGGGGCGGCTTATCAAGAACTTGTTTACATTGGACTTGAAGACGACGTAATAAAAATATAAAGTTGCAAGAACTAGCGAAAAATATCATTTTAACGATGCATTTCAAATCGTAAACTGCCTGCTTACATTTTTTTTACATTTTTCGAAGATAATAAAAAGTGTAAAAAAAAGCAAACCTTTAGAATCCTAAAAAGATCTCCCGGGAGCATTTTTGCAACATGAAAAATATACAAACCAAAATAAAGAGAGGAGGCAACCCTGCTCAAAAATATGGTTTATTACATCGCCTAAAAAAAGAAGAAGAATCGGGGGCTCCGTTGGGAAGTAAATTGTTTTCTTTTTTCTAACTTGGTTTTAAAAAGTTTTTATTGCTAACATTTATTTTCATGAACTCTAACCACACCTCACAAACCTCATCCGGCCGGTCGGGGAAAAAAGTTTTTATTTTTTTAAATTTTGGTGAATACGACAACACACATACGCACGCATGTACACACATACACACACACGCACGCACGCACACATAAGCATATCGCTTGTCACCAAGCTAAAGAAGAGAGAGAGAGAGAGTGGGGGAAGGAGAGAAAGGATCGTACGTGCCGGGGTCAAACAGAAGTTAAATGAAATCGATTATAAATCGCTCGACAAAGTTGTGTCTGAACTTTTTATTCTATGAAACTAAAGATTAATAAAACGAAATAATCGTGGCCCGTGGAAATTTCATGGCGAATATTTCGCATTCAAGAGAACAAAACGAAAAAGTAGTGAATAAATAAATATATAAGAAAATGAATGTTACCAAAGGCAAGATAAGTTACTCTGCTACCTACCTAGATCACATTTTTGTTGTTTTAACTTATTTTAAAACGTTTATTCAACACAAACAAAAGTAGCGCACGGTTTTAAGTTAGAACAATAAAGAAGTGTCTGACATTTTACAGACATCTTGTGAGACTCGATAATCGCTCCAAACTCGAAAATTAAGCAAAATACTGGTAGGAACACATCCAATAAATGTCAGCAAACGTTCGAACATGTTTTCTTTTTCACATTAGCGAAACACTTATCAGAGAAAAAGCGAAAATGAGAAGCAAACACAAATGAAGAAGTCGGTTTTTATCGTTGAGCACAAAAACAACAAAAAAAAGAGTATCTAATCTAATAGGCCCCGTGCGTGCTATAGGTCAATCTCCAACGTCTGTCCCATCGCCTCAGTGTTGCATCCCTGTTTACAAGTACTTTGATGGGATGTGCTCTCATGAACCCATAGCACTTATACCAGTGCCCGGAAAACTTGTCCCGGGAAAACTCGTCTCTGGAAAAATCGTACCTGGAAAACTCGAACCGTTCAGTTTGTTCAGGTATGCTGAAAACGAATATCGCAAGGAAAATCAGCACAGACTGACTATAGACTCACCATCAAAGTATTGAAATATTTTTTTTATTTTATAAAGGAATCACAACTTATCAAGCCCCAGAGGCCACTCGAGGATAAGGCTTAAAGTGTGTACAGTAGTCAATGGACAATATCATAGTAATCGTTAGAAGTGTACATTTGGTAAATTGGATTATTTATAAGGGGCGGCTTATCAAGAACTTGTTTACATTGGACTTGAAGACGACGTAATAAAAATATAAAGTTGCAAGAACTAGCGAAAAATATCATTTTAACGATGCATTTCAAATCGTAAACTGCCTGCTTACATTTTTTTTACATTTTTCGAAGATAATAAAAAGTGTAAAAAAAAGCAAACCTTTAGAATCCTAAAAAGATCTCCCGGGAGCATTTTTGCAACATGAAAAATATACAAACCAAAATAAAGAGAGGAGGCAACCCTGCTCAAAAATATGGTTTATTACATCGCCTAAAAAAAGAAGAAGAATCGGGGGCTCCGTGGGGAAGTAAATTGTTTTCTTTTTTCTAACTTGGTTTTAAAAAGCTTTTATTGCTAACATTTATTTTCATGAACTCTAACCACACCTCACAACCCTAAACCGGCCGGTCGGGGAAAAAAGTTTTTATTTTTTTAAATTTTGGTGAATACGACAACACACATACGCACGCATGTACACACATACACACACACGCACGTACGCACACATAAGCATATCGCTTGTCACCAAGCTAAAGAAGAGAGAGAGAGAGAGTGGGGGAAGGAGAGAAAGGATCGTACGTGCCGGGGTCAAACAGAAGTTAAATGAAATCGATTATAAATCGCTCGACAAAGTTGTGTCTGAACTTTTTATTCTATGAAACTTAAGATTAATAAAACGAAATAATCGTGACCCGTGGAAATTTCATGGCGAATATTTCGCATTCAAGAGAACAAAACGAAAAAGTAGTGAATAAATAAATATATAAGAAAATGAATGTTACCAAAGGCAAGATAAGTTACTCTTCTACCTACCTAGATCACATTTTTGTTGTTTTAACTTATTTTAAAACGTTTATTCAACACAAAAGTAGCGCACGGTTTTAAGTTAGAACAATAAAGAAGTGTCTGACATTTTACAGACATCTTGTGAGACTCGATAATCGCTCCAAACTCGAAAATTAAGCAAAATACTGGTAGGAACACATCCAATAAATGTCAGCAAACGTTCGAACATGTTTTCTTTTTCACATTAGCGAAACACTTATCAGAGAAAAAGCGAAAATGAGAAGCAAACACAAATGAAGAAGTCGGTTTTTATCGTTGAGCAGTTTGTTCAGATATGCTGAAAACGAATATCGCAAGGAAAATTAGCACAGACAGACAGACAAATCGTTTTCGAGATATTAATGCGTGTATTTTGAA